>NW_028227262.1:60162500-60805000 GCF_978045245.1 Mus caroli
CAGACAGAAAGATAAAGGGAAGGAGATGAAGAGCTGGAACAGACAGAAAGATTTTTTTAAAAACCCCAGAAGCTGGCAAATGAGAAAAGAGAAATGGTTTATTGGGTAAAGTGTAAGTTAAGGCAACCCGGCATCACTTTAACCCATTGGGTGTCAAAAAACTAAAAATATGGATATGTCAGGCACTGAACTGGCTCGTGGCAGGGTGGGGAGGCTTAGAGGGCTCATTCCTTGCTGACCAACGGGGGCTTCTACAAGTTACATATCTGTACACACTCAATAGCTAGCTTTTGAGTCAATAGACCCAGTGAAATGAAGCCACACAGGTCCTGTAAGGAGCTAGGAGCAGCTGATAGGACTACCTTAGAATGCTTAGATCAGAAAGCTCATGTGTACAAAACAAACTGGCAATATGTCATTTCCCAGGTAGAAGCCCCAGCAGCATGGAAGGATTCAAAGGACATCCCAGCAAGACACGGAAAGTCAGGAAGAGTCCTGGAGCTGTTAGCTGCCTTTAAAAAGTGTTTTATTACATTTATTTAGTTATTTGTGGGGATCAGAAGACAACCTATGAGAGTTGGGTCTCTTTCCACCATGCAGGTACCAGGGATAGGACTCAGGTCTTCAGGTTTTGCAAGCACCGTTCTCCACTGAGCCAATGCACCAGTCCCAGATATTCCTTTTGATCTGACCCTAGTGGGGAGTGAAAACATGAAGGTCTCTGACCCTGGGGTACACCTCACTAGAAGCTGGAGTCAGAATACTACAGATCGTCAGAGAGGATGAGAGCCCCTCTAGACTAAAGTCAAGAGTGACCATGCAGCAGGAGAGGATGGAGCACATGCCACACAGAGCTGAGATGCCCACTGTCCCTCCACCACGCACGCTGTGGCCAGATGCTTACACCAGAGCCTCGGGGCTTCCTGGGAATACCCAAATCATCTTTTCTTGTTTGTCCCCCAAGACATCTACAGCTACCTCTCCCAGAATTGCAGGGCTCCAATGCTGAAAAAAAAAAAAAAAAAACCACACAAAACATATAGCAAAGTCCCCATACCCAGGACGTGTTTGTCAGCAGGGTGGGGACAGGAACAGAGCTATGAGAGGGTGAACATATTTCTGTAGAAGAATTTTAATTCAGCAACACAGCTGATCTGGCAAGGGATCACATCCAAAGACCATCTAGGCCTGTGTAGTCTGGCTGGAATGCAGATATGCCACCCACCTTTAATCCCTCTGGCTAGAATATAGACATTCCTTTATTACACACCTTTAACACCAAACATTGAAGGTAAAGTTAGTTTGTAGAAGGAATCAGCCATGCTTCAAAGTGACATCTAATTGAGGGTCAGAGTGATGAATCAGAGAACAATTTGACAGAATGAGTCAGAGACAGCATACACCCAATTCTTAGGAGAACAGAGGGGAAAGAGCAGGGCAGAGAGAGAGGGGCTGAGGGGGAGAGGGAGAGAGGGGGAGGGGGAGGGGAGGGGAGGGGGAGGAGAAGGAGGAGGAGGAGGAAGTTTTATGGGACAGTTTTCAGTTTTACAGAGACAGGTTGCAGGTGAAGACATAAGGATCCAGAGGATTAGAACAGACTGATAGAGTTAGTCTGAGGCCAAGCAGAGCAATTCAGTGAGAAGTTGAAAGAAGGGATATTGAAGTCAGTCAGGCTGGAAAGGAATTTGAGCCAGAACAGCTGAGTTGAACCAGCCAGCCAGAGTTCAGAAAGAGCTAGAGGAGGTGAGCTTATTCAGCAGTCAGCCTCCCAGATGACAATTACATCAGGAGAGTAAAAGATACATTTACATTTTTCTTTCTTTTCCATTGTCTTGCTTTGCTCTCTGGGCAGCAGACAGAATTAACTGTGAGCAATCCTACCAGTGGTTTTCCTCTTCTGGACTCTGGTGCATGTAGGCTCATTCCTCTGTTCTCAGCTCTGGGAACCCCACAGTCACCACCCTGACCCCATAGGCATCATACTCCATTCCAGGGGAGTGGAACATCCTTTCAAGCTCATTTTACTCTAGTCCGTGTCTCTGCTTTAACGCTGCTTTGCACTTTAACACTATTTTATGCAGATCTAAAGCGAGGAAAATTTAATTTTGAAGTAGAATGATGTGAAGTGCATTAATTTGGCGAGGATGGACTTGTGATATCAAGGTCTTCCTGGTATCTATACAGCCTTATCCTAAGCAGGGTAGTTCTTATCGACTGTCACACGTGTATCCTTGACCTCACTCCCTTCGCAACTGCCAATCTCATCTTGCTAGTCCCAGCTCCAGGTCCAGCATGCTTCCTCACCCGCATCTGTCCCTCCACGGCCCCAGTCAGGCCTGATGCCCACTGACTTGTCTCTTAATTTGGCTTTTGTGTTCTCTTATTACTCCAGTCTCCCCTACTCTTCCCAGCCCTGGTACTGCTCTAGACATGTAAAACGGGTTACCCTTTGGCTGAATGGCCTCAGTGGCTCTCAGGCTCCCATCAGGAGGCTGTGTCCTAGCCCTGCAGGCCTCCAACACAGTCCCTTCTCAATCCTGCTGGCATCTCCAGTCCTGCCCAGAACCAAGGTCTCAGTTTCCTCCCTCCCCAATGCCTTACCACAGACAGCCCCCTGTCTCTCTTCTATCCCAGGACCACAGCACAGCTCTGCTGGAAACCTAGCCCTGTTGACAGAATTCATCTGCAGCTCCTTGGCCTTCACCCCTCATCCATTACAGCTGAGACATAAAAGACAAACCTCACCCTCTGCAGCTCTTGGATTTTGCAGGGTAGGTGAGCTCTCTACCAAGGAAACCACCTTCCTTCCTTCCTTCCTTCCTTCCTTCCTTCCTTCCTTCCTTTCTTCCTTCCATCTTTCTTCCTTCCTTCCATCTTTCTTTCTTTCTTTCTTTCTTTCTTTCTTTCTTTCTTTCTTTCTTTCTTTCTTTCTTTCTTCCTTCCTTCCTTTCTTTCTTTCTCTTTTTCTCTCTGTCTTTGTCTCTCTCTGTCTGTCTTTGCCTCTGTCTTTCTCTCTGTCTTTCTCTCTGTCTCTCTGTCTCTCTCTCTCTCTCTCTCTCTCTCTGTGTGTGTGTGTGTGCACGCACTCGCGTGGCGTGTGTGTGTTTCTTAAAGACTTTCATACACAGCCTGGGCTATGAGATAGAAAGCCATGCCCTTCTTTGCTGTGACCAAGGTTTCTAATGGTTAGCATTCTCTGTACATTGCTCAGATCTTTCGAATGGCTACATTGACACAGGATTTACAGACGGTGAAGTCTCCCACTCACAGCAGATGCTCCACCTTTGTGTTTGTGGGTTGGGCCAGTGTTACGGGACATCCTTAACCTAGGTCCAAGTGGACAGCATCCTCCATATCCTTCATTCCTAGGTTGACCGTGAAGTGGCATCATGGTCCAAGTGCTGATTCCAGAGTTCACACCTAAGCTTGTCTACCCAGAGAGCCAGAACCTCAGACCTTTTATGATAAACCACAACTGGGAGTGGAGGGAGATGGAGGGTACCATCAGGACCCAATCAGAAATGAAGATGTCATGGCTGCTCTGTGGAGGGAGTCCTTGGGTGAGGAGCGTCTTCCAGGTAGGACCTCTGAGAACTTGGAGTCGAGGACACCTATCTTTCTCCTCACTGGCGTCTGGCTTAAGTGAGGCTGTCATAGCAGCTGCCTGGCTTCCTGGAGCTTCAGGAAGGAGACATGGATCAGAGCTGACATAAGTCTCCTGTCTTTGATGGGCCTCACAGGATTGTGATTAGTTCCACATCCTGGATTTCTGGGGAAAAGATGGAGATGCTGGCTCTGATCCAGGATAGACAGCACCACTTCTGCCCGATGTAGCCTCTGCTCCTACAGTCCATACCTCCAGCTCCTTTCAGCCTGGGTCTGTGTCCTCCTCCACTCCCTCTTACTGGAGCATCATTCCCATCTGCCTCTAATACTCAACTATGGAGGGGGTCCCATTGCTACCCAAGGTTGACAAGTTCTGCCCTCTAGGGGTCCCAGGGCGCCATGTTCTTTGCTGAGATGAGGGGGCTGGGTGACCCTGTGTACTCAAACCTGAGATCATCTTCTCCCCTAACAAAGCACTAGGTTCCAAAATTCCCACCCCTGAATTTCCTCCCACTGGAGGCATTCAAAAGCCTCAGCACCTGCAAATTGCCTGTCTCAGTAACAATTCACACTGGGCAGGAGGAGAATGGGGGACAGGAGGGAGCAGACATCTGAAATTCAAAGGCAATTTGGAAATCGCTCTACCCAAAGGTTATGCCAATTTAGTCCCCCCACCACCATCACCACACGTGCAAATGCCACGCTTTTCACGGAACCCACCCACTGACTGAATTCTTTAACCTGCCGCTCAGCCCATAAGAAACAATCACACAATCTTCCTTTTTAAAAGTCTCTCTAATTATTCACAAGGCAAACGGAGAGTTTCATGTGTGTACTGCTTTCTCGAAGCTGCACTAGCCTCACGGTTTTGCCTGTGGGTTAGGAGTTTCCCTCTCCCTCTCCTCCCTCCCCCTCTCCCTCTCCCTTTCCCTCTCCCTCCCCCTCCCCCTCCCTCTTCCTTCCCTCCCTTCCTTTCACAAGGGGATATTTTCTGTAGTAGTATTAGTTTATCTTTACATTTCTGCCTTTTGCTCTCCACCCCCCCCCCTTAGATTTTTTTTTTTCCTTCTGGATCCTTCTGCAGAAAGATCCACCCGAAAGTTCTGAATCAGCAGCAGTTTGCCTCGCGTAGGCATTCAGAGGACCTGGATGTGTGATGATGTATGATAGTTTCCTGGTTCCTAACTCCATTCTCACCCGCTCCTTACCACTGCCAGAGTGGCAGTCTAGCTAGCTTATAGTTGTCCTGGCAGCATCAGAGCTGTGGACCTCCAGCCTGCTGCATGGTCGCCAAGAGGTACTTGACCTCATTGCTGGCATTCTCCCACAGAGCTGCCTCCATCAAACCCAACAGTCTGCCACTGCCTAATGCCCCATCTCTCTGGATCATTCCACTGGCGTTCCAGTTCTCAGCAGGGACTCGGCATCTGTGGCTTCGGTCCTGGTCCACTTTCTGGTGTAACAGAATTCTAGAACCTGACTCTGAACCATGAGCAGAAACTCAACAGCCTTGCAGTTGTGAGATTGGCAGGTCCAAGGAGCTGAATCTCGCCAGGGCCTCCTAACCACCTCATGCTGATCAGAAGGGCACAGCAGGTATGGGGTAAGAGAGAGCTGTAACCCAACCACCGCATGCTGGGCGGAGGCTACGGGGGAGGGGGGGTGGGATGGGGTGGGGAGATGGAACCTTCAGCGCTGGCTTCTGGTGAGCATCCACTCCTGATCATAGAGCTTGTGGGAGCCTTGTGCCCACCAGGGGTTTGGCAGGAGAGAACAATGCCAAAGGACGGTGGCACAGTGTGATGTGGCTACCAGCCCAGGTTCTTCCTGTGCCCCTGTGTGTGTCCTCTAGCCCCTTCCCTCTGGGGACCTTCTCCCACACCTGCACCCTCACCTCAAGGTCTGACGTGGAAGAGCAATCCCACAGATGCACACCTGCCAGAGGATGTGTGAGGGGTCGGCTTCTCCCTGGGGGCTGGACAGGGAGGGGCTGAGCACCAGAGTGGTGGTTAAATACTCTTAAAAGCCACATTAATGTGAATACGCTTACTGTAAGTGCTCCTGGTGTTTATTTTCCCTGAATATGCAAAAATGTTGGGGGTGGGGCTACTTGACTCCCAATTGACAGCTGTTGGCCCCATACGGAGAAGGGAATAGGTACTTGTAATTAATTGAGGGTCTTCAGTCAAGTGGTCTAACACAGGGAATAAACCAAAAGCTTTCCCATGAGCACAACCACCACTGAGATTATACCTGACACATCCACGCGTGTGTGCTACAGAGGAGCTGGGGGTCCCTGGTCCAGGGGACTGATTCCAGAACCCCTACATTGAGACACAATTACCTGTGATGCTCAGGTCCCTACAGCATTCATGTGGAAATGGTCCCTAGATCATTTTTAATGCCCAGTAGCAAATACTCTAGGTCATGAATGTGCATCTGTACAGAGAGGGTACAGGCTTATGTCTTCTCATTCCTTACACCATGCACTGCAGGTCCGTACTCTCTCTGTACAGATGCAAACCAATTCCAGATGTGCACCATCTACTGCTGACACACCCCACAGGTGTGGAACCTGCAGGTTTAAGGACAGGGGTTTTGCTGAGAAGCTCATTATGGCTCCAGAGCCTTGAAGCCATCACTGACCCTTCACAAAGGGCTGTGGCTGCCACCATCTCCTTTCCCACATGGAACCCACAGTGACTTGGGGGTTATAGTGACAGTCTGGTATGACTGGAGCCTTGAGATCCATGCCCCGCTCTCAAAAAGGAAAGTGGTTTTAGGGAATGTCAAGACAGTCTAAGATGTACACACTTCACACAAGAACATTGGATGAGGTAGAAAATGTACGGATTCCCTGGGAGTAAGAAAACAAGAGGGCGGGGTGAAGGGAAACTCCCACCCTGGGAGCCAGATATATTCTGGGATGTTCTATGATGCCCCCAAGAGAAGAGCTGTGGCTATGGAAGAAAACAGCTAGACTAACAGAGGGACTTACCGACATCTACTAATCTGAAAGGTGATGAAGAATATTGCCGCATAAGAAAAAACTGTTATAAAGCTCCAGGTAGAGATTTGCAAACAAAAGCTGGTTAAGTAACTCAGAGGAAGGCACTGAGAGATACATGAAGGCAGTGGCAGCCAAGAGGACAGGAACCCAGCTAACATCTGTCACCGCATCCAACTCTCCAGGGAAACCTGAGCTCTGGATTAGTTAAAGTCTCTGCCTGCAGCACAGGGGAACTCTCTGGCCATCAGGAACAGAAAGAACTGGGAAGTGTGGGAATCTGAGCTGTGCATCAAGATTTGAAATGTGGCCTTGGGAGTGGGCCAATGGCTCCTACCCTTTATCCTTGTCCTATTGAAGGGTTCTTCTTACAGATAATAGCTTTCTACCCAGAAGGTGAAGTATGAACACTTCCGGCCAGTTCTGCTGACCTCAGCCTCTCTCCAGCCATAGGAATGGGCCACATGCAGTTTCATTCTCCCCTACTGACAGAGTTGTTCCCTGGGCCCCATCCTGCTTTATAGAAAAGACACTGAGCCAGGGAGGGTGGCGGTGGTGGTGGTAGTGGTGGTGGTGGTGGTGGTGGTGGTGGTGGTGGTGGTAGTGGTTGTGCTGGTGCATGCCTTTAATCCCAGCAGTCTGGAACAGAGACAGGCAGATTTCTGAGTTCAGATCTCCAAGTTGCCAGCCTGGTTTACAAAGTGAATTCCAGGAGAGAGAGAGAGAGAGACAGAGACAGAGACAGAGACAGACAGAGACAGACAGAGACAGACAGAGACAGAGACAGACAGAGAGACACAGAGAGAGACACAGAGAGAGACAGACAGAGAAACAAAGAGAGACAGAGAGAAACAAAGAGAGACAGAGAGACAGAGAGAGACTGAGGGAGAGACAGAGAGAGTGCGCTTGATTCAGGCTCTGGATCTGAAACACGTTAGCTACCTCCTTTCTGGTCCTAGTCGGCTCTCTATTGCTGTGATAAACACCACACGACCAAAAGCCACTTGGAAAGAAAAGGGTTTATTTTACTTAAGAGCTTTCAGTCTATCACAAAGGGAAGTTGAGGAAAGAACCTGGAGGGCCGTGGATGTGTGATGGGTGAGGGTGCTTCTTGGTGTTTGTCCTTAACACAGACACTAATCCTGTAGGCTCAGGGTCCCACCCTCCTGACCTCCATGACTTTGTAACTCTTGTGGGTTATGGCTGTGCATATGAACTTGGGGACACTCAATCTGACCATGGGTTTGACCTGCCTGGAGTCACACTTGACAGATGGTCCTGCCTGTCCAGATGCTACAGTTCTTGGCCTTGGTATATATAGGTGGTTACTTTCAGGCCTGGAGGGACTATAGCCAAGCAGCAGCAAGGACCTTGGCTGTGCAGCATCCATAAGGTTGTGGGAACACTGGCTGCCCCATACTAGGCTTCTCCCTCAGCACTGTTTGGATTTCCAGTATCTTCTCCATGCTCCAGCTCATGGCAGGAATGCCCAGCCTCTAGTTTACATCACTGTTGTGAGGGCTATAGAGCCTGGAGCAGGTGAGGCCTGCCTGGCTGGCAGAATCAGGTCACTGGGGCAGGCATCTGAAGATCTTATCTGCCCTGGCTCCAGCCCAGCTGTCTCTGCTCTGCAGCCCACTGCCATGCGAGCAGTCTTCTCCTCACACAACCACTGCTGCAAATGGAGTCACTTCCCAGTGCCTCCCCACCAAGGTAAACTGAGGTATCCTGACATTATGCGCTGAGATGAATCCTTCATCCCTTAAGAGGTTTCTGTCGGGAGTCCTGCCAGGGCAACGCTAACACAGTTAACACACTGAGCTCCGGTCCAGCCATCCAGCTCATGACATGTCTATGCCCTGTTCTCTACTTGCCCAAGGACAGAAACCAGAAGCCCCGACCTGGTCAGACTCAGGTCAGACTGAAGATACCTCTCAACTGTAGCCAGACAATGCCAGGACCCCAGCCGTGACCTTACTGGCTGCTAACCCAGCAAAGCCCCTGTCTCTAAGCCTTCTCTCCCATCCCCAGCAGGATATGGGAGTGCTGCCACAAAACTGCTCTGAAGTTCTTGGTGTCAATGCCCATGGGTGCTCTGGGCACTGCGCACAAGCTCTTATTGACAAAAGGGTCTGATCTCATCACGTGTCCTTCCTCTCCTCCAGGGCTGGGTCCCCAGGGCCCAATGTTCTGATTCCTGGCAGCATAGGGCCCTAGAAGCGGGGGAAGATGCCTGACCAGGAGCCAGCAAAGCCTTTAGTACAGAGATGTGCAGGGCTAATGGTTCTGGCCAGGCAATTATTTTTAATGAGTCCACTTTCCCACAGGTGATGAGTCCCCCTGTCAGAACTCTGGGAGGTAAGTGGGCACCCACCCCAGACTCTGTGTTTTCAAAGGAAATTCTGCCTTGCCCATGGAGAAGTAGCATCAACCACAGCCTAGGAACAGGACTGACTGCAAACCAAGCCATGCATAGGTACGGCCGGTTTCTCAGTCAGCAAAGTGCGGGGCTGGAGTTGTTGGCTACTTGTTCAGTCCTGGGTGCTTGGGACTGGTGCCTCCTGGGCTGAATCTGGTCTTTGCTGCCTAAACATCCTCTCTTTCTTAGGAACATGAAGCAGGGGCAGGGGACAACATTGCCCCTGGGCTCTTCTTCCAGATGTAAGAATATCTTCCTAGGAACACTCTCTGTTGCACAGTACACACACCATGCTGCCCAGGGAATCCCACACAGCTGGGACACAGAGCTGTGAAGATGGTGATCTCACAGGCCTGCTGCTCCTGGACGGAACCCCACAGGCAGGCTGGGGGGTGCGGGGAGAAAGGCAGGCTGCTCTTTGGGGTGGGCAGAGTGGGGACCTGAGACCCTGGGCAAACCAGGATGAGGTAGGAGAATTATGGCACCACTAGAAGGATGGCGCCTCAGGGATGGCCCCCAGGATGCAAGCAGAGGTGCGTGGTTCTGCCAGCACTGAGATCCTGGGGCCTGCCTGGAGGAGGCTGAGGGATAGGGCAGGACATGGTGGGACCAGGGGGCA
Source organism: Mus caroli (assembly GCF_978045245.1). Lineage (NCBI taxonomy): Eukaryota > Metazoa > Chordata > Mammalia > Rodentia > Muridae > Mus > Mus caroli. Next base: position 60,172,152 of record NW_028227262.1, read on the forward strand.
GGATGGAGTCACCCCAGAGACTCCTCTTTTATTTACTGCTCAGCTATGTTTAACTCTAAACCCAGACTGGGCTGGGCCTAGGCAGTCTTGCTACAAGGGGCTTCCGTTTATATCAGACCCAGAATCTTCCATTTTATACCCTTTCCGGGACCCTGGCTCACACACAACTGAGGCCACTGGGGCCAGAGTCTAGTTCTCCACAGAATGAGCTCAGCTTCCTACAGAGCACTGGCCCTGGCTGGTCTAACCTCCTGAAGACTCCTAGGTCCATGTCTGCACTGACCTCTGACCCTAGTGGCACCCTCCCTTTGATCTCAGGCATACCCTGACTATTGACCCCAGCCTGCACTGACTTTTCATTGACCACACTAACTCCTAGCACTAGGCTGGCCCAGCCTTGAAATCAACTAAACTATGCTTGTTATTAGATCATGTATGACCCTGGAACTTGGCCTTGGCCATGGCCTCACATGGACCCCACTGCACACAATGATGTGTGCAGTGAGGTGCATAGAAACCAAGCCACTGCTCCTTGCGCCCCTTCAGTTTAGAGCTAGGCTGGTGAGGAGATCTCAAGATGAGATGTCACTGCCCACTGCTCACCATCAAGGTGCTGGGTGAACTCGGCAGTCAGATGCTTTTTCTAGGGGCTCAGTCTGTTGGACTGTTAAGCTTAGAGTCTGGTGAATTCCAGAGAGGCCCAAGAAACAAGTGGGAAGGCAGCAGCTTGGAGCAGATCAATTGAGATAATGCATTTAAGATGCTTAGCACAGCGCCAAGCACATCCTAAGTGTCCAATAAATGTGGGTTATTAATGTGGCTATTAATAATCCAGCCTGCCCTCTTCAGCAAGCAGACACCCGAGCAGACAGTGAGGAGAGCAGGCAGGTGCTGCCCTGGGCAGCAGACATCATAATGAGGGGCAGCTGGGACAGAGCATCAGAATCAGCGATTGTGCAGGGGAGTCAATGACAGAATCAGCCCCTTCCTGAGAGGAGATGTCACTATGCCAGGAAGACGCTCCTTCCTCCCCTCCTGTTGATGCTCTGGGCCTTCATAACAGCCCATAATCCAGAAGGGACCTAGGGATGAGAGGGGCTTTAGGGTAGTGCTCAGCTCACATGTGCAAGCATTGCCTGGAGCCCATTAGTAAGGCTAGCCTCACCCAGCAGAAATATGATGTCATCCCATGCTTGGCAATTTGGCAGCAGGAGAGGAAGGTGGGAAAAGGGCAGCAGGAAAGGGACAGGATAGCAAGCTCTCCCTGCCTGTCTCCTGATCCTAGGAAGATAGCTCTGAAGAGCCTTTGGCCCAAAATACCCCATTCTCCAAGTATCTCTGAGGAGCAGGGAGGGGACCATGCTGTCATCTTCTACCTGAGATTTCGAATTCATTCCCTTTACCTCTCCCTTCCCCATAATTACCCCTGCAGCACTCTGTGGAAAACAGCTGGCCTTGCCCAAGGATCTGGGGAGACAAGGCCATATCTGGATGCTCAGCCTTTTGCCTGCATCTTTTTTTTTCAAGTATTCAGTTTTATTTTCACTTAATAAAGATTTCTTGTTGAGGCTGATTTGATAAGTATGCACACAGTCCTAGAAGTCCATGAATTCTTTAAGAGAAGAAAAGAACATTAATATCAATTTCATGTGTACATTCATTGAGTCATACATATAAACTAGCTAAAGTTTATTCCTAGGTACCATTCCTAGCCTCATAGTCCCTCTTAGATCTGTGGAGAAAGTCTAAATCTTAATAACCTTCATTGCTCTTTTATCATCGGGGCTTATATCTTTATTTTGCCTGCATCTTATGTGAGCCATCTTCTGTCTGTGGCCCTAAGGGTGCTTACTTCATGGGAGTTGCTATGATACTGACCATCCAGGTTAGAACTCAATGGCCTGGAGAACATGGCTAAGCTGCAGCAGCCCGTGGGGAAAGGGCTGAGGAAGCTGGTGGCAATACACATCAAGGTTCCTAACCAGCTACGTCAAGGTCAACAGGAAGCCACTGGAGACTTTTAGGTAGGGTCAACATTTGGAATTATATAAATTTTAGGATCAAGCCTCAAAGATGGAGACATTCTGAAAGAAGGCAAAGCCCAAGGAGGAGGACTTGTTCAGGGCCTTTGCTTCAGCCAAGGGAGCTGTGCTGGCTCTGACTTGGGTAGGAATAGACCGGTAAGTCCTGAGGTAGAATGTTCTGTTGTTCTAAAGGTGGCATAGCAAGCAAGGTTCTTGGGTATATATCTGTACTTTTTGTTGTGTCACTTTACAAGCTAGAGTCATTTAGGAAGAAGGAATCTCAATTGAGAAGATGTCACCAAGATATTGGCCTGTAGACAAATCAGTGGGGCAGTTTCTTGATTCATCACTGATCTAGGAGGGCCCAGGCCACTGTGAGTGGTGCCGCCCTAGACAGGTAGCTCTGAGTTGTGTAAAAAAGGCAGGTGAGCAAGCCATAGGGAAGGAGCCAGTATGCTGTGTTTCTCCACGGCCTCTGCCTCAGGTCCTGCCTTGGTTTCCCTCTGTGATAGACTGTGATCAGGACATGGAGGCCAAATGAACTCATTCCTCTCCCAGTTGTTTTTGCTCATGGTATTTCTCACAGCAATAGAAAGTAACTAGGACACTGTCCTAACGGCGCTCTGTACTCACAGTGTTGCTGAGCCAGCACATAACTCCCGAGTTCCCCGAGGATTCCAACGCTTGCTCACGATGTAACTCGGGTCTAACTCTGACTCCCTAGAGTGAACATGAATTCCCTGCACAGTCTCCCAAGGCTGCCCCACTTCCGGTTCCAACTGCAGGTCTCATGTCCTAGGCTCCTTGCTACTCATCTGACTATAGAGCAGGAGCCTGCAGCTTCTGTTCACATCAGAGGATTTTCTAGAATGTTCAGAGAACTCAGGGACACATTGTTTGCAGACTCAGTGGCTGTGAAGGCTTGAAATGGGTAGTCTGAGGAGGTGCACAGGCAAGTGCAGGAAGGGTCCCAAACTCTGTGCGCATGGCATTTGGGGTGTCCCATCCTCCTGGCATGTTGATACCCTCCCCAGCCTATATAATCCCTTAACATCTTCAGTCAGGCTCCATTAGATAATTGTGATTAACTACAACACTGGCCATGGTGATATCTGCCCAGCTCTTTCTTCTTCAAGGTCCAGGAAGGCTGCCAGAGCTCCAACCCTCCAGTCACTTGGCTAGTTCCCCTGGCAACCAGGAACACCCACTGAAATATTCTGAGGTCATTTGTTTTATAAGAAAAACTCAGGTTTTTTTCTTTTTTAAGATTTATTTATTACTATACATAAGTACACTGTAGCTGACTTCAGACGCACCAGAAGAGGGCATCAGATCTCATTACAGGTGGTTGAGAGCCACCATGTGGTTGTCAGAATTTGAACTCGGGACCTATCCAAAGCGCAGTCAGTGCTCTTACCTGCTGAGCCATCTCGCCAGCCCCTCAGATATGTTTTTAAAATAATTGCTATGGATGAAACAAAAATAATTCCTTTGATTCTGTGACCCAAGAAGCTCCAAGATCCTTAGAACAGGGAACCGGAAATAGAACTGGAACTGGGAACAAGACCAACACATTCATCTGTTGCGTTACATTAGGCTCTCAGTGTCAGGAGCCAAGGTCAAGTGAGAAACACACTGCACCTTGACAGACACAGAGAAGGCTCCAGGAAAAGCAATTCCGAGAGGACAGTGACACTTGCCTGAGAGGCAAGGGCAGGATCCTGTGTAAAGCTGCGGTGGCTCAGTTAGACTCAGGGTTCTGAGGCCCCAGAGATGAATTAACTTGAGGGCTTGTCAACTCCATTTATATAGTCCGCTTTAAAATCAAGCGATTGAAAATGGTTAAAAGTATTACTGTAATTCCAAGTGTTATTAAGGAAAAAAAAAACTAGAGACAAATAAGTAGCAGGAATAGGATAGCTCAGCCACATAGCTCATATCTAAATATGAGTTCCATATGCAAAAATCAGCTGAGTGTCCTTGTAACACTGAGAAACCCGGAGACGTTGCTATGCCCTAGCCAGCAACAAAAGCAACAGATGCAAATGGAAAGGGACCTAGGTAAAGTTGTAAAGACCCCATGTAGACATCAGCAGAATTCCCCTGAAGGATATTATGACCCAAATAAATGAAAAGGTATCCTGTGTTTATGAATTGGAAAGTTTAATATTCTGATCTAAGCATCTCAAATTTATGAGATGATTACACAATATGCCAATCAAAACTCAACGGGGTCTTTTGCAGAAACTGACAATTCAATGTTGAAATTAACATAGGAGAGGCACTCTGAGACAGCTCTGAAAAGGAAGGCGGATTTGCTGTGCCAGACGTGGAAATTTATTGCAGGGTGTTAGCAATGAGTGCCGTGTGTGGTGTCAGTGTGGGGAGAAGCAAAGCACTTAGAATCATGTCGGTCTAGAAGGGTCTGGGGTGGGCGAAGCCTGTCATGCAGAATTACCAGCAAGTGGGGAAAGAGGCCACTTTAATCGCTACACCTGGAAGAACTGGCTTTCCGTTCCCTCGGCGAATGATGCACCCCGCTCTGCTCAAAATGGATTAAGAACTACAGCAGAGCAAATGTCAGAGGCAAGAACTCAAATTACAAAAAAGAAAGTATAGGTGAGAATTTCCGATCTCCAGGCAATGCAGGGTTTCTTAAAGCACAAAAGGCTCTCAAGTAAAGGGAGAGGTGGCGTGTTTAAAAACACCGTGAGCTTCTGAAAATCCAAGAACATTTCAGATGAAGTAAAAAGGCTGAAGTGTGGGAAGGCCCTTACAAAGTGGGCTGCCAACAAAGAGGCATCAAGATGGAGTGGACACTTAAATCCATAAGAAACAGAAAAACAAAAACAAACAGCACCGGGCAAAGATTAAGCATCAGTTATACAGAACAGGGAATATTGCTGGACCCCTGAGAGGCAGTAGCCACAAGATCCCATTTGTATTGGCAAAATAGCAAGAAGTCTGACTATACAGAGTGTGTGTGAGGCGAAGTCCTCCTGTGTGGCTGATGGACTGCTGCTTCTGTGTCACATCACAGACCCCAGAAGCATTTCCTGCAACCCAGCAGGGTTATCTTCTGATACGTGCCCTAGACAAAGCCTTGCATATGTCAACCCAAAAAAGACAAGCCCCAAGATGTTCACAATGACACTGAGTCATGGCAAAGATGCAGGAAAGTGGCTGCAGTTGTGGCAATGGCAAAATACCTCATCAAAACAAAACAAAACATGAAGGGAGGGAAAGAGTTATTCTGGCTTGTGCTTTTGGGAGTTTCAATTCACTGCATTGGGCCTACGGAACTATCATGGCAGCAAGACTGTGTGGGGAAGCTGCTTACCTCCCCGAGGTGCAGAAGCCAAGAGAGAGATTGAGATGGAAGATAAACCGTATCCTTTTATGTGCTGTGACCTACTTTCTGAAACTGGTCTCCACTTCCCAAGCTACGAAGTCATCAATGCATTAACCCATTGAACACCACTCAATATCCCCATGAACTGGGGGGCCATGCCTCTGACACATGAGTGTAGGCATAAAAGTTTTGCAACCTACTTTTAATATGGGTTCAATCTCTCCTCTAGCCCACCACCCAGCAGAGGTAGTGAAGAGAGAAGTTATTAGGATGTGGGGGAAGTGGACCTGTTCAGCAATAGTTTTTTGGGGGGTGAAGCTCGATCTTCTCTGGCAGCAGTTCAATCCCATGGCAAACACCAAATGTGACTCAGCGGCTGCAGACCAGTTCTCTAGGCAGGCAGACACCACACACGAACCAGCAGCTACAGTCCTGTCCTTGTGGCAGGCAGACATCAGACACAAACCAGCAGCTGTAGTTCAATCCAGAAGAAACCACCAGCCTTGCCAAATGGCCTGAGGTGAGGCTGCGGAAGCAGCAAGCTGTCACCGGAAACTCTTGAGCAGTTCTTTGGCAAATTGCTCTCAATGGTGGCATTACCACAAGTGGAGCTCAACTACACTAGGTAAGGCAAACCAATACACGCCTGTCATTAGCAAAGCATAGTGAGGTGGAGCAAGTCAAACAATGCTCAGTGTTCATCTCCCACTGTGAGGTGATATTTACACCCCATCATCATGGGTCCTTTCATGTGTTTGTTATATCAAAACATCCTTTCACCTGTGTCTGCTTCAGGGAAACATTCTTTCCCATGTCTGCTCCAGCAGAGCATCTTTTCACCTGTGTGCCCCAGCAAAACATCATTGGACACAACTGACATTCCAAAGAAACTAGAAGTTGCCACTTCACCTGAGCCTTTTTGGGAGACAAGTTTACACCCAAACCACGGCCTGAGCCTAAAGCCCATCTCTGTGGAGACGGGTAAGTTGACACGCGCACACACACAGAGGATACTATACAATGACCACAGAGGACCTGCACATAGGCACAGCCACAAATCAGTTGATGCATGAGTGGGACACTACCTCAGAAAATGATGGGCAGTCATGGCCACCTGAGTTGACATTGTGTGGCCCACTGATGGCTGCCTGTCTGAGCCTCTCTCTAACAGAACTGTGGGTAGGTGGGGGGAACAATGTGGCAAGACCAAGCTTCCGGGCAGTTTGCCACACACAGGCTGTGGTTTCATAGTTAGCCCTAATATTCATGCTGATGTCTAATTGCCATTGTGATATTAAGAAATGAGACCATAAGAGACTTGGAAGCCCTGCTGTGGGAACAGGTTATGGTGGAAAGCCATCTAGGAGAGTCCAGCCACACCTACTGGTTGCCCCTCACTCTCCTTGTCTTTCCACCTTTCCCTGTCGGTGACCATGATGTTTCTCAGCCTCAGGGACCACGCTCCAGATCAGCTCCTGTTTGCTATAAATCACAGCTTGGGGTTTTCTGCCACAGAGACAGAAAATGGACTGAGACACCGCTGTAGATAAGAGGATTTCATTTTCTCTTCCTCCTACACAAGATCCTTTTGTGGGGGCTCAACGACCACATGCTGCCTTTGTAGAAGGACTAAGTTCTGTTCTCATCTTGCACAACGACCTGTAACTCCAGGAGGCCTGAAACTCTCTTCTGGCCTCAGAGGGGACCACATCCATATCCACAAACACAAGCATACACATGATTAAAAATAAATCTAGGGGCCGGGCGTGGTGGCACACGCCTTTAATCCCAGCACTTGGGAGGCAGAGGCAGGCAGATTTCTGAGCCAGCCTGGTCTACAAAGTGAGTTCCAGGACAGCCAGAACTACACAGAGAAACCCTGTCTCGGAAAAAAAATATCTAGGGGATGGAGAGATGGTACAGCAGTTAAAAGCTCTTGGTGCTCCTTCTGAGTTTGGTTCCCAGCACCCACATTGGGCAACTCCAGCTCCAGGGTATTTGTTGCTTTCTTCTGTGCCTGAGGCACTGTGCTCACTTGCATGCATATGCGCATAAACATAATTAAAAATAAAAATCATTTTTCCCTTCTACAGATGAATGCCACGGCCCTCACCCGAAAGTAATTCAGTACCTCCTCCCTGCAAATAGAGCCAGTGTTCAGAGGTTGAGTATAGAGTTTATCCCATAGTCCCTAAGCATGGCAGAGGAAGGGACAGACAGAAGTTCTGAGCAGCCCTTAGCTTTCTGGATGAAGGAGAACCATTCCAGCCTGCTTTGAGAGTCTGCTGTGTTCACTGAGTGTTCTGTTGATTACTGCTGTTCCTGATGCCCAGGTTAGACCATCCCATGAACTCACATACTAACCACGAGGCTGCACTCGTTGATGTTCATTTTATAGTTCGGGAAATGGAGGAGTTTGAAGGACCTGGGTGTAGCTTCTCAGCTTGTAGATGAAAGGCCTAGGATTGGAGCCTAAACCAGCCATCCCCAGAGGTTGAGATAGCTCCTTCCCTGCTCATGCAGGACCAGAAACATCAATGGAAGAAATAAACACATGGGTGAGTGCCAGAGCAAAGCTGGAGGCCAACGTGGACAATGTTGCTTCTCACTATGACCCCATAGGCCCAGGCTGAGGGCTCTATGGCGTGTGCAGTGAAAGACAAGGCACGGGGACCATAGGTGATTGATGGCCTTTTCACTTGCTGAGAATCGGGCCTTGCTCTTCCACAACTCCACGAGGGGCAGAATGGTCAAGCAAGGACCAAACCCCTCCCCACTCTCTGCCTTAAACTTCTTCATGCTGAGGGGACCTTGAGAGAGAAACTGGCAAAATCTCACTTGTGTGGTTATGGGATACCATTCCAGCCCCAACACAAAGCCCAAATAAAGCCACAGTAGAAAGGCATGCCAATGATGCTAGCCCCAGTGGGTAAAGCCTTGTTTGGGCCGTAGAACACACACTGGAGGTTCTGCAGATGCAGGTACCTGGGGTCCAGCTGCAATGGGGCCAGCCCCCTCATCTGAGAACTACCTAACCAAACACAGGAAGACCTTAAAAATGAGACTACTATAAAATAAAACCTTCTTACAGTTGGTACTGGGGATGAACCCAGAGCCTTGGGCCTGCAAAGCACTGTTCCCTTCCAGCCCCCAAATGAGCCTTAGAAATCAGAAATACAGATCAAGTGACCCCCTATAATAGCAGGTTTAGGGCCAGCAAGATAGCTCAGTAATTAAAGGAGCTTGCCACCAAAGCTGCTGACCTAAGTTCGATCCAAGGGTCCCGTGTGGCAGGAAGAGAGAACAGGCTCCCGAGTCGCTCACTGGCCTTTGCCTTAAGGTTTGAAAAGAACAAAATGGACTGCTAAGAATCAATTAAACCCAAATGAGAGAGCTGATTGAATGTGGCATAAAAACTACAAGTCTAACACGGATACTCAAAAATAAACCAGAATATGGAACAATGGAAAGACCCCATGTCAGAACAAGGCATCAGCACCCAGAGGTAACATCTCCCTGGGCTGTCACTGAAGGACCTTGAGACTCCATGGGGAGGAGCCTTCACAAGACACGCAACAGAAATGGGCCTACTCAAAAGACTGCTGGGAAATCAGATTCTCTATAAACGTTTAATAAGATCCATTGGGCTTTCTGTGCCCATGGTGCCCCACCCCCATGGGGTGAACATCCCAAACACCCGTGACCTTTTTTTCACAAAGTAAGGCAGGCACAGAGTGAGCCCATGCAGGAGGACAAGAGTCCCTGTGCCTGGGGACTTGTTTTAGGTGGTGACGGCAAGGGATGAAGCTGCTTCACAGCCAAAGGCTGACTGAGGGACCCTGTGCACAGGCTTACGTGGGGAGGGAAGACAGTAGAAAACCCAAGAAAGACCAAGGTAGACCAAGACCAGTGTGGAATGGGAGCCCAAGAGTGGGGCTCTAACATGTCAGCTTATTCATATTTATGTATGGAATATTTTTTATTTATAGATTTACTTTTGTTTTTGTTTTATGTGTAGGAGAGTTTGCTAGCGTGTATGCATGTGCACCATGTGTATACCCGGTCCCTACAGAGGCAAGAAGAAGGTGTCAGATCCCATGGAACTGACATTACAGATGGTTGTGAGCTGCCACTAGGAACCAAACCCAGGTCCTCTGCAAGAGCACCGAGGGCTCTTGAGCATGGAGCCACCTCTCCAGCCCTTTATTTTGAATTATATGTATGTAAATATGTGTGTGCTCAGTTGCTCTCAGAGGTCAGAAGAGGGTGTCAGATACACTGGCAGCTAGAGTTACAAGCACTTGTGAACTACCTGATGTCGGTGCTGAGAACTGAACTCAGGTTCTCTGGAAGAATATTACACACTCTTAACAATTGAGCTATCACTCCAGCCCCTGTGTTTATTGAATTTTTAGAAAAAGAACAGTGTTGACCACTGTTCACCAGTATTTACAATGAAGGAAACAATACACATTTTTGGGAAACACTCTAATATCACAAAGTTGTTATTCTGGCTTCCACTGAGCCATAACCCAGATACTGGAAGGTTGAGCCTATGCATAAGGAAGGAGTTGAGGGTTTTGTTTGTTTGTTTAAAAAAAAAAAGCACGTGGGTCAACAATCTGTATTAATGAATGTTGTTCCCAGATTTATGCCAGCAGGTCCTAACTCGCCAACCTCCCTTGTCACGTGATCACATTTCTATATGCCACCTTGACTATACCATGAGTTGTAACCTTTGAGTCTTGATGTTATGTGAAGGGATGGCTCCCTAAAGGAGCCCCTTCAAGTCTTGTTTAGCTAATTCAAACAAACCAGGAGAAAAATCTCTCTCTTTTTTTAAACTATAAAATCCAAATCTAGGCGGCTGAGGTTGGGGCTGGGCCTTGATCAGAAAAGCGCTTAGGAGGACTGGAGGCAGACAGACCAGAAGGACCACACACACACACACACACACACCAGTTGCATAGCAAATCCAGGTTCAGCCTGAGTTACATGAGACCCTGTCTCAACAAAAAGAAAAGAGAAATCCCAAGTACCAAAGCATTTTGAGGAGGTAAGGCAGCTCACAAAACCCACGGGCAGCGGGAAGGACGGGAAGAGAGCCTGCTCTGAGTGGAGGCTCCCAAAAGAAACCTATGGAGTGCTCAGTCCTCTGTGGCTAGAATAAGTGACTTGACAAAGAAGTAACCGATCCAAAAAGAGCAAGACTTTCTGCCAGCCATGGTCATCTGGTCCTGAACAGTATCCTAACCAATGACCATAAAGCAGGCAGGCATGCAGTCCCCACACACCCAAAGTCAGGAGAGTCCGTGATGTATCTAAGCAGGCCTGAGTCACCCAGAGCAGCTTGGCTATCCCAAGCTAACAATTGGAATATTGGGAAAAAGATGCCTCAGATAGGGGTCAGAGGCCCACATTCCCCAGGCCTGGGCGAGCCTGCAGGTGTCCATTCTTTGCAGGCCAGGCCAGGGACTTCTGTAATGCCCTATGGTGATGTCTGAACGTGGCTTGACCCTACTGAGTCAGGCTGCAATTCAGCATCATAGACCAGATGGGACCTGCAAGAGGTGGTGAGATTCTGCCCTGGTGACAGGGTTGCTCCCTGGGTGAACTGGAAGATGACAGAGCTGAGTCCCACAGCGCAAGGCAGCCTGGGAAAGGAAGAGGAAGGTGGTGTTAGCAGAACCCCCAAGTTTGCTGCTTCTAACAGTAATGATCCCAAAGGAGGAGACAAAGGAATGGCACCCCACAGAGCATGTGCAGAGGAGATATGCTGACCTGGAACAAAAAAATCAGGCGAGCCAGCAAATTAAACAGGTAGATAAACAAAAATAAAAAGATATGGAACCTTATTAATAACCAAGGCAATTCTAATTAGAACAAAAATAAGATAACGAGTTTTTATCTAAGATATTGCCAAAAATTCCAGAGCCCCAGCATGGCCTGCCAGGAACGACGCCTCACACCATAAGCTGGCATTGTGTGAGAACTAATCTGGATGCAATTTCTTAGCATCTATTAAAACAAAATAGACCATACCATTTGACACAGGGATCTAAGTTTGATAAGTTATTTTATAAACTTAAAAACAAACAACAAAAACCACAAAAGCAGGCTGGTCCTTAAGATCTGTGTGTAAACTGGGACACAGTGGTGCATGCCTTTAATCCCAGCAGTTGAGAAACAAGGTCGGGTGGATCTCTTGTGAGTTGGAGGCCAGCCTGGTCTACAAAGTGAGTTCCAAGACAGCCAGGTCTACACAGAGAAACTGTATCTAAAAACAAAAAGATCTGTGTAGAAGTGTGATGAGGCCTTGTGGCCATGGGAATGCCTTAGAAATGGCACAGCCAGAACTTATGTGTGTGGAGATGCTGGTGAGGAGAGGGAAGTGCAGGTGGAGGGGTCCTGAGGTGACATCCTTCAGGCTCACAAATCAGAGAATCCCACAGATCTATCCACTGTGCTCCCCACTGCTTTCGAGGTCAGATGGAGGAGCTATGGGATGCAAAGGGACAGTTCCCAATGTACCTACCACACCTATGACACCTGTCTGGTCCCTAAGCTTGGTTCTGGATGATTCTGAGAGATGGTGCTGTGGTTTGGATAGAAGTGTCCTCAGGAGGCTGCTGTGTTTGAACACTCAGTACCCATGTACTAATGCTTCTTGGAAATGAAAGGTTGTGAACTTTCTGGAGGGCAAAGTGAGTCACTAGGGATGAGGTTTGTGGTTTTGTAGTCCAGCCCCACTTCCTGTCTGACCTCTGACTGCCAGGTGCAATGTGGCCCAGCCTCTCCCACTTAACCTCCATGAATTCCCCATCATCATAGAATGTATTCCCTCAAACTGAGCCAAGATAACCCCTTCCTTAAGTAGCTTGTCAGGCATTTGATCTCAGCAACAAGAAACAAGTGACTAACATGGACAGAGTGCTGTATGTATGGGAAATCAAAACACAGCAGAGACTTCAGAGCACACACATGTTGAGCAGGCTTCCACCGCTATAGGAAATTGGCAGGCAGGAGGGAACCAAACCTACTGTCTTCCATAACTTCAGGAGGACAGCTTTTCTAAACATATTTTGCTTTTGCATTGTTAATTTATGAAATTTTACAAAAAGAATTTTGTACAACCAAAGCCCAAGAGGAGGATTTATTTAAAAGGATAGTTAACTATACACATACACAAAGATTCAGGATAAAAACTCTTCTTGGACATTTTTCTTAGAAACAAATACAAACTTCATAAATACAAAATCCAATTTATAATTCACCTTTATGGAGTATTGAAGACAGGAGCTACTTTAACTTGATCAGAGACATCCATGAGAAAACTGACAGGAAACTCCCATCAATGATAATTAAAAAAAAATACATTTAAAATATTCTCACTGAGGCCAAAAGGCTATTATTTCCAAACTCTTCCTTACTTTTAGCTTTCTGTTGAGACAGGTCTCATCTCGTAACTCTGCAGAGCAGGCTGGCCTGGAATTAACAAAGATCCGCCTGCCTCTGCCTCACAAGTGCTGGGATTAAAGGTGTGCGCCACTATCGCCCAGCCTCTTACTCAGCGTTTTAAATGTGGCTCACTCTCTTTGTTTCCTTTCATAAACCCCTGTGCCTTTTGTTCAATCTGTCCAATTTTCTTTGACTTACTCATTTTCAATTTATTCTGAACTTCTCCTAGTGCCTTTCAACTCACTTGGGGATCCTAGGCTGGTGGGACAGTGCTTCCGGTAAAAACATTCTGCCAAGCCTACAGGCCTGGGTTCAAGGCTCGGGTCTGCACAGGGTAAAAATTAAGAGCTGTCTCTGCAAGTTGTCCTCTGACCTCCATAGACAGGCAGTGCCACATACATGCCCACACAGATACACACAATAAGATATCATAGTAAAAACAACAACAACATCAACAACTCAGCAACAGCTACTGCTGCCCCCAGACTATAAGGCTCCACATCAGGATACCCTGCTTCAGAGAACTTCATACACACGCTCATCCTCCCCGGCTCTAGGCACGGCTGCGTCGGCTTCTGGGGTGGTTTGCTCCCCTCCTGGCTCTCCTCTGTGATAGTTGGGGCTATCAGATGTTCAGTCCCATCCGTTTTTGGTTCAAATCTGTAATCTTGCATCCCAGTAGCCATTTTCCACCTGAGCTCTGTAACTTGCTCTTTCTATACATATATACACGATTTCAGGGGTACAGCATCACCCCATTTCCCTGAGGGTATAAGATTCCTGGGAAAGCCTTATGCTGCAAGTTCAAGCCAGTCACCATTGCAGCATGGATGGGGAGGGGGCTCAGGAGGCTCCACCCCCCAGCTAAGTTGCTGGTGGTGAACGATGGTTGCTAGGGAGGAAGAGCCATTTTTCTGCAGTAGGTTATCCATACTCTAGTGGATGACCCCACAGTCATGCATTTGCAGGCTGTATGACAGATTTATAAAAAAATAAGAATAGAGAGAGGAAGTGGGAAGGGGAAGTGTTAAGGGGGGAGTCTAAGAAAGAGTGATATATATATATATATATATATATATATATCCACTAGGCCATAAAAAATATTTTTTCAAATAATAAACCCAGGAGGGACAAATAGTCTAATGGTTAGTGTTAACTGTCAATTTCACCAAATCTAAAGCCATCTGGGGACCTAGGATGTGTTCGTGCTTCTGATTTTGGGTGTGGCAAGACCAGCTGTAAGTGCCGGGTACCTGGTTTCCTGGCTGGGATGAACTGGAACCTAAACTGTGAGAAAGAATAAACCTTTTCAACTGTAAGCTTTCTCCTCCTCAGGGGAAACAAACATAGCCAGGGAGGGCCGACACCAAGGGACACCAGTCACCAAGGGATGTAGGCTAAGAACATGGGGGCCCTGAATGACATGAAGCACGGGACTATGTTGGCCACGGGGATGAAGGTAACATAGGGGTAGGTAGCCATGGCAGCCCAGTACCCATAAACTATAGGTGGCCACTGGGCCATCCCCGCTGGCACAGGGACTACTGGAGTCAAGGTGGGATACAGGTTCATGGCAGCCCCTGTTTCTTCACTTTGGCTGAAGTATGTCTGTAGAACCAGTTCCTCAGAGGGTTCCTGCCACTCCTGGAAGGCTGCCTGTGAGTGGCTGCCTGTCTCTGCCCACTGCCACTGTCTCTGCCTCTGCCTCCACCTCCGTCTCTGCCTTCCAGGGTAAGCTCTTTGTTCTTCGTCGTTTCCTCTACCAGCATGACGTCCTACAGCTCTGACTGGATCTGTGGGCTCTGTGGGCTCAGACCTCTGCGAACGTACATAAGCAATGGGTCTGGCAGGCTGGCCTGACTCTTTAGGCTCATTTACTTCCACTGGGTCTTGTTGATCCACACGGGGATCACCTTGCTCGCCAAGTCGCTCATCTGAGTTTGGAGAGAAACAGACAGTGAGAACAGGTCTTGCTCAGCTTCTCCAGACAACCCATGGCTGGGGCGTTATAGCCCCATTTTACTGGTAGATAAACTGAGTCTGAAACTCAATAGGGAGACTGAGTTTGATATGGTGTGTCTTCCCGATGTGCATCAGAAGGAGGAGTCCACATGCACACACACAAAAACACATACGCTTACATGAAGGGGCTGTCACTCAGTGGGGGTGGCAGATCAGCGGCAGCATGGAGAAACCGCTCTAAGTTGGAAGGCTCAAGATTTACGTCATGCCTGTTTGTAGAGAGAATCTCTTATACTGAATGGAGCATCACCTGTCATTAAAAGTGCTTTTGGCCTATTATCCTATGCAGGGAAAAGGAAAGTAGAGGTTCCAGTACAGAGAGAGGAAGTCTGGGGAATACTCAGGCATGAGAAGCTCCACCCCAGACATAGAAGATGGTGGTTCTGTGAAATGGAGGGCCAGGTAACCAGCCACGTGGCAGAACATAGAGTAAATGGGTTATTAAGATACGAGCTAGTCAGGGACAGAGCCAATGCTATTGCCTCAGCATTTATTCATATATACTAAGTGTCAGAGTTATTCGGGGGAACTTATGTGCAAGTGGGAAAGCTTGCAGTTGGCACCTCTATGCATGTTTCCTTTTTCTAGAAACTTCTGGTTGTTACAAGGACTGAGTCACTATAGGTGTTTAAACTGATGCCAGGCCAGGAAAGTCTTCTCGTCCACACACTGGGATGGTTGGACAGAGGAAACATGGGCCATACACCATGGTGAGAGGCAGTGAACAGGCACAGGCCTAGCAGTTAGAAGACAGCTGGGTGCATGCAAAAAGCTCCCAGGCGAGGCTGAAAAAGCTCCTGGAGAAAGCTGAGAGCAACAAGGATGCAAAGCTCTAGGAATGGTAGTTGGGTAGCTGTGGTAGTTTGGATGAAAATGGCCCTCATGTCTCATAGGCATTATTTGGAAGGATTAGGACACATGGCCTTGTTGACACTGGGGATGGGCCTTGAGGTTTCAAAAGCTCGAGCCAGGCCCAGTGGCTCACTCTCTCTTCCTGCAGAACTCTCAGCTCCTTCTCTAGCACCATGTCTGCCTGCACTGTTTCCATACTTCCCTGCCTTGTCGATAATAGATAACAACCTCTTAACCTGTAAGCCAATGCCAATGAAATGATCTCTTTTATAAGTGTTGCTGTGGACGTGCTGTCTCTCCACAGCAATTCAAATAGTTGCTCATCAGGGAAGGGGCAGTTCTTAAAGCAGCAGCCCTAAGCTAAGCCAGTTATGCTATCCTGAGGTCGGTCAGAGGGGGCGGGGGCCACTGAAGATGCTGAGGGAGGAGCAACATCCTCAGGTGGTGGGCTTCAGAAAGGAGGCCAGAGGGAAGTACGCATACAGGAGGCAGGGCAGTGCCACCAGACAGCAAGTTCAAGAAAGGCACTGGGAACAGAGGCAGCGGAGACACCCCTATCACCACCACAGGCAGTCCCAAGTAACCTGCTGGCACTCTGGAAGAGGGATGACTGGGGATCCCCGTCCCTAAGGTAGAGCTAAGGTGAGAACATCCACTCAATATCAGGTTTGTAACTGAGGTACATGGACATCCAATAGTTCTGCAGCCTGGAGCTCAATGAGGTCTGTTTCCCGGACAGTACGTGAAGGGAGGAGTGGTCCACCCTGATCCATCATCCCCATGACTGGTAGGGAGAATGGATATACAGGGGTAGCCTCTTAGAGGAGCCAAAGGTCCATGTTGCCAACCTCTAGGGAAGCCAGAGCAAAGGCCCTTTCCAAACCAAGAAGGGAGGGAATGCTTGGGTGGGCATGAAGAGGGTCCGGAGTCTGAGAGCAGTGCCCTCCTAGTGGAAGGTGCTGTGGAGTCCTGAGCAGCAACGCTGGCTGAACAGATAGAGCCACTGGGGCCAGCTGTGGAAAAGCTACCGCTGAGAAACTCGGGGGGGGGGGGGGCGGTGCAGGGTCAGGGAGGGATGTGGGAGGTGGGAGAAGAGCAGACAGTGAGAGCAGCTGGAGTAGGGCTAGGCTGGACTGGGCTGGGCTTCCCACTAGGCTGGCCCAGCTACCATGGAGGCAGCAGGATATGCCCAGAAGCAGCTGACTATCACCGCAGAGCTCACATACAGGTGTTTCTGTGACCATTCCACAATCATTAAAGACAATTAAAGAACAGGCTGGAGAGGTGGCTCAGTGGTTAAGCACCGACTGTTCCTTCCAGAGGTCCTGAGTTCAACTCCCAGCAACTACATGGTGGCTCACAACCATCTGTAATGGGATCTGATGCCCCCTTCTGGTGTGTCTGAAGAGAGTGACAATGTACTCATTATAAAATAAATGACTGCATCTTTAAAAAAAAAAAAAGGAAAGGAAAGCTCAACCCTCCGTGAATTATCTGAGGTTTGTCTGCAGACCATCCGCGGGAGATGGTGGGATGTGGTAAGTGCTCTGTGATGGTCTTGTGCTTTGTGGCATATTAATGGTCCTGTTGGCAGTTTCTCTGACCCCACTTTCAATCAGGGACAGGGGAAACAGGAAGACGACACAGAACACACACACACTGAGAGCTTCAAGGCATGTCTGGGGACTCAGAGTGGACATCACAGGTGAAGAGCTTTTTGACCCACGTGGCTTTCCAGTGCCTCTTGCACCACCTCTCCACACCCAGACTCAGCTCACTGTGGACACAGGGCTGCTTCTCGAGCATCACAGAGAGCAGACGTCTAGGGGTTCACTGACCCGAGGGACACAATAAGCACGTGCCAGAGTGGGGGTAGAGACACCAAGCAGGGAACACGCCTTCTGATTTCATGATCCTATGTGAACCACCTTCCTGCTTTATTGACTTAGTGTAACCCCTGGGCCTGGAGTAGGGAGACTAACGACGGACAGCCGAGCTGATGGATTCCAGAAACTCAGAGGTCACTTCAAACTCACTAGGAAGGAAATATGCAACCAAATAGAACACATGGGAAAGGGGCTGGAGAGAGGGCTCAGCAGTTAGTGAAGAACACACGCTGCTCTTCCAGGGCATCTGAGTTTGATGCCCAGAACCCACACCAAGTGGCTCACAAACACCTGCAACTCTAGCCCCGGGGGACCTGTCCTCCAAGGGAACCCCCGCATAGCATACTCACACAGACACACACATACAATTAAAAACTAATAAAAACAATTCTTAAAGAAACCACCGGCAATTCAATTCACAAGAGAAAAACGAAGGGTCAGAGATGTTATCTATGCACAGAAGATAACCTCAGACTGCAGCAACAAAGACTAAAAAGACGAAGGACAGTGTGTGAAGACTGCAGCTCAGGAGAATGCAGTGGAAATTGACAAGTGTTAAGTCTCTCTAGAAAAACTTCCAGGTAGAGGTACTTGGTCTGCCAGAGCAAAGGCCACTATATCAATAAAGACTCAGACTGCTTGACCTGTGACACAGGCCTGTCATGCCTGGTACCCAGGAGGCTGAGGCAGGAGGATCCTAAGTCCAATGCCTGCTCTGCCTGGACTACAAAGTAAGTACAAGGTTACCCTGGGTAACTCAACAGGAATGGGTCTAAAATAAATAAAAATGGGCTGAGGGCATAGCTTAGTAGTAGAGCACTTGTCTAGGATGTGCAAGGCTTAAACTTCCATCCTAGTACTGTGATACATTCTCTCTCTTCCCCTCCCCCTCTCCCTCCCTTCCTCTCTCTCACACACACAAACTACATAGATGTGTGCACACCTTTAATCCCTGCTGTACATAGTGAGCTCAAGACCAGATAGTGCTTCTTCTTCTTCTTTTTTTTTTTTTTTTTGGTTTTTCAAGACAGGGTTTCTCTGTGTAACCCTGGCTATCCTGGAACTCACTTTTGTAGACCAGGCTGGCCTCGAACTCAGAAATCCGCCTGCCTCTGCCTCCCAAATGCTGGGATTAAAGGCATGCGCCACCACCACCCAGCTTCAGATAGTACGTAATGGACCCTCCCTGCTCCATACCTCAAAATAAAATAAAATAAACAACCAACCCTAAATTCTCTATGTAGACAAAAGACCAAAACTAAAGGAAAAGAAGAGAAATCCCAGAAGCAGACATGTATCTGAGGAGATTTTTGTCCCCAGTAGACATGGTCTTAAAGAGCACCTGAAGATACTCTCTGAGAATCCACGGCCTCAAAATACTCCAAAGATTGCATCTGGGGCTCCCTACTTGATAACCCAACCATGTAAATTCAGGGAAACCCACAGGGCACATACCCTGCCCTCGGGCTCAGCAGCAACTGAGGATCAGTACAAGTGACCAAGCATGAGACCAGAAGCAAATCAACCAAACAGGAAAAGATGCCTCAGATGAAACCTCCCCCAATCTATAATTAATACCTTTAGATATAGGAGAATAAATTATACCCACGAATCAATTACAGGATACTTTCACAAAGAACATCCAGAAAAAAAATTTTTTTGAAATTAAAATCTCCATGGAAATCTTAGAAGGCAACACTGAAGAAATGTCCCCAGAAAGAACAAAACTCCAAAATGATGAAAGAGAGAGAATAAAGTATAAGAATATCAAAGGCAAGTGTCTGTTGGGGAGGGGAGGGCTAAAAATCTCAAAAGCAACACAAGAATCTGGAAGATAAAACATCTCAAACATTTTGAGGGAAGTGGATTTCCAACCTAAGTTCACTACCCAGCTAAACTAGCCTGGGATTCAAGAACAATAGAGTAAAAACGCTCTCAGCTATAGGAGTTGTAAAATAGCCCACTCACTTTTCCTCAAGTCCATGTTTCACCATGTAGGCCATCTATACCAGCATTAAACTTTCAGTCATTCCTTCATGCCTTCATCTCCCTTCCAAGTGCTGGGTTTACAGGCATATGCTCTCAAGCCTGGCTAAATAAATTCCTTTTATACCATTTGTTTTTATCAGGAGGCTGAACAGATAAAGTACAAAAATAAAATAAAGTAAAATATAAGAAAGTAAAAATGATGTGGGGATGGAATGGGTTAATATCCAAAAGGAAAAAGTAAGGGGGTCCCGGATGGTGAAGGAGACCCCAGTTTGCAGCTTGAAAGCAGGCACAGCTTGGCTCATCCAGTTTGGAGCCAGCCTTGAAAAGGTGAAATCGGGGAGCTGCAGAACTTGATTGTGTTTTACGGAAATATGCAGGGAAAGTTTTGAGAGTGGACCACAGATAAGCTTGTAATAACCCAGGTAAGCTCTACAAGAGGGGAAGAGGACGCTCTTATACCTCAGGGCTCTGTAGAGCCAGGGTGGAGCCTACATGGGTGAGCAGGATGATGGTGTCATGTGGAGGTACATATTAGTCTCCTAGGGGGTAGACAGCAAAGTCTAAGACAGAAAGAGTTACTTAATGAATAAGGCTACAGGCCTGAGGTTGTAGCTCAGTGGGCAGGGGCCTTCCTTGGCATACAGAGATCCTAGCTGTAACCTCCAGTACCAAAGAAAGAAGAGGGCAGGGCATGGTAAGACATAGCTGCAATTTTAGCACTGAGGAGATAGAGGCAGGAAGACCACCCTAAATTCAAACTCAAGATTAGCTTTGGCTAGAGTGAGGCCTTGTCTCCAAAATGAGTGAGAACAGATCCCAAAAGAATACTTCACACAGAGCAGGTGTGAGGGCTCAGCAGGTGCTGGTGTGTGGGGCCACGCCTGATGAGAGGGCCCGACAGATGAAAGTACTTTTTGCCAAACCTGGTAACATGTGGGATCCTGGGCCCCACATGGTGGAAGGAGAGAACCAACTGCCTCAAGTTGTCCTCTGACTTCCACACGCGCTTTGTGGTACATGTGCAACCCCTGCCCCCAATTTTAAAGAACCACTCACACAGATGCGTTTGGCTCTAGGGCGTGAGAAACTGAGAGGGGGGCAGTGCTGTGATTCACAGTAAGCTCTATACAGATACTGAGGCCGTACAACACCCAAAGTCAAGTGAAACCTGGGAAAACTGTTCAAAGTAGTGACGGGCATTGACAATACCTTGATCGGGCATCTCAGAGGGAAGCTGACTTGGACTTGGGCCTTCTGCCATAAGGTCTCCGTCAGATTCTGCATAGAGGATGGGAGAGACAGTCAAGGAACTGAAACCACACATAGCCCTGAGTGGACACTGCCTGCCAGGTATCTGGGTAGAGCTGCTGGCCCCAAGCAGAGCACACTGGAGAAGGCATGGAGATCCAGTGGTCTTTGATCCCCAAACCATTTACAAGGGTTTTAGAGACGGCACTTATTGTGGTAACATGAAAGCATTAGCCATGGGAATGGACATCACCTGGAAAGGAAGAAGGGGAAATAGGACTGGGACAAGCTGGGGACAGAGATCTGCACCCAGATTCTATCCTCATCTGATGTAGGGTCAATCCTTCCCTGGCCCATGATGCACACCTGGCTTCCTGATTCGCAACTTGAGCTGACACTGGAGTCTGAAAAGCTGTTTCTTGGCTGGTATTGCCTGAAAGTCTTGGAGATTCTTTTGGAAAAGGAGGTGTTAGCTGGAGGTCTCAGAGGCTGAAGTCAAGGTTACCTCTGGCCTCAGAAGTTTCACGCCTCCTGCTCGAAGAACAACTGCTCTTATAGGGTTCCGGGAGTGGGCAAGGCCTATTGGGTGGGGCTAAGCTTGATTCTGCAAGTTCATTGGACCCTCTTAGGTCTGTCAAATAGGCCCTACCAGATGAAGAGGTAAATGCATAGAGGTAAATGCTGAGTGGGTTAATCAGATCACCCTCAGAAAAAATTTAGCTTAAGTAAGTGAAGGGAACAGAAGGAGTACTGGGGTGACAGGGTGGACCCAATCAGCTATGAGGGGCTCAGGGAGGGATGTGTAGGCTGAAAGGGGAAGGGTTTGCTAGGTTACCAGGCTACAGAGAGGAAGAGAGGGAAAGGGGAGAGAGAAGAATCCTGGCTTATGCCAGGATCTGGAAGAAACTGGGTCCAGGATAGAGGATTGGTGCCAGGCTGAGGGGTAGGCATGTGGGTCACAGAGAGTGTGCTCATCTCACCCTGTTCCGGGGGCCTTGGGGACAGTAACAATGGAGTTGACAGATGAGACATTTGGAAGTCAGCCTCCTGCCTGCACTCTAGAGCTTAGTTCACTTGGGAGCTGCTGAGCCTCTGGTGGTACCTGGAGTTTTGGAAGGCCAGTAGGTGGGGATAAGTAGGCAGAAGCCTAAAGAAGAGAGAAGCATAGGTTGAATGGCCAAGGCTGGTGATGGTACAGGTTGCCCTTCCACAGGAAGGAGAGTAGCCTACAGGTTGGAGGCACAGAGGATCAGACAGCAAGAGGTACCAGCAAGATAGCTTAGTGGATATAAAGGCATTTGCTGCCAAGCTTATATCCTGAGTTCAACCTCAGGTTCCACGTAGTGAAAGGAGAAAACCGACTCCCAGAGCGTCATCCTCTGACCTCCCAGTGCACAGCGGTGCTCAAACACCCACCTGATCAAACACATTCATGTGGAAGATGAATGAATTTTTTAAAAAGCCTCTAGGACTGTGACGCCATTAGAAACCCAATGAGTCTCATCATGCCACCAGTGGAAAGGGTGAGTGATAGGGCTGCCAAGGGTAGGAGCCCCGGGACTAGTCCTCAGCACCGCCAGAACAGGAAGAGGCCAAATGCAAAGGCACTGGAGTGGAGGAACAGAGTGGAGGGAGAAAGAAGGGAGCTGGAGCGCTCATCAAAAATACTTCTCTGAGTAGCGCTGCAGGGATGTGACCAGGAAGCCTTTTCACTTCATTGTTATGGTGCTAAGGAACAGAAGCCTCTTGGAAGACCTGCGAGCTACGGTCTCAACCCTTGCAAACATTTGAACCTTGACCTCAGTAGCCAGGGTCACGCACGTGTTTCACCATGGCAACCTCCAGCTAGACTTTATTCTGTTGTTTTCTTGTTGACTTAAAAAAAAAAAAACACTTTTTTTTTCAATATAAAATGTGCCCTTTTCAAGCACACAATTCACTGGGTTTGGTAAACACATGCAGGTAACCCAACCTTAAGACAGGATCTCCTTCACATCTTCAGACAGCTCCTCTGGCTCTCTGCAGCCCTTCTGGCCTTGTAGCTCAGCTGCTTCTTATCACTGTGGGAACTCTGAAAAGTGGGCTCCGCGCCTTCAATTGCTTTAAACTGGGCTACTTCTTTCCCTCCCTCAGCCCCTGCCCAGGGTCTCAAGTGGCCCAGGATGGTCTTGAACATGTGGAGAAAAACCTTAAACTCTGACCCCCTGCTCCCACCTTCCTTGCTGGTATTTCAGATGCATCACCATGCCAGGTATGCTGTTTTGAACAAGATGGCTCCCATAGGCTCATATAGTGAGTGCTTAGTCACTGGGGAGTGGAACTCTTGGACAGGATTGGAAGGATCAGGAGTGTAGGCTTGTTAGAGGAGGTGTGCCACTGGGAGTGGGCTTTAAGGTTTCAAAAGCTCAGGCCTAGTCAGGCTCTCCCTCTCTATCCCCCTTTACTCTTCTCCTCCCTCTCTCCCCTCTCCAGATCTCAAAAACTTCTTCAGTGCCATGTCTGCCATGCCTCCTGCCATGATGATAATGCACTAACTCTGAAACTGTGGCAATCTCCAATTAAATGCTTTCTTCTGTAAGAGTTGCCTTGGCCACAGTTGTCTCTTCACAGGAATAGAACATGAAGACACCTGCTCGTGCAGTGCTGGCAACCCAGGGCCTCTGGCACGCTAGGCAGGCACTCTCTCTAACAACTCATCCACCTACTGGGTCCCTGGTTTTCTTTTTCCTCAACCTTTCCTTCTGCAGTACTGGAAATTGAACATAGGTCATTTTTCTTGTTTGCTTCCCTGGTTGATCTCCCTCTCCCTCCCCCTCCACTCCTTACCTTCTCTGTTTTTGTTTATCTGTCTGTCTGTCTGTCAACTTGACACAAGCTGGAATCAATCACCTGAAAAGAAGGAGCCTCAATTGAGAAAATGTCTCAATCAGACTGGCCTGTGGGCAAGTCTGTGGGGCATGTTCTTGATTAGCAATTGATGTCGGAGGCCCACACCACTGTGGGCAGTGCCATCCCCTAGCAGGTGGTCCCAGGTTTTTTAAGAAAGCAGAATGAGTAAGTGAGAATCAAGCCAGGAAGCAGCATCTGGTCCCCTGTCTTCCATCCCCTGCCCCCATAGTCCCTGCTTCAGTTCCTGCCTCCCGGTTCTGGCCTTCATTTCTTTTGATGATGGGTGCTATGCAGAAATGTAAGCCAAATAAGCTCTAACCTGGCCAAGTTGCTTTGGTTAGGATGTCATCACAGCAACAACCCCCCCATCCCCTTTTCTCTCTCTCCCTCCCCTTTTCTTTCTTTTCTCTCCCCCCTTTCTCTCCTTCTCTTATTTGTTTTCCCTCCCCTCTCTCTTTGAGTTTGTTTGATGCTATGTGATTCAGGTGGGCAAGGGACTGGAGGCAGAGTTGGGGTAACAGGTGACCCACCACACCCCTTATCTTTTCTTAACTTTGTGTGTGTGTGTGTGTGTGTGTGTTGGCTCCCCAGGGTTCTATGTGCCTTCCTCAAAAGCTCACATACAATGACTGCTCTTTGGTCAGTGATCCCATGTTAGCATGGTTCGAGTCCCAGGGGAATTGATCTTGTGCTGACAGGTAGTAAGCTGAAACCCCCATCTGGGCAGCTTTCCTGGTTTTCCCCATCGACACTTTTTCTATCCCACAGTCTCCCATGTTAGAGGAGGCTCCCACTGTCTATAGCAGTCTCTCAGACTGTCCTTAGGCGGTGACCTTGACAATGATGAATGTGGCCAGGCTTAGGGACGTTATCCTGGAATGGAATTTACTTGGGTGTCTCTCATAGACTGGGAGGGGGGCTGTGCTTATGTGAGGACTCTGCCATCACCTTCCCAAGGTCCCACGCTACCCAGGCTGCATACCACCTGACTGAGGCAGAGCTTGCGAAGCCCCTCCCTCACCAAGAAACCCTTCTCTTTCTATTCTGTAACTGGGGAAGTCACTCCTCTCCTGAGAGCAGAGTATTTAAGTTGGAAGACCTGTCTGGAAAATCAGTCTGCTGTCCCCAGGGAGTCATTTAGTTACTTACATTGGCATCGACTTGTGGATATGCATTCTGTACTGTGTTATAATCCAACACCTACCTGAAATACTTTGCTAATTATTATCATTATTAAACTCATTATTAGCAATCAGTAGTTAACTATCTGGCTGTTCCAAGACTCCAGCCCTCACTACTCAAGCTGTCAGTTAGAAGCTGGGTCCTTGTGTGCTCTATGGTGACAGTCAGTTCTCTAACCTCTGGTTCTTGTCCCATTTTCTCTCCAAAACTGGAGTGGGCTGACAGTGGTGGGAAAACAAGGAGAACTTCCAGCTAGAAGTGGATTAAAGACACACACCTCTACTCTGTGGTGGTGGTGGTGATGGGGGCATCCCTTGAGTTCCTGACCAGCTTGATCTGTATAGCGAGTTCTAGGCCAGTCAGGGATACATGGAGATAACCTGTCTCAAAGAAAGGTTCTGTTTGTTTTGTTTTTGTTTTTCACTTTCCACGAAGGAGTGATGGCTCAAATAGGAAAACAAAACAAAACAACAACAACAACAAAAAAAAAAACAAATTGAACAAGACTACAGAAACTCTGAAGCCAGGCAGTGGTGGCGCATGCCTTTGATCCCAGCACTTGGGAGGCTGAGGCAGGCAGATTTCTGAGTTCGAGGCCAGCCTGGTCTACAGACTGAGTTCCAGGACAGCCAAGGCTACACAGAGAAACCCTGTCTCAAAAAACCAAAAAAAAAAAAAAAAAAAAAAAAAAAAAAGAAAGAAAGAAAGAAAAAGAAAAAGAACCTCTGAGCCAAAAGAAAGAAAAAGAAAAAGAAGAAAGAAAAAGAACCTCTGAGCCGCTCCGTGAAGGCGGACATCAACCAAGAGGTGTGACTCGTGCTAGTCTCTGTACTTTCTTCGGCCATCAGGGAGTCAGTTAAGGGATCAAAGGGTCTCAGGATGCTGACCTAGGGCATTCCCCTCAGAGCAAGTCTACAGAAAGCACGGAGTGTGGCAGGTTTCCCCTCATTGGCAGGTCCCTAAGGCTTGAGTTCCCTTGAGTGAGTTCCCTAGAGTGAGTCCCCTTGGGTTCAGATAAGCAGTGGGTCTCTGACGCTGCGGAGACAAGGAAAATTTAACAATTTACGAGGAAAAAACAAAACAAAACAAACAAACAAAAAAGCAGCCCTCAAGGCAAGAAGGAATTCCCTACCTGGGAAGAGGAGGAGGAGCAGCGGCAGCTCAGCTAGAGAGGACGTGTGCCTGAGTGAGCTTCCAGGGAAGTCCTCAGAGCAAGGAGAGCGGGATTCCAACTGGACTGAGGAGAATGGTGTATGCCTTGTTAAATAGAGCCCATTGACTGTGATTGGCTACGTGTGCGCACATGCAAATGAGGCATAAAGTGGGACCAATCAGGAATGGGCTGAGAAAGCCCACTGAAACCCGAGACTGTCCTCAATTAGGTCCACCATTTTCTCCCTTTCCCCTACCTCAACGTTGCCGGGGAGTTGGGAAAAGTGGAAGGACAAAATCCAGGATTCCTTTCAACGCAGAGGGTCTTCTCATGGGTTCTGGTTCTGATTTGCCAACGGAATTCGAAGCAGCGTGATGGGCACCTGGAGCCCGACCTTGTTTCTGTCAGAGCCTGCTTCCTAGGCTGACTAGAGCCCTGGAGTCATGGCTGTGGGCTCTCAAGCAGCCTGCTGCCTTCGGGGGTTCTTGGTTGGGTTCCATCAGCCAGGGGTTTGTACTTCATTCCTCTAGTAGTAGGCAACTGGTTGTCAGAATAATGGTAGGTCTGCTTGCGGGGGCTGTGAAATCAGAGGGGTAGTGGGAAGCTAGAGGTTGGTATTCACGATGCAAGAGTCCGACTGCCTTCACACCCGGGGTTCTCAGCCCTGCTGCTATGCGGCTCGGATCTCCGATGGCTCCTAGGAGTCCTGCTGCTGCTGTCACCTGCTAGGGTTGGCATGGAGGCCGTTCCTACCCCTATCACTAAGGCCCACGGGACTTTATGTTTTGTTTGGTTCCAGCCCTCCGTCGCCACCCCACCCCCACCCCATCCTCCCTGGGTGCCTGCGGTTTTTTTTTTTTTTTTTTTTTTTCTAGAATTGGACACACATGCTCCTTGCCCTGCTGAGTTTGACATCTTGACCGTATACCACTGGACCATCATGGAACCAGGAAAGTCCCTCCCTGGTGCCGGTTCACAGTGTGATGTTTGTAGGTTTCAGTGTATTCCATCTAAGAGATTTTTACCCACTCCAAAGCTAAGAAGAGTAACCTAAGGTGCTGGTGTGTGCCCAGAAGCACAGTTCTTGTGAGGCTGAACGGGAAAGAACACATATTGAAAACTGCACAGCAAGATCCCGACTCAAAGTGAACAAGCAAACAGAAAGGGTTTCTAGAAGTTTTTACCTTTAGTTCAGTGATCAGTTTTTGACATTAAAAAAAAAAAAAGAAAGAAAGAAAACCCAAACAGATTTCTAGTTTATTCTAACATCGTTTGTTGAAATCACTGCTGTTTCTTTTCATGAGATTGTTTTAAATTTTAGATGAAAAATTAAGTTCAGTTTTCAAAATAAATCCATGAATGGCATGCCACTCTACAGTGGAGGGCTGGACCTTGGATTAGTCACTTTGCTGTTGCTATAATAAAACACCCATGACCAAGGCAACTTACAGAAGAAAGAGTGTATTTGGGCTTATGGTTCCCGAGGGATAAAAGTTATTGTTTCCTCTGGGAACCTCCCACGTGGTGCTTTCACCATCACTCTCAGCACTACTTAATTCCCAGCACCCTTTAAAGTATTTTTAGATTTATTTTATTTCGTGTGTGCTAGTGTTTCGCGTCATGCATGTATGTGTACCATGACTGGTGGCCTCGCAGGTCTAAAGAGGGCGTTACATCCCCTAGAACTGGAGTTACCAATGGCTGTGAGCCACCATGTATGTTCTGAGAACTGAACCCAGGTCCTCTGCAAGAACAGCAGGTTCTCTTAACTGTGAGCCATCTCTCCAGCCCTATCTTCATGGCCCTGTTCTTATTTAAGCTCTGCGGTCAGGGCATTGGTTTAGCATGGCAACAGGAACAGGAAACTGAGGGCTCACATTTTCAACCACAACATTAGGAGAGGGAACTGGAAATGCCACAGGTTCTTTAAACTCCTAAGGCCTACCCCCAGAGACATACTCCCTCATATATATGGCCAGTCTTCCCAAGCATCCCCAAAACAGCACCACCAACTGGGGACAAAGTGTTCAAACACACAGGCCTGTGGGATAATTTCTCATTCAGACCATAGCAGACATTCTCCAGAAGGCAAGAGTACAGTTTTGACAAAGAAAGAGGTGGGTTAGGCAGAGCAGCAGGCCAGAGGCCTCTCACAGTTCACCATGTCTCTTGTTTACTGGTTGTTAGCCCTGTGTGTGCCAGACACGGCTCTCAGTTCCCACCCCCGTGTTCACACCTTCCACTTGGCCAGCAGCTACTGAGGTGTGAGCACCATCAAGGTTCTCTTTCTTCAGATGAAGCAACTGAGGATTGGGGGGGGGGGCTGAGTGTCCATAGTCTGTGGGGCAGAACTAGAGTGTGAACCCCACTCTTATTCTAGACCCCAGAATCCAGCCCACCTCCATTCCCCACCACCCATAAGAGACTGCAACATTAGCCCATCGTGACATAAGGATTTAATTGGAAGTCAAACTTTCCTTTGTCTTCTTTTTATTTTTATGTTATTTAATTAATTTATCTGTTCTTATTTATTTATTTATGTATGTATTTATTTATTTATTTAGTGTGTTCAGGACACTGGGGTTGATGACGGTTGTGAGCCACACTGTGGGTACTAGACATCAAACCTGGTCTTTGGAGAGGTGTTCCCAATGGCTGAGCCACCTCTCCAAACCTTCTTAGTCATCTTCTTCATGGCAATATCACTTGAATATATATATGAAATTATAATTTATACTTATTGTTTTCCAATAAACTAAGGTCTTTTTATTTTCTCATTATGACATCAGTTGAATTGGCTCATAAATAATATTGTTTGCTTACAAACAATTTTATTCATGACTTTATTTCTTTTAAGCCTCTGGGAAAAAAATCTCATCTTGTATTAGCTACCTTTGTATTACTAACACAATACTTTGGACAGCCAACTTTATAAGGAAAAAAGGCTTTCTTAGCTCACAGTATCATAGCCTAAAAGCCCAAATAAAGCAAGTGGTCACATTGAGGTGGAGGTGTGTGTGTGTGTGTGTGTAGTGTGTGTGTGTGTATGGATGTATGTGTTTGTGTGTGTGTGTGTAGTGTGTGTGTGTAGTGTGTGTGTATGGATGTATGTGTTTGTGTGTGTGTGTGTGTGTCGCGCGCGAGCAGCAGCAGGGGTAGGAAGTTAAGAGTTATGAAAAGAAACATCTGAAAACAGCTAGACAACTAACAGAGACTACTTATTGGTGGCATCAAATCTTTAAGAAACACATAGCCGGGTGTGGTGGCGCACGCCTTTAATCCCAGCACTCAGGCGGATTTCTGAGTTCCAAGACAGCCTGGTCTACAAAGTGAGTTCCAGGACAGCCAGGGCTACACAGAGAAACCCTGTCTTGAAAAACCAAACCAAAACAAAACAAAAAAACAAAAACAAGAAACACTAACATGGCCAGATAGGAAGGCAGAGAGGCAGACTAGAGCCCCACAATCCCCTGTCTTAGTCATCCTTCTATTACTGTGAAGAGACACCATGACTAAGGCAACTCTTGTAAAAGAAAGCATTTAATTGGAGGTTTGCTTACAGTTTCAGAGGATTAGTCCATTATCACCATGGCAGGCAGCATAGTAGCAGACAGACAGGCATAGCACGGGAGCAAAAGCTGAGAGCTAACCCTGATCCACAGGCAGCCAGCAGAGAAAGAGAGGGACTGGGTCTGGCATGGGCTTTTGAAACCTCAAAGCCCACCCATAATGACACAACTCCCACAACAAGGTCACACCTCTCAACATCACTCCTAAACGGTCCACCAACTAGGGACTAGATATTAAAATATATGAGCCCGTGGGGGCCATTCTCATTCCACCTCCACCCCACCCCCAAGTCAACACCCTCAATGGCCTATCTTCTTCCCATTATGCTCCATTTCCCAAAGATTCTACCACCTAGGGGACCAAGTCTTGTTACCACGGACCTTGGGTAAGCCAAACACATTTGCTATTACTCATCTGTATTGTACAGGAGCTTACAAGTGAGCCACGAGTTGGCATAATCCAGGCTCAGCCACTTTAGAGTCTGCACTATCAGCTCTCATGCCTGACACCTCCAGAAAGTGATAGGATACATTTGCTTTTTTAAAAAAGAAAGAGAGAGAGAGAGAGAGAGAAGGAAGAAAGGAAGGAAGGAAAGGAAAGGAAAGGAAAGGAAAGGAAAGGAAAGGAAAGGAAAGGAAAGGAAAGGAAAGGAAAGGAAAGGAAAGGAAAGGAAAGGAAAAAGGAAAGGAAAGGAAAGGAAAGGAAAGGAAAGGAAAGGAAAGGAAAGGAAAGGAAAGGAAAAGAAAAGAAAAGAAAAGAAAAGAAAAGAAAAGAAAAGAAAAGAAAAGAAAAGCAAGCAAGCTTTGGGGGCTGGAGAGATAGGTCAGCAGTTAGAGTGCTGCTCTTCCAGAGGTCCTGAGTTCAAATCCCAGCAACCACATGGTGGCTCACCACCTTCTGTAATGGGATCCAACCCCTCATCTGGTGTGTCTGAAGACAACGACAGTACACTCATATACATAAAATAAATAAATAAATCTTAAAAATAAATAAAAAGCTTCGACAGGAAGATGGTTCGGTCTGTAAAGTGCTTGCACGAGGACCTGAGTTTGAGCCCCAGAACCCATGTAAAAACCTGGGCACAGAGGCTCAGAGTTGCAATCCCAGCTCTGGGGAAGCAGAGACAGGACTACCTACCTACTCAGCAAGCTCCAGGTCCCAGGAAGAGTCTTGTCTCAAAAAACAAAGTGGACAGTTGTGTTGGCTCGTCTTATGTCAACTTGACAAAACTGGAGTTATCTGCTAGGTGGGAACCTCAATTTAGAAAATGCTGCCATAAGATCCAGTTGTAAGGCATTTTCTTAAGGAGTGATTGCTGGGGGAGGACCCATGTTGAGTGGAGGCCCCTGGGCTAGTGGTGGTCCTGGGTTCTATAAGAGAGCAGACTGAGCAAGCCATGAGGAGCAATCTACTAAGCAGTATTCCTCCATGGCCTCTGCATCAGCTTCAGCTTCCTGGTTCTTGCCCTGTTTGAGTTCCTATCCTGAATTCCTTTAGTAATAGATAGGTGTGGAAGTACAAGCCAAATAAACCCTTTCCTCCTGTCTTGGTTAGGGTTTTACTGCTGTTAACAGACATCATGACCAAGGCAACTCTCATAAGGACAACATTTAATTGAGGCTGGCTTACAGGTTCAGAGGTTCAGTCCATTATCATCAAGGTGGGGACATAGCAGCATCCAGGCAGGCACAGCGCAGGAGGAGCTGAGAGTTCTACATCTTTCATCTAAAGACTGCTAGTAGAAGACTGACTTCCAGGCAGCTAGGGTGAGGGTCTTAAGCCCATACCCACAGTGACACACCTACTCCAACAAGGCTACACCTCCTAATAGGGCTACTCCCTGGGCCAAGCATATTCAAACCATCACACTCCCCAACCTGTTTTTGGGTCATGGTGTTTTATTACAGCAAAAGAAACTCTAACTACGACAGCAGTTCCTGCAAAGTGATCAAGCTCAATCTCTGGCCTCCACAAGTTCATGCATACGTGCATATGCACACATGCACATGCAGGTACACATAGACAAGTGCCCTTCTACATGTGTGCCTCTGTATGTATCTTGTGGGTGTCACTCAAATGACAGAGCACTCTTCCAGTGCAAACTTCCTGTGGCATTGAAAGTTCAATACAATTATTGAAAATTAAATGAAAAAAAACCATAGCTTAAACATACAAAATTCTAATACAAGGCAGCTAGCTAGACAGAGAAGGGAAGAAAGAAAGGAGGTATGTTGTGCATGGGTGGAAAGGCACATTCAGAGAACACAGTGGAAATGCTCTGGAGCTGAGAGGAAAGCATGAAAGCTCAGAGAAGAATGGAAATTTGCAAAAAGGATAAAAATAAATAACTTTACACCCAAGCTTTGTGTGGGTGAACCTGCCAAAAACAGGAGGCAATGAGAACCAGCAAAAAGCAACCACGACAGAAAGAGATATATTGTCTGAAAACAGCTAATCAGTTGACAGAGACTTCTTATTGGCGATGTCAACAGATCTTCGGTGTGTGTCAAGAAGACAGCGGCAGCGAGAGTTCTGTGCCAGCTGAAGCTTGGGAGAGGAGCTGAAGGCAAGGATAGATTTTTTTTTTTTTTTTAAGCTCTGCAGGAAACGGAGAGCTCCAAGAAGGAACTTTAAAACACTGTCTGAAAGAAAACCAAGAGCATTCATTCTAAAGGAAGACGGCAGATGAACACCCAGTCTGGGTCCCCTATGACCAGGCAGTGCTCCATCCTTCTTGACCAGAAGCTCTACAGACGATAGAGCACTATAATCTGAGAGGCCATGCAACAGGCAGCAAGGATTCGGTCATCTGACTGCCCTTGCCATCACCCTGAGTTGTTAAAAACATAGATTCAAGACTGAAGAGATGGCTCAGTAATGGGGAGCGCTCGATGCTCTGTCATAGGGATAGGAGTTGGGATCCCAGGCCTGCCTCAGCTGGCTCAGGCTCTGAGGGATCTGTCGCCCTCTTCTGGCCTCCACTGGCACTGCAAATATATGTGCATATACATTCACACAGACACACAGACACATACTCATACACACACTCACACACAGAAGAATGTATAATAAACAAACAAACAAACCATGGATGCTGGCACCTGAGGGAGCATGGCCATGGGGAGCAGATGTCCTCCTCCAGAGAGATGAGCCACAGGTTAGTGCATGCGGGGATGGGTCTGGGTGAGCCCCCTTCCATTCAGATTCAAGTCTCATTCCAAGCCTGTGGCGAAATGCTCTGGAGCTGTTGCTGCAACTCTGTGCTCTATTTAGTGTTACAAGCGTCATGTAAGGGCTGCTGAGTGGTAATTTGGTCTGCCACCAACCAAGAAAATGATGAGGACTTGGAGAAAACAGGAAGAGCAGCTTTCAGCTGCTAGATGTGGCAAACACAATAATTACATGTTTTCCCTGGAAAACACTTTAATATACTTTCAACACACACACACACACGAAGTACTTAAATCTTTTCTCCAAAATTCGTCTTCTTTGGAAAATTGGTATGTAGTATGCTGTCTTCTGGCTGTAGGTAAGATGTCAAATTAGCATGTGACCTTGGCTTCCCAAGAGAGCCTCAGAGAGGTTCCAGAGACAGAGTGAGGGGTGGCTTTGACACCCACACTGAAAGCCGTGGAGGCTCCTGGAGCAACTGATGATGCTCGCAGTCCTGCGAATGCATGGGGGCATGAATAAGCAGACGGTGGCCAGGACTGGGAAGGGAGGCTGAGGAGGGCAAGTCCCGTCATCTCAAATTATCTTAAGTAAGGCACAGTCTGTGGCTTACAGTGATGAGGCCAAAGGGTCTATGGAAAGCACGAGGACTCTCAAAAGTCAGTGAGGAACAAGCAAGGGGCCGCAGAAGGGGTGAACCACTGAAGGGGAAGCCATAACCGTGAGCAGGAAGTGACATCAACCTTCTCAGATGAAGCGTGCCTACAAATCCACCAGGCAGGTAAGAATGCCCACACACTCAGGCATTTGCATCCTTGTCCCTCAGTTGGTGGCTCTGTTTGGGGAGATTTGGGGAGTTTGGCTTTGGTACAGGAAGTACACCCCTGGAGATGGGCTTTGATGTTACAATTCATGTCGTCTTCAGTTTGCTTTCTCTGCTTTGTACTCACTGTTCCAGCCACCATGCCTGTCACCTGCTGCTATACAGTTTCTGCCTGCCATTGTGGTCTATAACATCCTGGAACTGCAAGTCAAAAGAAACTCTTCTAGAGTGGTCTTGGTCATAGTGTTTTATTATAACAACAAAAAAGTAACCAATACATACAGCTAGCATCAAGGAAATTCGAGGGTGGGGTGGGGTGGGGAGGGATGGGGTGCTGGGCTCTTCTAGGCACTCTGGAGAACAAGCCAGTGGAGAGTCCAAGCACAGTGACCCTGGGCCAGTGGCTCAGCAACTACTCCCCCTGATAAGACAGGTTTGTCAGAAACACAGCTAAGCCAGGGGAGGGCTGGGGGTGGGGACTGACATCACCTTGTTATTTTGAGAACCAACAAGGCTGAAATGCCCTACACATTCCTTGCCTGAGGAATGGAGGGATAACCATGGTGGCCATAAGGCCAGAGCATCTGACACAGAGTGAGCACAACACTGCAGAGGGCGTGTGACACACCCTAGTGGGGGAAGGGAAAAAAAAACACAATCTGCCTAATCATATATTCATGCAAGCTGAATACAGCATGACAGTCAAAAAGGGACCAAAGGACTGCCACAAGATTCTGCCTCCTGGTGACCTTTCAGCTGTCATTCCATCATGTTTATATACTGACAAAAGTATATCTCGGAAAGTGTCCCAATTGCTGGACAATACATCAATGTATTTGCAGAAGGTAATTGTGATGATTAATCTTGATTGCAAAGTAGATAGGAATGAAAATCACCATAGAAACAAGCCTTTGGGCATGCCTGGAGGGCGTTTCTAAGCTAGGTCAATTGAGATAAGAAGACCCACCCTGCTGTGGTCAGCAACATCCCTTGGGCTGGAATCCTAGACTGAGTGCCAGCATTCATCTCTCTGTGCCTCCTGAATGTGGCTGCCTCGTGCTCCTGGAGCCGTGAGGGACTGTACCCTCAAACTATGAGCCAAAATAGACCTAGTCTCTGTAAGCTCACTCACAACAATGGAGAAAGAGACAGACAGACAGCACAAAATACCATCAGAAAGACAGGATGAGGGGAGCTGGCCACAAACTGCAAAAGAAGCTGAATTTGTCTGCAAATATGACATTCTCTTCCTTTCTTGGACCTTCAGAGTGGCCATCTCTGCCAAGATCATTTGAGTAAGTCCCCGGTCAAAGGTTCCATTCCTCAGCCTACTCTTGCATCAGAACCATGGACTATAGGCTGTGCTCTAAGGGTTTAGTAAGCTATAGAAATTGACCTTTCTTCTTGACTATTCCACTAAGTACTTGCTGCCCCTCCATCAAGCTATGGGGAAAAGAACATACTGATGATTTAAATTAAATTAAAATTAGTAAATTGGTGGAGGCGTTGACATATATTTTTGTTTATTTTTAAATAGTGTGTATCTTTAGTTTTTTTAAACCTTAATTTTAATGATGGTTCTTAAACGCTTTAACCTCTCTTTTAGCCCACCACCCACCAGAGGCAGTGGCAAAGAAAGAATACGGGGTGGGGAGGTGGGAGTAGACCTGTTTAGAAAGAAAATTCTTTGGAACAACTGCCGTCTGTGTTGTCTAGAAACCGGCAGTTAAATTCATAGCTCGGTAGTGTATTTCATAGATACACCAGCAGTCTAGTTTGATAGAGTCAACTGGGTTAGCAACAGCGGTGATGAGACCTAGCAGAGACAGCCAGGCCTCAGTCTGTGCAGGTGTCATCAGCAGGAGGGACCAGGGCCAACAGGAATGCCAGAAGAATTTCTCAAGTGTACCTCTCTCAGGGAAGTGGAGTTCAGAGGGACCTACAAGCGTTGCCAGGCTCACTCTATAAGCAAGCCTAACTCAGCTTCCATGACTGTACATCAAGTTCTATTTATGCCTTCCAAATATCACATGTCCTCAGCACGTGTCTTGTCTCAGCTGACATCACTCTGCCAATCAGCTCAAGTCCAAGGAAGCAGCAACAAACTGCAGGACACCACTAGAAGTTTTTTGGTGCGTTTTTCTCTATGGAGTCCCGACAAATGGAGCTCAACTATGAAATGTAAGGCAGAGGGATACATGCTTGTCGTTAGCAAATAATCCTTTATCACGTGTCCTTTCATGTGCTTGCTTTAGCAGAACATCCTCTCTCCCGTGTCTGCTCCAGTGAAATATTCCTTCACAAGCCTGCCTTAACCTTTCACATCTGTGTCTAATTTAAGGAAACGTCCCTTCACATGTTTGCCCCAGCAAAACACCATCCAACAGCAGCAGACTTTCCAAAGAACCCTTAAGTTTCCTGTGTGTGTGTGTGTGTGTGTGTGTGTGTGTGTGTGTTACCTTTGTTAAAGGATACTAAAAAACAAGGACAGGTCATGTTGAGTGCTTGTTACTATAGGAGTGTTCTTGCTTCAGTTCTGCTTAATAGGGAAAAGGGGTGTGTGTGTGTGTGTGTGTGTGTGTGTGTGTGTGTATACAAACACTGCCTGCCTATTATCTATGTATATATCTATCATTTATTATCTATCCATCTATCCATTATCTATCTATCATCATCTATACTTTCATTTTCTAATCTATATATTCCATTCAATCAGTTCTATTATCTATCACCTATCATCTGTTTATCTATCATCTAATCACCTATTATCCTTATCAATCTATCACCTTTTATATCTGTGCCTTATCCATCCACCTTCTCCATCAATCCATCTATCTACCCACCCATCCTTTACCTATTTACATGTGTGTAACTTCTGTACAAGACCATCTATGTCTTGTGAAGCTACCCATGAGCCCACACTAATGGCTCCAGCCCTGGTCCATGGCCTGCTAGGTCAGCATCTCTTCCTCCTGCTTCCATGAGAAGACACCTGGCTCCCTGCCGGGCACATTTCATTATATGATTGTTGAGTCTCCTGGCATGTGTTCAGCAGTGCCATCCAGGAGACCTTTTGCTTAGAGCACAGAGCTTCAGGAACACCCCTTTGGGCTTGGGTGTTTTTTGGCTTCCACTGTGTCCTGAAGGCACTGAGCACTTGCTTGTCCTCCACATCCTGCCGTGGACTTGCTCACACCTGTGTCAAACAGTTGGCCTGCTTGGCCCCCTTTTGCCTTACACATTGGAATCCTCCTACTTCCTGAATAATTTTTAAGTTTGAATATGTTAACGTTCTCTCCTGCTGCTGTAGAGCTGCATGGGTTTGAACAAGTGTGAGTGTCACGTGTCCCCTACAGATACACACAAGACAGTTCTACCACAGTGCCTCACTTCATCTGTTCAATCTGCCCCCGAGGCTGGATTTTCAAACATCTCTACGGTTTTTCCTTTTCAGAATGTCATATAATTGGACTCAGATAGTGTGTAACTTTTTCTTGTCTGGCTCTTTCACCTAACAATTAAAATTTATCCGCAGCTTTTGGTGGCTTGATATGGTCTCTCCCCAACCCCTTAATTAATGGATTTTACTTTTTATGCAAACTGTGTGTGGAGGGGGGATGGGTGTGTATTAGCTTTTAAGTTTACAGAAAAACCAAACAGACCATATAGCATTTTTATAGAAGCCCCTATTATCCCCATTTCCTAGCTCCCCTGTTATCCATACATTGTAGCATTATGAACCTTTGCTGAATGAGTGCATAAAACTGCACACATTGTAACTAAGGAAAGCTCGTGCTTTACACTGATGTTCTCCTGGTACTGTACATTCTTGGTATTGTAGTGTCCACCGCTGATGTGTCAGATGGAATTCTGTCACGGCCCTAAGGAGCTTCTGTATTCGTCTCCCTATATGCATGTCACATGGCTGGAATCACCTGGCTCATGCCTTCTCAGATTAACTTCTTTCACTTTCATTTCAACATTTACAATAATTTTTGAGGGACTAGGGAGATGGCTCAGTGGTTAAGAGCATTGGCTTCTTTTCCAGAGGACCTGGGTTTGATTCCCAGCACCCATGCGGTGGCTCACAATCAGTAGAGAATCCAAGCCCCCTCATGGCCTCCCCATGACATACAGACAGACTTGTAGGCAAAAACACCAATACACATACAATAAAAATAATAAACAAGTGGTTTTAAAGATTAATTGTGTTGTTAGTGAGTTATGCGGTAGTTGTAGTTATTTGTTTATTTAGAAACAAGGTCTTGCTGTGTAGCCGAGGCTAGCCCTAAACTCACCATCTTCCTGAATCCCATAACATGTAGCTCTTGATTTCTTTTTACTTTTTAATAATATTTCACAGTAGGAGCATGCAGGTTAGTTCCTGTCAACTTGACACAAACTGGAGTTACCTGGAGGAAGGAACCTAATTTGTCCTGTGGGTATGTGGGTGGGGCATTTTCTTGATGTGTAATTGATGTGGGAGGTCCCAGCCCACTGTGGGAGGTGCCATCCTGAGCAGGACGACCTGGGCTTTATAAGAAAGCAGTCTGAGCAAGCCATTGACAGTAAGTCAGTAAGCAGTTTCCTTCATGGTTCCTGCCTCTGTTCCTGCCTGAGTTTCTGCCCTCAGGAATGGACAGTGATAAGGACAGATAAGCCAAATAAACTCTTTCCTCCCCAGACTGGCTTTGGTAGTGTTTAATCACAGAAACCAAAAAACCAAACCAAGACAAGGGGAAATGGGAGCTGGAGAGAGGGTCTGTAGTAAAGAGTACTTACTGATCTCCCTGAGGCCCTGGGTTTGGTTTCCAGAACATATATCAGGTGGCTCACAGGCAGCTGTGACCCCAGCGCCAGAGGGGACGCTAACGCTCCCTTTTGGCTTCCATGGGGACGTTTTTTTGCATGTAGAATCCCCTCCCCCCACCATCTCATTCCCTCCTCTCTCTGTTCTTTGGACTTTGAGAATAGTAATAATAACAACAACAGTAATAAATATACCACAGCATCAGCTGAACCTCATGTCATCCTTTGATCTACTGAAGGTCTCTCCACTGCTTCTAAGATGTGATGATTAAAAATAAAGCCACACTGAACATCTAGGGGCAAGTTTCTGTGTGTGTAAGCCTTTGGGTAATTTGGGCAAATCCCTGAGAGTACAAACTGCATACTGTATAGTGACAACATGCTTAACCTTGTGGGAAGTGGCCAAACTGACTTCGGAGTGCACACACCACTTTGAGGCTCACTGGCAACTAAAGCCCATTCATTTCATTCCTTCTGCCTGCCCCGCCCCCTGCCCCCAGTTCCAGTGTCCTGGATTGTAGCCATTCTAACCCACCTGTGAATTACAGTGTTTAAATTTGTGTTCCCAGTGACAAATGCAGTTGAGATCCTTTCCTAGGCTTAGCTGTCACAATACCTCTTTTAATATATCCAGAGCTAAAGTCTTCCATTTATCTTTTCCAGCAAAATGCATAGTACATTTCCTTACAACATTGTTCACAATTTTCTGTGAAAGCACTTCCTGAGGATTTAATATTTCCTGTCCCTGTGCAAATGAGATCTTTTTCGATGGTAGCAGATGCCAGGGTTGCATAGAAAAGCCAGGTACTTGAGGAAAACTCCCTCAGATTGAAGCTTCTTAATTAATTCCAGTTATTTTTTTTCTGATACTCTTGGGAAATATAGACATATAAACATATCATTTATAATAATTGTGATTTTGTATCTTCACTTAGAAGAATTATACCTCTTATCACGGGTGCATATGTAACTGAAGTGGTTGGAAAATGTTAAATAAAAATGATGCAAACCAAGATTACATTTTATTCCTCGTTCGGCTGGATTTTAACACGATGGCTGCCTACTCGGGGTTGCTTTTACAGGCTGGATAAAAAAAGAATCCTTCCAAATACCTGATTTCTCATAGGGAATTAAATTAATTACTCGATTAGGTACTGGCAATTAAGATGTAGATGCTTATATGGAAATATGTTCACAAATATTGTTAAGTGAAATGTGAGCTCCCAACACCACCCACTCCTCCATTCAGGAGAATTCTGCTGGTACTCTGGTCTGTCTCAGGTTCCTAGCGGGGGAGAGAAATGTGCTCTTGTCACCTTGGGAATAGGTGACACACAACACCCAGATGGAGGCTGGAACACACAGAAGTGCCTTTCTTCTTATCTAGTTCAATCCTGGAGGAGGGGAACCCAAGGCTGGGATGCTGCTGCCTGCCACATCCTAAGACCTCAGATGGTGGTGGGGACTCCAGCTTCCTTGCTAATGTTCAAGCAAGAAACTGAAAAGGACAGACAGGGCCCGGGTCAGGGATGAGCTTCTTGTCCTCTCAGGTGTCATGTTGGCCACCTGAGTGCCAAGGAAGGCCCAGTGTTGTATTAGAGGGGTCTAGCAGACCTCCACATACCTGGGAAAGAGCATTAGGAAGCAGACAGTAATCTGAACAGAGAAGCTAAGCTGACCCTGGCGTCCGGAGGGCTTGGGTCCTATGACCCTGGCGTGATCTCCCTGTCAGGTCTGTTTGAATACCAAGCTGATGTCTCACAGAGCAATCCCAGCCTGCTCTCTAGAAGATGGGAATTCACCGAAGATCTGCACTCATGATCCCTCTCCTAAGTGTGGGCAACATCCAAGGCTGTATCTAAAATCATGACCAAGGCTTCCTACATAGAAGACCAAAGTTCCACACCCTCTGGCAGCAGGGGAGGGGCTGATATCTTCTTCTATGTCTCCTCTTCATGGGTGAGATGAGTTAACATCTAATCAAAATATTTTTTTTACCTTAGTTGAGATATCAATAAACAAAATCTCCCACAACTTTGCTGTTTATCAGAAGGAAAAACAAGCAGAACAAGATAACGACCACAGAGAGGAGGTTTGAAGCCAAGAAATCCTCTGCTCAGTGGGCACACAGCTCAGGGGCTCAGGAGGCAAAGTTGCTCCAACAACAAAGCTACTGCAGACAGCTTCCCCAACTTCCTGGAGGAGGCGCCTTTAAAGGGGGACTGGATCAACCTTTGTTCTTTCTTATCCCACCCCACCCCCCAACCACCCCACCTCCTCTTTAAAAATAATCAGGTTTTCTTTTTCACCCTAAAACAGTACTTTTTATCTCTTAGAGGTAAAAACTTTGACCCCTAAGCAAGTTACTTTTCCCAGTGTGCAACTCAGTGTGGGTCTGTTTATTTTTCTTTCAAAAATATTTTCATGAACTTCCAGGTTCTGTTTCTGAGGCAAAGCTGAGATAGACACAGAGAGAGAGGGAGAGGGAGAGGGAGAGGGAGAGGGAGAGGGAGAGGGAGAGGGAGAGGGAGAGGGAGAGGGAGAGGGAGAGGGAGAGGGAGAGGGAGAGGGAGAGGGAGAGGGAGAGGGAGAGGGAGAGGGAGAGGGAGAGGGAGAGGGAGAGGGAGAGGGAGAGGGAGAGGGAGAGGGAGAGGGAGAGGGAGAGGGAGAGGGAGAGGGAGAGGGAGAGGGAGAGGGAGAGGGAGAGGGAGAGGGAGAGGGAGAGGGAGAGGGAGAGGGAGAGGGAGAGGGAGAGGGAGAGGGAGAGGGAGAGGGAGAGGGAGAGGGAGAGAGAACACTCTTCGCTGTAGGCGCTCAGGCTGAGTTCTCTAACATGGGTGCTTCACAGCGCTATCTCCTTTGCTTCTTCATAGTGAGGGTGCACTCGACTGTGTTCCCACATCTTTGGAAAAAAAGCCAGTTAGTTTTATAAAGCAGCTGAATCGCTGTGCATGGCCAGAATGGTAGTTTGGCCAACAACAATGAACCCAGACCTTCTTGAACTCCAATGAGAGGTTCACAGACATAGTTCCTCAGAATTATGGGTTGGGGATCCTACCAGCCAAAACTGCAGCTGTTTTCCAAAGGTATGGAGTGCTTCCACAGTGCACGGTCTGGCCCACTGGCCCACCTTACAACCTTTTTTTTTTTTTTCCATTGGTGTTGATCATTTGTATTTTGTGTGAAATTGTCCAGGTTTTCAATATTTCAGACCCAGCCACAGAGTGGACCGTGTGCTTTATTTCCTGTGTTCATCCTCCATAAAACCAGCCCCTCCTCATTCTGGGACCATAGCAGCTACTCCCATGCCCTCAATGTCTATACTGCTAATGACACCTCCACAGTTACTGTACTGACTGCTTAGCTCCAAGGGGAAACACCAACTGCTTTCTCCTCTGCTGAATCCTCACTCAGCACCCTCACTTCTTTGAGTCTAGGTGTCATGTGTGTGCTTCCACAATGACTGCTCCAAGCTCTCCTGCAGGCACTAGCCTGGCACCCTACAGCGCAGCTCAAGTCTCTCACTGCTAGTGTGGTGATTGTGTCAGACACTACAGGCTAGAGACCTGGTCCCAGGGAGCACCCCATCTCCATTGTAGAGGCCTGCTGCAGCTCAGGCTCTGATGAGGCATCTAACTGAGCTGTTGTGCACTGGAATTCTCACACTATGTTCCTGGGGTGAGGGGTGAGGGAGGGGTGAGGGGTGAGGGGTGAGGTCATTTGCAGGCTAAGCACTCAAAACTCAAGGACAATTCACTTGTTCTGATTTATTACAAAATACTTTCAGGGAAAGGTGAGGGAGGATGCCCAGGAGCATCTGCCGCCAGAGAGCTGGTGTATCCTATCTCTAGGGGTTACTAAGTAACAAATACATCCCAACGATAAGCAACTTTACAATTTACAAAGAGCCATTTTAATTTTGGCTCACAGTCTTAAAGGTCTCCATCTGTGATCGGTTCTGCCCATTGCGTTAGGGCTGTGGTGAGAAAAGACCGCACAGTGGAACATGTAGGGAGCAGAACTGCTCACTTCTGTCACCTCACAGCTGGGAAGTGAAAGCAAGAGAGGAAGAGAGGGAGGGGGCTTGCTTCCCACAGCCCCTTTTGAGTACAGAACTCCAATGATGTAAAGACCTCCCACTAGGCCCCGCCTCACACAGTGCACTGGGGACCAAGCTCTCAGCACAGAGCCTTGGAGAGCAGGTAAAAGCCATAGAGAACAATGAGTGTGGCTGCCAGCACTGGAGCTGAAAATTCCACCTTCTACAGCATGGACGGTCCCCTGAGGACTGGCCCCATCTCAAGGCTGTGTAGCAACCCCACCGCCAGTTAGCTCATTCACAAACACACAGACATTCCTGGGTTTGGAGAGTCTACAAGTTTTGGTATGCCAGGAAATGACACTAAAATTTCTGTGTCACCAAGTCTGGGGTTTTAAGATTTTAGTTCGGTGAAATAGCTTCTGTCCATGTTTCTTGCCTCTCACATTGATCTATGGACACATTTTCCTCTAAATCACGTCATTTCTCCTCTTGAATTACTTGTTCCATGTTCTATAACACAGCTCTGACACTGCCTGTTGCTGTCTTGGTGTCAGGATGTACCGGTTAGGGTTCAAAACCTCCTTAAGTCTGTCCATATCATATCCTGGCTGCTGGGTCTCAGAACCCTTATGGTTCTTCCCAGTGAGCTGTGAGCTCGGAGTCTTCCACACTCCCACAGGGCCTGCCTTTGCTAGGATATCAAGAAGGCTCTGGTTCTAGTTTGATTCTTTGT
The DNA here is from genome assembly GCF_978045245.1 of Mus caroli. Classification (NCBI taxonomy): domain Eukaryota; kingdom Metazoa; phylum Chordata; class Mammalia; order Rodentia; family Muridae; genus Mus; species Mus caroli. The sequence continues at coordinate 60,215,358 of NW_028227262.1, forward strand.
TGCTGTGTGCCTTACTTACTTCTCTACCACTGTCAAGAGACACCATGACCAAAGCAACTTATAGAAGAAAGCATTTCACCGGGGGGGGGGGGGAGGCGCTTGCTTAAGTTCAGAGGGCAAGTCCATGATCATCACGTCAGGAAGTATGGCAGCAGGCAGGCAGACCCGGCACTGGGGAAGTAGCTGAGAGAGAGTTCATATCTAATCCACAAGCACAAGGCAGAGACAGACAATGGAAAATGGTTTGGCGTGGTAGCCCACGCCTTTAATCCCAGCACTTGGGAGGCAGAGGCAGGTAGAGTTCTGAGTTTGAGGCCAGTCTGGTCTACAAAGTGAGTTCCAGGACAGCCAGGGCTATGCAGAGAAACCCTGTCTCGAAAAACGAAAAAAAAAAAAAAAAGAAAAAGAAAGAAAGAAAGAAAGAAAGAAAGAAAGAAAGAAAGAAAGAAAGAAAGAAAGAAAGAAAGAAAGAAAATGGTTTGGGCTTCTGCAACCTCAAGGCCCACCCCAAGTGGCACACCATCTCCAACAAGGCCACTCCTTCTAATCCTTCCCAAACAGTTCAATCAACTTCAGATCAAGCATTCAAATATATGTGCCTGTATTGGTCAGGTTTCTCTAGAACTTATGGAATGTCTCTCGATATTAAGGAAATTCACTGAAATGACTGACAGTATGCAGTCCAACTGACCCAACAATGGACAGCTGTGAATGGCATCTAAGATTCTAGAGGTTGCTCAGACCCATGAGGCTGGGTGTTTCAGCTGGTCTTCTGTATAAGCTGGAATCCTGAAGAAGTAGCTTCCAACAGATGTGCTGGCAAGTAAGTATAAGCAGGTGAAGAAGAGTAAGTTTTCCTTCTTCCAATGTCCTTGTGTAGGCCTCCAGCAGAAGGTATGGCCCAGATTAAATGTGTGTGCCACCACGTCTGGACCTAAGTTGATTTTACTTGGAACTTGCTCTGTCTGAGGAAAGCCTTGAACTCAGAGATCTGCTTGCCTCTGTCTCCTGGGATTAAAGGCATGTACCACTTTGCCTGGGCCTAAGTTTTTTTTTCATGGCCACTGTGCCTCAAGATCTGGGGTCAAAAGCTTTTTGTCTTCCAGCCTCAAGATCTGGGTCACAAGTATGCCCTCCATTTCTGGATTGTAGTTTATTCCAGATGTAGTCAAGTTGACAATCGGGAATCACCATCGCAGGGTCTATGAGGACATTGCATTCAAACCACCACACTGTGATAAACACTGACCAGAAGGAACTTAAGGAGGAAAGGGTTGATTTAAGCTTATAGGTTACTATAGTTTATCATCAAAGAAAACCCAGCGGGAACTTAGAGTCAAGATTAATCCCAGCACTTGGGAGGCAGAGGCAGGCGGATTTCTGAGGTCGAGGCCAGCCTGGTCTACACAGTGAGCTCCAGGACAGCCAGGGCTACACAGAGAAACCCTGTCTCGAAAAACCAAAAAAAAAAAAAAAAAAAAAAAAGATCTGAAACAGAGACCACGAAGAACTCGCTCAGTCTTTCTTACACAACTCAGGACCACCTGCCCAGGGGTAGCACTTCCCACAGTGGACTGGGCCTTCCCACATTAACCATTAATCAAGAAAATGGCCCCACTGATGGCCTCACCTATAAGCCAATCTGATGGAGGCAATTCCTCAACTGAGGTTCCCTTGTTCTAGGTATGCCTAGGTTTGTGTCAAGTTGACAAAGACTATGACCCTGGAGCTGGACACTTCCTTCTACACATATATGTGCAAAGGCCCATCTCTTAGGTGATTCTAGTCCCTGCTGCTGACTGCTCCAGTGGCCACAGAGCAGGACTAGGTGAATGGAAAGACACAGCGGGTGCCTTGGGAATGGAACACAGAGCCTCCCAGCACCTGGCATGTTAAGTTACATTAGTCACTTTCTTCAGAGCTGTGAGAAAAGGCCTCACAAAATTCACTTTAGGAATGAGGGCTGATTTTGACTCACAGTTGGAGGATATGGCCCACATGGTGGGGAAGGTACAGTGGCCGGAGTGTGAGGCAGTTGGTCACGCTGTATCCACAGCCAGGAAACAGAGAGAGGGATGCGGTTGCTCAGCTAATTTTCCTCTTTTTATTCAGTGCCGGATCTCAGATCATAGGGTCCCCAGAGCCCATATTTGAGATGTATCTTTTGACTTCAATTAACCCAAGCTGGACACTTCCTTCTACACATATATGTGCAAAGGCCCATCTCTTAGGTGATTCTAGATCCCATTAGGCTGACAATCGATATAACCCATCATGCCTGCCAATCAGAAAGTCTCGAGATGCCTCAGTACCCAAGTTTCTGTAATATCTCCAGTCTTTGACCTCAAGGCTGGATTCACCTCCCAGAGGTTACACAGCTAGGGATTCCACCTGTGCTTGGCTCTCTGATGATGGCTGCTCTCCTGAAGCCTGGAAAGTGTCACCAGGAGGCACCTAGTTAGCATAACAAACACTCCTATCACTCAAGAAAGTCCCAGGGTTTTTGACTGCAGAACTCAGAAAGACCAGATGTGTTCTTCATTACACCACAACCGGACTTCTCCACCAGCAGCTCATTTATTTATCATTAGCAAGTTCTCATTGCCAGGTGTGATTTAGGCATTGGGAATACAACAGTGAGCAGAGCCAGAAGAACCCTTGTTTTCAGGGAACTCCTGGTCTCACATGGGATGTTGGGAAGACAGAGGCCAAGCAAGAAACACAAGTGCAAACATGAACATGCCAAGGTGACTGCTGGAGAGACTAGACAAAGCATAGGAATCCTGGGAGGGAAATTCCCGTCTCAGCATCATTTAGAAACACCAGGAAACCTGGAGATGAGGTAGGTGTCAGGGGGAGGCGGTATGCTGCTTTCTGTAAGTGCCTTTATGATCAAACTGTCAAAATCGGGACAGTAAAATGACTCAGTGGGTAGCATAGCATGCTTGATCATCTGAGTTTGAACCCCACATCCCACAGTGGGAGGAGAAAACTGACTCCAGAGGGTTGGTGCCTGACCTCCACATACAGGCCATGATACACTGAATGCCTCCCCTCCCCCATCTCTAGCAATAAATAAACATCATAGTAATGAGCTGTCAGATGGAAGGGCAGTGTGTAAGTGTCCAACTCTGGAGGAGGACAGAGGGGACAAAGGGGACATTGTCACTCACTTGAGCACAAGGCAGCAATAGAAAAGCTTCGCCTGCCAGCGGCACACAGGTATTTATAGGTAACAGAGCCTCTGTAAAATGCCCTTATTACTAAACCATTTTCAGACAGATGGTTCTGTTGTGAATCTGTGCCTCTCTAGGCTCTGTCTTATCTTCATTCATGGTGTGTGTGTGTGTGTGTGTGTGTGAGATCTCCGTAAAAATCACATTATTTGAAATTGTACAATGGCAGTCTTCTGTTAATTTCTTTTTAATTTTGTTTTGTTTTGTTTCACTTGGCCAGAAATCCGAATAATTATTCTGATATATTTAAATAACCAGATCTCATCCAAGTAAACAGTGTCTACTAAACATGCGGAAATAAATGTAGAGGCAGAAGACGAAGGGAAGGGATGGGAAAGACGGGCTGGGTATGTGGTGGCTCTGTGGGAGGGCAACTGTCTAGCAGACAGGGCCAGGGTTCCAGCCCTCAAGCACAGCTGAAACAAAAGAAACAACAACCAAAAACACCACCAATTAAACAGATAGATAGATAGATAGATAGATAGATAGATAGATAGATAAGAAACCAAACAGCCAGCCGGGCAGTGGTGGTGCACACCTTTGATCCCAGCACTTGGGAGGCAAAGGCAGGGGGATTTCTGAATTCGAGGCCAGCCTGGTCTACAGAATGAGTTCCAGGACAGCCAGGGCTACACAGAGAAACCCTGTCTGGAAAAACCAAAAAGAAAAAAAAAAATAAGAAAGAAAGAAAGAAAGAAAGAAAGAAAGAAAGAAAAGAAAAGAAAAGAAAAGAAAAGAAAAGAAAAGAAAAGAAAAGAAAAGAAAAGAAAAGAAAAGAAAAGAAAAGAAAAGAAAAGAAACAGTGGAATGGAGCCATGGCTAGATTGCTGTAACTGCCATGGTCTTTGAGTACTGTAGCAGACAGAATACCACAGACTGGCAAGTTATAAGCAATGGAAGTTAAGTGGGTCTTCTTGCTATGTCTTTTTCTAGAGGAAGGGGAAGTATAGTTTCCTAGTCCGCTTTCCATCACGGCGACACACACCGTGACCAAAAGCAACATGGGCAGGGTAACTCCATATTACAGCATCGCAGTCCATCATGAAGGAATGAGTGGAAGGCAGGAGGGGTTGGAAGAACGCCGCTTCCTGGCTGGTTCTCAGGTTCACGCTCAGCTACTAGGTGTGGTAGAGACTCTGTGGTTCCCCACAGAGTCTCTCATGGAACCTGGAGCTTGCCCTTTTGGCTAAACTGGCTAGTTTAGCCAGTCCTCAAGATCCCCGTCTCCGCAGGGCCAATATTACGACTCAGTGTGCCTGGTTTTTAATGTAGGCATTGGGGATGCAAACTCAGGTATACATGCGTGTCCAACAAGCATTCTATCAAGTGAGCAAAGACGCAGCCTCTTATTACTTATATTTTAGATTCATTTCTTTGTTGGTATGTGAATTAGTGTTTGCCAGCATGTATGTCTGTGTACCACATGGGTTCCATGTCAAGGAGGTCAGAAGAGGGTGTCAGACTGCCTGGGACTGGAGTTACTGATAGTTAGGAGTCACCACGTGAGAGCTGCAAATCTGCACCCTGCTCCTCAACAGTGCTTTCAACTACGGCGCCACCGTCTCTCCAGCCCCTAGGTGATTACATTTTAAACAGACTTTAGGGCTTACAGCCTCCTGGCCAAGGGCTTTTTGTTCTCACTCAGGAGTAATCCAAGAGAGAAACAAGATAACAGCAGACAGCAAAAAAGCCAGGAAGAAAGGTTCATTTCCCAGAATGGGAAGTTTGGAGACTTCAGGATGCTAGCTCTTCCTCCATTGTCAGTGTCTGTTTCAAACTGAACAGAAAGGTTTCAAAAGTGCACAGATGAGGATGAGGGGAGGGGCCACCAGAGAGTCATGGAATGAAGTGGGTAGGGCAACAGAGCAGAACCCCCCCCCCCCACCTCTACAACAACGGAGCAGATCAATGGGGAGAATTCAGGGTTTAGAAACTGACCCTCCGATGTCATAAAAATGTATCTGATATCACTGGAATTGAGCAGTAGGACAAAAAGGCAGAGAAGCCAAGACCAGGAGGACCACGTGGTTTAGCCACACCAGTGTGGTGAGAACATTCCAGAAAACTAGCACACCCTCACCATCCACCCTTCCGTGTCACTTGAGTATCACCAAGACCATTATGGACTCTGTGATGATGGCTCTCTCTGCTGTCTTGCAGGCAGAATGGTGACAGATACACCCAGCTGTCAGAGCCCTGGGCTGCTGTTGCTGCTGCCGCCTCCCAAGGGCCACAGCCACTAGAGTTTCTCCCATCAGACTCTCTTCCCAGGAATTCTTCAGCCTCACTGAAGAAGCCATACCCTGGCACTTCCTCACCCCACCTGGCCTTCTGATATCACACTGGCCACATGGGCAGGGGGCCAAAAAGTCAGCATCCTTCCTCCCGCTGCTCCTGGCAGGCCCGTAATCTCACTGGTCCAGCTGGTAGCAGAGGTGATGCTGACTACACTGAGCTAGAAACAATCAAAGCCTCCAGCCACTTGGAGCCACACACACTATGTCAACCCAAAGTGTCCTCTCTGTGAAGTAATCAAGCAGTCTCTAATAAAGGGTCTGCCCCCCAAGGGCATCCCTGATTTAAACTCCTCCTTCCTTGGTCTCATTCAGCACTCCCCAGGGGGAGCAAGGAGCAGGTGAGGTATTCTTTGCTTGGGACAATGGTTTATTTTCTGTTTTCTAGAATATTCTAGGTGCTTTGGGCTGGCCCATCCCCCACCATCCCCAACATCCCCCAACAACCCCAGCCTAAGGCAGTGCAGCCTCCAGAGAACTCTGTGCCTATCAAAAACCAATTACTGTCCCTCATACTCATCAATATGGAGTGAGCTTAAGAGCTGCATAAATGGTTGTTACCACTTTTATTGCTTCCCATATAAACTAACGTGCCTTTAAAATACCTGGAGACCACCTTGCAGTCAGCAGAGGGCAGGGGCCAGGAGTCTGCATTTTAACAGCTCTGAGCTGATGCTGCCCCTCACCTAGGACCACAGTTTGCCTCCCTCATAGGAGTCCTCACAGCGTCATCCCCAGATGCTGTCATACTTTGGAGTCACCTGGGAAATATAAATTGTGGGAAACCTGGATCTAGCAGGGTTGACTGTCATGTGGTATAGCACAGCACAGGAAGTTTCAGAAGTCCCCAGGAGACTCTGCCACAGGGCAGGTGAGTCCCAAGATGGGGGTGTGTCCTTTGGGCCCCATTCAGTGCAAGAAATCCCACCACTGGCAGGAAAGCTGCCTGGAGTCACAGCTCTGGCTATGTGCAGACTTCATGGCTGAGAAGCACTGCTTCCTTGCTCCCTCCCTCCCCTTCTTCTCCTCCCTTTCCTACCCCTTCTGTCTTTTCCCCCTTCTCTCCTTTCCCCCTTCCTCCCTTTATTTCTTTCTCTCTCCCTCCCTCCCTTCCTTCATTTGCCTTTCTCTCCTCCCCCTCCTCTACCACCCCTTTCCCTCCATCCCTCCTGCCTGCTCTCCCTTCTTCTCTTCCGCTTTAACCACAGCCAGCACTACTACCAGAGTCTTAGGCACAACCACAGTGGACAAAAGATTTTCTCTCCTGGTGATGCTATAGCCACCTTAGTGTGCACACATCCACTCTGATGTTCACATGATAGTGGAGTCATGCAGAGAGACATTTCTCAGAGTGCAGCCTCGTCATTAAGTGATGTACAATTAACGATGGTATCATCAGGAAACAATATCCAATATCAACTCAAAACCATAGAAGGAGAGAAAGGGAGTGCTCTGTTGACTGGGTAGCAAGGCCTGGGAGAAGCCTGAGTTACAAAGCAGGTATAGAGGAGCAGGGGACCCGACCAGGGATGTCTGTAGGGCATCAAGGACAGCCCGGATACATCAGGACGGGGCAGAGTGAAGCTGGCCTGGCCTGGGCTTGTCCTGGTGCCTCACTGGGCACTGCCCCTGCTGTTCCCTCACAGTGTTCCCTCACTGTGCCCTTTGTTCCATTTAAGCCTGGTTGTCACAGACCACCTAGCTAATCCTGTTGCCTAGCTCTGAGCCAGTGAGGCTTGACAGGCTGTGGCTGACCTCTGGGTCACCTCCCTTGGCCTCCCAGCTGTATCTCCCAAGCTTCAGAGATTTTGTTCCCCCTGGGAGTTTAAAACACAAATGATATTTTTTTTTCATTTCCTCATGCTTTTCTTTGCCTGTTCACTCATCTGTTCATAACTAGTCTTATTTTGTGCTCGGCACCGTGAGGGCTCACAGACTTGACTAGTTCCTATGTGGTTAACCAAACATGTGAGTGTCCCTCCAAAATGTCTGTGCTGAAACTTCATCCTCAGTGAGACGAGAGGGACATTGGAAGGGACAAGGATATGAAGGCTGAATCCTGTGAATGTCATTATAAAAGAACCCCCAAGGTAGGGCTGGGGAGATAGCTCAGTGGTTAAGAGCACTGGCTGCTCACCTCGGGTACCCAGGTTCAGTTCCCAGTAACCACATGGTAGCTCACAGCTGTCTGTAACTCCAGGTCTAGAAAATGAATTGCCTCTACTGGCTTCTACAGGTATTGCATACATGTGGGGCACAGACATACATGTGGTGTGCAGATATACATGCAGACAAAACATACATCCACATAAAATATATATAAATAAATATTTTTAAAAGAGAGAGTGCAGCCCAAGAAAGCTGTTTGTCCCTCTGCTACGTGAAGATATGTGGATGGGGATCAGGTCTCACCAGACACCTGCCTGCTGATTCCTTCCTCACCATCTTCCCAGGCTCCAGAAGAAAGACACCTGAATATTTAGCTGCTCATAAATCACCCGGCCTAAGGTATTTTGTTATAGCAGCATGAAAGGGCTAAGAAGTGTCACACTGAGTCTCGCTGATGTGCTGAGAACCTAGCTAAGCCATAAAGCAAACACCGGAATGTCAGGTAGCAGCCACAAAGACACAGTTCTACAGCAGTGAGTGATGGCGTTCTACAGGGGACAGGGTTGGATCACTGCAGTCAAGCTGGCTTCTCCAGGAGTGAATTGCCTGCCTGGGTCAGTTAGTTGTGCACAGTGCTTTGCATGGATATGTGCACCTTACTGCATCCCCAATATTAAAGAATACATCTGTGTCTGTAACAGCTTGAGCTAACTGCAGCTAGCTGGATCCCTGAGGCAAACGGTGGGTTAATTATCATCAAGGTAAACATCCTTGCAGGGATCACGTTCTGACTATGTGCAGCATAGCAGTTCATCTTCGCCTAATCAACGTTTTCACTCTCAATTGTATGCGTTGACACTTTGAAACTGTTACAACAAAATCTGCGGCATTACTGGAGAGTGAATCTTCTGAGCAAACAGATGTAGACAGAAACTCAACTTTCCAAAGGCAGGACACAAAATCAGTATAGATTGAACTTCAATTTTATGGTAATTGGTATGCAAATATTCTCCAACGTCCTCCTAATCCACGTAACAGGATGTAATGGCTATCTTATTGCTGTCTTCTCAACGCATCTGTGTCAATGGAATCTTTTTTTCCAAGGTTCTTTATTAGCAGCTAGCAAAGCTTCAGTTATGACTTCCAAGAAGGCAGCATCAATGGATGGTCTTTTCTGGTCTTCAACTCTGAACTCCCATGGCCCATGCCTCCCCCAATCCCTGTCATGCCCCCCTCTCTCTAACCCCTCCATCTCTGTTTCCAGCTAAGCCAGTACTAAAGCCAGGGATTGGTCATTTCTGGTCTTCCACTATTTATAGCCATGGCCTGGGGACACCCTCAGCACCATGGCCCTTGGAGCTGTCTGTGGTGCTGACCAGGAGACACTGTCTTTCCTTCAACTATGAAAGGACCTTCCAAGCCATTTGACAGTGACCCTGACATTAGTTTAATCACCATGGCTTTGATTCCAGTCTTTATCTGAACACTTCACTGAAGTATGCTGTGCCCCACTAGCCTGCCAGCCTGCCCATTCCACCCTGCCCACTCCTGCTAATTTCACTGGGGACTCAGAAGTCCTTTGAGTGGCAGGTCCTTTCCAAAGACAATTGTCTTTGTCTTTCTTTTTTAGGAAGTCCTTTCTATCTTTCATGTCCCATCATAAAGTCAGACCAGAGACAAAGCAGGAGTTAATGCTAACCGGGGTCATTTCTTAGCCTCTTCTCCACAGATAACCGAGTCTTTGAGGGGCAGGCAACTATTCCCAGCTTCTCCTTCTCTTCACTTCTTCCTTCTCTTCCTCCTTCCCTCCACCCACGTTGTTCCTCCTCTTCCCTCTCAGCTCCCCGCTTGCTGCATTTTGCTCCCAGCAGGGCATAGGGAAAGCTTTGCGTGTGCCGAGTTGTCAGACAATCCGCCTCAGCACTAGTGTCACTACCTTGGTCCTTGGGGCAGATTGAGTACCTGGTGCTCCTTCACTGCCCTGCACCCAGCGGTACTGGGAGGGGGCTGTCTCTTCTGTTGAGTATGGATTCTGCACTGCCTGGGTGTGTAAATTAAGGAATAATAGAGCAGCAGAAACATAAGCCTTCAATGATGGGGAATGTGTTTGTCTGCTAAGAAGCAATTTCAGCGAAAATTAACTCCATTCCAACGGGAAGAGTGAGGCTTGGCATCAGCCGGCCAATCCCCAAGGACAATGAAATTACTCCGTCAAATCTCTGCTTGCTTAAATTAACCAAGCGAGCACTCCAGGATCCTGGCTAGAGACAGCAAGTAACTAGGTTTTAATGAGCAAAAATAGCTTCTTGGATAAATGAGAAAAATAAGCCATAGCCTACCTCTATCCCACACTTGCAGGGTGTATATCTCAAGGACATTTTGCTCCAGGGCTCTGAGTGGCTATGAGAGAGCCACAAAGTTTCTATGCCAGCCAAGGCTGTGCTGTCAGGTTGAGTCCTTGGCCAATAATGTTTGGTCTACCTGTCTCCACAGACTATGTCAGAGACACCAGTGTATGAGACAGCAGTGTCCTGCACAGCAAAGTCTCTTTTGCATTTATCCTCAAAACCATGGGCTGGCCAAAACCATGGGCTAGCCAAAACCATGGGCTGGCCGAGTGGATCCTAGAAAGATACTAATGGACACATTCAACATGCGGGGGGCGGGGGGGCCGGGGGCGGGACCCACACATCTTGAATCAAAGCAGCTGTGATCACCCACATAAGGCTATAAGGCTACACCTCTCTCTCTCTCTCTCTCTCTCTCTCTCTCTCTCTCTCTCTCTCTCTCTCTCTCTCTCTCTTAGATTATAGAAAAGCCAAACAATTCACCAGGTAGAGAATTCTCGAGTTATATAGAAAGTGTGTAGGTAGACTTGGGGTTGTGACTTGAGTTATATGGAGAGTGTGAAGGTTGACTGGGAGTTGGGAATTGTGGGTTATACAGAGAGTGGGGAGGTTGAGTGAGGGTTGGGACTCTTGAGTAGTGCTACTGCCTGTGTTTCTCTGGGGACTCCCTAGTGGGACAGCTTTTCACTCCCATGCGGTGAGTGGAACTCCTCCATGACAGAGATGCAAGTCACCCGGAGGAGTTTCTGGCAGTACAGATGCTTTGAGTCAATGATGCTTCTGGCAGCCAGCACTGACTCACCAAGCTGGACTTTGGCACTCATCCTTCCTTTGCTTTGTTAGAACCTGCGGCACAATGCAAGCTGGAGACAAACCGGTCGCCAATGAAGCTGCTGTCACAGGTGACTGTCTTTCTCAGGGGGTATATCGGGTCTGCTCCTTGGGCTGTCAGCCAGTTCACCCACAGTAATCTCCTTTATATAAAGTAGAGCAGCTGCAGATGGTGGTAGCCACACCCGCAGCATGCACACCACCAAACATCCGTGTGATTGCCTAACTGGCAGAAAGTAGGGGAAGGTGAGACCCCACTGACTGATGAGCCTTGCTGTGGGTCTCCTTAATGTCTAACCTCATATGTTGAAAGGTTGATACCCAAGTATTAGCAGTACCTGCGTGGGGGTGAGGTCCCAGCCCTGACCACACCCACATGGATACACCAGGGTTATCTCCAGGGTGTTAAAAGAATGTTTTCATCTTGTCATTATTGCTTTATGTGTATATGTGTTTTGCCTGTTGGTTTATACAACCACATGTATGCAGTGCCTGTGGAGGCCAGAAGAGGGCGTTGGATCCCTTAGAGCTGAAGTTACAGATGGCCATGGGCTGCCATATGGATGCTGGCAACCAAACCCTGATCCTCTACAAAAGCTGTCAGCGCTTTCAACTGCTAAACCCTTTCCAGCCCCTATCTTGGGATTTTACCTTCAGCTTGGGGGAAACTGGCACTAGTGTGTCACTAAGCCAGGTGTCCAGGTCTGATGCTTGTCTGAGCTCCTACTGCAGGTCTGCCAGTGAGGGCACAGGGTTTATCCTTGTCTGCCTCATGGAGAGACTGTGTTCCTTTCTTACTTGCCTTTTTGTCTTGTTTTGTACGTGTGCCAGAGACAGAACCCCAGGCTTCAAACATGCCGAGCACACACCCCAGACGCCTGACCAGCACTGGGAGGCTAAGGCAGCAAGTAGGTATAAATGTCTCCATCTGTCTGTCAGTCCTCTGCCGGCTGACACTTCCACCTATTCATCCATCCCCTTCTTTCCAGGAGCACTATGGGCTATCATGAGGACCTCCATGGTGTCACTTCCACCTGGAAGTCAAGCAAAGGTGACAAAGATGAGCTGCCCGCCCACTCTAGTTCTTTGTTATTCCCCTGGGGAGAAATAATCTAAATGCTGGACATGGTGGCGCTCACCTTTAATCCCACTGTTCAGGAAGCTGGGGCAGGAGGATCACTGTGAGTTTGAGGCCAGCCTGAGCTACACAATGGCACTGTTTCATGCTAGCCAGGGATACTCAGGGAGATTCTGTGTCAAAAACAGAAGCAGAAAAATGAGTAAGATGTGACAGTGGGCCAAGCAGCAGTCAGGGAGAAGTCTCAGAGTCAGGGGATGCAATGTCTCCTAAGAAGGTAATGCTTCAACAAGAAGGCAGAAGAGTATCGAGATGAGGCCAGGCATTGGCTGTGGGGACATTGCAGTGGGGTCCCAGGCAGGAGACTGTTCCCTTCATTCAGAAGGTATGATTGGGCAGGCTAAGCATACGGAAGAAGAGGAGCCAGCAGAGCCGGCCAGGGAGGCCCCAGTGGATACATCAGGTGCCTGACAGCCGCTCTAACATGGGCTCTGTTCTGAATGAGATGGGGCCACTGGAGCGTGCAGACTCAAAAGCATTTCCCCAGGGGCCGATGCCCTCAGTCCCTGTTGCCAGGAGAACCGAGCCCTCTAGGTGCTGTATTCAGCCTTGGAGAGCAGCCTCTGCCCAGGCTCCCCTCCCCTCCTTGGGAATATCTGGCTGATGAGGGCAGTGCAGGCTAAACCAGAGTCCTCCTTCCCCAACCCACCCCTGCTCCAGAGCTCAGAGTTCCCGCCTCAGATCGGGCCTTCAAATGCTGTGCTGCCCCTTTCTCAGCCTTCTCTTCATAGCATGAGGACCAGTGGGGATCCCCAGGCTGGTTTTTGTGGGTGTCACATCCAATCTCCCCACTTCCAGAACAGACAAGTACCGCAGTGGCCCTGGAACTGTCTCCCAGAGTCAGGGCCCGTTCACAAGTGTGTCCGTGTAAAGACTGTTGCCAGCTCACCAGGATTGTAGCTCACTCCTGAGGCAATTGACTTATAAAGGGAGGTTTGTGCAGGTTCAGCTTTGGAGGCTCCGGGCCATTCTCAGACGGCTAGGGTGCTCCATGGTCTGAGGTGGCCTGTCATGGTGGGACTGTGAGGTGAAGCACCTCGAGGAAGAAATAAAACAAGGCAAAGAGGCTGGTACCCCACAATCCCTCTGCATCTCAACTACCTAACAATCTCCAACTAGGACATTCTTCTCTAAGGTTCTTCCAACCTTTAATGGTGCCAAGCTGGGCCTTTAGGTGACACTTAAGGTTCAAATGACAGCAATATTTAGTACCTTTCTTACATGAGCCTGTATGTAGGACCCACCTCTCGGTAGAGAAAGAGAAGCTGCCTATCAAAGCCCTACATGGGTTCTGATGTATGGAGACTGGCACAGAGCCATCCTGTGAACTGATGGTAAAAACCTCCAGCATGCAGCATCCCATGATCAGAGAAGTCGGTCCAGCAGCCTGGAGAAACTATACAACAGACTTCGTCAATAAGAAAAGAGAACCAGATGGGAATAGGGCCAAAGGGTACAAATAGGTCAAGAGACATCTCAAAGATGCTCAGAAAATGCAAATGAGGCCAGCCTTGTGATACGGATGCATTCCATTGAAACTGGCAAGATTTTGCTTGTTGTTATCACAGACTGTCTGGGGGGAGAAGCTCTGAGTCCAACAGTTCTCCTAGACAAGGGCTCAGGAAAGGCAGTGCTGTAGTGCTCTTTGGAGCCATACATATGTCTGTCAGCCTGGACTGGCTGGATGCACTACTCTGTGAGGATGCAGTAACTATACAAACACCAGAACATCAGACCTACCTGAATAGAGAAGGTTCTCTGCAGCGTTGAGCACCGTGTATCACCTTTCTGAGAGTAACTGCCCCACAGTGCTCTATGGTACAGGATTGGTCAAGGCCAGCTTGGCTTATCCCCAATCCTTCGGCTGACTTAAAAGAGAGCAGATGGGGTGGGAAAGCAGTTTTCTCAGCATAGTGGTTTATGCCTGCAACCCCAGCACTTGGTGGGCAGAGGCAGGAGGATAGAAAGTTCAAGGCCACCCTCAACCACACAGTCAGCCTCTACGTCTGTTGCCTCACACTCCAGTCACTTTTGCCTCCCACATTTGGGGTCAGCTTGGAAAGGCTAGTGGTTTGGGGAGGGCCCACTGAACTCAGCCAGGCTCCCAGCCTTGTCTGTGGCCAGTCAGCACAATGGCTGACTCATCAGGGGACCTTCCCATTAGCTGGGACAAAACGGGCTGTGAGCTGCTTCCTCTCAGGCAGCCTAACCCAAAGCTACCCACAAAGCAGTCTCAGAAACCCAAGAGCAAGAGAGCCACCCTCAGAGACACACACTGCGTCTCTGTCTGAGCTCAGAGGGTAGATATTCACCTGCGAATACGGTAGGGCTGGAAAGTTGCATGGCAAAGGTACAATTCCCAGCCAGTGAAGAACCCGGCTGTTTCTGCCAGCCCCAGGACTGCGGTCTCTGCCCGGTTTCTTTTTATAACTTCTTGGCCAGATTACTACTTAAAATGTGAATTGCTGAAAGAAAAGGTGAGAACAGAAATAGCCAAGAAAAAGAAAATATCCGCAGCATCCATCAGAGTGCTGGGCACCGGCTTCGGGATGAAGCCCCTGGTATAAACCTCATTCCTTTTGCCCTGGCCTGTGGGGCACTGGCTCTGAGTGGGGGTTGGCCTGAGGGACAGACAATGGGATTAAGAACGGCAGGCTTTGATTAGGCCCTGGATGGAAATCAGAGCCTGCTCTTGGTTCACCTCAGATACAATTAACTGGACGCGAGTGCGAGCTCTGGCCCCGCCCTCAGCTCCTCCTCTCCCCCTACCCTGTGTGCATTCATACGGTGTTATGGATGATCCCAGTCAGAATCCACTTATCATGTGACTCAAAGGACTGTTCATTCTGTACATATTGTCTGAAGACTATGCACCCTGTGGACCTTCCAGGTGTCAGAGATGAAAGACGGCCCCTCAGAGCTGCAGATCCTCAGAGCTGCAGAACGGCTTCAGCAGTTAAGAGCGCTTGCTGCTCTTCCAGAGGATGGGAGCTTTGTTCCTAGCACCCACTCGGGGCAGCTCTTCAGGCTACACGGACAACTGCACACACATACACGCACATATGCCCAAGACATGCAGACACATAAAGAAATAAAATATATTTCTATAAACCTGATGACCTCCATGTCCTTTGGTGCTCAAATAGGCAATCAACAAACACATGGCATGTGCCATAGTTTAAATAGATATGTCTCACCTGGGCTCGGGTGTTGCAGCTGAGGGGCTCTAGAAAGGAAACTGCCTGGGGCTCTGCTGTCTCTCATCAGTAGGTCCATCTGTAGGTAGATTTGTGATTTGACAGCATTGTTGAAAGATGGTGAAAGTGAGGCATTGGGGCCTGGTGGGAGGAAGTCATGGGGCGGCAAGTCTTTGAAAGGTGTCTCCTGCCCTAGTCCCTTCCTTCTGATACCTCTCTGCCTCCTGGTCACACCATCTGAGCATCTCTGCTCCACCAAGTTGTTCCACCTCTGAACAGGATGAAGGTGGTGAACAGAAGTGCAGGGGGGTTGGGAAGTAGGAAGGGGGGAGTTCTCACTGAAGCCTGGGAACTGAGGAGAGCCCAGGGAGAGCCCAGGGAAAGGCATGGCCCTCACCTCTGAGAAGCAGGGCCTGGATGCCCCCAGGGAGCCAGGATGGGTCTTGCCACAGCAAGCAGACACGGAGAACATTGCAGGCTAGCATTCCAGCTTAGGGAAGTTGGAATGAGGATGGCTTCCATGTGGACAGAAGCACGGGTCCTTTGACCCCTGAGTTAGAGCAGAGGGAGGGACACCTAGATCTGGCATGAGGGATGTTAGCGACTGAGGCCTGGGCATAGCCTTGGGGTCTGCAGGCCTCATCTCCTGCTGGCTTTGTTCATGTCTGTGATTATCCACAAATACTGTAAATTAACAGTGAACATGGGTGCAGCTGAGGGATGCATTTCTAAAATCTTGTTCTAGAGCAGTGGTTCTCGACCTGTAGGTGGAGCCCCCTTTGGGGGTCAAATGACCTTTTCATGAGGGTTGCCTATCAGATATCCTGCATATCAGATATTTACATTACAGCTCACAATGGTAGCAAAATCACAGTTACAAAGTAGCAACAAAAAAATCATTGTATGGTTGGGGGTCATCACAACGAGAGGAACTGTACTAAAGGGTCACGGTGTCGGGAAGGCTGAGAACCACTACTGTAGAGGGTGTCCAGCTCACCTGACTGCTGGGCAGGGCTCTCCAGAGGCACAGAACTGGTGCAATGAGTATGTGTTAGAGAGGGATTGCTAGACTGGCTTACACGGTACAAGCTGGGCAGTTCCACAATGGCCATCTGTATACTGGAAAGGCAGAGAACCTAGGAGCTGCTCACTCAAGAAGGCCAGGTGCCTCCGTAGTCCCAGCGTGACCCTGAAGACCTGGGGAATTCCTAGAGAGCAACTAGTCTTCAGTCCATATTGAAAAGCTGAAGCAGCTGGGCTCCTGTGTCAGGGAGAGAGAGAGCAGCAGTGGAAGAGAAAGGAGGAGGGAGGGGAAGAGGGAAGAGGAGGAGGGAGGGGAAGAGGGAGAGGAGAAATGCACCTGCCAGCTGGGAGTAAAAGCTGACAGGTAAAAGCGGTAACTTTCCCCTTGGCGTTCTTCATACCTGGACCACAGCTGGAGAGTGCTGCCCACTCTGGGCTTTCTACCCGTTAGTTAATCCTTCCAGGGAATGTTCTCACAGACCCACCCAGAGGCTTGTCTCTTCATTGACTCCAGAGCCCATCAAATTTACAAGAGTCAGCATCACACTTTGGTACTGGCCAAGCCCAGCGGGAAGCACTTTGCAGTCCTGTGTTCTTAATGCTCACACTAGCCGCCCACAGAGAAGCAGCCAGAGGCTTGGAGATGCGACAGGGACCTGCCTGAGTTCTGTTTCTCAGTGAAAGAAAAAAATCCGCAGAACACTTGTAGACACAGTGGAACAGAGCCGGGAGCCTGACCGGGTCTATCTCAGCCTGTCAGCCTCGCTCTGATCCCACACTGAGGCATTCTTCATAAATGGGCTTTTTTTATTAATGTGCAAAAGCAGGGGCTGCACTGTGCTCGCCATGTCCCACTTTATTCCTTGGAAGCAAAAGCACAGAAAGGAATGTTCTGGTAACACAGTCGGAGCACAGGGGATGTGGCTGAGTAGCCTGTTATCTGTGACATGCAACCTCTGTCCTGTTCTAAGCCTGGTCCTGCCAAAAACACCCTGGGTCCTGGCTTGCATAGGTTCGAGAGGAGAAGCTGCAGGAGGGCAGATGCATCCTCTGATATAAGTTAATAGGCATCACTTGCAGTGGTGGTTGTGATGTGGTTGGCTCAGGGATGCCATGGCTGGCCAAGCTGGAACTGGAGAAGACATGACAAAGGGAAGCAGGATTGTGGAGTCTCTCACCTCGTGAGATGAATAAAAACAAAAGGGAAAAGCCCGTTTAAAAAGCATGGAAGAGCCTTTAATTCCAGCATCCCGGAGGCAAAGGCACTCTATGAGTTCGAAGCCAGCCTGGTCTACAGAGTGAGTTCCAGGACAACCAGGGCTAAAAACCCTGTCTCAAAAAAGAAACAAAGAAACAAACAAAAGCCTGGAAGAAAGGCTGGGCAGATGGCTCCGTGGGTAAACAGCACTTGCCCTGTAAACCTAATGACCTGAGTTCAAATCCCCAGAAACCATGTAAAAGCCACACACAAAATGCAAATGTCAGTAATCCCAGGCAGCCCTAAGGGAAAATCAGAGATGGTGACAAGAGGACTGTAGGAAGCCTGTGGGCTGTAACCTGGAGAAGGTAGCAGTGAACAAGAGAGTCTCTCCCTCTCCCTCTCTCTCTCTCCCTCTCCCTTCCCCCCTCCCCTTCCCCCTCCCCCCTCTCTTTCACACACACACACACACACACACACACACACACACGCATACACACGCATATGCAAATACAGGCACATCATAAACACACAAATTCAATTAGTTAACTCCATTAAAAAGTAAAACAAAAAGCTAGGTGTGGTGGCGCATGCCTTTAATCCCAGCACTCGGGAGGCGGAGGCAGAGGCAGGCAGATTTCTGAGTTCGAGGCCAGCCTGGTCTACAAAGTGAGTTCCAGGACAGCCGGGGCTATACAGAGAAACCCTGTCTCAAAAAAACCAAGAAAAATAAAAAATAAAAACAAAAACACAATAAAAGTCGGGTGTGGTACTCATGCCTTAGTTTGTTATGTTTCCATGACAAACTACTAGCATTTAATTTGGGGCTCACAGTTCCAGAGGTTTAATCCATGGCCATCATAGTGGGGAAACATGGCAGCAGGCAGGCAGGCACGGAGCTAGAGCAGGAGCTGAGAACTTACATGTTGAGATACGATCTGAGACAGAGAGAACTAACTGGGACCAGCATGGGCTTCTGAAACTTCAAAGCTCCTCCCCCTCAACACCCCCTAATCCTTCCCAAACAGTTCCACCAACTGGGAACCAACCATTAAAATAGATGAGCCTAGGGGGACCATTCTCGTTCCAGCACACAGAGGAAGAGGCAGGAGGATTACTGCAAGTTCAAGACAAGCCTGATCTACACAGTGAGATGGTGTCTCGAAACATGTACAACAGAAAAAAGGAAGGAAAGCAGACTGGAAGGAAAGAAAGAAAAAATAAAGAAAGGAAGATAGGAAGGAAGGAAGGAATCCCCAAACAAAACAAGAAAATATTCACTACAGTAAAAGAAAAGAAAGAATAATGAAAATCAATCAATAAGGAACTTTAAATTCTCCTACCATAAAAGGCCACCACCCTGGCAAGTGTCACCACACCAGTCCTCCTGCAGGGTTTCAGATAGCCTGTACTCCACTCCCAGCACAGGCATCAGGAGGGAAAACCACTAGGCTTCCCTAAGCAGCCTCAGGCCTTGCTCTGAGCCGAGGCTTCCAGAGCAGCACCAGATCTCACTTCTTTTTTTTTTTTTTTAAGATTTATTTATTTATTATATGTTAAGTACACTGTTGCTGTCTTCAGACACACCAGAAGAGGGCATCAGATCTCATTGCGGATGGTTGTGAGTCATCATGTGGTTGCTGGGACTTGAACTCAGGACCTCTGGAAGAGTAATCAGTGCTCTTAACCGCTGAGCCATCTCTCCAGCCCCAGATCTCACTTCTAACCCCTTTTAGGCATGATCTTGGACCAGTGTTTTCTGCACAGGATCCCTCCCTCTTGGGCACCTGAAGGAAGCCACCAGCACCCACCCTTCTGAGAAGAGGACCTTTGTTGTTTCATTCCACACCAGCCTTATTGACCAGCCTAGGAGACAGTCAGACAAGTGCCACATGCACCAGGTCACCAGCTGAGGCCCGAGCAGCTGCACCTGCACAGTCTCAAGTTTTGAGGCAACTCGAGCAGACTGGGCCCCAGAAGGCTATCACCTGCTGAGACAAGTCTCAAAGACTGAAAATGTTTCCTCCCTCAGTATATAGACACCCATTAAAGGCTAGGCAACAAACAAACTCTCAAGCAACCATGACACAAAGGAAGTTAAGATGGCTCCAGAGACTATCCCCAAAGAAATAGAGATGTGTAAGCTGCCCAAAAAGGAGTTCAAGCTGTGACCATCTGGGAAGCATGTGACACAGGCAAGGAGGCCAGATCAGAAGTTGAGGCCAATAACAAAAGGAGTCAGGGCTGAGTTACAGGATGCCCAAGGGCACTCCCAAGGGCAAAGAACTCTTGAACTTGAAGGAAAAACATTTGAGATCAGCCAGTAAGAGAAAAATGAATAAATCTAATGGGAGAGAGTGGAGAAAGCACAAGGCAGGGTGAGAATCCTTCAGCAGCAAACCCAAAAAACATGGGGACCCAGAAGAAGAGAGGAGAGGGGGAGTAAGTTTATTTACTGGCTGAGCTGTGCATGGTGGCACACTTTAATCCCAGAACTTGGGAGATAGAGGCAGATGGAACTCTGTGAATTCTAGGCTAGCCTGGTCTATGTAGTGAGTTTCAGGCTAGCCAGTGTTATTACACAGTGAGACCCCATCTCAACAACAAAAACCAGCCACCACCAACACAAACCAACCAACAACTACAAAATAACATTTAAAAACAAATGAAAGAATGGCTGAATATTTCCCACATCTTGGGAGATATTTGAACACACAGATTCATGAAGCTCAAAGGATACCAACTAAAGGTGACTTTGAAGAATATTCCAGAATACATAATAATCACTTTCAAAGTTAAAGACAATCTTGGAGCCCAGTCACATGTGAGTGAAGCCCCAAAAGGCTACCAGACTTCTCAGAAGCTGCACATGCAGAGCTTGCTCAGCACAGGACTGTGCTGCCTGCAAAATGAGCCTTAACAAATTCAATGTAAATCACCCCCTCTCTGTCCCTGCGATCACAGGGGTAGTAAGTCAGAAGTCAATAATGGGAAGGATGCTGGGAAATTATCAGCTACGATGAAGTTAAACGATGCACTGCCAAGCCATAAATGGGTCCTCAGTGGCTTGGAGAAGATGTCCCCCACAAGGCTCAGGCTTATGAATTGAGCTCCTCGGCTGGTGACCGTTTGGGAAGGATTGGAAGGGATGACCTTTTTGGAGGAAGTTTCAAAAGCCTTTTGCCATCCCCAGGGCATTGGCTCGGATCGATGCTTGTGGATGGAGGCATGGGTGCCCAGCTATGGCCTGAGTACCATGCCTGCCTGCTCACTGCCACACTTTCTGCTACCCTGGTGATGGACGACTATCCCTCTGGAACGGTAAGCCTCAGATAAACCCTCCATTGTGTAAGTTGCCTTAATCATGGTTGGGAAACCAGAGGAAAATAACTAAGCAGAATCAAAGGAAGTTTTTTAAAATCCAAAAATATCAGGGGCTGGAAAAAGCAATAACAAAGAAAGGAAAGGACATGACTGCTCCCAGGTATGGTGGAGGAGAAATTTATTAGAGATAAAGGGAGAACATAGCCAGAGGCAGGGACATCTGGGAGAGTCCAGAGTGGACACGGCCCTGAGCCATGTGAGGAGAGGGGGAGGCAGAGGGAGAAGGGAAAGAGGGAGCCAGGCATATCTGCTCTGATATGTTAAACAGGCACCTCAGCCATATGTGCCAGGTTTGAAAACTGACAGAGATGTGGCTCAGTGGTTAAAACACTTACTGCTTTTCCAGGGAACCTGGTTTCAGTTCTTAACACCCACATCAGGCTGCTCAAAACCATCTGTGATTCCAGCTCCAAAAGATCTGGCATCTCTTCTGGCCTCTGCAAGCACCTGCACTAATGTACACGCAGGCACACACACACACACAGACACACACACACTCAATAATAGGAAAATTATATACATATATATATATATATACATATATATAATGCTTTTGAGATACAATAGAATTATCTCTAAGAGGGAATTTCCCAGCGATTAATGTCTGCAGCATACAACCCAGCTGTACATATTCAGAAACATCGAATGAACACAAATTAAGCCCAAGCTCACCAGAAGGAAGGAAATAATTAAGCTTAGAGATTTAAAAAGTAGAAATTGGGGCTGGCTGACTCAGTGGGTAAGGGTGCTTGCCGCTAAGCCTGATAAACTGAATTTGATGCCCCAGGACCAGGGCCACACAGCGGGGAGAACTGACATCTACAGGTGGTCTTGTAACCTCCACATGGACTAACTGTGCACATCTCTCCCCTTCACACTAAATCAAGCAATAAATGTGGTTTAAAATATCGCAACCTAACTATTTTTGTTTTCTGTGGTCTAGTATTTTATCTGCATAAAATAAGTGTACCTTGTGTGCACAGTGACCTCAGAAGTTAGAAGGGTCCCCAGAAACTGGGGTTTCAGACAGTTGTGAGCTGCCATGTGGGTGCTGGGAACCAAACCCAGATCCTCCATAAAAACAGCCAGTGCTCTTAACCACCAAACCATCTTTCCAGACCCAAACTTATTGATAGATTGATTGATTGATTGATTGGTTGATTATAAAACAGAAATGGTCAGTAAAACTTAGAGTCGAGTTATTTGGAAAGATAAATAAAATAGACAGGCTTGTAGTGTGATTAGCCAAGAAAAAAAAATCAAATAAACATGATTTTAAATAAAATTGGAGATATTATAACCAATACTAAGAGTCAGAAAGCTCTGTAAGAGAGTGCGGAGACCAGTGATCTGTGTGAAACGCACTTTGCTGTGGTTAGCAAGTGAAATGTCCCCAGAGGCTCTGGTTTTAGAACACTCTGTTTCCCATAGGTCCCTGGGCACAGACCTTGGATTTATAAACCCACCCTGCTTACTGTCCGATCTCTGACCAGCCCAGAGCTGAGCAAGCTTCTGAGCCACGCCTTCCTATACCACAATTGACTTCTCTCATATCATGAGTCGAAATAACCCCCTCCTCTAGTGGGTGAGTTCTTGTCTAGAATCTGGTTGCAGCTACAAGAAGGGTGGGTCAGGCCCCTGCCGAGGCTGAATCCTGGAGCTACGTACTCAGAATGTACAGAGTGGTAACATGAGAGAGGGGAGATGGGGCCAGCCAGCCTGGCCAAAAAAAAAAAAAAAAAAGCCTGGCACCAGCTGGCTTCCAGGCACATGCTGCTCGGCACTTAAAGGAGGAGGGATGCCAATTCTTCTCAAATTCTTCCAAATATCTGAGGAGAAGGGAATACTTCCAAACTCATTTTGCAAGGCCAGCTTCACCCTCACCCAAGCTAGGAGCAATGCAAACGACAAAAAAAAAAAAAAAAAAAAAATGGAAGACAATATCCTGCTGCACACAGATGCTAAACCCTCAGCAAAGTGCTTTGAGCAGAGCTCAGCAACGCAGGAGAAGCTTAAGCACAGCCTGTATTAGGAGTCCTGGGTGTCCTGGCTGGAGCACTCAGCAGGCATGAGTAAGGCATCCAGGTCAGAAAGGAAACTGCTACATTGTTTCTAGCTATTGGTATTACGTATGAGAATAGTCAAATTCAGTAACTCTAAGGAGCTTCAATCTGAACCATAATCAGTTCTTTCCTCTTCCAAAGCACAGCACCATTGATCCACTATGTCTCTGTCTCTTAAAAGTCTCACCACCCCCAATGGCACCACCCTGGGGACCAGGCCTAGATTTTCACCCTAATGTTCCTTGGCCAAGATAACTGCCAAGATTCCAGGTATCACGGACGCAACCGTATACTGTGATGGCCAGCATGTAGTCAAATGTCTTTTCTAAGTCAATCCTTGGCTAGGGAATGGGAATTACCAGGACTGGCTTGGACTCATGAGGACCCAGCACTGTCGGAGCCTTGTGGAAGAGTGGACCAGACAGATCTGGGGCTCTAATACAGGAGACCACAGTGACTTTCGGTGGCTACCCAGCTGTCCAAGTTCTTTGGACAAGCCCTGAGGCATCTGGACAGAACTGTTTGGATAGGCTGTCCCCTTCATAGCTATCAGGATTCAGGTAAGGGAGTGGGCAGGGCAAAAGCCAGCCAGTGTGTCAGGGCCCAGTCAGCACCCTGGAATGTGGAGGAGCTGAATGGGTCCACAGAGTTGGGTCTTACCCCTTTACCCTTATCTATTCCAGATGCCAATGAGGGTTACAGACAAGAGCCTCTGCAGACAGAGAAGTAGCGGGCATAACAGAGGAGGACACCAGACATGGCTGGGGGACCACAGACCTATGACCAGAGCCTAGAGGCAACACGCAGGCTGCAGGATAGAGGGAGACAGGATACAATCAGGTCTGGAGCATGGATGTCCTGCCACCCAGGGGTGGGGCTGCAGGTGGGTGGGTGGGGGGAGGTGTGAGGTGCAGGGACCATCCCTGCTTCCTACTCTGTGTACATAGATACCTTGAGCATATTGGGATCACCTTCCAGTTATTGCTACTGAGAACACAGCCCTCTGGTCTTCCTCCCGACAGACACACACTGCACTTTCCCTCTGCACCACACGCTCACCTCGTGTACTATCCGCTAAGCAGAACAACTGCCATCTTCATCAAAATGGCTGTGCCTGCTTACCAGAGTCCATCATGTGGACTTTGTTTACATCTCCCCAGAGAAGGAATGTTCCCAACACCTGTACACATACACCTATACACATATACCTCTATACATACACCTATACACATAAGCATATATACATACACCTATACACATACACCTATATACATAACTTATATACACACACATATATATATATTCATCTATACACATATACCTATATGCATACACCTGAACACATATACCTATACACAAACACTTATACACTACATACATGTGCATGTTCTCCATGAAACTCATACCCTACCACTACATGCTAACACACACGCTAATACACTCTTCCTATGTACACCATAGTACATGTACACCCAACTTAACATGAACATCATATCTCCAAAAAAACAGAGGTGGAAAGCTTGCCTCCAGACCCTTCTACCTGGCACACGGGGACTCCAGCAATGAGCACTGACCCTGGAGTTGGAGTGACTGGGTCGGAGTGGGTTCTGCCATCACTGGCTCTGGAACTCCCAGGGACTCTTCTGTCAAGCGGGGGACCCCCAGACCCTGCCAGTCATGAGTCCTAAACAGTTAAGTCCTGTGCAGAACTTAATGAGAAAACAATTAATATTAGGCCCAGGAACCCAGCTCCAGCCACAGCCCAGAAACCCAGCTCTTGTTCCGTGATCGTGTCTACTTAGCCAGCTGTTCAGTCCCCATATGCTTCTTTCTCTTCCAAGGCCTCTGCCGCCAATTGGAATGTGAGATAAAAAAAACACCATCTGTGCCCCGCGTCCTTCCATTTCTTGCCCGGGACGTCTTGGGGCCGGGAGATGCTTTTCCAGTTTCTTCTGGCACTGCCATCCCTCCTTGGCGAATGATGTGAGAGAGAGAGAGTCTTGGCTGATTCTACCATGCTAGGGGAGGGGTGTGCGAGGTATGTGTCACAGAGGGTCCATGGGATGGCAGTGTGGGCCTCAGTATGGTGGTATACAGGTAGTGGGACTTCCACATGAAGAAGAAAACTGACGTTGATTCCCACAAGTTATCCTCTGATCTACCATAATGACAGGCGCACGTACAGAGACAGACAGACAGACAGAGTCTTTAAAAAAATATATATGGCCACCTCACCCCACCTCCCATACTCACACCCAAGGGACACTATCCACAAAGACGTCCTCACTAGAACCAAGCTCATCCCGACACCATGCCCTTAAACTCCTAAACCCCATAACTTCCAGCTAAGTGCATGCTTTTTCTTTAAGGTACTGAGTCTTGGGTGTTCTGTTACACTAAAGGCACACTGGTCAATGTCATCCCCTAACATTCACAGGAAGGCCTCTGGCTACCAGACTACTGCCATGCTGACCCCTCTCGGTTCTGTAGCCCTTTCTAGGGTCAGCTATATCAGTGCCCCACCCCCACCCCACCACCTGGACTGGAAGGCACTTCATACAATGGAGTGGGGACCATGAACATCAACAGAAGGCCAAGCGACTCTGACAGGAGTAGCATAGGATGGATGATGTGAATGAGGGCTGGACCATTCTTCACTTGTTGCTGAGCCCAGACAATTGCCCGATGACTTTATAGCCCTTCTGATAAGATCAGAATCCTCTCCTTCAGCCTGGCTGGACTGTGGCAGATGAAGTAAGTAGACACAGTTCTGAGCCAAACCAACTGAAGAACCCAGAAGAGAGGCCTCCACATGGGCCTGGGCCAGCCCACATGCTACTGACTCTTGAGCAAGTTGGAAGCCTAGATCACAGAACTGTGAGCTCAGCTGTCTGTCTGAGGCAAGCTGTAGTTAGAAGCCATCCACAGGCAAACAGATCTGTCAGAAACGGTATCTGTGGCTTCAGGCCCTGAGATGAAGGGTGGTTTGTTACACAGCTGTACAAACTGATACAAACAGAAAATACCCACAGTCCTGTGTTGTTTGTTTTCTCCGTGCTGCGATGAAATACCTGACAAAACGCAGTTAAGAAAGGAAGGGTTTGCTTGCAGTTTGAGGGCACAGTGTGGGCAGCTGGTCTCATGACTTCCATAGCCGTGAAGCAGAACGACATGATGTCAGTCAGGGCTCAGCTCACTTTCTCCTTTGTCTTCAACCCCAGACCGTGGGAAGATGTCACCCACAGTCAGGCTGAGTCTTCACACCTCAGTTAAGGAAATCTAGAAATCCCCCCTGAGGAATACCTAGAGGTTTGTCTTCTCCGAGATCCTGGAGCCTGTCAGGTTTACAATCCGTAGTGATCATCACATTCCCTGAGCTACACTGAGAGGGAAGAGCAGTGGGCGCCAAGAAGCTCCAGACAGAACCAAGAGCGCCAGGCAAAAGGTCAGGTCCCTGTTCTGACAGCGGCGGCAGCAGAGCAGAGGGGGATGCCCCCAGCATCACCCCACTGATAACTAGGCCTCCCTGTCCAGGTTCAGCACCTCCCTTTCATGCACTCAGCTTCTTCTACTCTGCCCACCACCGGCACTGATCCTTCCTGGTTACCAAGGAAGCCCACACAACCTTGCTCTGCTGGAGCAATTCTGACACCTCTCCCCCTAGCAGGTCATGTCCAGGCTTTGCCTTCACAGAGGCCCTCCTTGGTGTTCTGCCAACCTCGTGGTACCCCAGAGGGAGAGGCTACTACCACAGGTAACACAAGGCTGTGGTGTCAGGGGCTTGTGTGCGAGGCTTCAGCTTCTGTTGGTCTGTTTACTATTCCAGAATACTTGAGTCCTGGTCCATTGAGACTGCTGTTGCACACACGCACACACACACTCTGCAGAGGCTGGGCTGGGTATCTTATAACAAGAGGGAGTTAAGGCTACCAGTTCAATAAGCTGAGAACTCTAAGGGAAAGGTGTTAGCTTCTGTCTGGTTCATGGGGGGCAGGGGAGGCAACCCTCTGCTGTGTCCCCACAGAGTGGGGGAAGGTAAGTCAGCCCTCTTTGTCCTCTTCCATTCCCTGGGGCCCTATCTTCATGATCCGGTGGACTCCTACAAGCCTACCTCCTAAAACCTTCACCTCAGGGACCAGGACTCTGGTGTGTGAGTCTGGGAACAGGAACACGCAGTCTATAGCAATTTATCAAGCACATTCAACCGAGCACGTGAAGGCCAAGCCAACTGTGAAACAATGTTTCCTTTTAAGATAAATTTGTTTTCTACAACCGCATCTGCCATTGGGGATGCAGAAGGCGGTAGACAGCCAACAGATGTCCACCTGCAGGAGTAGCACAATATACCCATGAAGAAGATGGCTGGAAACAAGAAGAGGAGGTGGTTAGCACCTGTAACCCCAGCTCTTGGGAGGCAGAGGCAGGAGGATCACTGCAAGTTGGAAGTCAGACAGGGAAACACAGCAAAGGAGGAGGGGGTGATGGAGGATGGAAAGAGGGAGAGGAAGGGGAAGGAAAAGAGTGGAGTAGGTGCTCTGGCCCAGTACCTCCAACAGGCCATACTCCAGGGAGAAAGGCAGAAGGCTGTACTGCAGAGGCATGGAGGCAGTGGGAAGTCCAGGTCATGTGCCCATCAAGAGGGACTCAGCCAGGGCCCAGAAAGGTTAGTCCTTAAGGCCTAGCCTGACTGGGCATAACTAAGATGGAAGTTAAAGTAAACTTAGAGTCCTTTTAAAATTCCAGGAGGCCATGGAGGTGACCCAGCGGAAGCCCAGGTTCCCACAGTGCTAAAGGGCAGGAGCTCATAGATAGGCCAAAACACAGTCAGCTCTAGGACTGCACAGGCAAGCCCCACAGACCTCAGGATGCAAAGCCTTCCGCTACAGTCACGCAAGCCTGTGGGAATGAGTGATGTAGGCTAAGAAGGAGGTGTGACGGCAACATGGGGAGGGGAGGTCTGTCTACACAGAAAGCAACAGATAGTTATCGTTCTATTCTGGATGTTCAGCTTCACAGCATATGTCCGTTTAAAAATGATGTAAAGATAAGCCAGCAAAATTAAATGCAAGAAGCACTCCCCCACTCCCAAGAGGCAGAGTTGAGTGAAAGAACGGAAATGAGTAGAGCCAGGAAGCACAGAACATTCCAGAAGCCAGAGCAGACAGAATTAGTGAGTGAGCAGCTCGGGCCACCATCATGGAACAGAACGCAAGACAGCGCATTGCTGAGCAGACACTAAGAGTGACATGCTCTGAGTGGAATCTCCTCAGACAGGGTGTCTTCTGCTCAGACTGTCTCACAGAGAGATGGGGGAAGGGATGAGGAAGAGGGGAAAGAGGAGGAGGGGATGGGAGGAGGAAGTCAGGAAGGAGGGGGGACCGAAAACAGAAGTTGGTGGTCAAGGTCAACAGGAGTCGGGAGGTCAGCTTAGAAGCAAGGCCAATGGAAGTTCCCCTCCTAGACACCAGGATCTTCTTTCCCAACATGGAAGCCTTCCCTTAGACCCCACTACATCCCCCTCCCTCTTCCACTCTTCCAACCCTTCATAATGACTAGGTCCTTAGGCCTTCGTGTATGTGTGTGTGTGTGTGTCTTAGGGTTTCCATTGCTGTGAACAGACAACATGACAAAGACATCTCTTATAAGGGACAAAATTTAAGGGGCTGGCTTACAGGTTGTGAGGTTCAATTCA
Source organism: Mus caroli (assembly GCF_978045245.1). Lineage (NCBI taxonomy): Eukaryota > Metazoa > Chordata > Mammalia > Rodentia > Muridae > Mus > Mus caroli. Next base: position 60,243,871 of record NW_028227262.1, read on the forward strand.
TTATCATCAAAGCGGGAGCATGGCAGTGTCCAGGCAGGCATGGAGCTGAGAGTTCTACATCTTCATCCAAAAGAAGCCAGGAACAGATTGTGTTCCAGGCAGCTATGAGGAGGGTCTCAAAGCCCACCTCCATGGTGACACACTTACTTCAACAAAGCCTTACCTTCTAATAGTGCCACTACCTGGACCAAGCATATTCAAACCACCACACCAGCGATCTATCTTCTCTACACACACACACATACACACACACACATACACACACACACACATACACACACACACACACAAACACACACACACACATACGCACACACACACACAAACACACACACACACACTGCTCTGCTCAGTGATGGGATTACCATGATCCTGGCTTTTTTATGGGTTCTGAGGATAGGAAGTCAGATCCTTAAACTTGTGAGACACTTTACCCACTAAGCCATCTTCCCACCCTTAATTGTTGGTGTGTGTGTGTGTGTGTGTGTGTGTGTGTGTGTGTGTGTGTACTATAGAGGAGGCTGGGCAAGGTCCTTGTGAACAGCTAGCTTCATTGTCTAATGGTAAAGAGGACACTGTCTGTCACCATAATATGAATTTATTATATGTTATCTGTCCTCTACCAGGCTAAAAGCTGTCAGGATGCCCCCACCTCTGACCCATAGGACAAAGACACATGTAGGAGATCTGGAAGCAGGGAAGACATGGAGAGTCCCATGCTGTGCAAGGGAGACATGGAGAGCCCCATGCTGTGTCCCAGGTGACAAGCACAGACAGCTACAGCAGAGGGACCTGCCTGGCCCAGCAACATAACCAACTTACACAGTTCACTCCCCCTCCATCCCTCCCTCTCTCCTTCCCTCCCTCTCTCCCCCCTCCCATTCCTCTGTGTCTCCCCATCTCCAGGGTTCCCTAACCCCAAGGCTGTTGTGCACAGAGATTCCTCAAGCACTCCCCATACCTAGTCACTTTGCTCACAAAGGGGCTTCCTGTTAGAATTTCCATGACAATGCCCCTGAGAGATGCCCCAAGGCTTTGGCACAGAAGAGTAAGTCCCCTGGTTGATGGAGTTGAGTGGCCAGTGGGGACATAGGTCAGTTAAGATGCTGCCATCCCAAACTGCCCAGGGCTCTCTCCAGCAGATGGCCTTACAGAGGCAAAAGGAACACAGGAAAGCTGTCAGGGGTGCGTGAGCTGCAGAGATGTCAATGAGCTGAGACGCTGGAGGACTTGTTGGTGCCACGCCCTCCCATGCTTTCTCTCTCACATTCGTGAGGGCCTAGATGTGGCCATGTCTAGGAAAGTCCAGGTCTTGCCCATCTTCACCTCTCACTGGTCCTGTTTCCTAAGGAAGCTGGGATGCCCTCACCTCAGGGTCTTTGTACCCGCTGGCCCAGCCATCTCTAGTGTAAGGTCTCAGCTGGCCACCAACAGGATCCCGATCTGCTTCTGTACAATGCAGCAGCACCTGTGGAGAAGCACCCAGCCACATTATATCAGACTACAGCCCTGCTCACTCCACACTCCCATTTTCTGTCAGCTTCATTCATTGCAATACCAAACTCTAAATTCCATGAGAATGAGGGTTTCATCTGCTGTGTCCAGTACCTACAGCCTTGCATGTGGTAAATTCTCAATAAGTGCTACTGATAAAACAAAATGGATGGATGGACAGATGAATGGACGGACAGATGGATGGATGAGTAGATGGATGGATGGTTGGGCAGATGGATGGGTGCTTGGATGGGTGGATGGGTAAGTGGTTGGTGTATGAATCAGTGTTCTGTCAGTATGAGAAGATATCTGAGAAGTCTTGTAAGGAGGGAAGGTTTGTATTGGCTCCCATTTAATTTGTCCCACTTTTTAGAAGTATAGCAAAGTAGTATGTCTCCATGAAAGAGCAACTGTTAACCTGCAGCAGGCAGACGAAGAAGAGGAGGAGGGAGAGTCTAGAGATAAAATATTTCCTTTAATGGCATTCCCCCAATGATCTGTGTGTCATCAGCTGAGAACCATCAGGAGAGATTCTTTGGCATTTCGGATCTAATTCTACCAAGCTGGTCAGCAGCCCAGGAGCTCACTGGGTGGGGACGTGTCCTGCCTGGGCTGTGTGGCTGCCTTTTGGTTCACTGGTTCCTCATGCGTGCTCTGTTTGGCACCGGCTGGGTCTCCCTCTGGTCTGCTCCACTCTTGTTTATTCTCAGTCACCCCAAGTCTCCTCTGAATCCCCTGGGATGCTCCCATCTCACCTCAGGCCCACCACAGCCAGGGTCACAATTGCCACTGAGCACTGGAGAAAGAAGAGGAAGCCTGGCTGGGAGAGCAAGCTGCTCCTCTCTGCCCCCCCCCCCACCCGGGGTCTGTGAGGAGTGACTGCAGGCAAACCTCTGCTGTGGCTCCAGGAAGCCAAGCAGACAGGGGATTAGCCTCAACAAAACTCAGAGCCTTGGCAGTTAAATTCAAATCAAATATAGTTTTTGATGTTAATTCAAGGAGTCTAGGCAAAAGAGCTGAGGGATTTGCTTCTGGAAATTGTATCAGGAGATGAAGGAATTGTAACTGCTGTGAGTCACAAGAAGAGAGTGATTTGGGGATCAGGAAGAATCCACTCAGAGCAGCTTCCCTCTCCCGTGGTGTAGGTAGCACCAATCTCTGCTGCCATGGTGACAGGCTGGCACCAAATGCCAGTGTAGAGAGGAGGCAGCCCTCCTCTCCTCAAAGTGCAGTTACTGGGCCTCCAGAAGCAAGAGCCAGTCACAATGACTGGACAGACAAATGAGGCAGGAGCCCACATCCCACACAACACAGCATCCAAAGGTGCTCTGTGGACATCTGAAACCTTCAGTAACTGGAGCATGGCTGTCTAAGTGCACAGTCTCCTGCCTCAACTTCCCTCCACTCTAGTTTTTTTTTAAATGATGGCTTCAAATAACAAACGTTGATTGAGTGACATTGGGTCAGGGGTCAGGCACTCATTGGGTCAGGGTGAGTCAATGATCTGGAGCCCTGGATGCTGGAGTAGCTGGTGGCTGAGATGACTGACCAGACATCTGTGTTAGTCAGCTCTCTATCTCTGTGACAAAGTACCTGAGGCTCATGGCTTTATAGGTTTCAGCCTACAATCCATTGGCTCCATTGCCTTTGTGCCTATGGTGAGGCAAGCTTGTCACAGCAGGAGCTGGTGGCAGAAGAGGCCGTTCACCTCAATGCTGCAGAAAGGCAGAAAGAAAGGGCAGGGTCCCACTGTCCCCCTCAGCTGTGGCAAGGCTGTGTTCTAATAATTGAAAAGTCCCCTTCCCCAACCCAAAGAAAATAGGCAAAACCGAGCAGCAGACCAAGGAGAAGGAGTCAGGGGTGTGCTGTCTGACGGTGGAAACAACTGCCTAGAGCAATGCTTTCCAGAACATTCCACCACTCAACCATGCCTAACATCTCTCCTGTCCATTGCAAAAGTGGCTACCAACTAAACCTTTGGAATACAGCAAGGGACAGCTCGTCAACACCACTTCATTTTTACAGAGCATAGCTTTAGACAGCTACGATTGGCTAACAGCTTCAACAGCCACCAGGATGGGCCCAAAACAGTGGCTGGAAGAGAAATTCTTAAAGTGCTTGCTGTGAGCATGAGGACCTGGGTTTAATCCCCAGGACCCACAAGAAAACCAATGTGAGGCTGGAAAGACATCTCAGCGATTAAGAGTACTGACTGTTCTTTCAGAGGAGCTAGATTTGGCTCCAAGCCCCTACATGATGGCTCATAATCACCTGTAACTCCAGTTCCAGAGGATCCAATGCCCTCTTCTGGCCAATGTGGGCACTGCACACACACATCATACAACATACATACAAGCAGGCAAATACTCATACACATAGAATAAAGCAAATCTTTAAATAAAAGACAATCTATCAAAAGCAATGCTTTACATAAAATATAAAAATCTAAGACAGTAGAGAAGGGAGGGGCTCATTCTCACCAGCAGCAGAGAATTAAAAAGTGTCCAGAAAAAGAAAACAAGCTAAGACAGCGAATTACCTCATTTGAGCCGAGCTTTGGAGCTCAGCGAAGAGGCACAGAGTTGGGGAAGATGGTGAAAAGTCCAACCCAGAGTTGCAGGAAGATGCGAAGATGTCAATCTGCCAATCAAAATCCAAACTGAATTTTTTATTTAAAAAAAATTTAAAAGAGAACTCGACAAAAGTATTAGAAATATGAACAGATTCATCAACGAGAAAGAGTAGAGGGGCCAGAAATTGGTCCATGAACATCAGTGTTTAATAGCTGGTAAAGATGGCAAGAAACCTGGGAGAAATGATGGATTGTTTAACAAATGGTGTAGGGAGAGATTCGGGGAAAATAAAGCTAAATCTCTCTTGTACTTAAAAAAAAAAATCCCAAAGCATTAAAATTCAAATGTCAGAAATGAATCTAAAAATGTAATAGAAGAAAACGTGGGTGATTTTTTTTTAATCTTGGTGTGAAAAAAGTCTTTCTAAGCATGACATAAAACCCAGAAGCCAGAATGGGAAAGACTGACAGATTTGACTATGGAAAAGTATGAGGCTCAGGTCAGCAAACACCCATCTAAAGAGATAAAAGACACTGGAGACACAGCCTGACTCAAAGGTCAACTTCCCCAAACAGGAAAACAATAGCAACAATTAGGAGCCATGGAGGAAGGAAGTCACAATGCACTAGAAAGCCAGACAAGGGGAAGGGTCGGGAGATTTACTAGAGACAGGCCTGTGTCACATAAACAGGCACAGGAAGTGACCACAACCAATGGGAGCAAAAGCAAGCAGAGTGAAGACTATAACATTCCCCTCCCATGGCAGGAAAATCAGCCAGAGTGCTCCCTGCCTCCAAGGAGCGGGCAGCGGTGGCATGGAAACAAAGAAGGGGCTCCTGTGAGCTGCTGGTGACAACTGTCTTGTCACTTTCATAGCTTTCGCCTGGCAGTTTTGCATCTAGAATTGGGTTATCTTCCAATCCCAGTTCTCAAAGCTCATTATGAAAAGCAGGGTGGCATGTCACCCTCCCTTATAATACATTGGTACACACACAACCGAAGGTCAGATGGCAGCAACTGGGTGACCCACTGAGGCCTGTGAGCCTGCAGAAGGCAAGGACATACTGGTGATGAGGCTGTTTGGGGCAGTGTGCAACTCGCTGTCAGGAGAAGCAGGGTGAGCACCTCTGCATCACCACCGTCCCCTCTTGCGTACTACCCTGCTCTTGGGAGCCACTCCTGCCCAGGTGTTTTGAATGAGAAATACTCCCCCATACTCTTACATGTGTGAACACTTGGGGGAAATTATGGGACCTTTGGAGGGAGACCATTGTTGGAGGAAGCATGTCATTGCTGCCAGGCCTTGAGAGTTTAGAGCAGTGGTTCTCAACCTGCAGGTCTTGATCCCTTTGGGGGTCAAACAACCCTCTCATGGGGGTCGCCTAAGACCATGGGAAAACACAGACATGTGCATTACAGCTCATAACAGTAGCAAACTTAGAGTTGTGAAGTAGCAATGAAAAGAATTTTCCAGTTGGGAGACACCACAGCATTAGGAAGGCTGAGATCCCCTGGTTTTGAGCCTCCTCCAACCTCCAGCTCCACCTGCCTGCTTTCTGTGTGTGGCTAATTATGCGATCTCTCAGCTTCCTGCTCCGGTGGTCTGCTGTCTGAACTCTCCTGCTATTTTAGACTTTCTCTGGAACTGTAAGCCAAAATAAACTTTTCCATAAATTGCTTTGGTCATGATGCTTTATCACAGTGCTGGACAGTGACTGCTACACCAGCCTTCCCTCCTTCTGTATTGTATAATCCTAGTCATCTCGGGGCAATCTTAGGGCTCATCAGCTCTGAGTACCCCAGATTTAAGATGTGCTTCCCCAGCCGGGGAGTGGTGGCCCACGCCTTTAATCCCAGCACTCGGGAGGCAGAGGCAGAGGCAGAGGCAGGCGGATTTCTGAGTTCGAGGCCAGCCTGGTCTACAGAGTGAGTTCCAGGACAACCAGGGCTATACAGAGAAACCCTGTCTCAAAAAACAAAACAAAAAATGTGCTTCCCCATGCCCTGCCTCTGTTTTGTCCTGCCTGGTGCTGGCTGGCTTTAACACTAACAGATACTTTGTCCCCTTCTTCCCCAACATCCTAGCATTGTCTTGTTAGTACCCATCATAACGTAGGGGGTTGTTTTTGTTTGTTTGTCTGTTTGTTTGTTGTTTTTTGTTTTTTTGGTTTGGGGTTTTTTTTTGTTTGATTGGTTTTTTTGTTTTAATTTTTGGAGATAGAATCCTATGTAGCCCAGGCTGGCTTTGAACTTGCTATGTAGCCGAAGATAACCTTGAACTTCTACACCTGCTCTCTCTATTCCTGGCTCCTGGGATTACAGTTATGTACCAACTTACTTTATTTCTTTGTTTAGCTGCTTGCTTTTCTCCTAGGATAACTTCCATGAGGGCTAGATCTGTGACAGACTTACCACCCTCAGGGATGACCTTCACTCACAAAAGAGCCTTGATTCCCTATCCCCTCCTTCTCTGGGGCATGCCTCATCCCTGCTCCCTTTCAGCCTCTGCTCCTGGAGGCCTGCACACGGGTGAGGCCAGTGGATCCCTGGCACTCATGGCCCCCAGACTCATCAGCTTGTAGAGCTCTAGGTTCAATGAAAGACATTGTCTCAAAAAATAAGGTAGAGAGGCACCCCAGGAGATAACTGGTATCAACCATTGCTCTCTGGCCCCACATTCACACAGAGACACACAGACACACACAGACACACACAAACACACACACACACACTCCACAGACCCTGGAGCATATGGCAAGAAAATCCATACTACAGAAAACTCCTGGCCCTGGTGGAAACCATAGGTAACAGGTAATAGGTAATCGCTGATGGCTGTTAGAGATCCTCTCTACATCAGCCAGGTGCAGCATCAGGACACCTAACACAAGTAGAACCTGGTATGTGGCAGCTCATCACAGCTGGAAAACTCCTCCCAGTCCTTGAACCAGAGGACCAAATACCATGAGGACCGAGAAGGTGGCCTGGGTGCTGTATGCATATGAGCTGGGTGGTCATGACCTCCCTGAACACCAAGAGGGTTTCTTAGAGATGCCAACCTTCCCTATTGTTTCTCCAGAACCTAACAGAGACCACATCTTAAGACAGTTGACTTTGGAGCTTACACATGGCTCACAAGACTATGGGAGAATGTCACCATCTAGTTGATGCCCTGCTAGAGTGTGCTGGTCAAGGCCCTGGGTGAGCCTCCTGAGGGATCTTTCCAAAGCATGTGCTAGGGCCTTGAATGTGTGGCCCTTGTCCTGTGACTGACCTTACGAGGGGCAGTTTTGTGCTGCAGCAGTCACAGAGGCTGCCTTTGCTCCAGCAACCTCTCCTCAATATCTACTTCCTCCTGCCACAAGCCTGCCACTGGGCTCTGCCGCAGCATCCGGGCCTACCCCACACCCGAAAGGCCAAAAGTTCATAGCTTCTTGACTCAGAACCCGTGGAAATGCTGTTGGAAGACCCCTCGTCTTGGCCCCTCCACTATAGACGGATTGGCTGCATCTTTTCCTCTGCAGTCGGGGCACGAGGAAGCACAGGCCAGGCACATGGGGTTTGCCTCACTGGCAGTCATGCCTGAGCCACTCCCCACCCCGACCCAGAAGGTGTGAGCAGATTTCTCACCGTCTGCCACTGCTCATTGTTGGAGGGAAGCACCAACCCCCGGCATTTGTTTGAAGGAAATTAGATCCTCACCTCCCCACTAATGAAGCCAGGCTGTGCAAACAGGGAGGCGAGGCAGCAGGCTGCCTGTCTCTCTGGCGGGTGGTGGCCCAGAAGTTGGCGCCCCAGGTGTCTCCCGGCAAGCACGACTGACAGAAGCCACCCACGCCAAGCTGGCGCACAACTTCCCCAGGTGACACGTCTTAGTGGGTGTGTATCCCAGCCCAGAGCTGTGAGCTCCAACCTTCCTGGCAGCGCTCGGGGCAGAGAGCACCCCAGCTTAAGAGAGACCCTGGTCTCTCCCCACCACGGGCATCCAGGCTCCACGGCATCAGCCTCTCCTCCATACCTGGTACAGAACCACTGTGGACACATGGATCTTTAAAGTTTCATTTAAATTGAGATATAACTCTGTAACATAACACTTGCCACTTTAAAATGGACATGCCAACAGTTTCTAGAATGTTCACTTCTTTTAATCACACCCAAAGAAACTTTGTATCTCTAAGTCGTTCCTCGTGCCATTCCTTCATCTCCCAGAAGTCACTAACCTGCTGTCCCCCTCTGTGCATCTGCTACCCTACCAACAGAGTCACATGATTCCTGATCTCTCCTGACCAGCTTTCCACTCAGCACAGTGTTTTAAAGATCAATCCTTACAGAAACACGTTCTTCAGTCTTCTGCATGGCTAAATAGTATTCCACTAGATGTGTGAGCCACATTTGGCTTGTCCCCACTTCTGGACTATTATGAATAATACCCTCATGAATATTCTTAGTCTGGCCTGTGGGGACATGTCATACCCAGGACCAGTTCTACCATTGACGGCAATTCTCCCACACCCACACCACCAGGGCCAGCCCTCCCACACTACCCAGATGCGGTGGGGGAAGAGGGGGCAAGGTGGGAAGGGGGAAGATAATCACACAGCTTTCCTGCTTGCCATAGGTATCCAGGGGTGAGGGTGAGGGGGCACTTCTCCGGAGTTCACACCCTCAAGGCAGGGCCAGCTCTCCCAGGCTGCCCAGGTGAGGGCTGGGGCCTGCTCTCTTATGCTGCCCAGGCAAAGGGTGGGGCAGCTCTCTCAAGTTCCACAGCTGGTGAAGGGTGGGGCCAACTCTGCACAGCACTCAAACATCAAACTGGCCCTGGAGGTAGCTCAGATTACGGACTGGACATTCACATGACCTTTGGTGGTTACATGGGCCACAAAGATCAACACAGACCCCTGTTGCTTCAAGACCATGGACTCAGATGTGGTCCTCAGTGGCAGCACAGGCTGGGACCTCACCATGGCCTCAGGTGGCAGCACAGGCTCCTTACAACAAGCTGTTCCTCTCCATCATCATAGATCCAGTTCCTCCTCTCTTCACAGTGCACACGCCATTCTGCTTCTCTTTCCCTCCTAACTCTCTACCACACATTTGCTCATCAAAGTGTTCCCTGCCCACCCATCTCCATGCGGCAGTGGGTATACCTCTGAGTCTCTTCCACATTCTTGCCTGTCACAGCCAGTTTATTCATTCTTAAGCCAGGCATGGTGGTACACATCTTTAACCCCGGCACTCAGGAGGTAGAGGTAGCAGATCTCTACTCCTTGAGTTCGAGGCCAGCCTGTTCCACAAAGCAAGGCCCAAGACAGCCGGGGTTACATAAGGAGAATCTTACCTCAAATAAATTCATTCTTTCTAGATTGATGAGGTTTGGTGTCCTTCCTAAGAACCCATGGGAAAATGGGCTCAGCCCAGGACACACTCAAGGCTTATAAGCTTTGTCTCTCAGAACCTTCTGCCTTCATTCAACCACTCGGACTCACTCTTTGCACATGTCATGAGGTAGGTAGGGATCCAAGTTCATTCTTCCATGTGAAGACGCACCGATCATCAGTACCATTTGTTCAAAAGACCATTTCTACAGTCACTGATGTTGCAGGAATTCCTTCCATAGGAAAAGATATAAACTGTGTCAGCACCTTCCTCCTAAGGTCAAACCAAAGTGTGATCCCACAAGTTACCCCCTGGGGAAAGAGTCACACCAGTCTTAACTTACAGAGCCTGGGTGAAGGGTTAGAAACAAGGGCATGGGGGACCCGAAAGCAGTCACACTGGAAAGTCTTCAATCCCAGCACAGAAATGGCTTTGCCATAGCTGCATAGTGGAACCTCTCCCCTAGTCTTCCTCAGCATATAGACTCTACCACCTCCCTAGACCCCAAGGTCTCGTACAATTAGGGCAAATTTTCTTACAGCTGGTTGAGAGGGGCATCTGGATGCTCACATGACATTCCCAGCCTGCTCCTTCTGTGAGGATTATGTCAGCAGCCACCAAGCCCAGATGGGCTTGTCTTTTGCAAACAGCATAGCTGCTCTCATGATGCTGTTAGGCTCTGAGGATAGGGCTGTATGAGTGGTCACCCTTGTCAAAAATCAATGGACCTTCAATTATTACCGACTCTCTATTTTATTTTACTTTTCTTTATGGGAAATTGGAACACAGGACCTCACATGTCTCTGGCAAGCTCTCAACCAGTAAACTACATCCCTGTCCTCTTTTCTCGGTAAGTTGCCTAGACTAGCCTAGAAGTAACAATCCCCCTGCTTCAGTCTCCTGGACACTAGACCTGGTGCCACATATCTGCAGTCCCAGCCACTGAGTGCTTAAATATTCTGTGTCCTGTATCACTAGTTCAAAGTAGCCTCCTAGGTCCTTGATGTTTGGAAGCATAGCTACTGTGTTACTGTGCATCGTAAACACTAGAATGCCCTTCACTTCCTTGTTCTCCATCGTCCCTCCCTGGTTCCAGACTCCATTGTGTTCAGGAATGGCTTTGAGAATGGCCTGAATTCCAGCCAGGGACATGGTGGACATCAATGGGGAGCTTCAGGGACAGGGTACAGGCGACAAGAGAAAAGAGATTCAAGAGGTATTAGAACAAGCCATCTGTAAAACTAGGAAATGATGTTGCTATTTTAAAACTGAGTCGAAGACCTTATCAAAATTAGATGCTCCAAGAACAGGTAAAATATATTTGCGAACCATACATGTGACTAAGGATCAAAAAGCAGATTAAACATCCCAATAGAAATAGACAAAGGAAAGCTGGGTGTGGTGGTGCAGGCCTGTAATGCCAGCTATATCTAGAGGCTAAGACAGGAGGTTGTGAATTCAAGGCATGTCTGTGCTACAGAGGCAGTTTGAGGCCAGTGTGGAGAACTTAGTAAGACACTGTCACAAGCTGAAAGATGGTCAGGCTTTAGCTCAGTGATAGAGCATCTGCCTGGTGTTCCTCTAGCATGCGTAGGCCCTGGACTCAATATCCAGTAGTTAAAAAAAAAAATCAAGAGTTCAAGAAAAGTTCAAAGAAAAGGAGGAGGGGGAAGAAACCTGTGAATGATGCTTCGGTCATTAGTGTCACCAGTCCCTGGAGGGACATATGTTCAGATGCACCACCTAGCAGATACACTTCGTTGTAAAAACTCACACTGCTGCTGAAGACATAGTGCTCCTGAGACTTCTTGGGCTGGGATGCTGACATCATAGTGTGAGCACTGGAAACAGCTGGATGATCATAGTGTAAGCACTGGAAACAGCTGGATGGTCTCTGCCAAAGGCCTCACCACACCAATAGTGTCCTGCTCCTTGGTGAGGAACCCAAACCCATGCAGCCTAAGACCCGTGTGCAGACAGAGAGATTTGCTCCTGACAGGCTCAGGTGGAAACAGTACCCTAGGAATCAGTGCCTTGGCCACACGGGAAGGGGAGTGTGGGGCGTCTGTCTATAGATCCGTCAGGGCAGCATCTGTACTTGGGGGAGGATGCCAAACTCCAAAGGGTGCTTGGACTCCACTACAATGAAACTCTGAGAAGCTGAGCTGACCAGACAAATGTTTTCTCAGTATCCGAGGAAGGTTTGGGGTGATGGGTGACAGCGGCGAGTCTATCAACTGGTGGCCACCTGGCTGTGCCCATTTGTCAAGGAGCAGAGACCCATACAAGCAGAGGGGAGAACTCAGTTTTAACAGGCAGGCCTCACCAGCCTGACCTTAAAACACCAAGGCAAGGCTGAGGCTGTTGACTGGCTAGTCACTGCAAGCAAGGTGAGCCCTGCAAAGTAAGAAGGATGCACTGTGGCCTGGGGCTTAAGCTTGACTTTTTAAAAAGCCTGTGCTATGCTAAATGGAGGAAGCCAAGCACAGAAGCCACATGCTGCATGGGATAGCATCTGGAGTGCTGGGCCGGAGGGGGCAGACAGGATCACTGTAAAGGGGTAGGAAGCCAGTTTGGGGCTGGAGGGGGGTAGGGGGGCGAGGTCCTTGATTGCCAGGGCAGCTACCTTGCTGTAGCTACTTGTCAAAACCTACTGAACTGTGTACTCAGAGGGGTAAACCCTACTGTATGTAAATTCTATCTCCATTTATGTAAATTACACACCCCTGACTTGTGCAAAAGTCAGCTGAGTGGAAGGGAACTGTGAGATAAACAATCACACAGGTGCTGTACTGAGGCGGCGGAGGAGGGAACAGACAAGGGACAGGGTTAATGGATGAGCTTCTCTAAGTCGTTGGAGGGGGTTAGGTAGCGGTTCCCCCACTGCCGCATCTTCGAGGCTGCACGTGTTGGTATCTGTCCTGGATACGATGAGAGCTACCCCCCACCCCTGCCAGGACGGGGCAGGCTTCTGGAAGCAGGCAGTCAGTCTAGAAGGTATTCCTGCCAGGTGCTGTAAGGTCAACAGGTCGGGGATGACAGCCTGCAGCAGCGTGGGGAGGCGAGGACCCTTCCTGGAGTCCAGGGGAAGGATAACGTTGGAGCTCTGGAAGTTGCGGCTGCTCAGGGTATTTGTCCTGGCCCTGAAATGATCTGGGTGTGAACAGTGTCCCAGAGGGAAAGCACACAGAGTAAGAAGGGTTTACTTTGCCCTAAAGATATGCTGGCAGGAACATTTCCTGTCCCTGGGACCTGGGAGGATCAGCAAGTGCCCATGACACAAAAGCACTAGAAATAGTAAGCTAAACACAGGCTTCCTTTGGACCGGGATAAACTCATGCCAGAAGAGGAACTAAACAGAGACAGAGACTTGAAGAAAGCTGTCACAGGGGCTGGGGAGGGACTGTAATAGACCACTTTCCTTGCACAAATGAGGCTCTGGGTTCTATCCCTCACACTGGAAAGAGCGAACACTCTGTCACTCTGGGGTGCAGACGGTGTTGACCTGGAGTGAGTCTCTAGCTAAGCCTGCAGGAGGACACAGGATAGTTGGTGGTGGAGTGAAGAGACATCCACTACCAAAGGACGTCACTCACACACGACATTCATCACACAGGCTCCGCCAGCTGCTGAGGGGTCTAGCTCCCTCGCCTCTATAAGGCCTCCAGGGGTCATTGCCATTTCTCCCTCCAGAATACAACCCTGCAGATAGCTCCTGTATCTGTGGTGCTCCCCACCTCTGTTGATAACCCTAACCCTAGCCTATCTAATTCATTTGGGAGCCAAGTTCCAGATGCACTTTCCACGGCTCAGGGAAGCCATGACACCTTTAGACCTCCAGGGCCCCAGCATCACTTGCTATGATGAACAGTTTCACATGTCAGGAGCCAACGGAGGCTAGAACTGACTAAGAGAGAAGATGAGACCACACAGAGTCAGGTCAGATATACAAGACATGACCACTGTCCTCCACTAGGACCCAGACTTGCTGGGCACTTGCTGGCAGGATATAAGAGGATAATGGAACAGAAAGGGTAAAAACAGACAGAAGACAGGCTTCTGGCTGCCTAGAACAGTGACAGGCATGGAATGGCTCAAGCCAAATACATTTGGGAGCACTAGGCTTTTGCACTGGGCCCTACTGGCACCCTTACAGATATGGGTCGTGCAGAGCTGACATCAACTAAGGCTGTTTAGTGGCATGTTCCAGACCGGGGCAGCTTCTCCCTGGTGGCTGGGGAAGGGGAAAGTCCTTAAGGCCGCTCTGCCTAATCTTTAGGGCATCTCAACATGAAGTCCTTTACTGGCTTTTCTCTTCTACCCAATGCTCTTCACACCCCCCTCTCCCGGGTTCCTGCCCATCCTAAAGTGGTAGGAGTGGGGCTCCTTCCCCAAGACCCTGTTTCTATCCAGTTGAAACTGGTTAAATAATAGGACTGCACAAGTCGAGTCTATACCCAGAACTCTCCCTTCTGTTCGACCCCCACAATCCCAGAAGTGCACAGCCTGGTTCATTCTATTCATAGGATTTGCTGACTCGGATAGCAGAGACTGGGGTGCAGGTGGGTAGGGCAGCATGGGCTCTACACCAGCGTCAGTTCTGTCTGTGCCCATGATGATGAACTCAGCTTGAGCAGAGGAGACCAAGACTGTTTCTTTGAAGCTACTGGAGAATGTCCAGGGCTTGCAGTAGCCTAGAGAAGCCTCTGTGCCTATCCCTTCTCACTTGAAAGCAGCAGGGCACCTGTACTCCTGTGTGTGGTCACCTCGCTGCCTCTTCTGCTTGGTGGGGGTTGTGGAGACTTCTGGGCTTTAAATCCTAAACTCTCAGCAAGGACTAAGGAGGGTGGCCTTGGGCAATGCCAGTCAGGGACCTGACACAGCAGCTCCTAGCCCTCAAGTGGCTCCACACTCTGAGTCTGGCCATTAGCTCTCTCTGGGCACCAGGAAGCTGCCACTCTCCCTGCCTGGCTTTTAGTCCAGCACAATTAGGACCCATTATTTCTGCCGTGTTGATTCTTGAAAAATCATTTTAAATTGCCATCCTTTCTCTATGCTTTGGAAAAGGAACGCACCAAAGAAGATGAAAACAGAAAAGCGTGCCCACACCCCCCGCCTGGCTCCCTATGCCCCCCTCGGTTCCCCCATTTCTCCTGACCCGTTCCCTTGGCAACCAGCAACTGGCTGCTGCAGTATTCAAAGGGAATCTCACAACCACACATCAATGAACGCAGGGGATGCTTCCAGCTGCCTGAGATGAGAGGATGGACAGACAGCCACCCAGCCACCCCAAGAAGACATGCAGACAGACAGCCATGAAGAGCAGAGAGAGAAAGACAGAGGAGGAAAAAAACAGCTTGCTGCAGGTAAAGAGGCAGAGACCCCAGTGATGCCAGGGTGGCTAGGCTGAGTAAAGCAGAGACATACAGGCAGGATGGAAGAGAGACACAGAACAGAGCACAGACAGACAGACAGACAGACAATCAGACAGGCAGGCAGGCAGGCAAGGCATGAGGAGAAAGAAAGAAAGCCTGGGACAAGGCGTAGTTGGAGTGGAGGCTGGTGATATAAGCCACCTGCTCTCCTCTTCTCTCCTCCTCCCTCCCTTCCTCCCTCTCCTCCTCCCTCCTGTTCCCAAGCAGACTTCTCTTGTCAGGCTGCACTTTCCTCTCTTCCTTCGCCCTTTCTGTGTCTCCGACCATGATTAGCTTTCTTCCAAACTGGACAGGGTCCAAGTCAGGCACACTGTCCCGACACCATCTTGTCCCTGGCTAAAAGTGGGAATAACTCTGCTACAGTCTCTGAGGTGCTATTTCTAATTTTCCAGCAGGGTTCATAAAGAACACAGTGAGACCTCTCTATAGAAAGCAGCTCTGGGGAGGCCAGTGGTCCCTTAAGGATGAGCCCAAAGCTCAAAGCACCTAGATGGCCCCACATGAGACAGAAAGCCTCAGCAAAGATCTCAGAGCTGGCTGTTTCTGACCCCTGCCTCGCCTCACCCCAACCTGTCCCCAGAGTCCTGGGCTTCTTACATGTGCCTAAAAAGTGCCGGAGAATGGACCTAAGGAAAACACTGCTAAGGTCAGAGGTTGGAGTCAGGGCAAAGGCCATGGGTCACTCTCAGAGACAGAATGACAGGCCAACTTGGAAACCTCCTCTGCTCTGCTGTGGATCACCATGTGCAGCTCAGAGCCTCCCCAGGCCTGTATGCAAGCAGAGAGCTTCAGCCCAGAGCGGCCACTCCAACAGGGAAGAGTGTTGGCTCTCCGGACAGTGTTGATTAAAAGGACCAGAACCAATCCCAACCTCCCAATAGGGAGGTGACACACCCAGCAGGGAACATGGAGGCAATGCAGGCTGCTGAGGAGCCCAGGACATGGCTGGAATGGAGGAACCTCCTGAGTGCTGGGAGAACCTAAAGAATGCCCTCCCCCTGGGTATTGGAAGAGCCTGGAGGACAACTCCCCTGCCACACCATGGAGGAGTCTAGGGTCCCTTCTCTTAGACACACAGGAAGCCTGTGGGCTGCCTCCCCCATGTGGGTAGGTGCAGGCTCAGCAGGACAAACCGTGCCAGGCTTTCAAGAGAAGCTGAAACATGGACTTTTAATGCCCACTCTTAGTTTAATTATTGATGGCCAGTTCCATTTTTAAACAGCTGAAGGCAGAATGAGATTCCAGAAGCTAAATTGCAGCCTGCAGTGCTTGCCTATGTCAGTAAAGAGTGAGTTGTAGGATCTCAGTCTAACAAAAGGGGGCGCCCTTGTCGGGACTATGGGTGTAGGGGGAGAGGCTCCTCAGAGACCAAAATGCAAAGTTTCACCCATCCCTGCCCAGGAGGGGTGGGTGTGGAGTAGAAGACCTCAGTTGAGAAGGGGGGATGGTCAGGGGAGGACCTCAGATGGACAAGAGACTCAGTGAGGCCCTGTGTGGTGTCTCACAAGAAGTATCACTGTGCATGTCTTGTGACCTCTGCTCACAGCCAGCAAAGTGACTCACAGAGGGTCACCAGCCTATAGCCTCTGAGGCATTCACAATCCTGGACAGCAGGCTGGAGCCTCTCCCAAGAGAACATCCAGGAGCTGCCCTGAGGCTACTATGGAGTCCTCTGAGTTCAGCCAGGACCTGTTGAACGGTTGTAGGGTGGGGACCTCAGGCAGGCTTTCTGAAGCACAGCCTCTGGGCTCAGACCTAGGAATACCAGCAGGTGTCCTACTAGGTTAGCAGAGTGTAAGCTCTTTACAGCCCCAGTCCATGACCTCAGCAGTCAGGCCAGGACTCAGGAAAGCTGCTGTCCTTCAGGGGTCTATAGAGCAACTGACGTCATGGTGGAGGTGGTCCAGGTGGCCAGGCCTGCAGAACTGAGGGAGATACCCACCATCCAACCCAGCCTCTTTACAGCTTCAGCCTGCCCCTGCCAAGCCTGCCTTTGTATCAATTCCCTATGGGCTTAGGTAGTTGATGTTCTGTCACTTGTAACCAGATATATATCACCCTGAACTTACTGGCTTAGTTCTGGGTTCTTAACAAGATCCCCAGGTGATTCATGCCAAGCCTCACTTACGAACAACTGATGTTCAGGGATGCCAATTAAAGGGTTGTGTGACTGGACCCAGCTATTCGTGAGGAATCTCATTCTGTATTCCCACAGGCCTTCCCCACACCTGTGTGAGCATCTCACGTGTTTCCCCCATCCTTGCAGTCCACAACAGGACTGGAAGAAGCCTGAGGCTCCACCCATTCCAGATCAGCCCCTGGTCCTTCCCAGAAAGGAGAATGACATGGAATGGAGGACAGGTCTGTGTCACAGGGACAGCATGGAGAACAAAGGGTGGGATCCTATTCCAGGAGCTGCCAGCTGCTCTGCAGAGCACCAGGCCTTGGCTTTAGGTGCCACGTCTGTGTGCAGTCACGTCTGGAAGGTGCAGCATATGGATATGGGAGGGACAAAACCACAAAGATCACGTCAGCTTCCTCTCAGATGTCTTGTGTTTGAAAACACGAGCTTTTCCTTGATCTTCCTTCCTCCTTGTTAGAAATGGAGATGTGATGGCAGGAGCCGGTGCAGCCTCTCAGGGTCTGTGACGGTTATGCCATATATCGAGAAACACAGAGCTGGAGGACTGTGGGGAATCAAAGAACCAGAACTATGTGGAATATGTAAGCAAATAATAACTCCACATATAATAGAAAAGTGGATGGTGGCCAGCCATTAAATACTAAAATGGAATGAGGGGAAAGTGCATTTCCAGGGAGGGTCTGGGAAGAACTCTGTGCAGAAGTAACATCTAAATGCAGCCCTAAATGAATGAAGACAGTGAAGGGGACTTAAGAGGACTGCCTCATTAGGGTGTGGAGAGACATGTCGGCCATAAACATGATTGGTGAGTTGGAGCCCAGTACAGACTTGCTGATGTTAGAAGACCCCACCAGGAAACGAACAGACAGGACATAGAATGGGGAGGATATTTACAATATGCACACCTGAGAAAGGGCTTCCATGTGAGGAGAAAGATAAAGCAGCAAGGAAAGATGTTGCTGGGTGTGAGTGGATAGGACCACGTGTGCACACAGCTTGCCAAGTCCGCTTAGGGATGTGGGTATGCACATGTGCTGAGGGGTGACCATGTGGGGTTGGATAACCTCTCAGGATCATGCCTGGAGAAGACGGACTCTCCTGCTCTCCACAGCCACCCACTACCATCACCCACTACCGTAGCTCTTCATCTGCAGGTGGAGCTCTGTGAGATCACCCCATCCTTACGCGGTTGGGGAAAGTTTATTGGTTAGCCATTTTGGAAAAGAGACTTGCCTGCCTAAAGCCAAGCAAACATACCCCAAGTGAGCCTACTTTTAGGTCTGCACACCACCAAGAGCCTGGGCACAACTGCAAGAAAGAGGCACACACTAAAGGTCACCAAGGACACTGTGGACACCCCAAATGCAGACACACCCCACTACTAGTGACAGAATGTTTTAGTTAGGGCTTTACTGCTGTGAACAAACACTATAACAACTCTCATAAGGACAACATTTAACTGGGGCTGGCTTACAGGTTTAGAGGTTCAGTCCATTATCATCAAGGGGGGAACATGACAGCATCCAAGCAGGCATAGTGCAGGAGGAGCTGAGAGTTCTATGTCTTCATCTGAAGGCTGCTAGCAGAATACTGACTTCTAGGGAGCTAGGACGAGGGTCTTAGAGCACAGGCCCACAATGATACACCTACTCCAACAAGGTCACACCTACTCCAACAGGGCCATACCTTCTAAAAGTGCCACACCCTGGGCCTAGCATATACAAACTATAACACACAGTGACACTAAGAGAGGTAGAATTGTACCCTGGAAGACAGAGCCTTCTGAGTACCACAAGCACGCAGGCCTCTGCCCCTTTCATGCCCTCTCCCAGCCTCTGGCTTTATGGGCAAAGTAACCTGACCAGGAGTGGATGGTGAGACCTGACCAGAAGTGGATGGTGAGACCAGTCAGTAGTGGGATGAAGGCAGTGTTGTGGGACTCTTTACAGGGAGGTCAAAGGGGTCCTGTGGGAGAAGACTGTGGCATACCAGTCCTTTGTCGTAAATCTATAACCAATTGTATGCCATCCACCTGCCTAGTATCCAGTGTGTCCCTAAGGCAGAAGAGAGGCCAGGTGGCTGAAAGACACACACACACCTCCCCTGCTGGAATCACTCCCTTTGCCACAAAAGCTCTCAGTGGGGTGGGGAAGCACTTACATTGCCTCTATGCACCCAGCTGTAGGGAAGAATGGCCTCCCAAGGTTGAAGCTGATGTCCATAACACCCTACCAAGTAGGCTGTGCGCTGCCTATTGGTCTGTCAATGCGACATAAGGCAGAGTCATCTGAGGAAGAGGGAACCTCAGGTGAGACCATGCCTCCATCATATCGGACTGTGGGGACATGTTCTTGATTAATGATTGATATAGGAGAGTCCAGTCCACTGTGAGCAGTGCCATCTCTGAGGGAGTGGTCCTAAGTTGTCTAAGAAAGCAGTGAGCCACAAAGAGCGAGCCAGTAAGCAGTGCCCCTCCCTGCTCCCTGCAGCAGCTCCTGCCTCCGGGTTCCTCCTCAGATGATGCACTGACTAGAGCTGGAAGGTGCAATAAACCCAGACCTCATGAGTTGTTCTTGGTTGTAGTGTTTATCACAGCAGTGGAAGGCAGGCCAATGCCAGCTGCTCCACAATAGAAGGGGAAGATGGATATTTTAAGCCTCGTTACATCCAACCTGATGAAAACTGACCTAAGCAACATGCAGCTAAGCAAAATAAAATACGAACAGAACAGGCCCATCAGACTCGTCAGAAAATAAGATCCCAGCACAGCTTAGGATCACACAGGACTGCAAGACTAGCTGGAGCGAGGGACCCCAACATGTCCAGAGGCCAAAAGAGAAATCTCAAGACACCCCTACTTTTACAAATAAGTTCAATAAAACTCAAGATCTAGTCTTGATTTTTTTCATGAAAAGAAAAATATTAAAATAAATGTCTTTCTTTTTGATATAGTAGAGTGTTATTGAGTTCTCCATTGCTGTGATTAAATACCTGAGATAATCACTTTATGATGAGGGAAGGTCTATTTGGGTTCACAGTTTCAGAGGCTTCAGCCAATGGTTGCTTGACTGTATTGCTTTAAGCCTGTGGCAGCACAATGTGCCATGGTAGAGGAAGCCTACTCACCTCATAGAGACTAGAGGCTAAGAAACAAAAAAGGGTCTCTGTATCCCTGTAGTGATTTGAATATGCTTGGCCCAGCAACTGGCACTATTAGGAGATGTGGCTTTGTTGGAGGAAGTGTGTCACTCTGGGGGTGGGCAATGAGACCCTCCTCCTAACTACATAGGAACCAGTCTTCTCCTAGCAGCCTTCAGATGAAGATGTAGAACTCTCAGCTCCTCCTGCACCATGCCTGCCTGGAGACTGCCATGCTTCCTGCCTTGATGATAATGGACTGAACCTGTAAGCCAGCCCCAATTAAACTTCATCCTTACAAGAGTTGCCTTGGTCATGGTGTTTATTCACAGCAGTAAAACCCTAAGTCAATCAATCCCCTTCAAAGGCACCCCTAAATGACCTCACTTCCTCCAGCTAGACCCCACCCCTTAGAGGTTCCATCACCTCTTACTAGTGACATGGGCTGAAACCATATCTTCAATACCTGGGCCTCTGCAGTGTTAGCCTCCTTCACACACTAGCAACCCTGCCTTCCAAACTGGATTCCATTAGTTTCCATTCTGAGCTCTACAATGAGCACCTTGTTTCCTCTCCTTCCCCTGACAACGTTAATTCTCTCCCTTCTATGCTCTGGGTATTGCCATCCTTCCTTAGCGGTCATCTCTCATTGAGTGCTGGCCCTGTCACAGCCAGGGCTCTATACTGGTTTGATGATCCACACACTGATGCTTATGTTGGTGTCTGAACTTTGCCCATTGGTGGATTCTGCCTTTGTTTACTTGTGGCTGTGAGGGACAGACCAGAGTGTGTCCCCAAGAAATCTCTCCAAAAGCTTGCTTTCTGGACCCTGGGCCCTTCATGACCCTAAATCTATCCATCACCAAGTCCACTCAACTGCTTCTGTCTCCCCCCCCCCACGACCCCCTGCAGCAAAGTGCCACACCTCTCCCTTAACCTGTGAAAGGTGTCTGCCAATGGCCCCACCCACTCCCCTACAGTGATCTCAGCCCTGCCCTGTGTTCAGGAGTCTGGGGACCCTCCTACTGTTTACCAGTCCAGTCCCCTCTGCAGACTGGGGCTTAGAAGCTGGGCTTTGCTTAGAATGCACACTTTGACAGTTTTGCAGAGCTGTTAAGGATTCATGAAAGAGAGAAGACAGAACAAGAGAGACAAAGAGAAAGAGGCCTGCCCATGCCATTCCTAGGGATTCAGAGGAAGGGAGGAGGGAGTACACTTGATCTGCCATCTGGGTCTTTTTTTTTTTTTTTAATTTGAATATAAAAATAGATTGTGACAGTTGATAATAAATGATAAGCGAAGAATAAGCTTAAGACAAAACCCAGAAAAGTAAGACCAGCGAAAAGAAGGGCAGAGACTTGGTCGCAGTCAGCTGTAAGCTTCCTGGCCAGGGGGAAGAGTGGAACTGTGAGTCAGTGAACACAGATCTCTCAGGCTTGGTGCTCCCTCCACAACTCAGCCTGCTAAAGGAAAGCAGGAGGCATCTGATTTCACATGTGCAGCTGGTGGTACTGCAACAAATACTCTGTGGCTATCAACTTAAAAATAGGAAAGGTTTATCTGGCTCCCAGTGTTGGAGGTCTCTGACCATTGTTGAGTGGCTCTGTGGCTTTTTGGGTGGGCAGAGAGGCAGTGTGATGTCAGTGCTGGAGAAAGCTGCTCACTTAATGATGGTTAGGAAACAAAAAGAAAGGAAGGGGTGGGTCTCAATATCCCCTCCAAAAGCACCCCAAATCATCTCCCTCCCTCCCACCTAGCCCTACTTTTCTCTTGGCTCTGCTACCTTCCACAGTGTCACAGACTGAGGAGGCAACACAGGGACCTGTGGAGACAGTTCAAATTCAAACAACAGTGAGAGGCGACATTATTTCTGCTCTAGTCAAACCAAAGCCA
Source organism: Mus caroli (assembly GCF_978045245.1). NCBI lineage: Eukaryota > Metazoa > Chordata > Mammalia > Rodentia > Muridae > Mus > Mus caroli. The sequence goes on from NW_028227262.1 coordinate 60,265,920, forward strand.
GCTGTCAGGGTCATACCCCATAGACACTGATGGTAGTGGTGCTCACAGCAAGCAAAGAAACAGCCTGAGGCCAACATCCAGGCAAGTGCAGGGAGGCCACTCCCACCACGCTGTCCAGGACCTCCTCGTCTTTCCCAGGCCAGTGCTTGCAGGGCCACCTGGAGGGTCATCTGAAAAACCATCTACAGGGTCATCTGGCCTTAGTGTCTGGCCTCTGGCAAGGGAGGGCTGGCCTGCACAGTTAACAGACATGGTGTCCCTTGTCTGCCTGTGATCACTAAGCCTGGGACACCCAGGACCAGATGAAAGGGGGAGGTCAGGCATTCACCTGTGGACTCTGCTAAGGGACAAGATCAACTCCCCGGGAGCAGCCTTTGATGCAAGTGTTCAAAATTCCCCAGTCAGTCTTCCCATGTGTGGTGGTTTACTATAAGTTGCCCGTGGGAAGTGGCACTATTAGAAGATGTGGCTTTGTTAGAATAGGTGTGGCCTTGTTGGAGGAAGTGTGTCACTGTGGGGGTGGACTTTAAGGTCCTATGCCTAAGCTCTGCCCAGGGCAGAAGAGACCCTCTTTCTAGCTGCCTTTGGGATCAAGACAGAATTCTCAGCTCCTCCAGCACCATGTCTGCCTGCATGTTGCCATGCTTCCTGCCTTGATGATAATGGACTAAACCTCTGAAACTATAAGCCAGCCCCAATTAAATGTTGTCCTTTATAAAAAGTTGCCTTGGTCATGGTGTCTCTTCACAGCAATAAAACCCAGACTAAGACACCATAGATACTGCTTTCCAATATGGCAGGGCTTGCACAGTTGATTTCATCTGCGGGCACTGAGGCTGTGGGTAGGACAAGTTGTGGCCCTCAGGCAGGTGCTGCATAACAGGCTAGGTGGCCATCTTTCCTACATACATGTCTGTTTATCTCCCCGCGGCGGATCTGCCAGCTCTGAGAACAGAGTCATCATCTTCATGGTACAAGCATAGAAATGGAGAGAGTTGGTGATGTGTTTCTAGCTAGAGAGCTGAGGGGTCAAGCTCTGTGACCTATGCCAGCCACTCCGGCTCTGCACCCATAGCTCCCTGGACCTTCTCAGAACAGGACTGACTGTGCAGGAGGGAGGCTTGGTGGGCACAGTGGAGCTGCTCCCTGGAAAGTAGTGCTTCAAGGATACTGTGGCCCTGAGGTATCTATGGAAGCCAAATTTGTGGCTTCTAGGATGGAGGATGAATGCCCCGAGTTGGACTAGCCTCCAGCCAGCTCATCAGGCACCTGGACTTCATCTTCCTCCTCCCATTAAAACTGCTTGCCATCCACAGCTGTTATGTTCACCTATGACACCTGACACCTGCTCCTCTTACAAATGATGGTAATAAGGAGCAGTGAAGGACTGTCACCCGACAGCTCCCTCAGGAGAGAAGAAAAAGGAACAGATGTGGGGGAGGGATTCTACAGGAAGCTGGGATGAGGAGTGGGTAGCAGGGGGGCCAAGACAGAGGGGAGTGAGTATGAAGGAGACACCTTTTCTGACAGGGCCCCAAGTGAGTGTGGAAAGCCAGGCTCAGAACCAACTTGTATCCTGGAGCAACCCAGGGGCCTGGAACAATCAGGCCCACCTTTGAGGAAGGACATCTGCTGCTGAGGACGTAGTGAGGTGTCAGAAGAGATCTTCCATCTCTGAGGGAAACAGGACTGGTGTGGAACTTTACAGTACCCAGGGCCTTTCTAGAAAGAACTGCTGTGCCAGGAGTGAGCAGAACCCATCTATAGCATGGAGGGTCTATGGCTTGAGCCACATCCAGTCCCCAGGTCAATGTGGTAACTGTCAGTTCACCTTGCTCTCCCCAGCTGGTCTGGGAAACCTGACTCCAATGACTACAACACTAAGGATAGGCAGCCCTGGGGAGGAGGCCTGCAGGCAAAGGATCACAAGGATCCCTGGCCCACAAATACCCTGCTGTTCTGGGTGGGGCTAGGCATCCAGGGTAGGTCCTGCAAGTTGAGCAAGAGCTAAATTGTTGCCATAGAAATACTAGAGCAGACTATTCCATCCTTCTCAGGGTATCTAGGGTAGGCGAAGCCATCTTCCAGGTGGGTATATGGCTAGACCTGGTCAGTCAGTGATTGGAGCGGAATTATTGATCCATAATGAGCCAACCAAGATCATCTCAGGGGGCTTTTATCAGCACTGCTGGGAAGGACGTGACTCTTTGGGAGGAGACAGCCAACCTTGGGAAGAAGATGCAGGGCCCTGGGTGACCTTTTGGCCACTGCTTTGGGAAGCAATATCCTGAGTCTCACGAAGTCCAGCAGAGAGGAGAGAGTTCTGGTAGCATCGCCAGAGTCCCTGGATCCAGCCATGCCAGGAGTCTACGTTGGATCTTTTAGTTTTATGAGCCAATAAATCCTTATGTCTTGCGAAGCCAAAGAGAGAGCAGAGAAATTACACTGGAAAAGTTACGAGAAATCTCTTGGCCCTTGGTGTTCCTCCCGGGGAATGCCCTGTCTCTATTTAAAAGAAATATTGAAAAGTGTTGGTGCTTGAAGGTGAGACTCTAAAGGACCTGGGTCTGTGGAAATGCTAGAGAAATAAATAAAACAAAAACAGGATCCTCCTGCTTTCATCCAGAGAGGATAGAGTAACGCTCACCTAGGGGTAGTACACGTGGTGCCTGGTGCCTCTCATTTCTGAGTGCAGGCTGCTGGTATGTGACTCAGCCAGTGTGCTCAGTGTGTGAGGCTGGGATAGCAAGGCAGCAGTCCATGATGGAGACACAGGTGGAGAAGGAATTTCCAGGCCTCTCCTTCTGCCATAGCTGGGAAGTTCACAGCCCTCTCAGGCTCCCTGCATCCCCCTTAGCCACCAATGTCCCCCTTAAGCCTGTGAAGCATCCCCACCCCCAACCCCATCCTTCCTCCCAGGCACACATCCCTGTCATGTTTCCAATATTCCCCTCAGGCCGTGCAGCTCATCCAGGTCCCTCCACCGTCCCCACTGCCTCTCAAAACTCTCGACAGCCCAGTGCTGACCTGAAGTGTCAGCCAGGACTCAGGATCCTGTGAACTGTGAGCTCTTTGGGTGCAGAGATGCCCAGGTCAGAGACACCATGATGAGGACCTGCTAGCCATCTGAACGTTTGGTGCTAGGGAGGTAAAGATGCATGGACCCATGGAGATGCTGTGAGGCTGCCGAGAAGACACCCAGCAAGAGTGAATAATAAAGCCCAGGCAGCGAGGAGAAAATCGGACCCCAAAGCAAGGCTAGGAGCCATGTGCCACCCTGAAACAAGTAGTTCCACCTTCAGAGTGACTAGAACAGACTGTTTAAAACAGGAATAAGTGCAGATATCCCAGAATTCATTTGTGTAACCAATGGAGGCAAAAGGCCCAACCACATAGCCACCTGCTTAAATCAAACTAAGACGATCCCAGCTCTAGCCAGCCACAGGTTGGTGGCAAAAGCCCAACACCGGGACAACATCGTAAGAAGCATAGAGAAGGAGGAGGTGGCGATTCCAGCCAGGCAGCTTCTAGGCCTCAGGTTGGTGTGAAGGCTTTAGAGAGACCATATCAGCTTGCCACTTCTTAGCATCCCACCAGAGCCTCAAAGTGGGCCTGTGAGGTTCTTTTCTTAGCCTACCCCATGTGGTATCAGGAGAGTGGACCCTGTAAAAGGAGGCTCAGAGGAGAGCTGGCCGGGAGCCAGGAAACTTCTCCCCCGCCTCGTCAGCTGTGTAATTGGGCTAATTCCGCAGTATTTGGGCTCCAAGGCCTTTGTTTCCCTTTGCGGGTAACTCCTGCTTGGAACACGTGCTACTCCTTTTGTGAGCACTAAACCCAGTCCTCTCTGATAATGTACATGAGTGTGTTTCTGATGGATGTGTTCCAGGGCCTTTGTTGCCTCAATTAAGGGATAATGAACAAGAATTGTTTGTATTTGTAAAACAACCCAGCCATTTCCCGCTTTCCCATTGGCGGGCCCATGCGTCTTAATTAAGCACAAAGACTTCTCACTCCATCCAAAGGCTGCAGTGGAGGATGGAGGCGCTAGGGAGGAAAGGGAGTCTGGTGTGGTTTGGGGTCCCCCTGGAGTCTCTTTGCCACCAGGAGGAGCCAAAGGTCGGTGCGGCCATAGGCAGAATGACAACCAGGGTGCTACCCTGACCCCACTCACCAGCTGAGATGCCAGCCCGAGTCTCACCTGAAACCTGAGATCAGGTGATTCCTGTGACTGGCAGTGGCAGCTATTTCCCCTTCCAGAAGGCAGCAGGACGAAGGTTAGAGCAGTGCTGGACGGGTCACTCAGCCCAGCTGTCAAATGGCATCAAGGTTTCCTTGGGAGATATATTCACCATCTATTAGAAGGTAGGTCAGGCAAAAAGGTCTTGTGAGCCTCCACAGACCGGTCCTCCAGAAGCTGATCCAGCCGAAGAGTCCCAGCCAGGCCACTGGGTGGCCCACTATATGACTGGATGTCCCAAAATGAATGGTGTCACAAGGGCCCCTAGAGAAATGTCCCAAGCCTGGTTCTCTGATAACTCCACATTAGGCTTTTTTTTTTTTTTTTTTTTTTGCATTGAATAAGGATTCTCTGAACCTGTGAACTCCAAGTTCACAAGATGCCCTGTCTCATACCCTGGGCTCATAGAGAATCCACCAAGGCTGCCTTTCAAATGGCTTTCTAAATGTGGCATCCTTACCCACTCACAGGGGACCCTCACCCACCTGCCTCATCTGCCTTACTTACCTAACAGCTAGGCCCTTTATTTCTATGTGCTGGGGCATCTAAGGGCCATTTATTAGGGATCAATTCCTATGATGATAAGGGAATGGGCAGAAGTGAGCAGAAAGGCAACAACAAGGGGAAACTGAGGCACCTCAGTCCGTACAGATCAAGTACAGGGAATACTGCCCATCCGAGTCCCGAATTTATAAAGACTCTCTGCCTTTCTCCTGAAAGGCATTAGCCACGGCCCAGCCTGAGAGGGTGAATGGCTGCTAGCACCTCAGTGGCTGCCAAGCATAATTCAGACAGGAAGACACCTGACACTTTCACTGTGTGACATCCCCTGCTGGCTCAAAGCCTCTGGGAACACCCCACAGAGTGGAGCCAAGCCGAGTGCAGGCTGTCTGACCCTTATACTGCTCTTCTATTAGATGGGGTGCCTTTGTGGCACTGGAACCATAGGGTGCAAACACATTGGATGATGCAGGAGCCAGAATAAAGGGTCTCCTGGCCTCGAACCCTTAGCAAATTAAGCTCATGCACACTCTAACCCAAGGTGGTGCAGGTCCGCCTGTTGCCGTTACCACCTCCAATCCTTCCTTCCATGAGAAGTTATGCTTTTCAAGTGACAGGTGCAGAAGGTGCCTGGGTTGTCATGACAACAAATAAGGTCAACACTCAAACTGTACCTAGACCCCTCCTGCCAGGACCTTGGGGTACGAAGGTGGGCTCTGCTCCTCTGGGTCAGGCCCCCAGCCACTGGTTAACATGGTGACTGAGGCTTGTTAGGAGGCACCACAGTGGTTCCTTGACATAGCTCTGTGATTAGCAGGTGAGACTCCTGACAGGCTGCTGTGTGGCTTGTGCTATCCTCTACCTTCTGGCCACTGAACCCTGGATCTCTGGAGGATCCAAGGACCAACTTGTTGAATGACCCTGGGGAAGGATGATTAACCTCTCTTGGCCCCTCTTTTTGCAATGTTTTCTTGATACAAGATCTCACTGTGCTACTCAGTCTGTCTTCCAACTTGCAGTAATCCTCCTGCTTCAGCTCCCCAAAGCTGAGATTATAAGCATGATCCTAGCTCCCCTCTATCCCTCTGGAATGGTTTGCAAGTAAATCTTGGACCTTGGCTGCTGTTCTGCCCACTATTGCTCCATTGACTTCTCGTCCCTATCCTGATGAATCCCTTCCTACCCCCACTGAGCACATTGTGACCTGGCCCCATGTTACCATGCCCTCAAACCTGAGAACAATGCATATCTACCATTGCAGGCTCTGGGAAGGACACTTGGAGTCTCCCATCCAAGGAGTCTCTATGAGCCAGCAAGCATCACTTGCTGCTAGCTCTCCCAAGATGCATGCTTACCTGCCCTGCTAATACTGCCTCAGCCTGCCTCCTCCCTGCCAGCCTCACCAGCTCCCCTCTGGCTCTCAGAACAACGAATGATAGGCTTGTAGCTCACATCTCCCCACTTACAGTAGCTGCCTCAGAGGTTGGCACAGGCCCTGCTGCCGGGAGAGGTTGAGCTGACATGTTCCCAGTACTCCTCAGCTGGCTGAACACCCTCCTGCCCTGGACAGACACTTAGCATTTGGAGCCACCCCTGGGGAGGGAAAGAGCAGGGCTTGGACATTTCACATGGGGTCCTCACATACTTCAGACTCCACACATATAACTCATGGAGACCATTGTCCCCACCTAAGACAGGAACATTGGAGCTTACACAAATATTGGGTAATCTCTGTAACAATCCAGTCCCCACAACAAAGCTCCAAGACTGTTGGGGGGAGTCAGTGTGTATGGAGTGGCATCCTCTGGCCCCTAACTGTGGGCCTCTGGGTGTGACTAGGTCTAACTCAATACCTAAAACAAAGTCATTAGGGCCAGTGTTGTTGCTTCAACCAAACAGAGGAGCCACCAAGCTGAGGTTGGCACCAGCACCAGGCTAACCCTGGATTCTGCCTTCTCAAGCCATCTGACTTGCCTTCCTGCCTATTTCTTCCTCTACCTTCCCTTCCCCCACCTGACAGATGCTGCATTTCCCAGGATGCCTTGCCCTCCACTCACCTAGCATGTCTGTCCAAATGGAGGCTCTGATGTAGCTGAAAAGAGAACAAGCAGGGTACCCTTATCCCTGCAGGCTTCCAGCGGCTGTGTCTCCCGTAACTCCAGCTCCCACTAAAATGAACTCCCTTCCATGGTCCCAGCTTTCTCCAAGAAGCCTTTACCTTGGTATGGGATGCTGCCAGGTGCCCTGGTCTCTGCACTCTGGTGACCCTGTGCTATTTTGTGGGCTAATCCCTGCCAGGCTTCCTTATTCATCCCACACCAGCTGGTGAGCAGTCCCTGGTGTTAAATCCCTGTTGTTGGTCAGGCCTATAGTGAATTCTGCGTGGGAGAACTCTAGACCATGCCCCTGCAGCAGAAAGCAAGAGGACGGGCAGGAAGTACAGATGTATCCCACTCTGCTATGCATGTCAATGGGAGTGGCCACCAGCCCACACTGCGACCTGCCCTCTTCTCACTGGCCAGTCTGGTGCCTTTCCTGTATGATCTCTTCTCAGGGCTCATTAAGGCACAGGGCTGGTTGGTGGTCAGGAAAGACAGGGTAGACCTGTCTAGCTCATGCTGGCTTCTCAGGCTGTCCAGAACTTCCCAAGAGACCCTGGGGAACATTCAGCCAGGCTCTATCCAGCCCCTGGGAGAGGCAGCAGTTGGCAGTCAGAAATGAGCTTCCAAGAAGCCTCTGCAAAGTCAGCCATGTGCACACGGACCCTGGAGATCTTATTCGTGATGTCCTCTGCAGATGCAGCCATGTCACCCTAGGGGATGTGCCACTGGCACTGTGCAACAGAGGAGGGAGACTACCAATGAGCCAGAGGACCCCAAGTGGCACAGACTCAAAGGGATCTTGAGGATCCAGCAAAGCAGGCCCAGGAGGGCAGAGCATCCCTAGTAACGGCAGCTTCCACTCTGGTCTCCCGGGTCTTACTGAATTGCTCTAATGGTCCAGTGTGGAATAACATCCCCGAGGCAAACACACACATGGGAAACAAGGGCAACTGGATATCAAGTTCCACTTTATGTTTAAGAATCAGAGCTTCCTGCTGACATTTCTCAAGTCTCTCTCTGAGTGGGGCATAGACCAAGCGGCATTGCATCCTAGTGGAGACTCCTGGAAGCTGCCTACCTCTCCCATCATGCTGCCTTGCTTGTCACCAGAGGATGGGACTGGGCCAGGTATGTTCTTCACCACTTATTCAAAGTATTGAAGTAAAGTTTCACACAGTCTGCAAAAGTAACAAGGATACTTTATTCAGATCAGAGCAAGAGGGCAGGTCAGAAGGACTGGCAGCAGGTCACATGACTGAGGGTGCTCCAGTACCCTGGTTATTATTTGGGGCGTCCCTTTATGGGGTTCAAGAGAAGCAGAAATTGGGCTTGTAGGGAGACAATTGGGTGGTTCTCTATTTTTGATTGACAGATTTAAGTTATATAATTATTTCTTCCGCTGAGAGTGTCCTTTCTCATACAACTGATCTTAATCTTCTATATGCCTAGTTGTGTATAGCCATCAGATGGTACATAAGGGATCTGTAGGCTGGGGAGATGGCTCAATGCTTAAGAGCACATACTTCTCTTTCAGAGGACCCAAGGTCAGTTCCAGCCCTCATGTTCCGCAGCTCACAACTGCCTGTAACTCTGGCTCCAGGGGATCTGGTCCTCTCCTGGCCTCCATGGGCACTGTACTAGTGTGCTTATAGACAGACAGACACACAGAAAATTTTAATAATAATAATAATAATAATAAAATTCCATTTTTTAGACAGGGGATGTACCTTAAAATTTTACTTTTGCCTTATTGCTGATGAATCCAAAACAAGTCTAGAACAGGTCAACCCGTTGCCCATAGTTCCCAGGTTGTAGCCATGATCAGGGATCACTTACTTGTCTGTGGGACGTGACCTTGGGCCCCAGCCCTTCTGTAAGGAGAATAACAGCTACACTGACAGACTGACAGCTCTGTCCCTTAGCCCCTAGCATGTGGGCCAACCCTCCTGCAGCCACCTGGGGTGGGCACCAGTAGTCCATCCTGTCCCGTATAGCCACATGCTCACAGCCAGTATGGATAGGGACAGGCATTTACCCAAACACTCAGGTAAGGTACCAGCCTTCATCCCTGGTTGGGGGGCCTCTAACAGCTCAGAGACAAGCCCCGTGGGACAGCTCTAATCCCTGTCCACTCTGAACAAGCCTCCCCTTTCTTGGCTTTTCACTTCAAGATGAGTGATGGCTTCCAGTCAGACTGTGGGTTTCAGGTGGCCCCCTCCATTCATCCCACAACTGAACATTCTCCCTCTCCCTGGTACCCCATCATACCACAGACACACTCAGACCCTGCCTACATCATCTATGCAGAAAGAACCTACTGTGCTCCAGGCACAGGGCACATGGAACATAAGGCAGTAACCAGCAGTCATCCCACCTTCAAATGTATGTGGCAACATGGAAGAGCTCCGAGACACAAGGGACAACGTACTTCCGCTCCCCCAGGCTTTAAAATTATGTTACTCAAAATCCCTCCCCTTCTCTCTGTGTTGCACGCCCTGCATGTGGGAAATCCCAGAACTGGCTAGGTCTGTTAGCCAGTGTGGAGAAGCAAGGCCTCAGGTCCACAGTGAGGACCAGAGGCTTTGTCCTCTGTCTAACTCTGCTCTTGGTGGCAAAATGGCTGTCTCTGTTCCAGACATCATATCCAGAAATAAAAGGGACATGTTTTGTTCTGACATCTTTACGTTAATTTTTTTTATTTTGAGATGGGATCTCACTAAATTGTCCAGGCTAGCCTTAGACTCACTTTGTTTGTAGCCCAGGCAGATCTTGAATTTTCGCTCCTCCCTCCTAGGCCTCTCGAGTAGCTCAGACAATAGGTCTGCACCACCAGGTTGGTCTGACTCCTTTTAGAGATGTCCATCTGTAGAAGGTTAGAACTTTCCTCTGAGCCAGGCAGGGTGGTGCATGCCTTTAATCGCAGCACTCAGGAATTGCTACAGATGGATCTCTGTGAGTTTAAATCCAGCCTGGTCTATATAGTAAGTTCCAGGCTAGCTACACAGAGTGTCTTAGGGTTTCTATTGCTGTGATGAAACACCATGACCAAAAAAACAAGTTGGGGAGGAAAGGGTTTATATGGCTTACACTTCCACAGCACTGTTCATCATCGAAGGAAGTCAGGGCAGGAGTCAGAAGCCGATGCAGAAGCCATGGAGGGGTGCTGCTTACTGGCTTGCTTCCCATGGCTTGCTCAGCCTGCTTTCTTATAGAACTCAGGACCAACAGCCCAGGGATGATACTGCCCACCACCGATGGGGCCCTTCCTTATCAATCACTAATTAAGAGACTTCTTATAGATGAAGGCATTTTCTCAATTGAAGTTTTCTCCTTTCAGATGACTCTAGCTTATAGCAAGTTGACATAAGCCTAACCTGAGACCAAGTCTCAAAAATTAAACAAATAAAAACCCCTCCCTCCACCTGATATAGCACATTTGTGGAAACCTCACTGATGTCACAGCTGTGACAACCATTGTTACCAGTGCTTTCCTGCAAGGACATCCTCTCTCTATATTCTTTCAAACACTGTCCTGGAAGCCTCATCCAGGTGATAAAACAGAAACCAGATAAGTGTGGTGGCTCACAAGGAGGCTGGGGCAGTAGAGCCATGAGTTTGTAGCTAGCCTTGGCAACATGGTGAGCTCCAGGCCCACAGAGCACTTTCTACCCAATGGAAGCTCAATAATAAAAAGTGAAGCAGCCATTAGTGGTGGGTATGCCTGTGATGTCAGGAGACTTGACCAGGCTTGACCAGGAGAATCCCGAGGGTGAGGCTGGCCTGGCCTACATAGCAAAACTCTGTGTGTGTGTGTGTGTGTGTGTGTGTGTGTGTGTGTGTGTGTGTAAGAGAAAGACAGAAGGACAAACAGAAATGGTTAAAGGCACAAATATACACAGAGAAAGATAAGAAATAGCATGAAAAAGAGTGACAGAGACAAAGGCAAGACTAGATTTATTATAAAATGGACAACATGACCAAATTATATGTTGGATAATTACAGAAGAGTAGAACTCGGAAATGAAAGGCTGAGAGGCTGAAAGGCTGCACGCCATAGGGAGTCCCAGAGACTGTGCGGCAGAGCAGGCAATCAGGCAGGAGCTTGACAGGACAAGGAAGGAAGGCCAGTTGGTGCCGAGTAGGAATGTTTGCAACTGATAGGAATGGACAATTGGAAGTTAGCATCACTAACAGCATCACTGGGCTTCCTGGCATGGTGGTCCATGCCTCTGATCCCAGCAACTCAAGAGGCAGACAGAGGTTGATCTCTGTGAGTTTGAGGACGACCACTTGGTGAGTTTCTGGCCAGCCAGATGACATAGTAATCTGTCACAGAAAATAAAAGCACAACTTGGTGTTGAAATAGTTTAGTGGGTAACGGTGCTTGCCAAAAGCTTGATCAGTTCATTCCCCGGGACCCACATGGTGGAAGGAGGGAACCGACTCTTACAAGTTGTCCTTTGACTTCCACACCTGCGCCACAGCACACTATAGCATGTGTGTGTACACGTGAATGAATGAATGAATGAATGAATGAGTGAATGAAAGAAAGAATGAAGAGAAAGGGAGGCAGGAAAGGAGGGATAGAGAGAAAGAGGAAGGGAGGGGATAGAGTGAGAGAAAGAGAGAGATTTATAAGTAGAATTTACAGATTACTGACATGGCTCAGAGATTCAGAGCCCTGGCTTCTCTTGAAGAAGACCTGGCTCAGCTCAGCACACACGGAAGTTCGCAACTCTCTGTAACACCAGTTCCAGAAGATCTGACATCTTCCTCTGGCTTCTACCTGCACCAGGCTCAGCTCACGTGTGGGGCGCACACAGAGATGCGTGCAGATATCTATACCCATGAAGTAAAAAATAAGTAAATCTGTAAAGAAAATAAGCACCTTGGCACAGTGGCACATGACAGCGTTCTCAGCACTGGAGGGGCACTGTCAGGCGAATCCTGGGAAGTCCAAGGCCAGCCTGAGCCACACTGTGAAACCTGGAGTCAAAACAAACAAACAAAAGCACCACTTATAATACCATGTTATGAAATACTATGATAATCTGCATGCTGAAAACCTCACAGCTACTAAAAGAAGTCAAAGACCTAAACGAACAGAACGTTATGTTACAACCTTGGACTGGAAGGTGGGGAATAATTAAAACATCCATCCTTCCCTCAGCGATCGATGCTCTCCAGGCTGCTCTAACCAGGGCCCTGATGTGCTCTTGGTAGGAACTGGCACCCCGATTCTAAAATTGACATGTGAGGGTAACAGCACTGGGACAGCCAGAGGGGGCCTACAGAATAAGGAGGAACAAAGAGGACCCCAGCAGAGACTCCCCGGCTTTTCATAAAGCCGTGTAGTGAAGGGTAGCCTAGTATAGAGGCTCATTGATCTAGGGGGCCAGAACAGAGCTCAAAATAGACCTGAGCGTTTATGGGCCATCGATCCTTTACCAAGGTGCAAAGGAAATTCAATGGAGAAAGGAGTCTTCCAGAAAATGGGGCTAGAACAATGAGCTTGAGGAGGACGGAGAGGGAGGGGAGGAGGGACGGGAGAAGGGAGGGGAGGAGGGAGGCAAGGAAGGAGGGGATAGGAAGGAGAAGAAATTCAAGCTGTGTTTTTTGGTTGGTTGGTTGGTTGGTTGTGTTTTGTTGTTTTGTTTTGTCTTACATTATAGCCGCCCAGGCTGACCTCAAACTAACTTATAGCAATCCTCCTGCCTCCATCTCACAAATGCTATTATGACAGGCATGACCCACCCTGCCTGGCTACAAGCTGTATCTTGAGTCACTTGAGAAAACTAACACAAAGTCTAAATCACTCACAGAGTACATCCCAAAGAGTTAAACTCCCAAAGAAAATGTAAGAAAACATCCCAGACTCTAGGTCTAGAATATCTAAAGAACTCTCAAAGCCTGAGTATAAGAAAACAAGATCTGGGCTAGAGAGATGGCTCAGCAGTTAAGAGCACTGCCTGCCCTTCCAGAGGCCCTGAGTTTAATTCCCAGCACTCACATGGTGGCTCACAGCCATCTGTAATGGATCTGACACTCTCTTCTCTCATGTAAATTGAGCACTCATATACATAAGTAAATTTAAAAATCTTTTTAAAAAAATTTTTTTAAAGAAAGAAAACAAAACCGAATTCACAAGGGAGAAAAAAAAATGGGTGAAAACAAGCCAGGTTTGGTGGTGTACTGTAATCCCAGCAATCCGGAGCTAGAAGCAGGAAGATCAGGAGTTCAAGGACAACCTTGGCTACGTGAGAACTTGCTTTAAAAAAAAAAAAGGGAAGAAAATAACAAGCAAACAGAAATTAACTGATATAGGCACAAGATTGAAAGAGACACTTCATCAAAAACAGGTATAAAAATATAAGAAGACATCGCAGATAAGACACACCTGAGACAGGGCATCCAGGTAATAACAGCTGACTGTCAAAACCAGCTGTGGAGCCTCAGAGGATCAACTAAGCTCCTCCACGCTGCCAGGAGGCACGGGAGGCCCGGGAGGCGAGGGAACACTATCTTGGCTGTGCTCGTCGAGTTGGACATACATGGTGGCCAGGCACCTCTGCTCTAGCTATTGTAGTACCCAGCGGAGGGAGGGGGACTGTGATGACCTAGGGAGTCTAGGGTGATGTTGCTGTCCAGTGTCCTGGTGACAGGAGGCTGGATGGCCCTGTCAAAACTCACTGATCCTCCAGGTGGTGACAGGAAAACTAAGATGAGGACATACTCCAACCGCACCCCAGTGGCACTGTACCTCACATCTAGACCCGGGTTTGGTGTGTTTGCCAAAGCATTCTTGACGAGAGTAGCTGGGATGCCTGGCTTGGTTTAGACCATCAGAACTTGCTGGAGTAGGAGGTGAGGAGGGAAGATTCTTGTGCGCATACACACACACACACACACATCTTATTTGGAGGACGGGTGTCAGAGGCCCACTCAAGCCAGGTTGTTGGGTCTGGTGTGAAAGAGCACCCAGATTGGTCACCTGAGGTACTCAGGCGCAAGTGCACTGTGGGAAGGCAGCAGTGATGTCAGGGTCAGACCTGGGAGCACAGGGGTTGGGGAACCTTCTCTCAGGAGGTGATGTGAATCAAGGACCCCAGTGTCTGACATGTCCAACTCCACAAACAGCAGCTAGAATGTGAAGAGCAGGAAGAAGATTCCACAGCTTGCCACTGTCCTGGGGCAGAATGGGGGTAGAGCCCCAGTGCTGCTGAGTGCCTCTTGCTGCAGGAGCTAGGCTGGCCACAGGAGGCTCTACATCCAGGACGACAGGATTCCCGCCACCAGAAGAGGACCCAAGCTGCATAGAGAATGGAGAGGAGGCAAAAGAGGGGATGAAGTGGGAAAGACAGATGCAGAGCTGAGAGGGCTGAAGCTTTGGATGGGAAGAGAAGCCTCAGGTTCCCTGCCTGGGGGTATCCTGGAATGGAGTTCCCTGGAAGATCCACATCTCACTTAAATCAGGAGCAGAGGAGGAAGCTCACAATCCTGAGGCTTGAACACCCAGGACACGAAAACCCTCCCTTCCCAGGACCCTGCTATAAGGCTGCAGCTTCTGGGGCATCGTAGGGACAACTCAGCCCCTGGAGGATGTGTTTCATCTTACAGGTGCATGAATGGACTCAGAGAGGTGACAGCATTTCCCCGGAGTCATCCAGTGAGTGAGTGACAGAGATGGAGCCCAGGTCTATAGTCTGACAGAGCTGGGTGCTTGACAAATGGGGATGGTTTGAGGTTTGTTGGTTAGCTTTAGATATCCCCCCCCCCCAGTTATCATTTTAATTTCCACTCTGCAAAGGCTCTATAGACACAAACCCCTGGTACCCTTCAACAGACAGCCTCCCTCCCACCCCCATCCTCCACCAAGCTGTCCAAGCTGCTTTGGCCCAGGGTCCCCCCAGGAGTCCACAGGCACATCTCTGCAACCGGGTGCAGTATTTCCAAGTGGCAGAATTAATAGGGCAATTCCCCCTTGCAGAACTGAGCTGGCTTCTATGCTAAATTAGCATAGATAAATATTTTTGAGAGAGGAGGGAAAATAATGCATTTTGCAATAAGGCTGGAGGGCAGCCCCTCTTGGGCCCCATCCCCTGAACTTGGACGGAATGAATTTGCACCTGGTGTAATTGAAGGCGCCATGGTCCCTCGTGCCTGAGAGCAGGACCTAGCCAAGCGGATAAATTCCCTCCACTTGTGCAGAGCTAACCGTTGTCAAGAGGCTGAGCCCAGGGGAAGGTGGGGGAGGGGCAGGCAGGGCTGGAGAAGCAGGTGGATGAATGAAGACAAAGACTGCAGGGCAAACACATCAGCACATATGCAGGAAACACATATGTGCATGCACACAAGCTCCAGCTCGTTCATCCACACACACACACACACACACACACACACACCACTCAAACAGCCACACTTGCCATAAATCAGGCTCACCCTACATAATGCCTGAGGAGCCTTGTATGACCCATTATCTGCCCCTGTCAGCTGCCAGGGGGGTGATGCTTACACTCTGTCCCTAGCTCCATGGAAACGATGAAGCTGGAAATCCATCAGCTAATTTTCCTTGGGCCCAAACTCACAATATGGGCCTCTCCTGTGGTCCTTTCCACCTCTGCTGTCTATTTTGCCAGCCATTTTCTCAACCTGGCTCAGCCCTGTCCTGTGAGTTTGTCATTAAGCTCCCTACCGGCCTCCCTGCCTGCAGTGACTCCCTGGAGTGCCCCTCAGTCAGTAAAGCACTTGCCACGCAAACATAGGGACCTGAGTTCTGATCCCCAGCACCCAGGTAATAAATTGGGTGTGGTTATGCATGCCAGTCATCCCAGCACCGGGGACAGAAAGACCAGCCACCCGAGCCAAATCAGTGAGGCCCGCCGGAGACAGGGTTAAAACACAAGATTCGGGAGAGTATAGAGAGTGTAGAAGAAAATAGCCATTGTGTGTGTGTGTGTGTGTGTGTGTGTGTACATAAATGCTCTTCTAGAGGACTTGGGTTCAATTCCCAGCACCCACATGGTGGCTCATAACCATCTGCGGCCCCAGCTCCAGGACATCTTCCACCCTCTTCTGGCCTCCAAGGGTACCAGGCACATATATGGTGCACAGACACGTGCAAGCAAAGCAGGCATACACATAAATAAAGTGAACAATAAGCACCACAGGAGTTTGGAGCTGGCTGTAAACTACACTGCCCTCTACTTCTAAGCCCCTGTCTATCCCTGAGCTCCAGGACCTCTGAGGCCCTGCTTACCACCCAACACCAGGGTGTGGCTTGGAACCTGCTGATGGACTGGGTCACTTTGGACTAGTTGGCATATTTCAATTACCACCCTTGGAGGGAAAACTTAGCCTGGGAACACTCTCAGCACTACACTAGATAACATCCAGTTCTTACAGAGGCCATATCACCCCTCACTCTCCCTTTCTAGCCATAACCCCATAATCCCAGCCCTGCTGGGAGGCAGATAAATGGCAATTGATCCAAACCAAGGAGAACGGGGCAGGGCCACAGACTAAGCTGCTGGAGACCTGAGAGGAGCAGCCACCCAGGAGGCTGGCACTACCCAAGGTCCCAGAAAAGAGCAGTGTGGCAGTGTGGTGGTGTGGCTATGGCTGGACCTGACACTAGTACCTCCAGGTTTGTGAGGATTCAGAAGGGACCCTCCTGAAACAGGTGCCTACCAGCTACACTAGCCCCTCCATGCTTGCCCCAGAGCCCAGGTTTGTCCAGGCCACAGGCTTTGCCTGGGAAATGCCCTTCCTCCAAGGCTGAGCTCTCTGTGACCATCAGTCTCCACAGGTAGAAGTTGATCAGAATTCCTTATGATCCCTTCCAATGCTCACTGCAAGCCCATTCCCTTCCAGGACACACCATTGGATAAGCATAGTCTTGAGGACGGGGAAGGGAGTGACTGAGAGCCAGTGTGCATGCTCTGGGATTCTGTCAGACTTCTCTTCTCTCAGGGCAGGAATCTATGAGGATAGCAGGGACCTCTACTCTGTGAGTCACAGTGTACCCAGCAGGCCACTCACTCAGGGCCTCTGGAAAGCTGAGGTTCAGAAGGGGCCTCTAGTGACTTGGGCTCCTGAGAGGCAGAGCTCGGTCTTCTGGCCCAAATCAACAAGTCATCCGCATCCCACCTCCTAGAGTCATGGAAGAGACAAGAAGCATGAATAGATGGCTCTCAGGGCCAAGCCCCTCTACCCTAGACAGCAGCAGCTGTGTGTGGACAAACCCCAGGCCCTCTGCTGCTGCCGAGTCTCCAGTCAGGAAACCTGCTTCTCAGCCAGGGCTCTGCTGAGTGACACGCTCAGACAGCATCAAGAACAGAGCACGATGCTCATGCTATGCACAGCCTCAGTGACTGCCTCTGCTACTCTGGAGTTGCTATTTCCTCCCCTCCCACCCTGCTTCTCCCAGCGATCCTTCTGGGTACCAGAGTGTGGCTAGAAGATCAGCTTGCAGAAGGGATGCTACCACTGCACTGTGTACCCTGCCCCCACTTACTGTTTCCTCTGGGTGCTCATTGGCATTCAGGAGTCCTTGTTGAAACCTACATGCATGGATGTGCAGAAAGGCTGCACCAGCTCTGGGTTCTTATCTTCTGTAAGCCTCTACTTTGCCTCTGTGCAATGGGCACCAAGGGTGGCCAGGAAACTCAGGTGTGTGCATAGTGCCATGGCACACAGCAGGAGTGATGGAAGGCCAGAAAGGGTTGTGTACCTGCCTTCCTAGAGGAGTGCAGGTTGCTTAGAAGAGGTGGGAAGGTATAGGTCCCTTTCTGATTCTTGAAAGGATCATGGCGTAGGGTAGACAGACTTGATTTCAGGAGCCGCAAAAGGAAAACAAAAAACAAAAACAAAAAACAAACCAAAACAACAACAATAACAAAAAACACCTGAGCAGGAACAGCCTGTGTGCCAGCAAAACAGAGAATCCATTGTCCATGTGCATGTTTCGGTAAAATGGGGCTCAGAGGAGGCGAAAGAAGGACTTGGAGCTCAGTGAGCAGGCACACTCCACCAGGGCCAGCTGTGGCCTGTGGGGCCTCCAGGCTGGGTTTTCTAGGCAGCATGGAGCTGGGTCCTCCAGGAGGTGAGGGAGGTTGGGTAGCACCCAGGTGACAAAGTACAAACATCCTTGGTGGGAGAGGTCAGGAAGAGAGAGCAAGCACCCCACCAGAGCTCTCCCTGCTGCTGAGCCAGGAGGCTGCTAGATCTGCCTAACCCTGCAGCACAAAGTTAATTTTAAGTCTCCACAGTAAACAGGCTTCCTAAAGCCATGGTTAAAGGGCTCTGGCCATGCAGAGCTAACTGGCATCAGGACCCTCCAGCACACGTCTGGTTCCATTGTGATTCCCATATCCAGGAAAGATGTAGGAAGAAGCACTCAGGAGCTGCTGAAGAAACTGGCCCCCTGATGCCAGAAACCTTGTTGGCAGCTCCCTCCTCCTCTCCTTTTCCCTCTCCCTCTTGCGGCTGTCTAATAAGGTCAGCTCAAGGCTTGGTGAAGGTAAATGGCAGGCAGTATTTTCAGTCCTGATGAATTCTGGTGCTCCTGAGCCAAGTGAAAAGCTGGTTCCTCACAGGGTCCAGCCTCCAGGCCAGATGATAACCCGAGACCAGAGGCAACAGCCAAGTCTATCTGAAAGCATCTCTCCCAGGTCCCCGATGGAGCAGCTGAAATTAAGACTGACACCAGGGCTGGGACCTCAAACATGGCAGGACCCTTCTCTGGAAGAGTTCAAAGTAGAAGTCCCACACACACAACCAAAGACAACTCCAATCTGGTATGCATACGGTTTACAGCAAGGGAGGACTTCCTCGAGGCAACAGAGCCCCCACTGCCTCCTGAGGGCGGCCTAGTCACCATGCAGAGCGTGAGAAACCAGGGACAATGACTCCCTCTCCTGCAAAAGAAACCCTCCTGGTCAGAGAGAACAGTAGGATGTATCAGGGAACTTTCGCCACCTAAGGAACTAGCCCGAGTCTCAGCAACTTTTGTTTGTTTGTTTGTTCTTTTGAGACAGGGCTTCTCTGTGTAACAGCCCTGGCTGCCTGAAACTAGCTTTGTAAACGAAGCTAGCCTCAAACTCACAGAGGTTGCCTGCCTCTGCCTTCCAAGTGCTGGGATGAAGGCATGAGCCACCTTGCCTGGCTTTAGCAACTTAAATCAGCACAATTCCTTGTTTCCCCTCGTTCTGTGAGTTGTCAGGTCATTCTTCTGGCTTCCTGTGGTTCGGCTGGTTCCTCTGCTGAGCCGAGGGTTCACACCCACACTATTTGCCCTGACTTCAGGCTAAAATCCCAGGTCAAGCTCCCGGGCTGCACTCTGGTGGGTGGGGACAGCTGGGCGGGGCTTCTCCAGCTTCCGGGCAGGCTGGAGCAGCAGCTGCGGTGCATTCTCAGTCCCAGTCTCTGCAGCTGTATTGCCTCTGTCAACGGGCCGACAGGAGGATGGGAAGCCCAGGAAGAAAAATAACACACAATTTCATCTCCCCAAATCAACCCATCCTACAAAGGGAAAAATAAAACAAAGAGTCTCCGCCAAGGCTGACCTTCTGTTTACATTTTCCTTGGCAACTGAGAAATAATTGCGGGTCTGCAGGGCCCTCCCCTCCCCCACCCTGCCTCATCCTATTCAAGCGCGACCAGGGATGACACTGGAATCTTGAACCACACTAAGTGGTTACTATGGTGTCAGGCTGAAATTGTGAATCTCAGAGGCTGCCACAGCAGGGAGGCGTGGAGCCAGGGCAGAGTCTCAGCCGAGGCTAGTGATGGGGGTAGGGGGAGGGGGGCTAGACAGTTAATAGCAGACAAACTGTGCTCGCAAAGAGTAGGGGGTTGAAAGATACGGTGGTCAGAGCAGGTGCAGGACCAGACCCAAGTCCGAGTCACACCCCCTGAGCCTTACTCTGTCCTGGCTGCTCTTTCTCCCTCCACCCTGTGGCCGCCAGGATTGAATCTCTGCCCAGCCCCACAGAAGAAATCCTCAGGATTTCTTTCCTATTTCCCCACAGAAATCCAGAGCCTCGGTGCTCACCCAAGGAACCTGCGGAGGTGCTTTGGGTACCACCCCTCCACTTCTCCAGCCCCGCCGCCGCCGCAGAGAACTACAGACCAATCCTGCCAGACTCACGCGGATATGTGTCAGTGTAAGATCCCTCCCACCTCCACTGCCACACCCTGGTTCCATTCCCACCTCCAGACAGTGACCTTAGAGACCCTACTCTGACCTTGAACCTCATCTTCTTCTCATGCCTGTGCCTTGGGGGGAAAAATCTTCTAAAGAGCACATCAGATCTTGTCCGTGATCTTATCACTGAGAGAGAGCTCTTGAGTGGTCACGGTGCCTGCCTGGCTCTGACTTCATTTGTGCCACCAACCATATCATTCTAGCTATCCTGGCCTCTGAACTGCTCCCTGCGATGGCCGGCTTGCTCCTGCCCCAGGACCTTTGAACTGGTCATTCGTTGCTACTGTGACTCCTTCCCAAACCACCACTAAGGCCTTAGGGATTGCCTGATCACTGTTGTGGTCGGGACTTATGAATGAATGAATAAATGAATGAACTAGCCATTTCCTGGTTTCTAATCCCCATCTTCTCTGTCTCTACTATAAGGACCTAGACCATCAGAAGAGGGAAACAGAGGCTCCTAGAAAAGCCCCAGCCTATAAACATGTAGTGTTCCACCCACTCAGTGCTGGACCCATGACTCACAAACTTCCATTCACTAAGACATAACAATGGGAAAAATGAACACAAGGTTCCCAGTCTGTTTTTTGTTTTTTTGTTTTTGCAAGATGTCGTACAAATTCCCCAGCCTTTTCTTTCTTCCTTCCTTTTTTTTTTTTTTTTTTTTTTGTCTTTTTAGGGCTGCCCTTTCTTTTCTAGGGCTGCCCTCTTAGCTCTCTTTGGGGATGTATTTGTTCTTTATTTTTCCCATCTCATCCTGATTCAGTGTGGACTATCAGGCGTGGTTGGTTCCTGGCTGTGGACTGAGGCTGAACAGCGAGCAGGAAACTACCCAACATGCTCTACAGCACTCCGAGGTCTACCCTCCCCCAAGACTATGCGGCAGAACCCCACTGACGACTACCTACAGCTGTCCACAGGACCAGATCCAGCCTGTGCAGTCCTCTCTCTCAGCCCTCAGGGACCGCAGCTACTGTGACCGTGTGGGGGACGGTTCGAGGGCATCCCCGATTTTAGGGCCCTGGTGGAGCTTGAGGAAGACTTCCGCCTTGCACAGACCCATTTCTTCCCTTTTAAAACCCCCTTGATTGCTTTTGATAATCAGATTTACTAGTAAAATTTGGTCTTTGTGCTTCCCTGTGTTCCACCAAGCGGCACATCCGGAAGGCCCCCTCATGCCTGTGGCTAGTGTGTGGTTCCTTGCTCAAATGTGCTAGTTCGGTTTAGTTTATCAGCTGTTTTCAAAGCATTATATTTCATTTTTATAGCAAGAGCCCACTATTGTTTTATTCTATTTCATTAATTCGTGCTCCTTTTCTACATTAATTTCTTCCATTGGCTTTCTTTGGATTTATTTTGATGTTCATTTCCGCGCTTATTGAGGTGAAAGCTGAATTCTTTTCAATCTCTCCTCCTTCTAATGACTGCATTTAGAGCTATTCATTTTCCTCTAAGCACCGCGGCTTGGGCGGTATCCTGGGGGCTTTTATGGCGAGCCTTTATTGTAGCTCATTTCTAAATTGTTGATAATTCAGTTTTGATTTATTGTTTCACTCACGTTATTTAGATTTGTTTTTAAATTTCCAAGTGGCTAGATTTAGGGATGCTGTCCTCTTGTTCATTTCCAGTTTTATTTCTGTTGTCAAAAAAACAAAATGTGACTGGCACGATCTTTTTAAATTTTTTTTTTAAAATCGGTTTTAAGAATCAAAGGTAGTACAAAAATATTTTTTCCCTGTCAAAATAGTCAATCAGTTCCGAATTGCAGAGAACCAAACATGAGCGTTCTTCTGCAATCACGCTCATTGTCCAGCTTCATTGTCCTGTTCGTTTGGAGCTAACCTTTGTGAACAGTTCAGAAGGGTTCTTTCAATTTCTATTTTTTCAAATTTATGTATACATTTATACATTCAAACTTAGAGCTTTTTTTTTTAATTGCTTCTAATTCATGCTCTTGTTGGAGAACTCTCACTCTTGGATATTTGTAGTCTTTCTTTTTTTCCCAAATAAACAGGCTTCTGTATGTCCTGACAGATGTATGTACCGATTTGTCAGCAGCAGCTCATAACTAATGTCTCATTTGTGGTTGTCAGTTTTTTGTTGCTAGAACAGAAGACCCACAGCGATCGGCTTTATAAAGAAAATGGGTTTATCTAGTTCACAGTACTAGTGGCTGGACGTTCAAACAAAGGTCTCTGCGGCTACAAATAGTGATGGGAGGGAGTGCGAGGTCCTCCGAGAGGGACCTCCATCTCTACAAAGCCACTGGGATTTGACCATGGGGCCCCACGCTGTTGATCTAATCTTATGATGCCTCAAAAGTCCACCTCTAAACACCATAGGCAGGTAAGCTCCCAGCCAGCCACACCATTCACTGTAAGATTCTGCACAGTCAAACCCCTCATGGGCTCCTGGAGACAAAGCATATTGCTGACCACTTTTAGACCATTTTTAATGAGTTTTTTTAAAAGATCTATTTATTTATTTATTTATTTGTTTATTTATTTATTTATTTATGTATTTATTTATTTTATATATGTGAACACATTGTCACTCTCTTCTGACATACCAGAAGAAGAGATCAGATCCCATTACAGATGGTTTGAGCCACCTTGTGGTTGCTGGGAATTGAACTCAGGACCTCTGGAAGAGCAGACAGTGCTCTTAACCGCTGAGCCACCCATCTCTCCAGGCTACTTCTAGGTCATTTTGTTTTTGATGTTTGTTTTTTTTTTTTAAACGTTTGTTTTTGTTTATGTGTATGTCTGTGTATGTCACGTTGTGCAGTCCCAGCAAAGTCAGAAGAGGGCGCTAGAGTTCCAGGTGGGCCCTCTGGAAAAAGCAGCCAACACCTGCTGAGCGCCTTCTCCCATTGTCCACATTCCTTCTAACCAGAGTTATTTAGGGTTTGCTCCAACTTAGAGTTGTATAAATTGAGAAGTGGGGAGTGAAAATGTTCCCCTTCTTCCTTGGCAGATGAGGCAAAGATATTTAAAAGTGAAGAGACTCGATGCTTATTTCATGTTAAGCATTTTAGCATGGTAAAAGAACAAGCTTAAACAAAGTATCAATTACATCCACAGTCAAATCAAAAGATTAGCAGGTTGCAATGAAAGAGCATATAACCCCGAGCTTAAAGAAAGGTTCAGCCTATGCATTTACTCTATCCACTACATGGACAAACTAAAAAGAAAGCTCACGTAATTGTTTACATGGATACGCCCAAAGAGATGGTTGATAAAATTTGACATTCATTTGTGACTTGTAAATCTATTCTAGGTATAGAAGGGGGATTTCTTAATTCAATAGATTTGCCCATGAAACCTGAGATGTGTCCCCAAGATTGTAGGTAAGGAATCGAGCAAGAGCTAACCTCCTTCCACTGCACAGCCTGGAAGATGCCAGGAAAAGCCAGCAGGAATCCCGTATACACACACATCCCAAACTGTGGTTTCTGAATCCTGCTGGCACCTGTGATCTGAAATCACCCATGAAAATTATCCAGAAATAAATAATTCATCATTTTATATTGACACCACTAAGAAACAGGATGAAATCTCACTCTGCCTGAACATGAATCAGCACCCTGTGTCCATGCTGTGTACACTACCCTCCCGTTAGCTATCCCCGTTACCAGGGCATGTGTGTACACTACCCTCCCGTTAGTTATCCCCGTTACCAGGGCATGTGTGTACACTACCCTCCCGTTAGCTATCCCCGTTACCAGGGCATGTGTGTACACTACCCTCCCGTTAGCTACCAGGGCATGTGTGTACACTACCCTCCCGTTAGCTATCCCCGTTACCAGGGCATGTGTGTACACTACCCTCCCGTTAGCTATCCCCGTTACCAGGGCATGTGTGTACACTACCCTCCCGTTAGCTATCCCCGTTACCAGGGCATGTGTGTACACTACCCTCCCGTTAGCTATCCCCGTTACCAGGGCATGTGTGTACACTACCCTCCCGTTAGCTATCCCCGTTAGCTACCAGGGCATGTGTGTACACTACCCTCCCATTTTTATGGTATGATCCTGAAATTTCTCCCAAGGCCATATGTCCCCAGCCTATGGCAATAATGGAGGTGTTGAAGCCCAGTGGAAGGAAGTGAGGTAGATGAGGGCTTCCCTTGAATGGGGGATAGGAACCCAGCCCCTCCTTTCTTTTGTTTGTTTCCTGGCTCCCATGAGTGAGCAGCATTCTCTGCTGCAGGTTCCCTCCACAATGCACAGCCGGTCAGACAACCAGCAGAGCCATGAACAGAGTTCAGGGACCAATGAAAGCTGTGAGTCAAACGAGATTTCCCTCCTTTCATTTGCCTGCTTCAGGTGTATTGTCACAGGGTGGAGCACAGACTCCATCATGTGTGGCTATACTGTCTTGATTCTGAGGAGCTCCTGTTCATCTTCTTCTGCTTGGTTTGTCAGCCAAAATGTTACACTTCTGCACACAGAGAACGGGAGTGTACATGGTTCAGTACTGCACTCAGTGGTAGGCATCAACTCAGGACTTAGAATGCAGCTCCCAGGGCCTGGAGTGGTGTGGCTATACAGAGGGGCCAATCCCTAAGAATGGAGGCTGGCCTGGTGACTTGATGTTATACCCTGGGCAGCAAGGCTGTCTTCAGACTGCAGTGGCTCTCCAGAAAAGAGGAAATGGTAACAAACTGTCAGTGTTTGCAAAGATACAACTGCCTTCTAGACAGTCCAGAATAAGTCAGAATTCAGCACATGACCGAACAGAAAATACTGGGGGGGGGAGGATGGGGGCTCCTATCCCAGTCACAGTAGTTACTAAAGCTAGGAAATGAAGCTAGTAACAATGGAAGCTCTATTCCCAACAAAGGGTCCAACCCAACACAGACAAAACCTTGAGCAGAGAAACACAGAGGGCTCTTGGACCAAGAATCGGTTTTCCCCCTGAGGAGTCCATAACTCAGTGCAAACAAGATGCGATGCAGTCTGCTGGCTCATTGCCCAAAACCCAGCTCTAGGTTCCACAGCACAGAAGGGGAGACTGATAGATCTGAGGAGCTGCTGGAAGCCATGAGACAGAAGTGGTCTCATTCTGGTATAGTGTGAGTGTGTTCAGTGCACATGTATGCAAGCATTGTGTGCATACATGTGTCTATATGTGTGTACTACATGTGTGTACATACATGTATCTAAGCATGAATGTCTATATGTGAGTGAATGTATGTGCTTTTGATGCATGTGTGCCTGTTACATGTATATACATCAATGTGCATGCATATGCATGTGTGTGCCTGTGTATGTATCTGTGTATGTATGTGTGTATGTATGTATGTATGTATGTATATAAATGTGCATGTGTCTATGTGGCCATATATTGTTTCTATTCATGTGTGTTCATGTGTATGTATGTATGTGCACATGTGAGCATGTATCTATATGTGTGTTACATGAGTGAGCATACATGTATATGTAAATATGTCCATATATTTGTCTATGCAGATGTCCACACATGTATGCATATATACATGTATAAGTTTATACAATTTTGTGTGTGTTCATATGTATGTATGCATATGTGTACGTGTTATATGTGTGTGCCTAAAGGAAAGAAGGAGATTGGCCACTCAACGAGAGGGGCAGCTTGCCTGTGAATAGTTAAAAGAACACTGTTTAGCAACCTCCTTTCTCCGGAGGGGGAGGGGGGGCTGCTGTCATGCTGTCAATCAGTCTCCTCTAAGAGGTAGGAATGAAGCCACTGAACTAGTCCAGGAAAGACAACTTGGCTTCTGTCCAAGCAGGTCACCAGAGGAGGTTCCGATCCTGACTTGTAGTCACAGCTGAGGGGCCAGACACTAGAGTAGAAGATGACAGTGGGGGTGTAAACCCCTGCTTTTCACCGGCTTTTATTAAAACCTCACAGGTCACCCGATGCTCTGTAACACACCACCCCAGACCTGGGGCTTTAAATGAACAATTTTCTGGGTTGACAGGTGCAGTTCAGAAATACAGCATGCACCTGGCATCTTCAAAGTCTGGCTACCATACCCAGCACCCAGGTCCATCAGTCCCTTAGTAAGTACTGATAACTTCCCTAGCCCCTGTCGCTCAGCCTCAGCCTGACTCGGGAGCTCAGCAGGATTCCACATGCAACCACATCTGGAAGATGGCAGGGCCACAGGTGGCACCTGTAGCTACAGCTTTGCTGTCAACAGCACATACACATGGTGTCTGTGGAAGGACTGAGGCCGTCTTGGACCCAGAATACAGGAGACACTAAGTTTCCTGTGTCCTAGCAGAAGTGTCACCCTGCAAGTCCTGTGGACCAAAAGTGGAAGCAGAGGAGGCCAGCCCCGCCTCGGGTGCCCAGCTCAGTCTCTGAGCATGAATCAGCAGAAACAGAGGCCTCAGTTCTCCATGCTCTACAGCTACGAGCTCCAGGCTCCCCAGAGTGCACATTCTCGTGGAAGAACATGCTGCCTCAGGTGACACTGTACTGAACAGGCATGTCCGTTGGTAAGCATGTAGGCATGGCAGGGAATCCTGACCTGACTGTTCTGGGCAGGCATCCTTGTCCTCAGTGATGGGCAGAGGTAAACTCCAGCCTCTCTGGCTTCACATCTTGCTGACATCCAGTTCCCACACATGTCCTGGCATGTTGGTGTCTGCCATCCGTGGTCCCCAGAGTCCAAGTCTGGTCTGAACTTGAGACTTTCCAAAACTATGAGTGCATTCAAACATTTTCCTTCACAAAGTTAGCTTGACTGTGATGTTATATTATAGTAATGAAAAAAATATCATAAGAACTTTTTTTTTTTTACTGCAGGATCTCTCTATGTAATCCTTTCTAACCTGGAACTCCACTAAATAGACCAGGCTGGACTCGAACTCACAGAGATCCACCATCCTCAGCCTCCCGAGGGCTAGGATTAAAGGTATATACCACCATACCTGGCTTTTTAAAAGTAAAGACATTATGATAAATAGAAAATGAAAGACTAAGGGAATGGGCTGACCCGATGGATCAGCAGATGTGGGATACTTAGAGATCTGTTTTGGCAGCCTGAGTTCAATACCCAGAACCCAGGTAAGGACAAAGAAAAGAACTGATATCATTGAGTTGTCCTCTGACCTCCACACACACACTGTGTCAAGAGCACCCCCACCCCCACAAATGTGCACCCACACAAAAATAAATAAACCTGTTTATTTCTTAATATATATTATTATTATTAAAAGTTGTATAATGCAGATTAAATATAAATGAGATAACTTAAGCCAAAGACAGACCATCTTTGAAAGGTTCAAAACAGAAAGAAGCCAGGCGTGGTGGCACATGTCTTTAATCCCAGCGCTTGGGAGGCAGAGGCAGGCGGATTTCTGAGTTAGAGGCCAGCCTGGTCTACAGAGTGAGTTCCAAGATAGCCAGAGCTATACAGAGAAACCCTGTCTCGAAAAAACAAACAAACAAACCAAACAACAACAACAACAACAAACAGAAAGAAATCTAGCAGTCTAGATTCCAGAGATGAAACAAGAATTTGCGGGGGTGGGGACAAATCAGGAACAAAAGGAAGTCCAAAGACTGCGATGTCAAAAGAGAAAAGATGAGAGTCAGAGCAATCTGTTGTAAGGGACAAAAATGAGTCATTTCAGTTGCAAAAAAGAACACCCAGTGGAGAATACATCTTGTTAACAGAGAGCTTAAGTTCCTGAGCAGAGCTGTGGGGTGCAGGGCAGCTAAGGACCTGAGAAGGGAAATGGGGAATGCAGAGGGTGTGCTGAAGATTGCCTCTCAAATCTTCACAAGAGCTGAAGCTCCCACAGCAAACCAAAGCATCCCGTGCGGTATTTATATTCATGAGACTGCCTGTCCTTCCAACAGGCTCGGGAGTGTCTTCCCTGCACTCACATGAGACTTCACAAGACCGCCCATGTGTGAAAGCACAGGGGAAGTCCGCCCGAATTAAACAGAGTCAGCAGGGCAGAAACCCACATCCACCTCACGGGACCGAGTCAGATCCACGAGCGAGTGAGCGAGCGAGCAGGGAGCTTTTCAAGCATCCTCACTGGTCTGGAAAAGATCGAACGTTACATTAGTGAAGACAGAACATAGGAGGAAAATAAGCACTTGTGGAAACGGCGAAGGCGCTCAAACTAAACTGAGATTACCACCAAATATGAATGCTAGATGGGCAAATAGATTCCAGGCAAAAATTAAAGCTGGAGTAATATAAGTTAGGAAACTGAATGTAACAGTCAAAGAAGTCACAGACCTGTTTTCCAGATATTTCGGGCTGAGTGAGTTTAACCAAATTCTTAAAGAAAGGATCTAAATACATTGTTTCAGAAACCAAGGAAAGAAAAGAAGCCTGGGTGGGGGAGGGTGGGAGGGGGGATGGGGATGGGGGTGTTTATGAAGCAAGAATAAAGATGAAAGTTCCCCATGTCACACGGCTCAAGAATTAAAGAGGCAGGAAAGAATGGGTGGGGCCTGAGGTGGGAAGTCTCATGTATGTCTATACACTATTGGTGTTCCTGGTGTTTGCAGAGGCCAGAGGGTGTCAGATGCCCTGTGATTGGATTTACAGAGGTGCTGGCCACTGTGTGAACGCTAGGAGTCAAACCCAGGCTTACTGTTGACTCTCAATCCATGAGCCACCTCTCCATCTCTTCCTATTAGACATATTTATGTGTATATATGTTTGTGCAAGTGCCATGGGAAACAGAACAGCTTGAAGGACTGGGTCCTCTCCTTCTACCAAATGGGTCCTAGGGACTAAACTCAAATCATCAGACTTGGTGGCAAATGCCTTGACCCACTGATCCACCTCACTAGCTGAGTGTCAAGTGTCTTGTCACAACCAAGAGAAAAATAACCAACACAGTGTGGTAATACCTCACTTACCTCATGATTCGATTAATAAAAGTTAAGAGTAGGCTGATATGTGGTGTAAGGAATCAATGGAGAAGCCCCCTCCTGAGTGAACAGAAGGGTTGGAGGTTTCTGGTCCTGGTACCTCCCAAAGGGCATGTACCTGTCTCGTCCCAACTCTCATGTATGCAAGTAGCACCCCCCTTAACTCCTTGTACATGCAATGTACCCAATACAGTTGGTGAGAAATAAAAAAATGAAAGAATAGGTTAATAAGAAATTTACCCACCCCCAAAAAATAACATCTACCAATGGGAAAATCCAGGAAACGTCTTACCCAGCCCAGTCTGCCATTTACTAATGTTCAACATGGTAGAAGGGACTGTCCTCACTGTGTGTCCAAACCACAGCCTTGTCCCTCCTATGTCAGACACTGTCTGCACCAACTAGGAGCACCTGACCATGCATATCTGCTCAACATAATCCCAGAGACAGGATGAGGAAACAGGGTCAGGGTTGGGCTGGGAACCCACAGTAGGATGCTTCTAACACACAGAAGCCCAGGGTTCTATTATCAGCACAGTAAAAATAGACAGATACAGCTATAACGTGACAAAGGAAACAGGTGCATTACATGGAGCAAAATAAGCTAAATAGTTACCTTTGGCCTGGCACAGAGGGGGATCTTCATGCCTGAGTACATGCTGAAGTGGTCTAACCCTTGAAAAGATCAAGAGTCTAGTGAAATGGGCCAATGTGTATGTTAGTCGGGGTTTCCTAAAAGAATAGATCAACAGAATGAGTATATATGAAAAGGGAGTTTATTAGCGCGACTTACATCTTAAGGTCAGAGGAGTCCAACAATGGCTGTGTCACACTGGAGAAGCCAAGAATACCAGTAGTCACTCACCCTGTGAAGCAACGCGGCAGTCCCGGTCTGGTGGCCAAGGCCTGGAGAGACTCTCTTTTCCGGTCCATGTGCTAGTCAGTTTTTTGTCAACTTGACAGAAGCTTGGGGTTATCCAGGAACAGGAAGTCTTGAGGAAATGCCTCCATTGAGATAACCCTGTAGGTGAATCTGTAAGGATTTTTCTTGATTATTGACTGATATGGAGGGTCTACCTAAGGCTTGAGGTGGTGCCACTCCTGGGCAGGTGGTCCTGAAGAGTGAAAGAAAATGGACTGAACAGGGCATGGTGGTGCATGACTTTAGTCCTAGCACTCAGGAGGCAGAGGCAGACAGGTCTCTGAGTTTGAGGCCAGCCTGGTCTACATGGAACACACCAAGCCAGCAAGAGAGAAATGAGACCCAATCTCAAAGAAAAAAGCAAGGAAGCAGACTGAGCAAGCCATGGGGAGCAAGCCAGTAAGCAGCACCCCTCCATGTCTCTGTTTCAGTCCCAGCTGAACAGCTAGTGTTCTTAGACATACATTCATACACTGCAGACACACATTCATTGCTGAATGTAAGGACGTTTATTTCTGACCTCAGGGGAGGGAAGATATCTTAAGCAAGACAGAAAAGCAGAAAGTGCCAGGCGTGGTGGTGCACGCCTTTAATCCCAGCACTCCGGAGGCAGAGGCAGGTGGATTTCTGAGTTCGAGGCCAGCCTGGTCTACAAAGTGAGTTCCAGGACATCCAGGGCTACACAGAAGAACCCTGTCTCGAAAAACCAAAAAAATAAAAAAATAAAAAAAAAGAAAAGAAAAAAGGAAAAAGAAAAAGAAAAGCGGAAAGCATAAATGGGAAGTAGAAGGATTAGACATTTTAAAATGAAGGCAAGCTATCCCATAAAGACAAGGTAGTCTGTGACCCTGGTCCTAGCTACTCAAGCCACAGGGGTGGGGGTGGGGCAAGTGGGAGGACCTCTTGAGCTGAGGAGTTTGAGCCCAACCTAGTCAACAGAGTGGAAATCCTGTCTCAAAAACTGTTTTCTTAGTAACTAAAATGCAACCCAGTCAAACTGCAGCCGGAGATCCTGTGGGATGAGCTAACGTCAGCAAACTGACCACAAAGTGATCTCTTGAGAAGCAAAAAGGTGGATAGAGTCGGCTGAGACAGAGCCATAGAGTACCTTGAGAGGCTCAGGGAGGGAGGCATCAGCCATCAGAAATCCACATGCAAATACCCTCCACAGCAACAGCAATTAGATAGATAGATAGATAGATAGATAGATAGATAGATAGATAGATAGATAGATATCCCTCTCCCCCAACAGGCAAAGACACAGGAGCTGAAAAAGCCCTTGTCTTCAGTGGAATTGAGATCTGGTGCTGTGGTTCCCAGGAGGTGATCTGGAGAGCAAGGGCAGAGGCACTCATGCAGCCACATCATCAGGAGACTCTGAAGCAATGCTGGCTGAAGCCAAGCTGCCAGGAGCCACGTGGCTGAGCGCGAGAAGCTCTCTGAGCCAACCTTATAGCACTCGATGATTGAGATGAACTCCACTGCACTTGACACAAAACAAGGCTGAATATTTTATCAAGATAAATAGCTACGCAAAGATGCTTATCAAGCCAACGAATAGGTACCCGGACTGTGGGGAGTCTAAGGAGAGAGAAAATTATGACAGAACAGGAAAAGGCACCGTAAAAATGACGATAGGGACAGCAGCCAAGACGTGGAGCATGATCATCAGCTCAGTGCTCGCCTCTGGGGCCCCGTAAATAAATAATTAACTCAGTGTGACTCCCTGGTGTCCAATAAATAAACAGCATCATTAATGAGTTAATTCAGTATGAGAGCAATCCACACCCCAGCGGGACCTCACCAAAGGCCTGTATGCGCAGGTCTCTTACAGTTGTGTGGGCCACAAAAAATTTTGGGGGGGAGTGCAAAAATCTCAAGTTTAAAGTGATAATAAGGAGGACAGCAAGCACCACAGAAAACATGCAGTTTGGTGGACTCAGTGGAGCCTTGACCATGGGCAAGCTGGCCATCCTCTCACAGTGGGCACAGCCATAACCTCTGCTAAGGATTCCATAAAAGTGGGGATGTAGCTCAGAGGGAGCCCACCGGCCTGGCACGCATGAGACCCGAGGCTCCATCCCCAGCAACATCAACTAACCAACCAGCCAATTAATATACTAAAGTTGGCACGAACTGAGAAAATCCAGAATGGGAAAGACCCTTTTCCTTTTTGGTGACTTAAAATAAAAATTTCAAAGTCAGGCATTGTGGTACTGACTAGGAATTGGAGCTTTTGGCAAGTAGAAGTGGGAAGAGTTCAAGGCCAGCCTGAGCTACCTAAGACTTTAGTTGATGATGATGATGATGATGATGATGATGATGATGGTGATGATCTTTAAAATTAGTTTAAAAGGAAAAGAAAGGAAACTGTGCACCGTAAAATATGCCATCAATTTTCTAGTACAAATGGCAGATGGGGGAAATACTCAGAATATCTTCTGCACGGCTGGCATGCATGCCATGGAGGGAAGGAACTGGAGCTGAGGGCAGGGGTGGGGAGGAGTGATGCCTTTAAACCAGGCACTTGGGAGGCAGAGGCAGGCTGATCTCTGAGTTCAAGGCCAACTTGGTCTACAGAGTGAGTTCCAGGACAGCCAGGGCTACACAGAGAAACCCTGTCTTGAGAAAAAGAGGAAAGAAAGAGAGAGAGAGAGAGAGAGATAGCTTGAAACAGAAGTACACAGACAACTGGAAACATGGGAACCTGCTCTATCTAACCACAAACCACAGTTAGGACAGAGAACACCTAATTCCAGAGGATTCCTGGTTCTGACCTTTGGAGCAACACAATTGCTGGATCTATCTGGTCTTGGAAAGGCCGAGGAAAGCCTTGGCTCTCCTGAGGTAGAGCTGAGTATATCTGCTTGGATAGTCTACACATTCTTACAATATTTTACACTTGCGGCTAATTTTTAAACATACGATGAATATGTATATTTTTTTCTATTTACAAAAATAAAGTCTGCTCACTTTAGAAAGTCCAGAAATTCAGAAAAAATAATCTACGAGCAAATGTTTTAGCACCAGGGCTGGAGAGATGGCCCATTGGTTTAAAGCACTGGCTGCTTTTGCAGAGGACCCAAGTCATGTCCAGCACCTCATTTCAGCTCACGATTGTCTGTAACTTCAGTTCCCAGAGAGCTAACACCCTCTTCTGATCTCCAAGGACACTGCCCATACACAGTACATACATAACATGCAGATAAAACACCTATATACATAAAATAAATAAATCTAAAAGACAAAAAGTCACACTATCCACATACTACCCTCAGTAAACATTAATTAGGTTGCTCTGTGCACGGCTGCCAGACCCCTCTCTGGCATCTGTAGATGGTCACTCATCCTCTACAAGAAAGTACGAGTAGGCATAGGTTACCACACACATGGGGCAAATGGCAACGACAGGGTCACTTGGGCGGTCTCTGTAGACTTGCCCACTTCCTGCATCCGGTCCAACTCAAGGTTGAAGTGAAGGCCAGGTCTTCTACCAAGGGTGGGATGGGCCAGCCTCTGAGGTGAGAAGCCCAGCCCAAAGGAGGATGGCAGAACTGGCTAAACTGCCACAGAGGAGACAGGAGTGTCTTGTCAGAGCCAAACAGGCGAGGACCCAGGAGGCCCATCAGAAAACGATCAAAAGGGGCAAGTGGCTGAATCACCAGATGGTACAGGGAGGGGGCAGGAAGCTGGACCAGAGTTGGCAATCCTTTCCTCTCCTTACCCCCTTGCCCTGTCTGCCTCTCTACAGCATGTTCTCGGTATGTAGTTCCAGACTCAAGCTATTCTAACCAAGAACAGAGGGGCTTCCTCTGCTCTCACAAATCCCTGGAATGGCATTGCGAGTTGCTGGGGTCAGGTTGGCATCTTCATCCTTTCTAATCACATCCCAGCAACAAGGGGTGAGGTGCCTGGACCACTCAGGCTGGGACCTGGAGCGCCATGCTTTTGCCAGGCTTAGGAGTACCACGGCCTGCTCACCTGCAACCTTCCAGCCAGACTTTCATAGCACCAAGTAGAGGCTCAAGGTTCCTTGTAAGGGATGAGTGGAGTCGCCAGGGCAGGGCAGGACAGGCCCTGGCATACAGTGTCCCCTTCCATGTGGCACTGTGACTCCCTTTTCTGCCTCCTACTCATCTACCTACCAGGCCACATCTCTCCAGAGGATGGCTCTCCTCAGCAGCCCTTTTTCAGGGGAAGATACCAAGATCAAGGAACATGTTCAGAAAATGGAAATATTTGGCCAAGCTTTCAGAGATTTAATTAAAATTAATATTATGTCTTATCGAAGCAGAAAGCTCAGCGCTGCACATGTAGGAGAATCTATTTAAGCAATTAGCTGAATCTAACATGAAGTCCAGCGGTCCACAAGACCCTCCACGCTCCATCTGCAGCCCAAAATGCTGCTGATACGACAGGAGACAGACTAGCGGCCCACTCCAATCAACAACCAAGAATGAGACACGAGGGAGCTTCAGACCCCAGAGAGGGAGGAGAGGAGTGTGGATCCCAGAGACCCTCCTACGTACACACTTCAGCATGAGTGCAGAGCAGACAGGGGAGACTCACATAGCAGGTCCAGCAGTCCCAGCTGTGTGTCCTTAAGCAAATTGCTAAACATCTCTGAACCGTAGTGGAGGGAAATAATAATCCACAAACCTGGGTGGGCTGTGATGTTCTTAATCATAGCCCAGTAGGAACCGATATTTTTCTTTCTTCCTTCCCCAGTGCCAGGAGTTCAAATAAGGGCATCATGCATGCTAGGTAAGCATGCACCACTGACCTACATCTTCTGCTATTGATTGACTGATTGATTGATTGATTCATTCATTCATTTTAATGTGTTTTGCCTGCATGTATGTCTATGAACCACATACATGTCTTCTGCCCCACAGAAACCAAAAGAAAGTCTTCGATTCCCCCTGGAACTGGAGTTATAGATGGTTATGAGCCACCACATGGGAGCTAGG
Organism: Mus caroli; assembly: GCF_978045245.1. Taxonomy (NCBI): domain Eukaryota; kingdom Metazoa; phylum Chordata; class Mammalia; order Rodentia; family Muridae; genus Mus; species Mus caroli. The sequence goes on from NW_028227262.1 coordinate 60,300,747, forward strand.
ATTCGAACCCAGGTCCTCTACAAGAGCAGCCAGTGCTCTTAACCTCTGAGTCAGTGTTCTAGCCCTTATTTTCTGAGTCAAGTTCTCTCATTAGCACGGGACTTAAGCCCAAGTAAGCTAGGCTTTCTGGCCAACAAAGACCTTTTTCCGCCTGCACCTCCTCTGTGAATTACAAGTGTGTATGTATGCCTGGTTTTTGTTTTGTTTTGTTTTGTTTTATTAAAAAAAAACAAAAACAAAAACAAAACAAAAAAAAACATGGGTTTTGGGAATCAAACTCAGGTCCTCATGCTTGTAAGACAATGAAGTGAGAATGAGATGCGACATTTGAAACCCACGGTGACATACTTCACCCAGTGAAACAACTACTGAGGACTGCCAGTCTGCATACTGGGCACTGTCTGGGGGGGATCTGCAGGGCTCTGGCCCTGGTGGAGTGGCCATAGAGTTGCAGCTCTCTGAGGGGGAGCCATAGCAAGGCAGGCTGATGGGCAGCCCAGTGGTCAGTGCTGTCAATGGCAGGCAGCAGGACACAGCAGGAGGCCCTGGAGTAGGTGGGATGCAGTGGGCTAGCAGGACATAGCAGGTAGGAGCCAAGGTCCGGGCCTTGACTGAGTGGGAAGTGACTCACTCTGGTGGGCTTGAGCAGCTTCCAGTGACAAAAGCTTTGGGAGAGAATTCTCTTCCCCAGGGTGTTACAGCTCCGTAAGACAGACACTCTCAGATTGTCTTTGATGCAATCTCTCATATGCTTTATTCCTTGTGGACAGGGTCCTATATACGTTTTAGGATGGGTTGGACTGTAAAAGCACATACTTTCTATTCGCTTGATCTGAGATGTAGGGATGCCTCATCTGCCTGTGAAGGGGCTTGGAGTGTTTCCCCTACATGACTGATTGTCACAGTCCTCTCCATGGGGTGTGGTCATGTGTTCTAGGACAGGAACCTGGTTGGGAGTAGATTTAATGATGTGCTTATAAAAAGGTAAAGAGAAGAAGGGGGCATATGTTCTATGGGGTGTGGTCAGGTATGGGGGAAGGGGATGTCTAGCGGGCCCATGCCAAGGCATCCCTTCCCCCTGAGAGACCAGCCACATGATTGTATATCATAGAATAGAGTTTATTGAGGGCATGGGGAGGGGAGTTAAGAGGGTAGTAGAGGCAGAGAAAGGCAGAGAGAGGGAGAGAGGAGAGGAGAGGAGAGGAGAGGAGAGGAGAGGAGAGGAGAGGAGAGGAGAGGAGAGGAGAGGAGAGGAGAGGAGAGGAGAGGAGAGGAGAGGAGAGAAGAGAAGAGAAGAGAAGAGAAGAGAAGAGAAGAGAAGAGAAGAGAAGAGAAGAGAAGAGAAGAGAAGAGAAGAGAAGAGAAGAGAAGAGAAGAGAAGAGAAGTAGAGACTGGCCATGAGCACACGGAGAAGGGGAGGAGGGGGAAGGGAAGAGCAAGAGAGCAAGAGCCCAAGAGAGCAAGAAAGGAACAAGAGGCAGGAGGGGGTAAGCTGCCTCTTCTATAGTGGGTCAGGCCTACCTGGCTAGACAGAATGCTATCAGCCTATCACTCTCAGTTATGAGAACTGCTGGGGTTTCTGAATCTGCTCAGCCTTACCAAGTTTTCTGTCTGGTGGCAAGGTCCATTCCCCACAGGGGACCAAGTATTCAATGTCCAAAACTGTGGGCAAGCATTCTCACACAGATTACCACACTTTACTCCTTGGCCTCCAAAGTGTCATGGCAACATCACAATGCAAAACGCATTTAGTCCAACTTCAAATGTCCCCATAGTCTTCAACATTATTTATTTATTTATTTATTTATTTATTTATTTATTTATTTATTTATTTTTGGGTTTTTGAGACGGGGTTTCTCTGTGTAGCCCTGGCTGTCCTGGAACTCACTCTGTAGACCAGGCTGGCCTCGGACTCAGAAATCTGCCTGCCCCTGCCTCCTGAGTGCTAGGATTAAAGGCGTGCGCCAATCAACATTTTTTAAAAGTCCAAAGTCTCTTTCGAGATCCAAGTCAATCTCTTAACAGTAACTTCCTATAAAATCCAAAGCAAATTACATACTTCCAACATACAAAGACACAGAACATGCATTATCATTCCAAAAGGAAGGAATGGGGGTGTGGTGAGGAAATACTGGACCAAAGCTGGGTGAACCCCACATTCTGTAACCCCATGTCCAGTATCAAAGAGCCCAGATGGTTCCAGCCTTCCAGCTCTGCTGCTGTTGGGGCTCAGTGGAACCGCTGACTTGGACTCGCTACTCCACTGTTAGAAAGAAAGGGTCTTGGAGATCGAGCTGCCAAGGCTGTCTCTCAGGGTTGGGAAGCAGAGAGAAGGGAAATGGTAGAAAAGCGAAAGGATTTTATATGGCAGGCAGCAGGGTTGGGGGTCTTTGAATTGGGTGCCCTTGCCTAAAGGAGCTGACCTTTGGGGTGGATTGACAGAGTTCCTGGTAAGATCATGTGGTTCCTGAGCAGTGCTGGACTTGGGCCTAACAGCTGCCTGCAACATATTCCTCTCTCTTGCAACAGATTTCTCTCTCTCTCTCTTGCACTGGCCCCACTCCCTGTATTCAGCTCTCTCCTTGACAGATATTCCACAGAGCTGGCAAGTATTTACTTGCCACGTGTCACCTGGCCTCAGCATCTCTCTGAGCCAGTGACTGAAAACTGTGCAGACCCTTCCACTCACATGTCCTTCCTGACTCTAAACCAGATCCGTGTGGATAACCACTGGACCACCCTGCCAGGTTTGGCTGCCAGCGTTGGACAGATTCTTGACCCCTTTTTTTTTTTACAGCAGCTTTTGTCTGTTGTTCCTCCCAAGGAACAGAAAATACCTTATGCTCTTTCTCAAGTTGTAAATTGAGCTGGGTGGGGTCTCCCCCCCCCAGGACTCCTCCCTTTGTTCCAGCTGCAGATTGGCCTTCCCTGCTTTAATCTCCTTATCTCTTTCAGTATAAGAGACTGGCTGCAGTGATAAAGTCCCCTGGTTTGTACAATTTGTATTTCTTTTTACCCAAACCGTTATTTTTCACCGTAGACCGGCACAAGAATGATTACTAATAGCCACATGACAGAGTCAATCAGGCTGTCTTGAAATCTCCTCCACCCAAGAAATTAGTCCATTACTTTTCAATTTAGCCACAGGAAAGTTTTTGGAACACAGCAGAAAGCAGCCCTAATTTTTGTGAAAATATCACAAGAACTGTCTCCAGCTCAGCTGATAACATCACTCCCCTCTGAAACCTCTTGAGCTGAGTCCTCCTGGCTCTCAACATTACTGTATCCCAGAGTTTCATGAAGATGCCCTATTAAGATCTACTTACAGCACCAACAATTTTTCTAGTCAACAGTTTCGGTCTTCCACATTTCTTTCTTTCTTTTTAAGATTTATTTATTATTATACATAAATTCACTGTAGCTGACTTCAGACACACCAGAAGGGGTGTCAGATCTCATTATGGATGGTTGTGAGCCACCATGTGGTTGCTGGGATTTGAACTCAGGACCTTTGGAAGAGCAGTCAGTGCCCCTACCCGCTGAGCCATCTCACCAGCCTGGTCTTCTACATTTCTAATACACACACACACACACACATGCATATACATATGCATGTGTGTGTGTGTATGTACATATGCATGTGTGTATACATATACATATGTATACATATTCATATGCATGTGTGTATGTATACATATACATATACATATGCATGTGTGTGTACATATGCATGTGTGTGTGTGTAATATATACATATGCATGTGTGTGTGTGTGTGTGTGTGTGTGTGTGTGTGTGTGTGTGTATCTGTTATGGCAATAACCCTCCCTAACTCCCTGGCACTAACCTTTGTCTTAGTTACTTTCCTCTGTTATGATAAAATACCATGACAACAGTCACTCATAGAATGAGTTTGGATTTGGGCTTATGTCTCCATAGGGATAAGCATCCACCATAATGGAAATGCATAGCAGCAAGCAGTACACATGGTGTTTGGAGCTGGGAGCTGAGAACTCACATCTTAAACCAAAAAGGGAGACACGAATGATGAATGGCTTTTGAAACCTCAAAACCCCCTCCCTTCAGTTATATAATCTTCCAGCGAAGCCACACTTCCTAATCCTACATCGGCTGACAAGTGGGGACCGTAGGCTCTGATTAGAGCCTAGAAGGGACAGTCTGATTTAAAAGACCCCACACATAAATCTCTATTCTCCATAAACTACCCAGTGTGCCGTACTCTGTTCTGTTGAAGTAGCAGAAGGTGGACTCAGACCTTTGTCAATGTGACTTCTCATTAGAAATCCCGCCTCCGAGTTATTCTGAAGAGTTGGGACATATCCATTAGGAGGTAGCTGGCTAGGGTGAGAAGCAGCATCCCCTGCAACGGGCATGCGAACCATTCAACAGGCGATGGCCTGTGTGCCCATGGACATCTGCAGAGTGGGAAGTCAGGAGCCCACATATAGCATCCTCTCAGGAAGGCCATGTGAGTCACAGAGCAGCTCCCGCATCTGAGTCACACGGAACCACTTGAGGTGTTTAGATCCCTTAGACGGGGTTGGTCTGGTGCTGCTTGTACTCAAATACTAAATTCCGTACTACAAGATCTGGTTGTTTCAAGACAAGTGACCCCTCATGTATACCAGCTTTTGTTGTGTAAACCTTAACCCCAAGTTATCCACGATTGCTTAATAAAGATGTCTACAGCCTGGGCTGGGCAGAAGAAATCGGGGGTGGGGGTGGGTGGGGTGAGGGGGCAAAGCAAAGATTCCTGGGCTTGAGATCTCAGTCAGGGGCCACAAAGAAAAGAGGACAAGAAAGAAGCCACCATGGGGTAGGTGGATCACGAGTGAATGGGAACGGTATGGTGGAGTAGGAGCATCCGGGTGGACCGTGGCAAGTGATATCTCAGGGTTATTGACAGGGAAGTCAAGAAAATAGCATAGAGGGATGATATCTGCCCAGCTCTAGTGCTTTAAGGCTATTTATAAAGGCTCTTGTGTCTTTTATTTGGGAACTAAATGATCTAAGTGCAGTAGAAACCCCAAAGAGAGATATATAAAAACAACAAGGGGGTGTGTCTTAGTTAGGGTTTACTGCTGTGAATAGACACCATGACCAAGGCAACTCACAGCCAACATTTACTTGGGGCTGGCTTACAGGTTCAGTCCATTATCATGAAGGTGGGAGGATAGCAGCCTCCAGGCAGGCATGGCGCAGGCAGAGCTGAGGGTTAGTTCTAGTCTTCATCTGAAGGCTGCTAGAAGACTGACTTCCAGGGAGCTAGGATGAGGGTCTTAGCCCATGCTCACAGTGACACACTTCCTCCAACAAGGCCACACCTACTTCAACAAGGCCACATCTCCTAATAGTGCCACTCCCTGGGTCACGCATATTCAAACCACCACAGGGTGTAACAAACCTCCAATATAATATTTACTACAACAATCCCTCTTCACTGGGACATAACATCACTGTTGCAGAAAGAACATTGATACCAAAACCAGGCCTGGCTCTCATCTGGCTGTTTTGTGTCATCCTCTTTGGTACTCAAGCCATCATATGACCTTTCACTATGGCAGGAGACTGTGTGGCTGGCGAGTCCTTGCTCTAACTGCTAGCCCTAGGACAGGAGGGAGAGCAGCCAAGCAATGCTCACAACTGTCTCTCAGTCTCTCAGATGTGCCTTTTGAAGACTGTCAAAGACATTAGCCTTTTAAACATCATATAGGTAGATATTCACCCAGACACTGATTGTAATAGCTAGGGAGGGGAAGAAGGTGAGAGCCCACAGACCATTCATATGGAGGAAGCTTAGAAGGAGAATTACCACCCAGATGTAAGTTATACTCTTGAAAACCACGAAGGCATCACGTTGCCAGAGTGGCAGTAAAAGTCAGCATAACCATGATCCCAAATGGTTAAATACACCCATTTTAAGCCCAGCCATGATCTGCTTACATTACTTTTCCTTTTTTTATCCTATAGTTCAGGAGAGTCCTTTGCCCTCATCATCTGTCTGTCTGTCCATCCACATACCTCCACTATACAATGGGGATGATGCTAAGGAAGCTGTTGGCCATTCCAGCAGAGGAGTCCAAACGAAGCCACAGGGACAACTCCATAAAGACTGTCCCTGATGTTCATCAAGATTCTGGGGAGGAAGAAGAGGCAGAAGGAATGCCATAGGGATGTCAGGGCAGTGCCTGGGTTGTCTCACCCATTCTGGATCTCTCACCTCAATCACAAGGAAGCAGGCTCTCTCACTGCCACCCAAGACAAGGGTCCAGTGTGCGGGTCACCAGGATAATCCCAGAAGACCCAGTAAAGAGGGACAGAAATATAAGGGTAGGACTCAGCAATGGCTTCATCAAAAGCTACTGTGTAGGCAGTGGCCTCAGGCAGCCACACCCCAGAGATCATAGGGCTGGGCTTTGAATCAGTGCCCAGCCTACAGGACCTCTATGCTCAAGCCCTTGGCCTCTCTCTGTATCTCCTGCCCACTGCTGCCTTCCAACCCTACTTCCCATGTGGTCAGTAACGTAGTGCCCACCAAAGATGTCCACATCCGGATCCTTGGACCTGGGCACTTGCCAGTTTAAGCTGCAAAGAGGCTTTGCAGGTGTGACTGGGTTTGAGGTCTTGAGCCTCAAAGACTATCCTGGACTTTCCACATGATCAAGGCTATCTTAAGGTGTTTCTTGGAGACCAGAATCAGAAAGGAAAGATCCTGAGATAGAAGCCAAGGTTGGAGTCACAAGCCTGAAGAGAGTGACAGGGACCAGGCAGTCTGTGGACACTGACCAAGCAGGCTTCTGTATAGAAAGTCCCTCAGTTGACAGCTTGATTGGGTCTCTGTGCCCACTTCAGCCACGGCCACTCTGGGTTTGAGGTGATCTGTCACAGCAGGGGTCTGAAGCTAATGTAACTTGCCTGCCCACCCACACTCACCCATCAAACTTCTGTCCCCCACGGCAAGTCTCCTTCCTTGACTGCCCTAGAACCTTCCCAAAGCCCAGGCTGGCCATGTTCTCACTACCTTATAAGCAAGGATTCCACTCACCCAGAGCCAATAGGCCTGTGCCCAACTCTCAACCAACTACAACAGCTGGAGTGGTGTGAGCCTCTCCTGGGCTGAGACCGGGTTGTGCACCCATTCATACACTTAGTGGGTAATGCCAACCCCAGGAAACCCGCTCGAGGACAGTTTGAGAAGTCTGAGTTCTGGAAGAAGCTGTGGAAACAGTGTGGATACTGTGTGGGCAGAGATGACATGCAGTATACCTGAACCTCAGCCTGCCCCACACTCCTCTAACAGACTTCCAAAACTCACTCTTTCCCTCTGTCAGCCTTTGCCTCAAGTGCCTTCTGTCCTGGCTGCCCCATAGCTTCCCCAGAAAGCCTCCTGAAGCCCAGATCTTTCTGACAGCTACCTCCTCTCAACTCCCACAGCTGGTGCCTCTCAGAGCGCCCACCACACACAGCAGGGCATGTATGAGAAGGTGACTGGCTCATGCTGGGCACCTCCTAGCCCTGTGGCCAGGGGGACGGCCACCAATACTGAGACCTGCTGCACACCAGGCTGCACCTCAGTGCCTGAGGACTTTGTGCCTACATAGTGGACACTGTTCACCCCTCCAGTCAGTGCTCAGCTAAGGAAGTGTGGTTCAGATGGCATGCACTCGGGCTGCAAAGGGCTACAGAGCTGGGCTTTCAGCCTTGTCTAATCCACAGAACTGGAGAGGCAGGAAATGAGTCTGCACGTCTCTGGGTTGCCTGTAGCATGGAATCCTACACCCCCATCATGACCACAGGTCCCAGTCCCAGGCTCCTGTCTGCAGGGCGTTGACTCTGAGCCATGCTGCAAGGTTAATATTTCCAGGACTTGCTTTCTCCATGGGATAGCATGCAGGTTAGCAATAATGCCTCCCAGCTGGGCATAGTGGCACATGCCTTTGGTCCCAGCATTTGTCTCTGTGAGTTCAAGACCAGCCTGATCTACATAGTGAGTTCCAGGACAGCCAGAGCTACACAGGAAAAACTCTGTCTTGGAAAATAAATAAACAAACAAAATAAAACAAACAAACAAAACAAAACAATAATAATGCCTTCCTCTGACAATTGAAATAAAAATGAATAAATAAAACCCGTCCAGCACTTAGTGCAGTGCCCACCTAAACCCAGAGGTTGGAGAAGGCACCACTCTGGCCAACTGAAGACAATCGTTCCTGAAGCTTCCTTTCCCGAGCTAGTGAGGTCAGAGGGCACCTATCCCTCATGCTCAGAGCCAAGGGGAAAGGTGGGGCGGGCGGTGAGGATGGGGCTCAGTCTCAGTTCTGTTTAAACCCCATCCCATCCTCAAGCTGCGGACTTCTGATACCTGCATTCTCTCAGGAAGAACATGCCCCCAAGAGCAGGAGGAAGCAGCTCAGCACCCCCTGGTTGCCGTGGAAACCATTGAGTGTAAATTTCATTTTCTGCCTTGCCCAGCTAAGCTATTGATTCAGAAAGAGGGAGAGAAATTGGGAGATGTTTCCCTCCCAAAGTGAAGCAGAAAGCAAAATCTGGGACATGCAGAGCAGGGGTCGAAAGCAAGCTAGAGAAAGACGGAAGTGGGCCGGACTGTGCGGAGGGTAGGGCGGACTGGAGGATCTCTTCATCCTCATCTTACTGGCACAGGTGAGAGCCACTGTTACTTCAACCCAACTCCAGGACAGATTCCAGAGGGGACTTGGCCGAGGTCTGTGCGGTGACTCCTTCCAGCTGTTTGATGCGGAGCTAGTGGGCAAAGCCTTCTCGACTTGTTTCCTAGTGTTCCTCTGCAAAAGCAGAGGACAGGTGGTTTGTCTTAGGGACATCACTCCTCTGTCTCCTGTCCTCTCTACAACGTTCTTTTTCTCCACTCTGTACTTAAATTCCCTCCAGTCATTGGTGCCTTCAGCACCCACTGGGTCAAAAGTTGTCCGCAGAAGCTGCAATGGAAAAACCTCAGGTCACCCATACAGAAGAGGAAGACCTACCAGGAGAGACACGAAGCAGGTGAGGTTTTAAATTCATCGTTATGTGTATGAGTGTTTCGCCTACATGTATGCATGTTCACCTGGTGCCACAGAGGCCAGAAGAGAGTGTCAGGTCCTGTGGCACTCACAGGGTTACACAGGGTTGTGAGCTGCCGTGTGAGTGCTGGGAACATATCCAGGGCCTCTGTGAGAGCACTAACCACTGAACCACCTCTCCAGCCACCTCAGTTGAATTTTGACAACGTGATCTGGAGTGGAATTCCAGAGCTAAAAACACCACAGGGACAGGCCAGAATACCGGTCAGTGGAGGGACAAACGGTCAACGAAGCCTGAATCTGAGCCACCTTCACAAACTGCCTGAGGTACCGGCTCTCCCCGTGGTGGACACATGTGCCAGGCTTCATGGTGCTTGCAGATGGCCACCCAGGATTCTGACAGGAGGGTGGTAGAAGGTTTCCTCTGCAGTCTTCATCCTCCCTGGGGATCGCCCTGGAAGGCCCATGCCATGCCAAGGTGCCCTGTCACAGGCAGCTTTGGCAGCTGCTTGCAGAAACACTAATTGGGAAGTGAAGCAGCGAAGTGGCTTTAATGAGCTACCTTGTTGTAACTCTAACTCTTTGGTGTTATTTACAGATACTCTGCTAATGAGGTGCCTATCAGAGGGGAAGCTGGGGTGGGGCAGGAGAGGGAGGGCAGCAGCCCAGGGGGGGAAGAGGAAGACCCCCACACACATCCACTGAGGTCTTCATCACAACAGGACTTCAGCCTATGGCTGGGGCAGTCCGTGGGATGTCTGCAGGTGATAAGAGTCCAGCCCAGCTGCCTGCCCCAAACAGGTCATAGATTCCCCAGGTAGTGGCTAAGAGTACCCAGGCCCTGTCTCCCATCCTGGACAGAGCCCCTAAAGAACAGTGCCTCCATTCTTCTGAGAGCTCATACACCCTGCTCTCTTTATCCCTCCAGCCACCCTTCTGACTTTCCTTCCTTCTCCAGCTGCTGGCACAGTTCCTAGCCTGTGCTAGGGGAGGTTTGCCCTGGTCACAGTGCCAGCCATCTTGGGTCCAGTGTGATGATTTTATCTTTGGGCCAACTGGGAAAGCCTGACCCCTAGGTCAAGGATAACCTGAAGCTAATCTGGGTTGGGAAAGAGACTAACATAGGTCAGAGGTGAGCCTCCCCAGGTTAGGAATGAGATTTAGTGTGGGTCAGGAGTTAGGCTCAGCCTGGTTGGGAGCAGGGCTTAGGCTGGGTTGAGGGTAGAGCTCAGGTGTCTTTGGAGGCTTAGCTCAGGTTGGAGCTGGGAAAAAAAAATGTCTGTTGCATTATACATGAATTTGTGGTCAAAAATCAGGGCAATGATCACCACTCTGTGAGGCAGGTAATAAAGCCTTCCTCTGCAGAGCTGTGGTGCAGGGGTCTTGCAGAGTCTAAAGCATTGTGCTGTGCTGTCCTGTTGTGACTGGGCCTCCTCTTCTGCCAGTCCTGCCCCACTGGGCTCAGAGCATCCTTCTCCCCTCGCCATTCTCGCCATTATGTCCCCTCTCCTCTCGACTACCTGTCAAGATTGGCATCTCTTTAATTATAACGTCTGTGTGTTTCTTTGGGAGCCATGTAATTCCTCCTGACAGCCACCTATTTGAAATCAAAGTCAAACACTCAGAACTTTGTTTAAGAGTTGAGTCTTGGGAAAAAATGCATTAATTGCCAAATGATGCTAATTTCATTCTTTGGGTCGTAAAAAGGGTTTCTTTCTCTTCTTTCTTTCTTTCTTTCTTTCTTTCTTTCTTTCTTTCTTTCTTTCTTTCTTTCTTCCTTCCTTCCTTCCTTCCTTCCTTCCTTCCTTCCTTCCTTCCTTCTTTTCTTCTAAACCTTCTAAGGACAGTGGCTGATATCAAATGTCAGGGCCAGAAGCTCACCTCAGAGCTGGTCCAGCCAGACCCCACCCTCGGATCTCAAATAGGGGAACTGGGCTCAGAGAGGTGAGGAAACCTGCCCCAGACTGCCCAGCCCTGGCAGCTGTGGGACTGCACTTGTGCAAGCGGCAGCTGGTGATCCAAGAACAAAAGCAAAGCTTCCTTCTGCAGTCAGCAGCCGAGCCAGCTGGACCGCAGCCGCCCTGCAGGGCTGCTGTGCTCGCTAGTGTTGCCTGCAGGGAGCCTTGTCTGGGACAAGGGGCCTGGGGAGACCCTCTTCTGAGGTTGGGGATCTGCCCCTCTGTAAGCAGTGACACAGGGGCACAGCCTCACTGAGCAGCCATATGTGCTGTCTCAGCTGCCAGGCCCAAGTAGGGAGGGCACTGTAACTGTCAGGAGGGATGGAGCTGAGGAGCTAGCACCTGGACCAGGCCTGTGGGGGTGTGTTCGCCATTGAAAGCCAGTTGGAAGGTTCATTATCTGACCTCAGTTCAGGTGCCAGGGAGTTAGCTCACTTACTTGCTGGGCAGCCTTGGGGACCCCTTGCAAGGTGTCTGATCCTACTCTGGCCGACAGGTTCAAGGTGGGCGCCACTTAAGAGTTGGCTGTGGGTGGGAAGGGGAATGTGAGTGGGGCCCTAATAATTCAGTAAAATGTATAAAAATGTAATCTGGGGCCAGCTACATGGTGCAAGGGGGAAAGGCAATTGCTGCTCAAGCCTAAATTTGATCCTTGGATTCTCATAAGGTGGAAGGAGAAAACTGACTCCCTAAAATTTTCTTCTGACCTCTGCATTCCATATGTGCAGTGTGATACACACACACACACATAGCATGAAACTTTGAAATGTAACTTGGGGGCTATCTATAGGGCTTAATGAGTAAAGGTGCTTGCCACCAAGTTGGATGATCTGAGTTCAATCCCCAGAACCCATTTGGTGGAAGAAGAGAGCCAATTCCCACAAGCTGTCCTCTGACTCCTACATATGTCTGCATAGGTGCACACACATGCTAAATGAATGAACGAATGAATAAATAAATAAATACCTAATGTAACTTGGGGTTGAGTATACAGTTCAATAGAGGACATTTGCCTGGGATGTGAGGGGCTCTGGGTTAGGCCCTCATCACAAAAAAATTTCTTAGAATGTGAAGGTCTCTTGCACAGGGATAGAGGTCCCAGTATGTCTCAACTCCCTGATCCCGGTAGGCTCATACTAGCCACTCCATTCAAGGCTATTTATTGACCCTGAGCTCACGGACTAACTCCTTTTGTACAGAAAGGGGAAGACAGAGGGATGATCTGGAGGCGGAGAGGACAGAGAAACCTAAAGACAAAAAGAGCTCCGAGTCCGAGAGGGAGGGGAGATGCATATAGCCAAGGCCACTAATGAGGCAGGACCAAGAAAAAGGACCAAGGTAACACCGGGGCAAGAACCAATTCTGAGCTGCTGTGTACCCAGCTTGGAGCCCAGGCAGTCCCACAGTACCCCAGCTTTTGTCCTGTGACTGGAATGAGTTCTCACGGGCCAGGAGCGCCCCCTGCCGCCCCTAAAGAGTCCATCAGCAGAGACGTTCCACCATCAGGCCCCGGCCCTGGATGGGGGGATGGGGAGGAATATATCATTGTGAGGCCCAGAGAAAGGACAGGAGGGACAGAATGGAACCTCAACCAACCACTGTGGTGTCGCCGCTGAAAAGCAGGCAGCTGGTCGGATTCCTCTGTGTGGCACGGTGCCTGGGCTGCACGCCTCTCTACGGGTGTGTGTGTGTGTGTGTGTGTGTGTGTGTGTGTGTGTGTAGGGATAATCTGAGTGTCAGAGGGCCTCCCTGCCTGAGGCCTCCACCCTGGGAAGATGCCCCTATGTCCCAGCCCTATCCTGCAGCGTTTTACTGAGTAAAATGACTGGAGAAGACCGTGACAAAAGGTAGCTAGGAGCCAGTGTAGCTCCTGTGATGGGGAAAGGAAGCCTGCCTCGTGCGACCTTGCTGAGTTCTCCATTTTTTATTTTTTGAAGGATTCAGACATCTCAGGTTTGTTTCATGGAAATATTTCACAAATCAACAGCTTTTCAAAAAAAACCAGTATAGTGTGTGTGTGTGTGTGTGTGTGTGTGTGTGTGTGTGTCCAATCCACAGCTGTAATCTAGCAGGTTTGTAACCAGTAGCCTCCAACCCTCTTATCTACAGACCTGATACCTGTCTGGACACTTTGTCCCCTCATCTACATTACATAGGTTCTCTGACAATGATACTATTTTCCAGTCAGGTGAGAAACTCACTGTCGCACACCTAAAAAGCCAGATCACCCTAAAAGTAAAGCAAAACTGACACTCGAGGCACGGCCCTGCCCACCTCCTGCTACTGGACTCATGGGACAGCGCTATCTGTAGCCGATGGCGACTGAGAGGGTACCCTAAAACAAGCAGTTCTAGGGGAGTCTAAGGAGGGAACCTGGGGACCCAGCAAGGCCACACTGTGTGTCCCAGAACTGCTGAATAGAAGCAAAAATGGAGAGCAGGGTGGAGTGGGTGTGAGGGACAGGGGTCCATTTCAGAATTCAAAGCATGGAAGCATTTCTAATGTCTACAGCAAGACCACACACACACATACACACACACACACACTCCACACAGAACAGAGACTTGGCCCTAGGGCAAACGGCAAACCGGAAACCACTGCTGTGGCTGATGCCTTTGTTTCTCCCTAGCTGCTTCCAGAAGGACCCAGCTGTGGAGCCTCCAGGCTTCAGAGGCTTGGAGAGGGGGAGAAAACAGGGGTGTGACAATACGGATCACGGATCACAGATCACGAATGGCTACAGTCACAGGGCTCTGTAGTAGAAAAAGAAAAGTCCTAGGGTGGGGCAGGGCCTGGGACCAAGACAGATGAGGCAGGGCTAAGCAAAGAACTTGCTCTGTGAGTATGAGGACCTGAGGTACCCAAATGCCCTGAAACACCCAGAACCCACAGGAAAAATTAAAAAGTAAAATACCTGGTATAGTCATGGGCCTATAACCTCAGTGCCTGAGAAGCCCAGACAAGGAGATCCCGGAGGGTTCCTGGCCAATGAGAAATCCTGTTGGGGAGTAGGCTTGAAAAGGTTAACAGACCCTAAGAAATTACACCAGGGATTGTCCTCTGACTTCCACAAGCATGTGCACGCATGTACATTCACATATATGAACCCACCACACAAAAGACAGGGGGAGGCTCTGGGGACAGGGTCTCTACTTCATACACTCATCTACTCAGAGCTCAGGTCTCTAGCCAGCTCAAGGTGCCTAACACAGGGCACTGCCACAAGCCTTCCTAAACCCCCTTACTGTAAGGCCAAGCTCTACCCTGTGACTCAGCCCCAGGTCCCTGAAGTCCCACACACAGACCTGTGAAGAGTCTGGGAGTCAGGCTGGGTGAAGAGGCTGAATTTCCAGTGGTGTGGGATAAGTTGTCGGAGGGGCTGAGGCGACATTGGAAGGGGACTAATGGGCAAGACGGGGAAGGCAGGTGATGTCACAGCCACAAGTGGAATATCTGCAACCTGCAGAGTTTAATTAACCCTCTTCCCATAGCTTCAGGAGATTTCCACAAGGTATTGTGGGATGTGAAAAGCAATTTGGAGATAAGTGTACAACACTCACTCAATCCCATCTTTATAAAACAAACACTCCGTGTATCTATATATGCCTGCACACTTCACCGGGAAGGCAGGATGCGTGCTGGGTTCACAAAGGTTTCCTTCTTAGGGGTACATGGGGGACCCAGCACAAAGGGTATGATGGACAATCCTTTGTCCACAACACCAAGCTAGCCGAGTGGGAGGGGCTTCACATCTGCTCCTGCCTGAGTATTCACCCCTAACCACTCCTCAAAGCACAGGAACAACACCCCCATTTCAGCTGTGCTCTTCTCCCTCCCCTCTCCTCTCCCCATCCCCCACCCCTTCCCCCTTCCCCTCCCCCTCCCAGCATAGCCACCCTCAGAGGACTGAATCACATCAAGCAAGGCATCCTCCAAGATCCTTCTTCTCAGAGGCTTCTCCCCTGGAGACTCTACTCTAGCCATCTCCTTTCCCTATCCCTGTCAGAGAGCCCTGTGGTGGTGACATTTGCTGCATTCCTGCCTCTGTTCTGTGCACCAGACCTTTATTGAAAGCATTTGCTCCTCAGCACAGTCCTCCGAGAGCATCTGATATTCTTAGCTACAGAATCTTTTGTAAATGGAATCACGGAGAGGGGGTCATTTGTGTAGGATCACACAACCGGTGAGGATACAAATGATCTCGGGGCCTGTGTGTTCGACTGTGGATTACTTGGTTTTGGCTTTGGACATAGGGTCCCTGATTCTGAAACTCTCCCGTTTCTCTTCATATATGCCCAAGTCCTCACACTGCTAGCTGTCACTTGGGACACCGCTTCTCTCAGAAAGCATTTTATGGGGTAGCCTATTTCTCTGTGCTCCCTCCAATAGCCTAGCTGCTCCCCTACAAGCCTTTGTTTGTGCTGTTCTCTGGTGGTAGGGTGAGCTGAACATCCAGGGTGTCTCTGTTTGCAAGGTATGTCTCTAATACTCAACTCAGATAAGGTCCATGTTGACAGCCCCTGGCCTGTTGCTGAGCACGAGAGAAGGTTGGGGATGGGGGTGGGGGGTCGTCATTGTGCCCGTTCAGGACCATGGAGAGCAACCCAGTGCTTGGGCTCCCGGGATCTCCTTGTTTGCCTCTTTGTTCCCTGGCCTGGGTAAGACCCAAGGTTGATAGCTCCCTAGACTGAATGCAAAATCCAGGTCAGAGCGGGAGGGGTCGCAGAGCACCCAGGCAAAGCTGCCGCCCCCTCCCCTCGAGCTCTCACTGTAGATCGATTCCCGTTTCCTATGTACTTTTTAACCAACACAAAGTTTTTAAAGTAGTTAGAGAGCCTGTTGGAACCAGCACCGAATCCATGTGTTTTCTCGAATTATTGAACTAGAAAGAAATGAAAACATCAAAATACTCCCTTTGTAGCAGGCTCGAATTGAGCGGCTGCTTCATTCAGTCCGTGTCTCCGCCAGACTACAATGCTGCAGCTACGGAGCGGAGAGTGGATTGAAAGGGAGCGTGGCTCAGCGGGGATCTTCAGATTGCCATTCGCAGACCACAGGCAGCTCAGAACGTCCCTGCTCTGGAGGAGAGTGGAGGTCCAAGATTGACAGGTGCAGATGGGGGAAGGGAGAGGAGGCCAGGGAAGGAGGAGGCTGAAACAAAGCCCTGCGTGCAGGACAACAGGGCAACAAGATAACGCGGTACCACGCCATATTATCTTTGTATCCCTGGGAGTGGGGACCTATGGCCTGTGGTAAAAAACCACAGGCCAGAAAGTCCACTCCCAGCAGGCTCTGGGGTAGCCCCTCCTCCCTGACCAGACTCAATGGGAACCTGTATACAGCTTGGTGCTCTGGAAAGTCAGGGCTTGACCTAGGAACTAGATGACAGAAGTGAGGTACAGTCATGGCTCACCTCCTACATTCTGCTTCCTCTCTGCTCCCCCAACCTCTGGTTTATGATTTTCAACCTTTACTAGTCTCCTTGGCCTGGGGCTTACTCCAGAACTGTCTCCACAGTGGATCCAGCCAATCCTGTGGAACCTCATACCTGGGGTCTCAGCCATAGCTTTGGGGAGAATCAAGACGTTGTCCCACCCAGTTCTGAAAATGGCAGGTTAGCCCCAGGCACATGCCCATCAAAGTCCCCTTTCTCCATATCACATATCACCTCCGTCTGGGTCACCCTGTGACCACTCCTCCCAGACCTGGCTGATGACCAAGTGGAGGTCATTCTTTCCCTGAGCTGCACCTGTCAGACCCCAGCTCCTGCGCAGCATTCACTCCACACCTGATTCACCACAAAACCCTGATGCCTGCTAGCTGGTTTAATCCTGCCACACCCAATGGTGCAGTGTGGAACACTGAGGCAGGAAGCAAACACAGAGCTTTAGGGTGATGTGACCTTGAGCCCTTATTCTTAACACCCTCCTATATACTGATAGCATGCCATTCTGAGCATGCTCAGAATAAATGGCTGTTAGTGCAAGTCATGACTTCGGTGAGCTCACTCATGTATGTGAGTGTGTGCGTGTGTGAGTGTGTGTATGAGTGTGTGTGTATGAGTGTGTATGTATGAGTGTATATGTGAGTGTGTGTGTGTGTGTGTGTGTGTGTGTGTGTGTGTGTGTGTGTGTGTGTGTAGTATGTATAGTGTATACATGCCTGTGGATGCCAGAGGTCAACCTTGCATGTTTTTACTCAGGAGCTATCTGCTTTATGTTTTGAGAGGGAGACTTTCATTGTCATGAGATTCACTGATAAGGATCAACTGGATGACTGGTGAGTTCCAGAGATCCCCCTGACTGCTCCTCCCCAGATCTGGGACTACAAGAACATACCAGCACTCCCGTCTTTTTTTTTTGTTTGTTTGTTTGTTTGTTTTTTGTTTTTTTCTTTTGGTCAACTGACACAAGCTAGGGTCATCAGAGAAGAGGGAGGTTCAATAAGAAAATGCTTCCCACACACTGGCCTACGAGTACATCTGCAGAGCATTGTCTTGATTGGTGTGGGAGCTCCAGTCCTCTGTGGCCAATGCCAGCCCTGGACAGATGACCCTGGGTGCTCTAAGAAGCAGGCGAGCAAGCCATGGGGAGGAAGCCAGTCAGCAGTGTTCCTCCATGGCTTCTGCTTCAGTTCCTCCCTCAGGTGTGTCTACCTCAGGTTGCTGCCCTGGCTTCCCTCAACAATGGACTGTGACCTGTAAGTCAAATAAACCCTTTCCCCCTCAAGTTGCTTCTGCTTGTGGTGTTACATCACAGCAGCAGAAACCTAATTAAAACCCCAACTGGGTCACCTCCGAGGCTGCTCACCAATACTTCCTAAACAGATGCTGACTCTTCTCAGCGTCATTATCTCATGTTAGTGCTGAGTGGGGTACAACGGAAGATCATTTGTAACTGTGACCCTCCAATCCTCAGTGGTGATGGCACCAAATGAGGCAGAAAATCCCTGGGATCCTTATTCTAAGTCGCCAGTGCCACGAAGACAGATATCCCTCCTGGGGACCAGGGGCTGGTGAGTGGAGGTTTCCTAGGGGCTGTGACCCAGGCTCCACCTGTCCAGCACTGAGCCCGCACTGAGGTATGGTCCTGCACTGTGACTGTGGCTTCTGGCGCCAGCTGTGGCACTGCAGGCTCACACAATGAAAGCTAATTCCTCGTTGTAATGACTGGAACAATTGCTGGCTTTTGACTCTTGGCATAATTACCGTGAGACCTCCGTAGAGTAATTCACCAGATAATTACATGGTAGCAGGTGGGGGGTGGGAGTCTTCTCTGGAAGGTAAGAGGTAGCATTTAATTTCGAGGGGGACGTCTAATCCTATAATTACTCAGTAAAGTCCTGATTCTCGCCAACCTGATTCCATAGACGCTGCCTGACCTGCAGAAGTAAGGCAAGCAAAGTGGAAATAAGGGGTGGGGAGACCACAGGGCTCCTCAGAGCATCTTCATACCCGAGTCTCCCCCAGAGCCCAGGTATGCACGTGGAGACAATGGCCAGGCAGGATGTGGACCCTCAAACCCTGTGCCAGAGGCCTAACTGAGAGAAAGGAAAAACCATAGCACGATTCAGCACGTGGTCTGTGTACAGCTATCTGTGTGGCTCTGGCTTCTGCAGTCAGCCGCTCCTTCAAGTGACTGGTGATGGCTTGGCCAGTGTCTTCCACTCCTGTAAGCCAGCTAGCCTGTTCTCACAGGAGTCTGGCAGACACATGAGGCAATGGGACCAGACTGGGTTTCTGCAGCTCAAGGCTAGTCCTCAAGTGTCACTTGGTCACATTCTGCTGGCCAAAGCAGGTGACAGGCCAGGCCTGAGCCAGGGAGGAGACCGGTGGAGCCGCCCCTTCACGGAAGGCCGCGCATCACACGAGAAAGAGCGAGGGCGTCCAGGGGAATGAGGCATTGATTGGATCTATTTCTGCAATCAATCTAGCGTGACCTGGCTCATGGGGTTATTGCAAGATTAATGAGATGCGGCTGGTAAGTGTTGGGTAAAGCTCGGCTCTGCTTGTTATCGAGAATAAAAATGATCAAAGGAAGTCAGTGGCAGAGACACACACGGACTCTGCTGCCCAGCATCCAAGCCACTAATGCTGCCCTCTGCCCACTGGGGTGTGCAGGAGATGGGGCACAGCCTGGGGTTCAGCGTGTGCTGTCCACAGCCGTGCAACTGAGCAGTACAGCTCGCCTCTGCCAGCCTCTCACGAGAGAAAGAGGGACCTTACCCCAAAGCCAGGCAGCATTGGAGTGACCGTGTTGCGTCCAGAGGATCTTTAGTTCTGCCCCCTGTGGTCTCTGTTATAAGAAAAACATTTTCTTCAATTTCCCAAATTGAAGAAATCCCCAATTTCTGATCATTCTTTCTTGATGGAATGCTTTTGCAAAGTAGTGAAAAAATTTTTTTCATTTTACATTTCCATCTGAATGTGATATGCATATTTGTATGTTTGCATGTGTAGGGGCGCACACATATGGGTGCATGCACACATGTGTGTGCCTGTGTGTGGAGCCCGGAGGCTGATGTCAGGAGGCAGGCATTCTGATAGCTCTTCCACCTTAATCATTGAGGCAGGGCTCTCAGTCAATCTCAGAGCTCATAGATATGGTTAGTCTCTCAAGCCAGCTTGCTCTGGGTATGGATTACTGCCACCTTCCCAGACTAGAATTACAGAAGCCATCGTGGAAGCACAGCACTTACTTGTGTTGTAGGGATCCAAACTCCAGTTCTCATGCTTGAGAGGCAAGCGCTTAACCACTGAGCCATCCCCCCCAGCTCCTCAAACTGGAAAATTCTTTATGGAGACTTTGTGTCTTCCCAGACCACCTACCCAGGCAGGACTACACCCTGTTGCCCTGTAGTTGTTATAATTAAAGGCTATGATTACATCCTCCCTCTCCATGAGAAAATACAGGTATGGTAAAGACCCCTTGTCGACCAGCATCAAATCCTGGTCATAGGCTATGCCTCTCACTGACGTCATCATCATCTCCTGAAACTGTGGCAAATATCAGCCCCCAAAACATAGCCCCATCCCTGTTAATTTACATGCACATGCTGGAAGGTGTCATTGAAAACACATGGTCCCATCTGTGGTTCTTTGTGAATGGTACATCTGTATTTGCCATGGTTTTTATCCTGAAACCCTGGTGCAATGGTATTAGGAGGTGGAGGGAAGGTAATGCTGGAGATTGAACTAAGATCTCAGTGAGCCAGGCAAAGCCAGCTCTGCCACCCCATACTCCCAGCCCAGTAGGTAAGACACGAAATGCAGATGAGAACACAGAGAGGATGCTGCTGCTCCCCAGACATCGTGTGGATTCTCTCAGGACTAGTGAGTCTGGCTTCAGAGTCCCTGCTCTCAACACAACGCTGGCTCTATTGCTTCTTACAGCATGGAGGGCGGGCATTTCATTGATTGGTTTGTCCAGCTATTTTAAGTCATACTAATTTCTTCTCTTGATCTTCCCTTTGTTTGTCTGTGGTTTTGAACTTGTGTCCACTTGCCAACAGAAGCCTCACATCTTTGGATCACAAGAGTCTGTAAGCAGGTAGAAGGCCGGACTCAGGCTCTGTCCCCTGCTTGATCCAGGCTTTACACTGGGGAAAGTACAAACCTTCTCCTTCCCCTAATCTTTGTGTGTATCCACTGGGTCCAGGCCAGTCCCAAAGAGGATTAGCTCAGAAGAACTTGCCTCTGCGGAGAATTGAGGGTGGTCAGCAGGCCCAGTGATGAACAACGCAGCAAGGCCATTTCTGATTCCAAGTAGGGCTGCCTCTGAGGAAGCAAGTCCAGCTCCCTGGAGAGCCCAAAGCTCTTTTGATGCAGAAGGCACAGAGGGAGGTGTTCTGGCAATCACAATGACTCAGTGTTTGGGAACCAGAGCAGGGAGCAGGCGGCACAGCCTGAGTCAGGAGGCCTGTGGGTGGCAGGCTGAGGAAAGGTCATGGATGAGGTCAGATGACAGTGGGAGTGTCAGGGGGAGCAGCAGGGTTGAGAGGGGAGCAGCTTTGAGAAGGAAAGAGTATGGAGCAACCTGCGGGGAGCCTGACTGGGGAGTGCCTGAGGGGGGCACGCACATGCCAGTAAAGCAGGCTGAGGACCGAACAAAGCATGGTTTTCCAGAGGCGGACATTTCCAAGAGGTTCATTCCACCTCAGTGGGCCAAGACCTGTGCCAGGGGTGGCAAGAAAACAGCAGCTGACCAAGGCTACCGTGAAGGATGCCACTGAACAGAACGGACATAATCACTCCCCATTTCTTACACCCCTAACCCTTCTAGCTTGTCCAGTGGGTAGGAGCCTAGCAGAAGCAAATGGGGGTGAAGCAGGCTCTTTAACACGGGGCCAGGGGACAGAGCCAGCCATCAGTCAGGAGCTGGAGCCTGTTGCTGCTGCTTGTTACTCTGCTGATTTTCAATTATCAGAGAGAGAATATCCCCATCACTCCCTGTCAATCAGCCAGTGCTGTCCCAGCACACAGAAGAGCTCGAACAAACAGGCTGCACATTGCAATCGACTCTTCTTGTCCTGAGAGGCTGCGGAGCCCAGTCACGGCAGGCACAGGGGACAGTGATCAAGGGCCAGCTCTCAGTACCTTTCCAGAATCTATGCCAATGTCATTAAAGCACCAGCAGGGGCTCTTGGGGGTCCATGCAAGCTGTCTCAGATTAACCCCCACCCCCAAAATGGAAGCTCTAGGATGGGGGATCAAGCCCAAATTAATTGTTTGGGGGAAAAAAACCCACAATGCTGTGCACCTTCAGCCATGTTCCCAACCTCTCTGAGCTCACGTGACAGAAATTTCCCCTTGAGAAGGTTTGTAAAACTGAAAGGAGGTCCCTGGAAAAAAGGCAAGTGCTGAATGTTTGGGGTGCTATGACAGGTTCCTGTGAGAGTTCAGGGCAGACTGGAAACCCACAGAGAAAGGCCTTCCCTGGGATTCATCCTGACCCCCAGGCTCTGATTTTCAGGCTGTCTCTAGTCCCAGGTCTCTAGCTTCCTGCAGGAAGTCTGTCAGTTCTACCCAAAAGACTGTCCTCCCTGACCTATAAGCCATCCAGGCCCCATGAGGCCCGCTCAATGGCGTGGGGGGGGGGGGGGACAAGCCTTTTGTGTCTGTTGGCCTTTAAGGACCCCACTTGGTGTTGATTAGCTGGCTATTTCACCCCAAACCAGAAGCACCCAGCAGACAATGTTGACAAACAGGAGACCACCACATGTCAAAGACACAGCCTGGGGGATCCAGCCTCCAGAATCCAGCTGGGATACATTGAGTCTGACTGTGAGTTCATCTCTGACAAGCTACCCCATGGCTACGGGAACTTCTCCAGCCCTCTGGCCTCCATTCCAACTTCATTGGATGTCAGACCTATTGTCTACCTTTTGGGTGTCACCATGGCAACTGAGTTCCCCAAGAAAAGGGCCTGGGCTGATGGTTAGTACTCACTGAAGGTGACGTTAAACTGAAAGGTTGGCAGGGTGGATGGCCTGAAGGGGCCAGAGTATGAGGGTGCCAGAGGTGGTCAGAGACATCACGACCATCCCGGAAACTGCCGTTCCCAAAGGCTTCATCTACCCCTCCTCAACAATACCCAAAAGGGTCACTGCAACGTGACAGCTAAACTGTCACAGCAAAGTTGACAGTGTCAGGCCAAGCCTCCCAGGACCCCAGTCAGGCCTGACCCCTAACTAGACCTGACTATGGGTACATTCTTTTAACCTCCAACACTTAGCTTGGCATGTGCCTGGCACATCTCACCAAACCAGCTCCATCTATCCATTGAAGAAATGGAAGACCAGGGTGGCCTTTGACCTTGACCAGGTGGCATGAGTAGGGTGCTCCACAAGCTGGTGGGGATGTGTGGTTGACCCACTTTTGCAGTGCTCTGTCCTGGGACACTGACGCAGGCATGGGGTAGAGGGGAGTCTGGTGGGGCAGAACAGCTGGGACTCTGGCTGCATCAGGAATCTGGCCCACTCCTCAAAAGCTGCCCCTCCCTCCATGCAGAGCCTCATCCATCGGCCCTCACTCAGGGGCCTTCTTCCACTCCCCATCCCTCTGCACCCCAGACCTGCAGCAATTGCTCCTCTGCCTCCTTGGGGTCCCTAGACATGGTCACTGGGCATGGGGGTCTTGACGAGAGGGGGTGTAGCTAGTGCAGGAGTACCACCCAGGCAGAGGGGTGGCTGGGGAGTGTTTTCTTCATCTCAACCAACGCCTACCAAACCTCTGCTCATTAGGAAACACAACATGTATGCCAGGGTGACATCTTCATCTGCGTGCCCAGAGACTTCAAAGCCTGCAGGAGATCTCCTTGGTGGATTAGACATGAAAAATATTGGGATGAGATGGAGAGAAGAAACAGCTGGCTGCTCCAAGGGAGTTAATTAAGCAGGGGCCAGGGACCAAGCAAGATGGGACGGGCACTCAGGGACAGATAGGGGACTCCCAGGCAGCTTCCCAGCAGGCCAGTGGGCTACCAGTTTACGTGGCCATAGCTCCTAGGTCATCTGATGGCTAGAAACCTCCCACTCCTCTAGCCAGGGTCACAGGAGTGAAACAGGCCTGGAGGAATAGAGCTTGACTAGGTGAACCCTCAACCTGATAGGACCTGACTAGACCTACACTGCAGCCCACAACACAGGTCAAGCCCACGTGGCAATGCTAAACCACTGCACTGCAATGGTAAACCCCAGAGGTGCTGCTGTGCTTAGCAGGTCAGAGGCAGAATTAGCCACTGGGGTTAGCTCAGCAGGGGCAGGAAGCTGGGTGTATACTTCAGAAAACCAAGGATGCCAGGGGTGGGGTTGCTAGGGAACCGGCAGAACAGAGAGCAGCTTTCAGCACAGGGACACACAGGAGAGCTGGGGGTGGAGATGGCATCTCCAGCTGTAGGACCATAAAAATGGCTGTTGAGGACAGGTGAGGCAGGGAGGTGGGGAATGCCAGGACTGACCAGGGACTTCCCTGTGGACTAGAACACACACATACACACACACACACACACACACACACACACACACAAACACATACACACACAGAGTGTGAAGCCCGAGCAGTGGAAGGCAGGAGTGGGGCTGGATGGAAAGTGGAGACTAGACACATGGGCAGCCATAAGGGACAGAGAGACAGAAGAAGGAGCCAGTCTGGGGAGGGGTCACTACACCCAGATTCCCAGCTCTGTGGCCAGATAAAATCTGGGGCTGTTTTCAGGTATGGGGGAGCAGGAAATGTAGGGAGAATGCTGAACTGGACTGTGGTTTACTGGGATCGATGGCCACCAAGTGACCTGATGAGACAATCAGAGGTAGAGATTCAGGGGGAACAAGGAGAGGGGCAAGAGGGAGAGGTAGGGTGTAGTGGCTCCTCATAGGTATCCTGACTCTGGGATAAAGCAGAGAGAGGTGGGCTAGCCTGGGGACAAGGGATGCCTATTCAGAAGCAAGGAGAGGCCTGGAGAGAGGAACCCCTTGGCTCCAGGGGATCTGGGGCCCTGTCCTTACAACATGGAACACCTTCCCCTTTAGAGACTGAGGTAAACATGGACCTTTGTTTCCACTCTCTTCCAGGTTAGCCTTACTCTGCAGCTGAAGTTGATCTTGAACTTCTGACCCTTCTACCTCTACCTCCACCTTCTGGGGTTAAAGGTGTGTACCTCACCCAGTTTATGAGGTGCTAGGGGTCAAACTCAGGCCTTTGTGCATGGTAGGCAAGCACTCTACCGATGAAACATCCGTACCTGGTGCCCAGGCACTGGGGGCACTTAGACTGCCCCACAGGTACTTTCTAAAACATCCCAAGGCAGAGCTGGGGGAAGAGAACCTGAGTGAAAGGGAGAGAGAGAGGGAGAGAGAGAGAGAGAGAGGGAGAGGGAGAGAGAGAGAGAGAGAGAGAGAGAGAGAGAGAGAGAGAGAGAGAGAGAGAGAGAAGCTGACTTCATGAGTTAGCACTCTTTCCCCGCCCAGGCAGCAAGGGAAAATGGAGCTATTGATTGGCTCATTTGGAGTGTCCACTTTGATTTCAAGTGTGTCACCCTGGTGACTAATTGGAAAAGCTGTGGCCTCTGGCAGGTGGTACAGAATCTGCCTCCAGTGGGATGGATGGCTGCCCTCCTGACTGTTGGCCATGCTCACAATCTGTAAAAACCCATGGTTCATGTATGTACACATGTACACACACAAACAAACACAGACACATGCACACATGTACACACACACACACAGAAGCTGAGTTCCCTCACTCTGGGGTGGCTGGAGCCCAGGAATCAGCCAATAAGATTCCTGACTCTTCCTCTCCTTGGTGATGGGTTTCGTGGAGTGGATACCTAAGCCAAACAGAGCTAGTCAGAAGTGAGGCAGAGGATCACCCACCCCTGAGATCTGGGCACCTTTGCGACAGGTCTTTCTTTCCATTGAGATCATTGAATAATGAACACTGGTGAAAGCCCAGCATCATCCATAGCAAGCCTGGTCCCCACAAGGAGCTCTGTGGTGGTTTCTCCTGATGGAGTGGTCCTGGGGAACTGAGAACTTTCTGTTGTCCCCCCTTCCTGAAAAGGACAGTGCATCCCTCACCCAGAGTCTGTGCACTGTATCCTGGGTCTGTCATCTTCATGACTGCTGTGGATGGATGGATGGATGGATGGATGGATGGATGGATGGATGGATGGATGGATGGTGTAAGATATTGGTAAATTGTTAGATGTTGTTTAAGCTCACTAAGAACTGTCTCTGGAAGCAGGTTGGTCCCTTCCCACTTCAGGCCCAAACATGTTTATGTCATATGCCCTCTAAGACTGACTGTCAACCTGACCCTGGCCCTGTCTCTGTAACAAATAGAGAAGTTAGCAAGCAGCTACAGGTATTAAAAACACTGTGTCTTTGTGACCAGCTAGATGGTCAACCATTTCCATCCAAGGTGTTACTACTGTTTATCCAATAGTATAAAAGTGCCTGTGGTGGAACCCAGAAACTACAAGCTTAGCCATGGAGAGGACCCTCCACCAAAACTCTCAACCAGGAACTCCAGCTTACTGCTTCAAGTTCCCAACTGGATCTTCTGAGCACCACATTTTGCTATCTATCCGCTGCTCTGTGATCTTTTACTTTTCCTTGCTGGACAACTGGACTCGCTCATACCCACTATCTCACAGCCACTGTGAGTCATTCTCTACATGGCACAGAGCATCTGGATGGAGGGCTGGATATGTGGATGGAGCCCAGGGAAGGTAGAGCTACAGAAGAGAATCATGCTGATACCCAGACTCATTTGAGCCATGGCGCCTACAGTACCTGTCCCCTTCCCCTACCATTCCCTAGGTGGCAGATGGTACCTTCCCTTGGGAATGTATATTTGGGGAGAAAATAAAACAGAAGATTGAGAGGATTCTACAAGAAACAGGGTAGGGGCTGTAGAGATGGCTACATGATCAAGAGCACTTAGTGCTCTTCCAGAAGACCCGGGTTCAGTTCCCACTGCCTACATGGCAGTTTACACCATTTGTAACTCCAGTTCCAGGGGATCTGGTACCCTCTTCTGGCCTCCATGGCTATCAGGCACCCTTGTGATGAACACACATAGATGCAGGTAAAACACTCATAAAATAAAACAAAATAAAATTTAAATTAAAGAAAAAGAAATGAGGTGTTTCCCAACCCCAGTGCCTATGGCAACTGGGCAGTGCCACAGATCTGGCCCCATATCCCAGTGCAAACATTCCCGTGCAGCCCCCAGCCACCAGTGAGGGGCAGGACTCAGACCTCATCTCCTGTCTGCTAGCTGGCAGCTCCAAGAACCCTAGGCTTCCCCGCTTCCTACACTGTGCCAGCTCCTGCTCAGCCCTGCTGACTGTGCTAGAGGCTGCCTTTCTTTTGTTCAGGCCCATCGTCTTTTGTAATTAGAAAATAAATTACTTTTTCTCAAAGAAGCAGTCCTAGCGCTAGAGACGTGGATAAGAGGGATAAGCCGTAGCAGGCGGCCGCAGTCTGACAGGTACAGAACTGGGGCCCTATCAGCCTGTCCAGGCGTCAGAGTCCCACAGACAAGAGAGAGGAGTGGGGGCGGGGGGCTGGCAGTAGAGGGGGCCCAAAGCATGGGCACAGAGGCATACCCTTTGTGTTAGCAGCACCATCCAGAGACAAGAAAACAATCCATACATCTCTGAGTGAGCTGCTCTGGGTTCCTATTAGGTGGGATAAGGGTCTAACCCCTCCCCCCTCAACCCGCACCTCTTGTGTGCTCAAAACAGCTTTTGAGATCAAGGTCCTCACTGAGGCTGCTGCGCCCACTGTGTTCCCACACCTCCTTGTTCATGTTCAGTGACCATGCACTGGCCTTTGCCCTGGCCATCCCTAATGCCTGGAGGCACCCTCAGCATTGCTCCATTTACCCAACCATTTGTTGACTGCCCTTCCCACTGCGCGCTCTTACATGCCTCCCTCATCCGATTTTTCTCTAGACCTTCTTTTAAGGAACCCCTCACCTTCCCCATCTCCGGGAATAGAACCTCTGTTCAGATGGACGAGGTTCCTGGAGAGCCAGTGTGAAATAGATACCTCCAGGCTGCACAGCTAGCTCCCTGCTCCAAACCCCGGAAGGCAAGCATCCTGCATCCAGAGGGACAGCAAGAAAGGGAAGGTGGGAAAGGGTGCAAGCTCCTCTAAACAAGAAAAAGCAGGGGTTATGTCAGCATCAGGCACAGCCCACACAGTAGATGTGTGATGGTCTCCACAGATGATGCCAACACCCACGTCCACTTAGAGAGTGTGAGCTGCTTCCCCCACAAGTGTGTTTCTCTCCTAACAAGCCGAGATTCCCAACTCCACAGCGTAGATGGCATATGCCGACAAATACCACCAATGACATGGGGTGGAGCTGAGCTCTGAGCCCACAGCAAGCAGCCAAGCCCAGGCCTTAATTCATATCCCAAGGATCCCATTACTGATTCAGATGGTCCCCGCATGGGTATGGAGTCACTCTCCTGCGGTCCCAGTGCTCAGAGCTGACAAGAGATGTATTGATCCCAGGTGATATAGGCCAGCGGAGGCAGCATAGTAGGAACCCATCTCAAGAAAACAAAACTTGGGCTAGTGAGATGGCTCAGTGGTTAAGAGCGCCGACTGCTCTTCTAAAGGTCCTGAGTTCAAATCCCAGCAACTACATGGTGGCTCATAACCATCCGTAATGAAATCTGATGCCCTCTTCTGGAGTGTCTGAAAACAGCTACAGTGTACTTACATATAATAAATAAATTTTTTTAAAAAAGAAAAGAAAAAAGAAAACAAAACTCTCCAGCTTCCATACCCTAAACTACACAGTAGCAAAATATATTCTTCAAATGTCAGAACTTTAGGAGACAGGAGATTTGTTTTGATTATGGTGAATCATTTTAGTTCTCTGATACTCATTTGTGAAGTAGGAAGGAAACAAAAACAAGTGCTGGATGAACAGACAGGACCACTGGGCGACATCTGTCACTGTGCCCACCAGGCAAGAACACGCCATTTGGACAAGGTCCACAGAGCATCTTTACCAGTCTCTTCTGCGGTCAGCTTCAGAGAAAATGTCGAAAGCAAATGGCTGGAATGGCTCTTTCCTAGACCACAGTCTTAACCACAATGTGATAAAGCTGGGTGCCAACACTTTGTAGAAACAGGAAGACTGGCTGGGGAAAGGGCTGAATGAGTAAAGAACCGGGCACTCACAGAAAGGCAGAGTGGGTGTAGCCTGTACTCCCTCCTCTCAGGGGGAGGAGATGGGGAGCCTCAAAGCAGCCTGGGTAGCTACACTAGCCACACCAGCAGCTCTGGGTTCAAGTGAGAGACTGCCTCAGATTACAAGCTAGAGGCCGCAGAGGTGGCTCAGCAGGTAAAGGCACCTGCTACACCACGCCTTATGATCTGATCTCAATCCCTGGGATCCACACTGAGAAAGGAGAGACCTGACTGAAGTTGCTTTCTGTCCTCCATCCTCCATATGTGTGCTTTGGTACCTGAGCACACAGGCTCACATGCACACACACACACATACAGAGAGAGAGAGAGACAGACAGACAGAGACAGAGACAGAGACAGAGACAGAGACAGAGACAGAGACAGACAGAGACAGACAGACAGACAGACAGACAGACAGACAGACAGACAGACAGACAAGCAGAATAAGCTGAACAATAGTCAAGGAAGACACCTTTCTTTTACCTCTGGCATGGTATGTACCACACAAATGTATACACACACGCCCCATAAAAAGGCAGAAAGAAAATAGGTTTTAAAATGACTCTTCCAAATGACATATAGGTCAAGGAGGACATAAAACAAAAATAGCAGACTTCCCAGTCAACAAGCAGGACAGATCCCCCCCCCCACCACCACCCTCACCCCGCACACGGCAAGTGTGTCCCTGGGCCCCTCCCTGCATAACTCCAGGGTTTTCTTCTCTAGTTCTTTCACACTCATACAAAAGGGACAGATGAGATTTCCAACTTCAGATCAGCAAGAAAAGAACAAACCACAAAAAGTAGAAGAGAGGCGATCACAGAGATAAAAGCAAATAAATAAATTAAAGAACTTAAAAGCTGTAGAAATAATAAATAAATACCAGACCCGGTTCTTTGAAACTAATAAAACAGAAAAAGTTTTTGCAAGGCTAATGAAGACACTTCAAGTGTGGAGGTCTTTCACTTCCTGTTCAACACTTTCCCAAGTAGACAGATTAGTATAGTAAGAGAGTCCCTTCCATGGCCTTGTCAGGCATCCATGGGAGGAGAGGTCCTTGGTCCTATGAAGGCTCGATATATGCCCCAGTATAGGGGAATCAAGGGTGGGGAGGCGGGAGTGGGTGGGTAGGTTTTGCCACACCCTCATAGAAGCAGGGGGAGAAGGAATGGGATAGAGACTTTGGGGTGGGGGGGAGGAGGGCCAGGAAAGGGGATAACATTTGAATTGTAAATACAGAAAATATCCAATTTAAAAAAAGAAAAAAGGAAGTCCCTCCCAAGGATACAGGAGGGGCCAGCCTGTGTCCCATGCAATACATATTCCTCTTTGTAGCATCTGGGGACAGGGATTGTAAAGCTCTCCAGACCTGACTGGGGAAGTCAGACTCTGCCCCTCTGGATGCCCACCCTCTGGAGCTCTGAGCGTGTGGATTGTGGAGCAGGGGTGCCGATAGCCTGCGGAGCCACTTCAGAGATACAACTCCTGGGCTGGGCCTGATGTCCTTGGCTGTTCTCTCCCCTAGACCATCCTCCTTGCCTCCCTCTCTTCTTTGTCCTGAACTTTCATTTCTGATCAATCTTACTTCTTTTCCAAACTATCTTATTAGCATATATTAATTATACAGAACAATATATTTCATTTTTGGCAAATCATACCTAATGTATTTCAAATATATACACCCCTCCCCATTGTGATCTTCTTATCCCGTTCTTCCCAGTGAGCCATCCTCTCCCCCCACCCCACCTCTTCCACACTAGGACCTATGGCCTCCCAGGCCATGGGCTTTTGACTTTACTTACAGTACAAGACCTGAATTGCATCCCATGGAACAGGCACTAATTCCAGTCAGAAAGAGATGATGGCTCCTGTAACAGACCTGCCACTATCGCCTCTTGCCTGGCTGGTCACTCCTATGGCATAGTGTCTGAAACTGAGTAAGCCAGTTGGTGACAATTCTCCCCCAACCACCTGCATAGCACTTTCTGGCATTGGCTAGCAGGAAGGGAGCTTTGAGCCCAACCCCAGCTTGATTTCTTTATTTCCACAACCAAGATGTCCAGTACTACATTGTCAGGTCTTTTCCCTGACGCTCAACCAACAAGCTTTTCATCCTGCTACCAGCCATTCTGCAGCCACCGTGACTGCAGGCATGGCATGTTCACAGCACCGGAAAGCAGGCTGGATGCCACACAGATACATTGTCCAGCTCAGCATGCATAGGATCCTGGACTCCACCCCCCAGGGAGGGGAAGCTGGAAAGGGAGAGGCAGGCGGGAAAGGGAGAGAAAAACTTATGAGACTCCATGACTTTATGCAGAAAGCCAGATTTCTGCGTGCCCCAGGAAAGCCTTCCATTGGTCAGAAGCAAGTCAAATGACCACTTTACCTGCAGGGAAGCCAGGACATATAACTCGGCCACAGAAGCAGTTAGTGGGGGTAGAAAAACAAGAGAGGATATGGCGCCAGATATAGCCACAGATGGAAACGGTGGCCACCTCAATCAGGAAGGACAGCAGCCAGAGAGAGAGAAGCAGGAATCGCAACAGGGCCCTGAAGAGAAGACAGGGAGGAGGTAGTCTGCAGGCCCAGCCAGGTGACCACCATACAGAGGACATGACTCTGACCACACAGGCCCTGTCCCTGCCTACCACAGGAATGTGTGAGTCCATCTTTCTGTTATAAGCATCAGACTCCCACTCAGACCCATCTATAGCCTGGGGAGGGAGGAATAGTTGTGTCAACAACTGAAGCTCCACTCACGTCAGGGCTGGCTGCACTCAAAATGCAAGGTACCCCAGCATCCAGCATCTCCTCCATCTCTCCATTTTCACCTTAGTGGTGCCACTTCAAAGCACCTTTCCCGGTGGGGCGGTGCCTCCTGGGACCAGCAGCTCCAAGTTTATTCCAACATTCCTCATTGCCTTTGCTTGACTGATGTCCCCTCTCCCAAACCCACTCTTAGAGACACTTCCAGGCCAGTCATGGGGGAAAAAAAAGGGGGTTGGGGTGTTTGCAGTCTGTCATGTAAGCAAATCTGTGGCCTGGCTTCAGTGGCTGGTCTCCCTAGCCACATTCCAGACATTCCCAGGCAGAAATCTGGAGTCTAGAAATATGTGTGAGACTATCCCCAAAGAATGCAAGGAGTCAGGCTGAACGTTTGTGCCAGCGTGACGAGGTCAGGGGGACCAGGTGTGTGGTCCTCCCCTGTACAATGAGATGGCACCACCTTTCTGGTTGGGATAAGTAGACCCAGGCCTTATGCTTCCAGCCTGCGGAGCCTCACTGGGTTTCTTGTTCCTGGTACAAAAATGATTTGATCAGGGAACAAACAGGCCTCAGGATCAGATGACAAATGTCTATAGCAGAGCTCAGGAAAGGGAGCCTGTTAGTCACTGAAGGAGGAAGGGACGATTCAGGAAGTCACAGGGCAGACCATGGCATGTTCAGGGTGAAGCGAGCCTCTGTGTGGAACAAAAAGCAGGAGCAGAGGCTGCAAGAGCTGGCTGAAATGGAAGCATCGGCATGCCACTCCGAGGCTGGCTTCCGCCTGAGGGCCGTTTTCTGAGGCAGGATCTGGTGATGAGACTGTATGAGCAGAGTGCTTCAGATAAGGAATCTCAGGTGGTGTCTTGTCTCAGCCATGCCCAGGCTGAGCAAAGCTTGGAGTCACAGGGCTAAGAAGTAACTAGCATCAACGTCCACCACAACAGGAGGGAGCAGAAGTCCAAGGCCAACCTCCACCCTTTCTAGGCCCTATTCTACAGCTCTGTGTTCCACCAAATACTATGATCCCAGGGTGGCTAAGCTCACAGAAAGGCACACCATGGACCCAGGGGGACAAATGCTGATTAGCCTGCTTGGCTCATCTGCACCTGTCTACTAAGTTGTGTGAATTTAGACAAGATTTTTAACCTCTCTGTGCCTTAGTTGCCTCACTTATAAAATAAGAGTGGTGAAACACACACACACAACTCCAACAATAGTTTGGGTTATAAATCAGCCAATGTGTGTGGTGTGCACTGGGAAGTACACGGTATTGCGGGTGATACTCATGATGACAAATATCCTCCTGAATAAAGGCTAGAAGCCGTGAGAGAGGCGTGACAGCCGCAGGCCCTGACAATCCACACCACTGTAGCCCCCTGCTGGCCCTTCAGCTGAGCCACGGCTGGCTCCATGCCCACTGAGAGCGTAGAAGACAGAAGACAGCTCCAGTTCTCCTTAACAGCTAGGAAGAGCCTGCCCTGGCCCAGAGCCAGACAGGACTACTCTCAGCCTTGGTCTTCCTGCGGTGCAGAGGACTGGCATGTGGTACAGGCCTGTGGGCTGCTCCAAGATGTCACTCTGTCCTCCCAGTACCCCAGAACTGTCGCCTCCATCTTCAGCCCCAGGAAGCCTGTGAGTGGTCTCCAAGGCAACAGGGCATCAGAACAGCAGAGAATATGTTGAGGATGCTCAAGAGTAGTTGGGGGTGGAGGAAGCCCACAGATTGATGCTTACCCCATAAGGCTAGCAAGGATCTGCCTGTATCCACTGCCCCCACAGTCACCAGGCACCCACCCTGACAGATTCTATCTTCTGGGAGCTACAGACCCTCAAGTCAGGTTGCTGATGGTCAAACTGAGATACAGAGCAAAGTAGCTCCAACCAAGATTGTTCAACCGTCCCTCCTGGTCCTTGCCCTTCATTAGGTGATAGTCAGGACAGCCAATGGGGAGGCAGCAGAAGGCTGGGTTCAGAGGCTTTTCAGACCTGCAGATTCCCAGGTGGGAAGCTAACCACAGGCCCAGGGAAACCCTGGCATGCAAGTCCTAGTTCCCCTCCCAAGGCCACAGCAGATATTGCTAATATGCAGACATGTCTCAGGTCATATGGAAACAGCACACAGGAGAAGGGGCAAGAGCCTGAAGATGGCAACTGTAATAGCATGGATCTCAGGTGCTTGCATGCCAAGGGGCCAACCCCTTAACCCCCTCACCCTAAACTAATTGTGTCTCCTTCAAACTTCACATTCACAACATATGCTCACCTCATACTATATTTGGAGATAAAACCTATCAGGAATACATTTCAGTTAAATGAGGTCATGAATTTGAGTGGGGCTCTGATCCAACAGAATTAGTGTCTTCATAGAGACACACTCCCTCTCTTCAAGTATGCCCAAAGAAGAAATCGCACAACACACAACAAGAAGATAGGAAGCCCTGGCTGTGCTGTCCTGACCCCAAATGCATGGCCTACAGAACAGAGAGAATGAGTCCATCTAAGGTGTTAATTTGTGGCAGCTGGTGCCAGCTATGACCCTCACATAACAGCTCTGCTTGAATCTCCGCTTTACAGAAGAGGACACAGGCTCAGGCAAGTGATGCCTGTGAGTACATCTGTAAGGGTGGAGTGAGGGCAGACCAGGTCATCCCTCCACCACCCACACTGCACACTGCTGGACTGAGTTCCCTGCATGGCTAAGTATGCATGGTTGTTCACATCAGGCCTGTTCACTCCAGACCTGTCTTTTGTGGAGTCCAACAGTACTGGACAAGCCCCATTAGCTTTACACATGGATTCCTTACTGGCCCCTCCACTGAGTCAGTCCCACTTGAAGCCTCCTGCACAACTTCAGATGGACACTGAGTGAGGCCACAATCCACTGAGACTGGTCAAAGGCTGGACAGGACGTACCAAGCGCTCTTGTCCACAACCCATCTGTACTTCTCTAGTGGCTCCAAGACCCCAGCAGGAGTGTCCCCACAGGAAGGCAGCAGCCACCTGACTACATGCCACAGCACATCGGTTGCCAAAGCCCATGTTGAGGAAGACCCATGTACACACAGATCCAAGGGAGGGGAGGGCATTGGTTAGTTTTCTTCATCATTGTGGCAAAATACTTGAGAGAAGCAACCTGGGGAAGAAGGTTTCTGCTGGCTCACAGGCTGAGACAGTACAGTCCTTCCTGGTGGGGAAGGCTTGTCAAAGTTCATGGTGGCCAGAGCAGGTCACGGATCGCATCACAGCAGGAAGTGGGAAGCAGAGAGTACTGAGTTAAGCACTGGAGCCAGGTCTCAAGGCCCATCCTCTCCCACCAACCCACTTTGCCAGCCACGCCCCACCTGCCAAAGGTTTTACAGCCTGTAGAGGGAGGGACACTTGCTGAAGACCGAGTGTCCAAACACATGCCTGAAGGACACCTCTGACTCAAACAGTATCAGGAAGTTGAACCACACCTCTGTGAGGCAAGGGTGTTGTGGTCATGCGCTAGAGGGCCCCATGGGAAAAAGGTATGATTAAGGCCATCTTGGGAAAGTACAGGCCACATACAGTGCTAAAACCAGATCTGACCTGCTAACGGAAATGACAAAGAAATTTCACTGTGACTTGTTTCTATTTGTGTTCCCATTAATCACCTGTCTGTTGTCATTAAGTTGTCATGCCTGCATTACTGGCAATAATAACTGGGGTTTGATCACATCTCACAAGGTGGTTTGCATGGGCTCAGCTTCTTCATGGGGATGGATGAGGCGAGGGCTGACACAGCTGATATAAAACGAGCAGAACTAAAACTCAACCAGCTGCCAGGGAGACCCCAGGGAGTTTCTCGAAGTCCCAGGACCAGTGTCTGCCAGAACAGCTAAAGTAGAAGGTCCCAGCGTTGAAATGTATATGACTGGAAACCCCAGAAGATGTCTTCAAGTCCCCGGAGACCTCCAGGGCTAGTGCTGACATTCTCTCTCAGAGGCATCTGCACATTGTCTCCACCTCAGGTCATGTGTCTGTGACACTGCACTATTCTCACCTGAGGGAGTAACCCTCTGCATTCCCCCACATGCCACTGAGACAAGGTGTCATACTCATGAGTGCACACCCTCCCCACCCCAGAAGTCTCCAGCTTCTATAGGGAGTTAGTGGAACCTCTAGGAGGTAGATGGGAAGAACCAGGGCATTGGAAGTGTGTCCTTGAAGGCCATATTGGGAGCCGAGTCATTTCCTGTGTCTCTTAGCTTCTTGGCCACCATGATATGACCAGTTCTGCTCCATCACGTGCTTCCACCATGATGTTAGGGCCTCAGAAACCTCTGAATGTGCGAATCAAACAAGCCGTTCCCCCTGTTATTTTTTCACAGCAATAGAAAGCTAACTAACACACAGGGTTACAGGGTAAAACAAAGTTCATTATATCACCCCCAACTGGACGTGACTTATGGGGCGGGTAAGCTGCCATTCTCACCATAAGGCATCTCATGAGTAGTGCTATTCTCGTCCTCTGGAAGTGAGAGCAAGGGAGATGTTCTTCCACATCCTTCTCTATGACCTCTCTCACTGCTGAGGCTAAACGACTGCCAAGTCCTCCCTACTAACAGTCAAAGGGTCTTGCCTTCCACCTCAGTGTTTTATGCTAAGAGTATCCCACCTAGGGATACCCAAACCTGTCCCTTTCCAGACAAAAGAATCATCAGCTCTCATAGGAAGGTGAGTTGTTCCATAGACAGAAGAGCTCTTAAGCTTACCCCACTGCCCACTATAGAAGGCATACATTCCTACAAGTTGAAAAGACATCTCTTACACTCGGTGCTAGACAAGATCAAACCAGCTCTTTTGCTGAGCTCAAACAGAAAAGCATAAGGACAAGGTTGTTTGAATATTCTTAGAGGTATGAAGGAGCCCACTAGGCAGTGGAAGCTCACTAAGGTATGGCTCCCAGGGCACTGAGAATGATGCAAACAGCAAAGATGCTGGTGTGGGTTGCTTCTCCATGGTGGTGTTTGCAGTTCCATCAGAAATGGCAGAGAGGGTCAGAGTTGGTGGTAATTTCAGCACTCAGAAGCCAAAATAGGAGGATTGCCATGAGTTCTAGGCCAATCTGGGCTAAATAATGAGTTCCAGGCTAGCCTGAGCTACAGAGTTAGACCCTGTCTCGGAAACAAAACCTAACAACAAAATCCATCTATGTGCCTAGCAAAAGAGCCAGTGTACCATTCTTAGCCCATGAAAGCAAGTATTTAGTGGGGAGGTAGGTATTTTATATTTTGAAGGGAAATAACACAATTAGCTTGAAGGAGTTTATACTTCAGCTTTAAATGGCAATGTTCATTTAGACGGCATCAGATCTTTGCAAAGCTAGGGTGTTGGAGATTGCTGTGATTATTCTGTGAAAATCAATATAAACAAGAAAGGAAAGCAGCCACGTCCAGCCTGATCCCAAGGCTTGACAGGCTATGTGGTGTCTGAGGCGATTAAGTTGTTATGGCATAAATACTTATTTTAAAAATAATAAAGCCACTGGAAATGGTCCTAAGGGAAAACATCAAACAAAGCAACATCTGCTCCTGAAATCTTAGAGGATGCACAGGAGTATAGTACACTGTGGCTACCTCTACCTCTGCCCCAACCACAATGCAGACTGGCCCAGATGGCTGCAACCCAGGGCACAGGGCCCCATGCTAGCCCAGCTCACAGGGCCAGCCTTTCTTCCCAGGGGAGCAGACCTTCAGAATTTCCCATCCTGTCCCCCTTGCTAGGGCCAAGTTCCATATGAGGGCAGCTAGGAAGTAGAAGTTAAACTTTTCCAGCAAATCACAAAAAACAAACAAAACCAACAACAATAGCAAAAAAAAATTCAAATTGCAACAACAAGCCCCTTGGTAATATGGGGACGAAAGCCTAGAGTTCCCACAGTATAGTATATAAAATTTAAAGTTTCCAGTACAAAATTATAAGATTTGTAAAGAAGCATAATGCATGAGGCTTTTAAAATCAAGTAATGCAAACTGTGAAAGCCAGCAAAAGCTGAAATTAACAGAAAAAAAATACATTGAAGTAATTATTTCTATGCTCAAGGAACTGAGGGAATATGTACCTAAGGAGGTACAGAAAGGTGTGATAAGCATGCTCCACTATGTTCATAGCAGCCCTATTTATAATAGCCAGAAGCTGGAAAGAACTCAGATGTCCCTCAACAGAGGAATGGATACAGAAATTATGGTACATTTACACAATGGAGTACTACTCAGCTATTAAAAAGAATGAATTTATGAAATTCCTAGCCAAATGGATGGACCTGGAGGGCATCATCTTGAGTGAAGTAACACAATCACAAAAGAACTCACACAATATGTATTCATTGATAAGTGGATATTAGCCCAAAACTTAGGATACCCAAGATATAAGATACAATTTGATAAACGCATGAAACTCAAGAAGAATGAAGACCAAAGTGTGGACACTGTGCACCTTCTTAGAATTGGGAACAAAACACCCAGGGAAGGAGTTACAGAGACAAAGTTCGTAGCTGTGATGAAAGGATGGACCATTTAGAGACTGCTGTATCCAGGGATCCGTCCCATAATCAGCTTCTAAACGCTGACACCATTGCATACACTAGCAAGATTTTGCTGAAAGGACCCAAATATAGCTGTCTCTT
This sequence comes from Mus caroli, assembly GCF_978045245.1. Lineage (NCBI taxonomy): Eukaryota > Metazoa > Chordata > Mammalia > Rodentia > Muridae > Mus > Mus caroli. Next base: position 60,338,893 of record NW_028227262.1, read on the forward strand.
GTGAGACGATGCCGGGGCCTAGCAAACACAGGAGTGGATGTTCACAGTCAGCTATTGGATGTATCACAGGGCTCCCAATGGAGAAGCTAGAGAAAGTACCCAAGGAGCTAAAGGGATCTGCAACCCTATTGTTGGAACAACATGATGTACTAACCAGAACCCTGGAGCTCTTGTCTCTAGCTGCATATGTATCGAAAGATGGCCTAGTCGGCCATCAATGGAAAGAGAGGCCCATTGGACTTGCAAACTTTATATGCCCCAATATAGGGGAATGCCAGGGCCAAAAGAATGGGAATGGGTGGGTAGGGAAGTGGGGGGCGCTATGGGGGACTTTTGGGATAGTATTGGAAATGTAATTGAGGAAAATATGTAATAAAAATATAAAAAAAAAAAAGAAAGGTGTGATAAGAACAATGTACTGAACAGAGAATATCAATAAGGAAATATAAGAAAATGTTTGTACTGCATCTTATTATAATATAGTTCAACCTAGTCTCAAACTTGTGATCCTCCTTTTTCAGAGTACTGAGATTATAGATGTATACCATGCCCCACTGAGTAGTAGTTTCCTTCACATCAAGCATACTTTCCTGGAGAAGAGAAGGGAGACTCATAAAACAGGAAATAAAACTTACAAGGCTCAAGAAGTTCCTGAAATTTACAGAATTAACAAGATTGACTGAGTTTAATTCCCATATAATGGAATGAGGGAACTGAATTTTACAAGTTGTCTTCTGATCCCAAATGTGCTGTGGTACATACACATATATGCAAGAAAGAAAGAAAGAAAGAAAGAAAGAAAGAAAGAAAGAAAGAAAGAAAGAAAGAAAGAAAGAAAGAAAGAAAGAAAGAAAATCTAAAGAGAAATGTAATCTATGAAATACATCTGTTGAGATAGAAAGTGTGAACAGGCACTGAGCTGCATGGTCAATGGTGACATTATAGTAATCATGACAAGTTTTCCTGGCTTTGTCACATTAACACATGTAATATGGAAAACAAAGTATCTTAAGAAAAATGGAAGCAAAGAGAGAGCCACAAGGGAACAATACCCCCTATGACACTGTAGTTAAGCTAGGCCAACTCTGAAAATGATCTGGTCAATAAAGTGTGTATGGTAAGCTAGACCTGCTAGTTAAACTTAGCTGTGTAGAAGGCTGAGGCAGGAGGATCATAAGTTCAAGGCTACCTGGCTACAGAGTGAGTTCAAGGACATCCTGGGAAAGTTAGTAAGACTGTCTCAAAGTAAAATGCAAAATCAGGGCTAGGGATATAGCTTGGTGGTGGAACACTTTCTTGGCATTTTCTGGGTCTTTGATTCAAACCCTAGAAATACATTTATATGGTAAAAACAAACAGTAACAACAACAACAACAAAAAAAAAAAAACCCAAACCCTTTCATATGACTAAAAATGAACACATAGACTAAGACATGCAGGATGCAGGCAGAACAGTAGTGCAAGGGAGCTTAGTGGCCGCCATGCCTGTGTGAAGAAGGAGAGATCACAAATAAAGCTTTTGTGTTTTGGAGACAAAGTCTCACAATACAGCCCAGGCTGACCTGGGACTTACAGAGATCCTCCTGCCTGCAGTTGCTAGGATTACCAGGACAAGCTCTCAAAGTAATCTTACTGCTTCCTATGATACTGATAAGAGAAAAGCAAACTAAACCTGGAGCCTTCAGAAGGAAGAGAACAGTAAAGGGTGGAGTAGAAGTTCATGAAGCAAAGAATGCAAAACCCAAAGAGGGGAAAAAAGCCAATGAAGCTCACAGCTAGTTCTTTTAAAAAGAGCAATAAAATAAAGAGCAACAAAATTAACACAATTTTACCTAAATTATTGGGAACAAAAGAGAGGACTCAAACTACTGGAATCAGAAATAAAAGAAGTGAAATTACTAATACCTTAAGAGAAATAAATATGCCAATATTATATGGCAAAAAGTAGATAAATTACAATATCACAGAAGAACACAAGTAATTTATAAATAAACATACTGAACAGGTTAATCAATTGTCAGAGCAACCTACAAGGCAAACACTAGGTCTAAAAAGCTTCTCCACTGCCAATAGTTAAAGAGAAAAAGACTTCAAGAGGAAGAGGACAGTTTATGGCCAGCATTTCCTGTGCGAGATGCAGATGGCCCAGGAAAGAGGATTACAAGCCAGGTCCACACCCTTGCCATCCCAGAACTCAGAAGTCAGAAAGCAGGAAATTTAAGAGCCCAAGCAGCCTTGGCTATAGGAGACAAAATTAAGCAATAAGACTTATTTATATCTGTAATGACTACGGATTCAGAAATCCTCAAGGAAATCCTAGCAAACCAGATCCAACCACGTACAAAATAAATTACATACTGTGGCAAAGGTAGATTTGTTCTGAGAATGCAAGGTTGGCTCAATATCTGAAAATCAATTAAATTAACATGTCATAATAATAACAAGTAACTGGGCTAACACAAAACCCATTAGTGAAAGGCTTATGTGTTCCTTCCCTGAAACTATGGAGACAAGGATGTCTATTCTTGTACCCAGTGTGATGCAAACGGGAAAAGCGATATCTAGATCAGAAAGGAATAGGTGGAGCTAACTGCTATTGCTTTTGCAATGGTCTTAACCTAGAAAATCCTGAGGATTCCACTAACTAGCAAAACACACACACACAAAATTGTGATAACCAATATATGAGCTAAACAAGGTTGTAGGATACAAGATCAATATACAAAACCCATTGTGTCATTATACATTTGCAGTGAACAATTCAAAAATTAAATTAAGAAAATAGTTCTGAAAGCCAGGCTTGATGACATGGGCCTATTATCCCAGAATTCAAGAGGCTGAGGCAGTAGGATTGCTACAAGTTTGAGACGAGTCTGGGCTGCAAAGCAAGTTCCTATCTTAAAAATAAAAAAGAAAACAAAAAAGAAAAAGAAGATAATTGTGTTCATAACAGGATCGAAAGGAATAAATTTCTAAGAAATAAACTTAGCAGAAGACTTAAAAAATCTTGAAACCTCAAAATAATATTTAAAGAAAATGCAAAAGAACTAAGCAAGGGAGAAGTCATCCCCTCTTCCCGTGGATTGTAGCACATTGCTGTTAGCATAAATTCCTCCAAGGGACCCACACACTCACATACTCTCCAGCAGGGTCCCAGCCATCAGCTCCTCTTGTAGGACCGAGGAGCTGATGCAGACATTCGCATGGGATCACAGGACTTGGGACAACCAAACAGCACAGGAAAGAAGAAAGTGGAAAGATTCAACCCTTAGTCTCAGCATTTATTAAGAAGCAATGAAAATAAAGGAAGAAAATAATGAAGATGAGAGCAGAAAATGACAAGGCAGAAAAAAAGCACACAAGAGAGAGGTGCTTCGTACAGCCAAAAGGGTGTGTGTGTGTGGTCTTTGAAAAGTTTGAGAAAATAAACAGAGACACAGGGACCTGGCAGAACGCAAAGGCTGAAGAGATGGCTATGACTGTGTTAGCTGCTCTTGCAGAGGACCTGAGTCTGGGTCTCAGCATCCATATGCAGTGGCTCACACACATCTGTAATGACAGTGATGGGGAATCCAATGCCATCTTCTGTTCTCCAAGTCACCATCACACACACACACTCACACACACACACAATCAAAAATAAAAATAAATCTTTCTTAAAGAGAGGGAGTGTCCTGGCACACATCTTCCATCTTACACTTGGGAGGTGGAGTCGGGAAGATCAAGAGATCAAAGCCAGTCTGAGCTACTCTTGGCTTTGTCTCAGAACACCAAAGAGAACACTGTTACAGACTCTGACTACAGTAAAAACTTAGGACACTCTGAATAAATTTTTATGCCTACATATCTGAAATTTTCTATGAAAGGGAAGGACAACTTACCATATCTGGCACAAGAAGAAATATAGACTATTAAAGGTTTCATAACTTTCAAAGAAACTATTACAGAAACTTAAATCATAATTTAACATCTTTTCACAAAGGAAGCTCAAGATTCGGGTGGCTTCACCAGCAAATTAGAAATTTGACTTAGAGAAGAGGAAGAGAGGAGATGCTTCACAAATTGCTTTATGAGGCCAGACTATCCATGATACCCAAATCCAATAAAGATGTTATGAGAAAGGAAATATCAGTTGAAAAAAAAATGGAAAAATCCAGAATTAAATATTACCCAATTGAATCCAATAAACTTAATCCAAATGAATATGATCTGCTCATGCTGATTCAGACTCATTCCAAAAAAAGAAAAGTTGTCTCTGCATCTGGAAATCATTGCAGTAACAGAATGAGGTGGAAAGGTTGTCCCTCCCCAGATGCAAAGTGTTCAGTTTAATACACCTTTAGGGTGTATTTTTGGTGTGTGTAGGGGATGGCATGTGCGTACATAGCCATGGAGAGAAAACGTAGGTGGCCATGGGTGTGGAGGCCAGAGGTGAACCTGAGGTGTCTTTTGCAATCACTTTCTTTTTGGGCAGGGGCTCTCCACATACTGCCAGCTCATGGATCCCTCTGTACTTGCTGGCTAGAAAGGCCCATGGATCCCCTGTCTGGCCACCTCCTCAACACTGGGATTGTAGGGCTTTTTCACAGATACTAGAGATCTGAACGTCACTCCTAGTGCATATACTGTGAGCATCTTGCCAACTGTGATACATCCCCAGACCTTCTTATACATATTTTGTAAACTTTTAGTGTTTTTCTTGAGCATTAGTCTCATCCCTCAACTCCCAGACAGGATCTTATGTATTCCAGACTGACCTCAGTTTGTTATATAGCCAAAGATGAGCTTGAGCTTTCCATCTGCCTGCCTCCACATCCCTCGTGCTAGATTACAGGTGTGGTCACGCCCATTTTATGAAATGCCACAGTCTGAAACCAGGGTTTCATCATGCTGGTCAGGCACCTGGCAAATGAACTATAGCCCCAGACCCATTAAGTTTGTCTTCATCTTACTCCCCTCAGCCTTGAGATTACACATTCCTTTACATGAGGATGTATAGTTTTGTCTTTCACAGTTAGATCTCGATTCTACCTGGGACTGATTATTTTCGTGTGTGGAATAAGATTGGATTGTTTTGGATTTGTTTGTCTGTTTGTATTCTTTTTTGAGAGGGTCTTAATATGCTGACCTGGACCAGCAGGTAATTCTTCATCGATAGGATGCTAAAGGTGAGGAATAGGGGTGAGAAAATAGAGAAGACAGGAAAGTTAGAACCAGGACAAGTTGATGACTTATGCCAAGCAAGTTTAGGGAGAGATGGGACAATCACCAGGAAATAATCTCCAATGGGATGAGGTCAGCAGGAAACTAACCAAGCAATGTTGCCCAAGGGGAGCACAGGATAGCTCACATGTGTCAGAGACCCAGCACACAGTGGCCTTGGGACTGACATCTCCAGTCTCTTCAGTAGGGAAAGCCAAGTTCCTGGAACCAAAACTCCTTCTAGGCTCTGGCCCCAGTCCCAGACCTGACTTTACCAAGTCTGCCTCGGGCACAGAACTGGGTCCCTTTTGTACTTTCACCAGGGCCTGTGATAAGGCTATGGATCAGCCTGGTTCTGGACTCAATGTAGCTCTGGCTGGCCTGGAACTCCCTATGTAGACCAGGCTGGCCTTGAGCTCAGAGAGGGTCCACTTGCCTCTGCCTCTCAAATGCTAGGATCAAAGGTGTGTGCCACCACACCCAGATCTGTTTTAGTTTTTGTTGTTGTTTTGTTTTGTGTTTGTTTGCTTGTTTTTTAATCCTAGGCCTTCGGCATTTATGTAAGCTGGTGAAAATAGACTCTTTCAAACATTTTTGCCTCATATGTCTTGCTGTTCAGACAGTCAAAGGCACTCTGTCTACTGACCTGGGACTCATCTGAATCATCTGTCCCACAGTCCCTCTGACTTGATCAAACTTTCTAATGCAATCCACAGATAATCCCAGTTTCAGTGGTTTTCCACTCTTTACATCTTCCATTTCTTTTACTTGCCATAACGTGCAGGCTAGAACCTCTCATTACAGGCCAAGGAGAGATGGCAACCATGAATAAGCCTGAGGTCAGCAAGCAGGCTCACTAGACAGCCAGACCAGCCAACTTGGTACTATCCATACCACTCCACCACACAGAGAGACAAGTGAAAATGGAGAATCATTAAAATATATATTGAGCTCCCACTTCCTGTAGACAATCCATTATGTGGAATACATATTGAAATTTTGAAATAAAATTAAAATTTTTCCCTTTTAGAAAAGTTAAACTAAATTGAAAATGAGAAAGTCTAGAAATCAAAAGGCAGCAGTAGGCAGAGCACAGCATGGGAAGAAGATAGCAGCAGCATGCGTGACAGATGCTGTTGTTAATAGCATGGGATTGTATCTAACGGGTGCTGACATTAATAATTACACAGCAATGTATATGGCAGATCAAAGGCTTGTGACTAGAGAATACACAGAACGCCACTAGAAAAAAGAAAGTAAGAAAGTGCAAGACTTGAGCAGGAACTCCACGGAAATTACCCAAATGGCTAACAAGTGCAGGGGAGGCTGTGAGGACCCTTCAGTAACCATGGGCATTCAAGGGCTAGCCACAGTGAAGTATCTTTACACAGCCGTGAGCCAGCTAAAACCAAATTGTGGGGTAATAGCATCAGCAACAATGTGGAAGAACTGGAATGGTTGTTTGGGGGATCTGTGGCTCATCATCAAAGAAAGTGTCTTAGTTAGGGTTTTACTACCATGAACAGACACCATGACCAAGGCAAATCTTATAAGAAACAACATTTAATTGAGGCTGGCTTACAGGTTCAGAGGTTCAGTCTATTATCATCAAGGTGGGAGCATGGCAGCATCTAGGCAGGCATGGCACAGGCAGAGCTGACAGTTCATCCAAAGGCTGCTAGTGGAAGACTGACTTCTAGGCAACTGGAGTGAGAGTCTTAAGCCCACACCCACAGTGACACACCTACTCCAACCAGGTCACACCTATTCCAACAAGGCCACACCTCCAAATGGTGTCACTCCCTGGTCCAAGAATATACAAACCATCACAGAAAGTTAAGTTGTACATTGACAATCCCACTTCTAATTCCAACTCACCTCAGTTCTAGCCTTCACACACACAAGAGCGCAGAGCCTCATGGAGCCTGCATCCAGGACAGGAATGAGAACGGCCACAAGAACCCGGAGGTCAACACAAGCTCTGAGCCCACCAACAGGAAAACAGAAACACAATATTTATCTAAGTAAATCCTGCAGCAAAGAACCCAAGCAAACTACAGTCACACACAGGTATGGTGGGTCTTGCTAAAGGAATGCTACTTGTGATGCAAAGAGGAGACAGACCGAATGCCTGCTTAATTTTGTTCCTTTTGTTTGTTTGTTTTTGAGACAGGTTTTTATGTTGTCCAGGCTGGCCTTGAATTTGCTATGTAGTCAAAGGTGACTTTGAGCTCTTAATCCCTCCTGCCTCCACCTCCCTAAGCACTGAGACTATGGCTAGGCAGCACAATGTCCATACATGTTATTTTAAGGCAAGATTAGACAGTGATGTTTATCACTTAGCACAGCAATAAACACAGGAAGGCTCTGGCCACCAAAATTGCCAAGAGATGAGAGTTAGAACTCAAAGGGAGCTTGGGGGCTCTGTCAGGGCTCAGGATCATGACCTAGTGGATAGTCCCAGGGTACATGCCTTAGAAGCCGTTGTTTCAGTGTGTGTGTGTGTGTGTGTGTGTGTGTGTAAACATACCACTTGTTTCTTTGGATTCTGCTCTTATTTGAGGAACTGTCTGCTGAAGGCCCTGTGCCAAGAGGTTGGTCACCCAGCCTGTGACATTTATTTTATTTAGAAGATGGGAGTATGTGTTTGAAGGGGACAGTGGGATGGACCCTGGTCCTTCCTCTTTCTCTCTCACTTTTCTTAATGTGTAGGAGTGTTTTGCCTACCTGTGTCCATGTCCCACATGCAAGCCTAGTGCCTGAGGAGTTCAAAAGACATCATCAGACCCCCCTGGAACTAGATGGTTACTGATGGTTGTGAGCCACCATGTGGGTGCTGGGCACTGACTCCAGGTCCTCTGCAAGAGCAACAAGTGCTCTTAACCTCTGGGCCATCTCTCCTGTCCCTTCCTCTTTCTCTTTGCTTCCCAGAAAGGATGGCAGGAACAACTCCCCCCACCACATGCCCCCACCACTATATTCTGCCCCAGCAGATCCAAAAGCAACAAGGGCAACCAGCTGTGCACCGAGACCCCCAAACTGTGAGCCAGAACAAGCCATTCTTCTTTAAAATTCTTTTTAATTACCTTTTCTTTTGTATGTGTGTGGGGTGCTAAAGCACATGTGTGTAAATGTGTGAAAAGCAGAGGTTAACTACATCCTTTCCTCCCACCATATAGGTTCCAGGAGTCAAATTCACGTACCAGGCTTGGCAGCAGGTAAAATGTTCTTCCCCACAAAGCCATCTTACCAGCCCAGCCTTTCCCGTTTTACAGCTGATTATCTCTGGCGCTTTAGCACATCAATGAAAAGCTATTTATATAGCTTCAACATTTTCATAGTCACTTGATTTTTTTTTTCCCTTGAGCTTCAGTCTTGTGTAGCCCAACCTGGCCTCACTGTGCAGCTGAAGATGACTTGGAGCTCCTGGTTTTCCTGGATTCCTACCTCGGGAGCTCTGGGATAACCGGTGTGTACCACCGAGTCCGGCCGTATCCACCTGATTGTTAACCAGATTGTTACTCCTGGCAGCAGCTCTACTTTCTAAAAGTGCAGCGTGAACCTTAAAGTGCGGGGATACCAGGCAAATTGTCCTCTTTCAGTGAAACAGACCTACGTTTGGGCACAAGACAAAGGGCAAAGGGCCAGGCTGGTGAAATAAGAGAGTGGGCACTGAGCCTATCTCTGCCGATCTGGCCTCTGCTTCACACAGTGGATCAGCACCGGGTGCAAATTGCAGTTTTGTAAATTGATTTCATTCCCAGTGCACCAGGGAGCCTGTCACACAAAGAAACCCCAGAGCAAATTCATTTATTAATTGATTCAGCAAATATTTATCGAGTGCTTGTTTTATTCACAGAGCTGTGAACCCCTTTGGAACCGAAGAATTTATGTCACAGAGTGAGTGAATTCCCTCTCATTGGCCATGTAGGCCTGTGCTTCCAGACACTGACACTTTGAATGGCATTTGTTGTTGTTTTTCTTCCTGTTTCAAAGGTGGCACATGTTCACTGTGGAGTATTTTCAAAGGAGGGAAAAAAGCAAAATGGAGAAAATAAAATCAATGTATGCATCAACCACATCATTTACAAATGCATGTTCAGGGGCTGGTGAGATGGCTCAGTGGGTAAGAGCACCCGACTGCTCTTCCAAAGGTCCAGAGTTCAAATCCCAGCAACCACATGGTGGCTCACAACCATCCACAACGAAATCTGGCGCCCTCTTCTGGAGTGTCTGAAGACAGCTACAGTGTACTTATATATAATAAATAAATAAATCTTTAAAAAAAAAAACAAATGCATATTCATGCGTCTGTGTACGCACATGTGTATGTGTGCTCACGCATATGTGGGGTCCAGAGGCAAATGTTGACTACCTTCCTCAATGGATTTCCATTGTATTGTTTGAGTCTTAGTGAAGTGTTTGCTGCCATGGTTTATTTCAGTACAAGTGGAGTGACAGGGATAACTTGAGTTCAATCCTTAGCACCCACATTAAATGTGTGTGTGTGTGTGTGTGTATGTAAACTTAGGCACAGTGCTGAACGCCTATAATCAGAGCACTGGGGATACAGACACAGGATCCCGGGGCTGGCTAACCAGCTAGTCTAGATGCATTGGTAAGCTCTAGGTTCAACAGGAGGCCTTGTCTCAAAAATAAGGTGGAAGGTGATGGAAGAAAACACCTGATAGATAGAAGACATTCATACACATACACATACACACACACACACACACATATATATATATATATGTATATATATATACATACACACACTCACATACATACATATACACACACATACCTACATACACACATACCTACATACACACATACATACATACATGCTCACTCACACATACATACATACACACTCACACACATATACATGCACACATACATACTCATACACACACACATACACACACCCACACACACATATATATATATACTCACATACATACATATACATACATATATACACACATACCTACATGCACACATACACACATACATACACACACATATATACATGCACACATACATACATACATACACACACATATACACACACACATATACACACAGTCACCTACAAACACACTCACACACATACATATACACACATATACACACACTCACACACATATACACACATACACCAAATGAATAATTTAAAAACCAGTCACAAAAGATCAAGAACCATGTGACACCATGAGTATATGTTCCCTAGAGCCTCTGGTTCATAGGAAGTAGCATGGTAGGTTCCAGGGCATGGGAGACATGGAAAGTTAGTGCTTAACAGGGACAGAGCTCCAGTTTTGGAGGATGGGGTGGCTACGGGTTTCTTTGTGCTTCAGACGGGTGAGCCATGCAGTTAAAAAGGTGAAATAGAAATTTTATGGAATCTCATCCCAGCTCAAACAATTTTATTTACTTAATAATTTATTTTACAAACACCTCATGTTGAAGTCAATTTTTTCTTGCAAATAGTGTTCCCAGATTGGGACTTTATGTGGCCTTGAAAACGATTTCAATCCTTAGCAGCCCACTGGTCTCTGCTGGATCACTGCACCCTGCACCACTGACAGCCAATTCTTCAAGCCAGATTCTTACCTTGCTCCTCCCCACACATGAAGTAGGCAGACAAGTAGGCAAGAGTTGAACAGGTGAGGACCGTTAGTGACCCCAGGGAGGTGAAGACCCAACAGAGAAACGGGCCCGCAGTGGGATGCTGAACAAGAGCGACACCAACTGGGTTACAGCTCTGAGTTTAGGAAAAAACCTGTGGCCAACAAGATTAGAAGCAGAAGCAGCCAACCCCAGAGGCTGGCCCACCGGAAGCAGGAGACGCCTCTGGAGGAGCAGGAGGAACCCACCTCTGACAGGTAGTCTACAAAGTCTGACAGGATGCTGTGCACAGGGTTTATATAGACCCAGGTTGAGCCCTGACTGGCTGGGTGCACACAAATGAGGAAAAAATAAGGACCAATCAGTGGAGAGTTTGCCAAAACTAAGGCACATCCTCCACCCCAAGGGCTCTGTCCCCTTTCTCCTCCCCATCAGTTCGCAGCAGAAGAGAGAAAGGCTGAGGGGTGGGGTGAAGCCGAACCTGAGGTTTTTGCTGGTTCAGATGCTGCTCTGATCACAGCTGTGGTCCTTCATACTGTTAGGCTGGGACCCCTGCTCTCCCCTGCACACACTGAGAAGCCTGTCTGCTCTCCTTCCACCAACCCCACCCACTCAGAGAAAATTCCCCAGTCTGCTTGGAGAAAACTCCAGGCTAACATGTCACCACTCCTGGTCTCCCCATTTCCAGCAACTCACCCAAGAGAGCCTGCTGAGGGGCTCAGTTTTTGACCATGTATGGACACAATTCCAGCTCCTAGCTGGCATGTCATCATACTCACCTAAACTCTATAAAAGCCCCTTGCTTTAACCTGAACCTGTGACCTCGCTGACCTCCACCTGCGAGATTGGTGAACCCACCTGAGAGCTGTTATCTAATAATAAACCTGCCTTTATGTCTAACCTGGCCTATATCTGCGTCACTGAGGGAGAAAAAGTGCCTATCGAGTGCCACCATCACGTACCACAATCCTGGCCTGAGGCTAGTGGCCTGAGGTATGCTGACCAGTGTCGCAGTGACTGGAGAAAACTACAAGCTCTCTGAAAAGGGTTGTCCTCAATGCACAGGTTTCTCACACTGTTGGTGGCATGTCAGAACCCAGCCTGGATCCCAGTACCCTGTGTGGCCTGTACTGCCCCCATAGAAACTTCAGGTTCCCTCTGGGAATGTCAAGTCATATTCTGAGCCTTTTTATCACCTTTGGGTGCAGAGAATATTAAAGTCTGAAGGTGTAGGCAGGGTCCCCTCTGAACTGCTGTGCCCTGACCACCTGTCAGAACCTGCTGCTCTTACAGTGTTGAAAATACCACTCAAGGGTCTTCTACTGCATTCTAATACTACACAGCCTTCCCTTGTATGAACACAAAGAAAGATGCTTTAAGCCCCCCACCTCATGGTTGTTTTAAACTTTTGCTATTATAATTGTCCCTACAGGGAACATACGCATAGCTAAATCTTTACTTGCTTAATTACTACCTTGGAATAAATTACTAGGTCTGGAATTGATGGTTCAAAAGACACAAGCATGTAAAAGCTTTTTGATACATATTGCCAAATTGACCTAGCAAAAATGTACTAAAACCTGCCTTCAGCCCTGAAGCAAGAGCCACGCCCCCTTCCCTGCACATGGCCCAAAACACCTCCCAAGCCCTCACACCCCCAACACCCCACCCCACCCCACCACACACACACACACACACACACACACACCGCCCTCAGCTTGGGCTTTTCCTCACCTGCCAATCACACAGTTGTTCTTAAGCACCTTGTGGTTGTGCTAGGAATGTTCTGGGTTTATTAGCCACTCATGGCTTCAAGTCTTTTGTCAGAGTTCTTTGTCCATCTCCCTGTGGAGGGGTGGGGGGGCTCCTCTCCTCTCCTCTTCATAATGGCCTACAGAGCACTGAGAAGTACCTGCCTTCCTGAAGCGGGGGGGGGGGGGGCAGCTGCAATCCGTACCCTCTCTGGTTGCTATGCAGATGTGCCAGTGGAGGGGACCAGTCTCCATGGCCACAGATGCCCGGGTCTCCACGAGGAGCTAGCAGGGAGAGAGGTTGCCATGGTGATGCTACCCAAGCAGGGCCTGGCTCCCCGCCCACCATGCAAGGCTTTGAGGGCTGTGGGGAGGAAACAAGGGGTTCCGCAGCCGTGTGCCCCGCAGAGCCCAGCCTGAGGAGCCAGCGGCTTAGACTATTCCATCTTGAACATGGAGATGCATGATAAGATGAGAGAAGAAGCTACCCATCCCAAAACTTAAAAGTCATGTCCCTTGGCCAGATCCGAGAGTCCTCAAGGCACTAAATGAACGCTTTGTGAGTAAAATCGGGATTATCTTGTGATTGGCACAGTCACGGTGCGTTATTTGTGTGAAGTGTGTTTAAAGAACCGGCTTGTTAGAGTAACATTCAAAACACACACCCGTTCTTTAAAAGCGTGCCTTTGAGTTGTAATTGCCAGGATTCTCAAAAACAATGAGCGGGAAGTGTCAGCCCTTTTGGAGACAACCTGTCCCTCATTTTACAGATAAGTTGTACCCCAAAATCCACATGATGAATTACACACACACACACACACACACACACACACACCTCGCTTAAAGATAGACTTTAAGGAGAACATGAAGTTAAAATGATTCTTTGGGGTGGTCCCAAGCCACTGGCTGGTGTCCTTATGAAGAGGAGGGAGGACATAGACACCTATGGGGAGACAGTGTCTACCAGAAAAGCAAGTTGGCCTCAGAAGAAGCCAACCGTGACTTCCCTAAGCTCGTCTCCCAAAACACTCCGAGCTGTCCCTCGTATGCAGAGGGCAGCTCACTCCATGCTCTGCTTATTTCTTTGAGGAAACTGACTTAGTTTTGTTCCACCTTCCTAAGAGGCTGAAAGGGACGATGTCACCACTCCTCAAATAGCCACAGCTCAGACTATCTTTGGCAGGCCTGAGTTCTGAGTTCTTCCTGCCTGAGGTTAGGGATATTCATATCTTTTTTTTAGCTCATCCATGACCTCACATTCTCCCAACGCCTCCCTTGCACCAGGCACTGGGCAAGGTGCTGGGATGACAGCATGCAGGGAAGACAAGCGCCCGCCCTTCCCATAGTGCTAGCATCTCAGGTGCTCCCCAGGCAGCAGGGCACCGATAGGACAGGTCCTGAAGGACAGGGTGTAGCCAGAGATAAGAGAGGGAGCATCTGAGCCAGAAACCAGAGAGCCAGGAGCAGGCAGGGGGAAGGCTGTGGGCAGAAGGAGCCATGAGTGGCTGTTCCCAGGCTGGGATAAGTGGGGGTGTCCATGAGACACTGCTACAGTTCTGTATGGAGGGGTAAGGGTACAGGGGCAATGAGGATGGTGTCTTAAGTTGTCCCCAAGTATACTGTGCTGAGGGTCCCCTCTGTACCCCTTGTCTACAGCAAGCATTGGTAGAATGCAAGTAAAATTTAGAGAGAAAACTAAATGAGTCTCAGTTTTGACTCAGCAGGGTATGGGGCCTCAAGGATGCTGTGTTGTAGGAGCGCTGTATACATCCCTGACTCCTGCTTCAGGGCCAAGAGCAGCTGATCCCGCTGAAGGTGATAGGAGTGTTGATGGCTGCTACTGGGTACTTAGGAAGGGGCTTCAACCAATGCTGGTCACCCTGCTGGTTCACATTCCTCTCAGGGAGGAGGAGGCATCAGAAGGAGCCTGCCCTGGCTGGTTTGGGGCTCACAGATCTAGAATTAGGGACAGATCTGCAGGAACACTCAGGGGAGTCCCTGGGGATCTACTGCTCACCTCTGCACCCCACCCCCACCTCCCTAAATAACCTCTTGCTGGCAGTTCCACTCTGCAGCCTCTTTTTCCCCTGGAAACTGGCTCCAGGCATGCTTGTCCTAATCAGCCCCCACAGATACACAACAGGTATTCAGCCTTCGGCATCCTAAGGATGGAGAGACTGTATCTGCAGACTGGACAAGGGTAAATGGGTTACGTGCTCGACTCATATTGCTTTTCCCCTTGCCGGACCTTGCCAAGCTCCATCTTACCATTTCCCACAAAGCTCTGGCCAGGCCCTGGCAGAATGAGCTCAACCGACAGCTCCACCCTGGTTTCACTTCGCTGGCTGCCACTTCCGCTCAAAATGCTGTCTCACACCCCCATCGCTGGCCTGTCTCCAGGAGGATATCCTAGACGCCAGCCAACCCCACTACAAAGATTTAGGTGCCCGTGAAGTGTTTCAAAAGTGCCTTCGGAGAAAGCAGTTGGGAGTGGGAAGCACAAGGCTGCCAGTGAAGAAGGAGGCCCTCCCTGTGTCCCTGCTCCACACACCAGGCAGAGCTTTCCCATCCCCCACCCCGCCCCATATTGCCCAACACCTAGGCTCCCCTGTGGCTGTCTGCTCTGGAGGAAAAACTTACTGAAGAACTAGGAAGGGATACCCTGAGGTGCTGGTCAGGTCTGTGGGCATCCTGGCCAGATTAGAGGCATTACCCTGTCACTCTGGATCAAAAGTGCTGGCCCCCCTCCTCTTCCTCTTCACAGCCTCCAATCCCAGGAAAACTGCTTACAGTTCTGTGGTCCTCTGGACCACCCTCTCCGACCCCAGCAATCCATCCCAACACTGTCCACTTCAGAGCCAGATGATCGGTGCTTGGCTTCCCCTCCCCATGGGGGGAGGCCCATGGTCTGGGCTCACTCAGAGTATCAGGAACTTGTTCCCTTGGAGAAAGGTCCAGCAGGGACACTTGATTCCATTCTGACACAGCTGAAGTTCACATTCAAACAACCATGAGATTAATCCCTCTAGGTGTGGTAAACTTTAGACAGACTCCTGAGGGTCCTGCCATGGGGGCTTCCCCACCAGTCGTCGGAGGCTGACTGGAACAAAGACTTGAATCTGTCTCATTATATGTCACACTTGGGAGAATAAACTGTCAAGACACTGGACGTCTGCACACTGACTCCCCCCACTTGCCAGTTTCACACAGGCCTGTGGTAACCCCGAGCTTGGGGCTGGCTCAAATTTCTTTGTCCTGACAGACATCAGCATGGAGCTGACAAAAGGTGGAGAACACACACTTGTTTTCTGTGGGTTCACAAGTGCAGGCCCTCTCCAGGGTGAGACTACTCACAGAGAGCAAGAGAAGCTGTAAGTCCAGGCAGCCTTAAAGTCAAACCTCAGCTGCCACCCTGCCAGCAGGGGCTGGGTATTTCACAGCCGAACAAACCACAAAAGCTTCAGCAAGGCTGTGGGCAGGAAGCAGCCAAACCCTTTCTGACTAGTACAGAGATTCCGTGCCCCTCCGTTCTCTCTAGAAAATTTTCAGGGCCACTCTTACATATGAGGTGTCAGGCATCCTCTGTAACCACGGGCCTGGCACTCAGCCCTTCTGCCTCCCAGTGTAAAATGGAGTCGCTGTTCCCTCCTCGCTGCTGTGTGCTTGCTCCAGTGCAGAGTGAGCTGAAACACTCCAAGGACTCGGCACAGAGCTTGGCACGCAGCAAGTGCTAAATGAGTCTGATTATTCTTAGATCCTGGGGCTGTTCTGCTGCTGAGGGAGAGAACTAAGAAGTCACTGAGCAATAAGATCACCCAGAGAGGAATGAGTACCACCAACCAAACAAGGCAGTCATGAGGAGCACAGGGCCGGAGGGGCGCTCCTGTGCACAGCCAGAATAGACCTGAGTCCAGACTGTTGGCTTGGATCACCGTGGAGCAGGAGAACATCAGAGAGGAGACTTGAGCCCCAGAAGAAAGTCATGGCGATGGAGAACCAAAGTTGTCTCTCTCCCATTCCAGGGAGCACTGGCCCTCCTCTGCCTGGTGCTGGCTTCCAGAGAAGGCAAGCCCAAGTCTGGAGGGAGAAATAAAGCAAAAAAAACCCAAACCAAGCCAAACCAAACCAAACAAACCCTCCACACCTTCTGCGTCTGCTCTCCCCTGAATGTGCTCCCAAACCAGCCTGGATCTGAAGGCCTAAGGCCTTATACTCTAAGGCCAACCAGATGATACCCCGTGGTCCACACCCATGTTGTCATCATTGTCTTCATTTCCAAATGAGGCTCATGAAAGCCCACAGAGGCTCCTCGGCCAGTGGGAGCAGCTTCTGTGGAAAGGGTAAGCATGCCTGAGGACTCGGGTCCTCAGCGAGCCTCTGCCTACCTGGGAAGACAAAATGGGGAAGGGTTTACACAGAAGACAGAGCAGCAGACAGATGAGGGGTCTGCTGAGCTGACATGGGATTTCCACAATGCCCCTCCCCCACTTCTCTGTGTTCCCCTCCCCCTTCCCTCAGGAAACCACCTTTTTTTTTTTTTTTTTTTTTTTTTTTTGTCTGAGAGGCTGCCACTGACTAGAGTCCCCAGTTGCTAGGTGATGAGAACTCAGTCTGGCAGGCAGAGTATAGAGAAGGGCAGGGGCTGGTGGGCTTGAGTGTGCCCCCCCACACACACACACACACGCTTCCACAACCCTGCAGACAGCTGGGCACACAGACCCACAGGCCCAGTGGCAGGCAGAAGCAGACAATGGTAGTCGCAGGCGCTGGGCCCCTACAGCACACTCCCACCATCAGAGTACACCCAAACAATCCAAGGCTTCTGTATATAAACACCCCTCACTACCCAGACAGACACAGCAGGAAGACAGGAGGCTTGGATTCACACAAACACAGGCACAGGTGCACCCCAGATGCCTGCTGCTCTGCAGAGAAGGGAGGGGCCGCACCAGGCTTTACTAGAGATCAAAAGGACCCCCCACCCAGGGTAGGGACAATGGGACACCCAAGGAGAACCACATCCTCTCCCTAAAGAATGCTCCCCGCCCCATCCATCCCTACCTCCCACATCATCTAGAAGACTAGAGGCCATCTTCAGTCCAGAGCTAAACCAGGTTTTGTGCTCCACTTTATCTCCTTTGCTGGGGACACTGAATATGCCCCCACCCCCACCCCAGGCATTTGCTACACAGACCAGACTAGCCTCATACTAATAGAGATCTGCCTACCTGTCTCCCAAGTGCTGGAATTAAAGACATGCACCACTGTACCCAGCAAGTGACCCTGGGACTTTTACAGAGGAGACAGGCACATTGTATCCCAAGAGAGCCTGACCTGGATGCATTTGATAAGAAGAAACTGAAGTAGGGATGGGGGTCGTCCAAAGGCTGAGGAAGAAATGTGAGGTAGGTGCTTTCCTCCTTGCCTTGAACAAGTACCTGACAGGTGGCAGGTTAAGGAAGGGTGCATTGTGGCTCACAGTCTGAGGGTGCAGCCCATCGCAGTGGGAAATCCTGGCAGCAGGAACATGAAGCCCCTGCATACAGTGCACCCACAGCTGGGAAGCGGGAGAGAGATGACCCTCTGGGGTTCAGCTCATCGTCTCCTTTTAAGTGGGCCCTGGCACTCAGGGCGGGTTCTCCCTCCCCAGCTGACCGCTGGGAATACCTCACCGACTGCTCTGAAGTGTGTTCCCATGGTGATCTAAATCCAGTCACAGGGAAGGAAGATTAACTATCACAGGGAGCCACAGTGGCTGCTGCCCGGGGACAGGATGGTCAGCAGGGAATTCAGTCCCTGGGAAGGCTTGTAAGCAGTGAGTGTCATGATTTCTCTCGGGGAGGCAGGTCTAGAAGGGAAACCTGGGTGTAGAAGACCACAACCTTGCAACAGGCTGAACCAGGGATGGCCTTGGGGACTAAAAAAGGAACAGATGTGCAATTTGGCAGGAATAGGACCAGGTCCTAGGCATGGTGGGGTGTCTCCCATTCCAGGAATAAATCCAAACGCCTGGTCCTCTCCTTAAGTGAGCATACCTGTGTCTGTTGACACAATAGTGCTGGCAGCATGAAGCTAAGATCCATTGTCACCCTCTGAGGCCACAGGTGGCAGCTCTTGCCCTTTGACATGCACTGTGGTTGATGATCTGTAGGAGCAAGGGGAAGATGGGAGCCATGGACCAGTTAGGGACTGACATAGTTGAGCACTCAGAGCAGGCTTCCAGGACAAGCCAGCACCCAGCATATGCAAAACACCTCTGCCTGGTCAGGTATGATAGCCCATAGTGACTCTCAATTCTCCATGTAGCTCCAGCCACAGCAATTATACTACAAGAACATTCTAGAAACTTTACACCTACCACGGGGCATGAGAACAGAAGTTTAGAACTTCTACTGTGTGTCTCCCCCAAAGAAAAATAAATTGGCATATGAGAGCATACAAAAGTCCAATCCCAGCCAGGCGTGGTGGCGCACACCTTTAATCCCAGCACTCGGGAGGCAGAGGCAGGCGGATTTCTGAGTTCGAGGCCAGCCTGGTCTACAAAGTGAGTTCCAGGACAGCCAGGGCTATACAGAGAAACCCTGTCTCGAAAAAACCAAAAAAAAAAAAAAAGTCCAATCCCCTCATCAGGCAACCCTGTCCCTTCACGAGACAGATTCGAGCTGGCCTCTCCCAGGCTCATCCTCCTTCACATGGCCTGTAAGTGGATTTGTGGATTATCATCTCTGGATTTAATTAAACTAACCCTAACAAAATGCACAAGTGGCTTAAGAATTGTCGTCCTGTTCAGGAAGCAGGGCTGGAGATAAGGGAGACAAATGCTTAGTGAAAGATTCGGCATCAGCCCTGCGTTTCATGGGTCCCCTGTGCTTCATATACACGGATGCCAACGGACCTAAAGATCCTCCCTCCCCCGGGGGACAGCGATGCTTTATGTCCTATGTGGGACAAACTAAGTAGTGAGAGGCATGCATGTTACCCTCCAAGGAACCCCTGGGCACACTTCTTCCCCAGGGCTGCCACAACTGCAGGGTTTTGGGAGGTCAAACCATTATAGTGAGTTTGTATTGCAGCAGAGATGAAAGTGCAGTAAAAAATGTTAAGCATCTTGGGCTTTTAAACTATTTTGGAAATAGTTGTAAGCTTATTACTGAAGAATCTCTCTCCCTCTCTGTCCTCTCTCTCCCCCCTCTCCCTCTCCCCATCCCTCTCCCCGCCCCCCAAAGTTCAATTCCTGAAAAGCCCTCCCCTAGCTCCCCCTAGTGGCAACGTGTCACATAACCAAGGTGCACTGAAATAGATAAGAAATGGATATTGCTAGGTGATGTAGTGTTGACCGTGTCATGAATGCCTGAGCCGACACAAGAGGAATCTGCTTCACCCCAGTGGTTTCTCAAAGCCCACAAGTCAGTGTAGAAATAAGATACCACCACCAAGTCACCAAACTCAAGGAGTTCCCTAAAGAAACCAGCAGTCCTCTTTCAAAATCAGAGGTGTGATAGGCAAGGAAAGACTGAAGAGCAGTGCCTGGCAGATCAGCGGAGACCTGGACATCACCATTCCTGTTGAGCTACCCCAGCTTGCTCCTTGCCCCACCCATGGACACCAAAGAGAACCTCAAAGCCTCAGCAGACTGTGTTGTGACACAGGCAATGTAGGAGCCTGGCTTATTCCCCAGAAATCAGAAGAACACAGGTGGGAAAACAGAGTATCTCATCACCCGTGAACAGGGATGCTGTGGCTTGGTTCTAGACTCCAGAACAGTGCAGACCTTTAATTTACGATAAGGTTGTATCTGCCAGCTGTCAATCAAGTTGGAGTTTGACTTGTAACTAAGCTAAAGGCAAGCTTGGGTCAAGAGACAAGACAAGACAAAGAGGACTGCTGTCTGGATGGCCTGGACCACAGAGTCTGAAAAGCCTGGTGCAGTCAGCATAAGGCTCTGAGGTCCCTGTAGTGTCCATGACTGGGGCAGGAGGCAAGCCAGGGCAGCTAAGCAGGAATGGGGATGTCCAAGTGACAAGGGAGGAGGGAGACAGATGAGCATCAGTGAGCCCTATGAGGAGGCAGTTGGCTATGAGAGCATCTCTCCCCTGGAGAGCAAAAGTTAGGCCTCAGAGGGGCTTTCTTGGGAGACAATATCTGTCACGGGGCACAGATTCACCTCCTCAGGAGGTTGGCTCAGAGGGCTGTGCATACACTCCCACGGGAGCTAACACAGCAGGGACGGGAGCCAGGGGCCCGGCTTAAATCATCAGCATGTTCTAAGCCTCCTGCTGCCTGTTTAATGAATTTTGGAGACAGACTGGGGGAGGTGGGGACACTGACTAGATGCAGCCCAAGCCTGAGTCCCTTTCTCCACAGCACAGGCTCCTCCAGGTCTCTGATAGAGATGGGTTAAGCATTAAGATGGGATAAGATGAGTTAAGCAGTGGTACTCTGGTCCTGGGCTCCCGGTCCACCCACTCCCTGCTGGGTCCGGCTCCAGGTTAATAATGTCAGTGGCCCAGATCCGGTGGGGACCAGCAGGAGAGGGGTTCTACTATAGTTACCGCTGCTGTGAGCCACTCCTGACTTCCCAGCATTAAACAGCTTCCTCTGAGCTCAGCTCTGAGGGACAGCACTTCACACAGAGCCCAGCAGGGTAGCTCACCTCCACAGGTCTGAAGCTGGGGGAGAAAGGGGGGGGGGAGTAGGAAAGCTGAGGGCTGATGGTGACTGCAGCCACTAAGGATTAAGAGTCACTTGGAGCTTCTTTGTCACAAGCATCACTGAGAGCTGGGCTAGGATGCAAGTTGTATGGCTGGCTACATGTGACCTTCCTGCACGGTCTGGAGTTAGAGTGTACTGTAGGTTCCCGCCGGGCTGCTACAAAGAAGACAAAATCTGACTCCCACCTCTAAGTAGCATTCTGTCCAAGTTGTGGAAATCAGGAAGGTTGGCCCAGATCCAAATATGAGGCCAACCCCTGACAGGGGCAGAAAGCCATTGCCATAGATCCTGTGCGCTAGTACATGTTCTAACCCACTTTAGGAAATGCCTCTTTCTGCAGGGTTCTTCTGGCCCTGTGTCTATACCCAGGTTCATATAAGGATCTTCCTTCTGGCTCTGGATCGCCTCTGTAGCCACGCCATTGCAGTGTTGATCCAGCCCTCAACTTTGTCTACTGGTCTCCATTTCCCCGCCTGACACTGCTTGTGGCACAGTGACCCACAAGAGAGACTCAGCTCCTGGTTTGCCACGTCTTTTGGAGCAAACCATCTTGTATGAGATTCTGAACTCAGGCGCAGCTTATGTCATCCATGGGGAATGGGGAGGTAACTCCTCTGTCCCCCTCTGCCTCAGGCCTGTACCCTAATCCTCTACATACCCCCAGCCTTCACCAACTTGGTCAGTATCCTGCCCTGGGCTGACACTCCACTCTGACATCCTCTAGGCCCTCTTTTTCCCTGAGTGCAGACCTGGGGACTTTAGTCCTGTGATCCTGATCATTCCACTGAAGGTCCAGCTTCCTGAAATGTCTCAGAGATGGAGCCAACACCTGTCAGCTGCTTACCACCCTGCCCCGTTATGTCACAGGTCCAGGCAAGAATACAGCCCTATCCCTGCAGGAGTTCACATCCCAGGAGACTCATAGTGGCTGGAAGAAGGGGGGACCATGGGGTGGAGTACAGGTGAAGCAAGGAGGAGACAGGGCTGGGATCAGGTGCCCCCTGATCAGCTGCCCTCCCTGCAGAGCTGCCCCCTGTAGGGAGGTGCGTGTCCCATCAAGGCATCTCTCTGCAGCTGGAATCCTGGCCCTGCTTATCTGATCCAGGACTCCTGAGAAACTCCCATAGGTGCTATGTAATTATGACTTCCCTGGTGGTTAACTCCGAGTCAAGTTAGCCGGGTTAAACCAATACTCAAGCTGAGGTCAAAAGTCAGTCCTAGATGTTCCTACAAGGGTGTTTTCTAGACAAGGTTCATATTTAAATCAATGGACTTTGAGAAATCAATGGATTGGAGTCTACTGATCCATCAAGTCAGTCTCACTTGATCCATCAAAGCCAGAAGAGTGCAGAGGCTGATCTCTCCTGCAGGAAGAAAGACTTCAGGATGCTCTCGGATTTGAACAGCTAGGCACCTCTTTCCAGCTGCCCAGCCCAGCTCTAAGGTGCTTGACCTCTGCATGCCTAGGGGCCAGTTCTGCAATCTGTCTCTCTCCCCTTTTCCCTCATGGCTCTGTTGATTTCCTTCTCAGGAGACCAGCTTCTCTAAGGAGCTGTCATCTACACAGACTTGAATGACATGAGCCAGGGACACTGACACACAGACACCTGGGACATGGGTTCAACTGAGGACCTGAGAGCAACTAGCCACTCTGCCATCCTGCATGGCTGGGAAGTTGGAGACTCCAGCAGAATACAGAGGCAGGGGTGGCTGTAGGGCCAACTATGCAGACCTTGTAAGAGAAGATGAACTGTCTTGAGGAGTCAGGTGGACCATGTGGGGTGGAGATCCAAGAGGGAGTGATGCTGTGGCCTTTGTTTGCAGTGACAACCACAGCTAATAAGTCAGTAGTATGGGTGATTAGATTCTGAATATGTTTTGGCTGTTGAATCTAAAGGCTGCGAGAGGGATCAGGTGGGCTGAGGGTGTGGTCAGAGTTTAAAGAGCTCCAGAGATTCCTATCCCAGTGGCATGGCAGGAGATGGGCAGTCACTGCTCTCCCCTAGGCAGGGTAGAGTTTGGTAGCACATGAGAGTACAGGAACCATCTTTATCCCAGCCACCCTGAGGCCTATAGGTGTAGACACCTGTGCTCTAGACAAAGACCAGAGTAGCCCCTGGCCCAGTGAGCAAGGACCCTGCAAAGAGATCGAGACCAGAGCCAAGCCAGCCACTGAACAGAGCCCGGGGAACTCAGGCGAGCTAAAGAGAGAAGACACAAAATAATTAGTGAGCAGAGTGTAATTAAGTGCTAAATTGTGTGTTTCAGACTGGCTGAGCTGCGGGAGTGTGGGGTGGGGGAGTCACATCACACAGGAGTGGCTGAGGAAGGGCGACACTTAGAGAGGGTGTGTCACAGAAAGACAGGTTTCCCAGGTGTGCGAGCAATGGGAAGGGGTGAGGCAAATTACAGTGGAGGGGACAGGGGGGTGCTAAGGAGAGAAACCCCAGAGCAGTGGAGGAGGAACACAGTCCATGAGCCAGGAACCCCCGACATCCTGTGCCATAACTTAGGGACAAACTGTGCTTGTACTTAGGGACAAGAGTGGCATTCAGCTGTGTTCAGATCCAGGGCAGGGTCTGAAACTGGGAACACCAGGCAGGCTGGCAGGCAGGCAGGCAGGCAGGCAGGCAGGCAGGCAGGTAAGGGAGACCTGGGTGTGCAGGTACACAACTGCTTTGGATCCCCTAGTCTGGTCCTGCCACTGGGCCCTTAGTGGAAATCCTATCCACTCTTATCGCATACGTCATCCTATGGGAGTATCAGGCTTCCTGGTGGCATTGGTTTGGTCGAGACTCAAGGGTCCTTCAAGACAGGGTGATCTCACTGAGACTCTCAGAAGTCAGGAGTGCTAAGAGAGGACCCTGTGGGAACTCTATGCTCCAGAAAGGCAAAAATGGGGGCCTCAAAGCCCAGCAACACTCAAACATTTGGAGTTCATAGCTGGGGCAGGAGAGGGCCTAGCTGAGAGGTAGGCCTGGTTGAAAGGCAAGCCAGAAGGGCCAGGCTCCAACAGGGCCTGGCAGAGCCTGGCAGGGCACTGAGGCCAATGACTGGGAAGGAATTGGTGTGCAGGAAGCCCCCCTCTTCAGTTCTCTGTTTGCAGTGTGGCTTAGCACACACTGCCTGTTAAACAAATGTTATGACAGGACTACTTGAGCACCCAGAGACAGCAGTGACACTCGGCTGTCACCAAGGGTGGCCTGCAATGGGGCTCTCTTCTCTAGCCAAAGCCTCCAAGGTTCACACATGGGCAGAAGGGAAACAGTATTGCAGGATCCTTCTGTCCCTCCAGGCATGGTCCTGTCCATCAGCAAGGATTGATGCCGGCCCTGTCCTGGGGCCTAGGACACAGCAGCTGCCTGGCTGCAAACGATACCTAAGTGCCGCAGGCTGACCAAGCAGAAACAAGTCCAACTCACACAGGACCCATGTAAAGACAGAGCATAAAGCCTCAAGGTAAGGAGATGAGATGGTCAGATAGCAATCTGGGGCAGACTTCGGGGTGGAGACCTGAACAGAGTGAAGGAACCACATAGGGATATGGAGGAAGAATATCTAAGCGCTGAACAGCATGAGCAAAGCTCCTGAGGCCAAACGATGCTGGATGGTTAAAGAAGTGGTGGAGGGAGAATGAGCACAGGGAGCCAACCTCATTAGGCAGAGAGGCCTCTGCACACGCACCTCGGGGCCATTGGAGGGGATGGAGCAGGAGGGACCAGATCTGGGGTTAGGGAGAACAGGACCTCTCTGGGTGCTGGGAGGAAGAGGGGTGAGCAAGAGCAGAAACAGAGAGGTTAGATATTAGGGTATGGATGATTCTACATAGGAAGCTGTCACAGGGTGGGGGTCAGCGTGTCTAGTGTGGCCTTGACAGGACCTCTTTACAGAGGAAATGTGGGGTGTGAGGGGCTTCCACAGGGGATCCACAGGCATCCAAAGAGTGCCAAGTCTCCTCATTCATTCATCCATCCTCCACTCGTGTCCCTTTCCTTTGGGGGGGGTGTATGAGGAGGAAGTGATGGCAGACACGAAGATGTGGGTACAGCATCGCTTGTCAGAGTGGATAGATTACCCTTTTATCAATAGCATAACGAACAAACGCATCACTCAGAGTCATTTAGAACAAAGGACGCAGCTCTGAGACTGGGAGAGACTTCTGCCCACCAGACCTTTGTTCTCTAGAACAAACACTGCCCAGCCCTGTGCAGGCCCCTGCGGATGTGGAGACCCAACAGCCCCAGCCCAGCCCAGGCTGTCTTTCCAGCACCAGAGCGCAGGAGGTCTCTGGCCAGCCAGAGAGAGGGCCGGGAACATTTGTTGAAGATGGGTGATAAGGCAAACCCAGCTGCAGACACAGCTGGGACCAGAGATGCTTGGACAATGATCAGAGGACCATGTGCCACAAAGCAGACAGGGCAGGGCTTGCACCAGGAAGCTGCTGGGCCCAAGAGACCGCTGACATCTGCTGGGGATGTGAACTATGCCCACTGAGGTAGGCTAGCACAGGGAAAGAACCATCCTGCCATTCCCTCAAGATAACAGAGCTCCCTGCCGGTCTTCCTACCTGGATCCCACCCAATGACCTCCCTGCTAAGCCTATACCTGCCTTCTGTCCTCTGAGCCCTACTCCTATACCTTATGATAAGACCTCAGCAAATTGCCTACCCTCTCTGGGCCTCCATAGAAGGCCTAAATTCAATCTGTTATTTGCAGAGTCAGGGTCACAAGGCACAGGAGCTAGTAGCCCTCGGAGGACTGTATCCTCAGCAGTAGCCCAGCCAAGCAGCTGATTTCACTGTCTTTAAACAAAGCTTCCAGATGGGGCACTGCTGTCTGTGGGTGCGCTAGCCGGCTGCTTCAATGATCCACTAATTGGGTCTCCAGGGAAGGGGCTGAGGAAGAGCAGCCCCTACCCTATCCATCGGTTCATCCATTTGTCCATCCATTCACTGAGAGTTTACCGTGTGTGAGGATGCTGGGGGGCTGTTGCAGTTAATGGGGAGACAATATTGCACAGATGAGCCAGCTGGCCCACCGTGCTTACACAAGGAGCAGTCCCCAAACCCCCTAGGACAGAAAGTTAAGCAGGATTGATTGGTGGCGTAGAAGCATCCTGGGGTGAAATTTAAACTAAGACCTGGCAGGTAAGATGGGACCAGCAGACCACCAAGGGAAGGGACAGGGGACTGTAGAGCAAGGCCAAGGACCAGCTTATGCTTAGGGGGTTTAACTGCTTTGTATGTGTTGGTGGGCATGGCCAGGAGGAGGGAAGACAGGATACTACCAGCAGGTACCTGTGAATAGGTTCTCTAGGACCTGAGCCCCAGGCACCAGGCCTAGGAAAGGTGTATCACAGCTAAATTGCTCCCCCTGCTGGGCAGGGCTTTGATGACCATCAGTGTGTTCAGTGCTGGACTAGGAACCTAGGGACCAGGAACTGACTGGACCATACTGTTCAGCCTGGTTGGACCCAGCCCAGAGACCCATTTTCTTCTACCTGAAAGTTTGGAAAAATCTGAATCTGTTGCCAGCTCTCACAAATGGGAAGACAGAGCTGGCCATAGGAGGTTTAGGCAGGATGGAAAGTTCAAATCCAGCATGAGCAACAAAATACGACTGCTGAAGAAACCAAAGTCACACGAAATAAAACTTTATGCAAATGAGTCACTGTCCAGTGTCTCTCACGCTGTCTGGCAGAGGTGGCCAGGCATCGTGCCAGGCCTCACCCCTCTCCTGGGTCCAGCCTCTCAGCTTGCCAGACTGGTATGTCCAAGAGCCCCTCTCTCAGCTGACAAGGGGCCCAGGGAACTGGGCAGCCTCCCACCCCTGGTTCCAAGACCATCTCCTCACATCCCTGCCTACAGACCTAGGAACAAAACCCTTTAGGATACAATTAAATTCAAAGGCCTCCACAGCCAGAGTCCATGGGCAGGGCAGTCCACACAAGGTGAACCTGAGGCGCAGGGAGTCTCAGGATAGATAGCCCAACCAGACACACCAGGCAACTTATAAGACGTAAAGTAAACCACCTTTCCTAAACCCCAGAACATATCCATTCCGCTGTGTGATTTTTGGGTGAATAGCTGACCTCTCTGAGGCTGTGAGTCTTCATCCTAAAGATGAATTCCTGGAGAAGGCTAGGCTCTTGGCAATGTCTTCAATGTTCACCTTCCTGGGTGCGCAGCCAAGCTGAGACTGGGAAAAGGTAGTGGAGTGGTGCCAGGTTCTAGCTCAAGGTGATAGGCAGCCAAAAGGTTGGAAGAGAGGATGCAGCAGTGGCTCCTAGCCCATCCATTCAGGCTACAAGATGCAGCAGGAGAAAAGGACCCAGGCTAGGAGGGGAGGAGCAATCTGGAAGGGAGGGGCACACCAGTAGTATACAGCACAGGCTAGACCACAAGTGGGATGAGAGGGTGGGGCAGGGATCAGAGAGGAGACATGAACTGGAGTTCCAGGGGGGGTATAGGAGGAGGGACAGGGTGGGGTAGACTGGGATCTAGGCAGGGAGCTTGGACAGGAGGACACCATGAGACAATGGGGATACAGCTCCACAATATATCCCCACGGTGTCTGGGCTGAGCAGCTGAGTGTGGCCAGGTCCTAGGTCGGTCCTAGGAGATGGCCTGGAGGGTGGGGAGGGAGCAAGGGCCTCCCACTCCCTGCCCTCCCCTCTCTCTTCTTCCTGCCTCCCCATCCCCTCTTCCTCTCTTCCTGTGCCTGTCTCCTTAGAGCCTGGAGCCACAGCACCCCCTGCTGTCCTCACACTGCATTGCGTCCTGAAACCACATAGCCATCTCTGGGTTATGTTTCCTAAGGTGTGTGGTGCTGTCCATGCAGCCAGAGATTCTGGACCTCAGAACCTTTATCTGGTACTGAAGGGCAAGACCTGGGGTTCCCACTGGTGTGCCAGACACTGTGGTGGGACAAGCAGAATGCAGGCACCCCAAGTCTCCAACCATGCTGGATTTCCCACTAAGCCTTCCCTCTTCTGCAGCTTCCTTTCAGAACCTGGAGAAGGTTCTGCTGGGCTTCGGGGAGGACAGCCCAGGAACCGGCTTCAGATTTAAAATACACTTAAAGCAAAGGAAAAACAAAGTCACATGACAAATGGGAAATTGCAGCCCTTCACAAGCCGAATGAGATGTCAGCACAGAAAACAGCCTCACAGGAGAAAAACAGTGGAGACTCGGAGCAGGTCTGCAGGGGAACAAAAAAAAAAAAAAAAAAAAAAAAAAAAAAAGCCCAAATGGCCCTGAGCTGGACAAGGCTGTCTCTACAAATGATGAGTGAAGCAGAGATCTGCAGACTGCAGGCACCATTAGTCACCATCAGAAACGCAGTGTGCCCTCAGGTGTGCCTGCAGCATTGTGGAAACAACCTCCCTGAGCTGCCAACACCACCAAGGACGGACCCAGCACACAGTGCCAGGTCCTACAGACACAGGGTGTCTCTACAGTCACACCCTGGGAGCTAGGGCATTGTCTCCTTGGAACTGCTGACAACACCCTGCCCAGGAGCTGGTGTTACATAAGCTCTGCTATGTCACAGGAGGAGGGCCTCTGGCTGGGGAGGTCTGTGAGCACCCAGTGCAGCAGTATGCCCCAGACTGCACAGGGAAGCCTCTGGGCTGTCTGTCCAACCTTCACTGGACTACCTCTAAGAACAGGAGACTCACCCTGTTACAGGGAGGGGGAGCTAGAGCTGGAGGTCAGGACTCACACCCAGGGAGTAGACCCACCTCCCTGCTCCACAGCATCCTGGGAGTCCAGCCACCCTAGCCTTTAGCAAACACCATGAAGACCCATGGCCAGGAGTCTGGGGATGTCCACTGCTGTGCTGAATAACACTGGCAGTTCCCTTTCCACTCTGAGTCAATGCAGGTAACCTGTCCTCCTTCAAAGAGGACTATCCCAGCATACACAGACAAGACCAGCCTCCCCTAACTCTTCCCCGACTCCGTAGTTTAGTCCTAACATTTGGTTTTGCCTAAACTGGGCATTCTGGGTATATTGGGAAGAAACTCTGCCTGTATCTTCTCTCCTTTGTGGCCTTAGATAGTCTCCACTGCCTCCCCAGCTAACAATGGCCTCTTTACATCACCCTCCCCCTTCTCATCCAGGCTATTTATTTGCCTATTATCTGTGGTTTCTAATAGAACACAAGCCCAGAGGACAGGGGCCCTGTCTATTCCATACACCACCAGAGCCTAGAGCACTGACTGGCACATAGTAGGTATTCTGTCAATATCTGCATGAATGAGCAACTGCAGACTGGGAGCAGCAGGCTGGAAGAGGGCTGCTGCATACAGGGCCAAAGTCAGGGTCTGGCCATGAGCCCTGCTTTGAGCGGCATCCAGTCAGGCAGGTCCCATGCACTGTCAAGCCCCTGCCTTTGTGCCCCTTCCCTTCCCATCAGTCTCCTCAGGCAGGGAAGAGGCCAAGAGGTCATGGGTCTCCTAGACACACTGGGGGGCAGGAGGGGTCTCTATTCAATAGGAAGCATTGTGACACCTAATCACTCTTTCCCTGGTGGAGGGTGTCACAGGGGTGATTCTCAGTAGCCTCAGTAGCCTAACAGAAAATTAGCATGGCAGCCAGCGAGAACAAAGAGGCAGATCCCCCCCCCCCCGGGGGTGGGGGTGGGGGCTGCTCACAGCCAAGCTCTCCCTCACAGTATCCCAGCCCTTTAAGCCTAGCCTCTCACAGGCCTTAGACAGAGGAGGCCCTGAGAACTAGCACAGATGCAGGTGGAGGGAATGAGCAGGTGCTCAGCCGCCCTGTGGATGGGCCTCCTCTGTGTGGAGCTCTCCTGCGCATGCCTGTGCTGTCTGGTCTTTTGTTTTTAGTGTAGACTTTGCAAGAGAGGACACACAGAACTTGGAATAATGGGTCTGCAGTGGAAAGGGTCCCTTTCCACACCTGGCTCCCACCCTGCCCCCAAGATAAGCACACCCACTGAATCCTTGCAAGATTTCTTTATGCATATAGAGAGGTGTGGACATAAGGACGGACAGACACACACACACACACACACACACACATGCACTCTAAGCTTGGCTCTGCTTGTTATACCTCTCCACTACACTATGTCTGGAGTCTCTTCTTCGTCAGAACGTATCTTGAACCCCAGTGGCTCTCCTGAAAGCCTGTGTGTCACTTCACAGTGAATCCCTTCTTGTTGGACATTAAGGGTACTTCCAGCTCTCTGCTTTAGCAGATGATATCTTGATATGCCAATCTTTACACATTCCTCCCTCTGCAAGCTGCTTTCTTTTTTGCTCAATAATAAATGATGCTTATCTTCCCGGGTAAACAGCCCTGCCAGTCCTTTGAGAGCTGAATAGCATGCCATTGTGCTTTCTAGCCAAAGCAGATGTAACCACTCCCTCACTGGAGTCTAGACTGTTGCCAGCATTTTGTTATTACAGGCTGCTCTGCGGGGACATTCCTTCAAGCTAAGCCTTGGCACACGTCCTTAATTCTCTCCTCGGCCACGTGCCCAGAGATGGAATTTATAGGTCAAAGGGTGTATTTTTTTTTCTTTTATCTTTTTTTGGTGCCACATTTTAAAATCCTTTGAAGTGTGTGTTTGTGTGTGTATGTGTGTGTGTCTGTGTCTGTGTGTCTGTGTGTCTGTGTGTTTTGTGTTTTCTTTTAGGCTAGAGGTTCCTGGAGGTGCCCTCAAAGCTTTCCTGTGGTTTTGCATAATGGGCTCTGTATGCTTTCTTTCCCTCCCTCTAAAATTGCTCAGACAGCCATCGTCTGCGCCTGCCTCATGGGTGGGAGCAGACATAAGTCTTTCCCCAGCCTGGAAGCTTTTTCCCCTAAGCAAAATGTGGGAGGAGCTGTAGCTCACTGGAGTTCCTGTGTGACCTGGGCAGCCAGGGAAAGCAGGGTGTGGTGGTGTGTCCATAGCCACAGCTGCTCCTGCTCTGAGGTTGAGTTGGCCTGAGACCTGGGACAAACATCTCACCACTAGGTAGCATTACCCAGACTCAAGCAGAGGAACCTGAGTTCCAGGCCAGCCTGGTCTACAAAAGGAACTCCTGGCAAGCCAGTGCAACATAGTGAGCAAAGAAACGAACAAAAACAAAATGCCTGATGATGAAGGCATCAGGGTGGTAAAGATGAAGATGCTGAAGATGAGCTAACTCTTCACCAATGGCCTGACTGATACCTTGGCCATCAGGAGCATCACTAGGCCCACTGGCCAGGCAGGGCCTGAGGATTGACTTGGGTGTCCCCTATCAGTGTCACTGCCTGCCATGGGCTGGAAGTGTTGGAGCCATTGGAGAAAAAGGTTCACCTTCTCCCTGCACTCTCTGGCCTTCCAACCTGCTTGGGTGTTCTATGCTCAAACACAGATTCCCTTTGGCTAAAGGCAGGATAAGACTGAAATGGTTGGGCCAGTGATACTGTGGTAACTCCCCAGCCACCAGGTGGACAGCTACAATGGTTCTGAGAAGCCTGAGACAGAGGAGGAGACCCCACTGACCCTGGAGTGCTGGGATGGTGTTGGGTACTGTTAAAAAATCACTATTATTGTTAATTATAAATTCTCTAGGTTCTTACTGTAAGCACACCCCTCTGATGTTCATGTTCCTGCAAATAAACAAAGACACTAGGGGGGAGAAGAGCAATTTGACTCCCTAATTAGCAGCTATTAGATCCTCCCTAGGTTCTCTGAGCAAAACGACTATCAGATAGTCAACCAGATTACCCTTATGCCTAGAGGAAACTACACAATTGCAGCTGATTGCTACAGCTCATCAAAGTATAGCCTAGTCAGGGCTGTTTTAGTATAAGGCTTTTGTTAATACAAATCTTGGGGAACTCTAAATAACTCTGAAACCATTTCTTCCTAGAGACCAGGGGAGGAGTACTTCCTCTGGTGGTCTAGCAGAGGGACTGTTGTGATTGGTGGCAAGAAGGAAGACTGTGAGTGGCCTAAACACAAACCTCCCTGGCTCTAATTAGAGCGAAAAGAGTTAGGCTGTGGTTGGTGCAAACTCAAACCATCATTTGCATGTAAGGCTTGCTGTGATTGGTGTAAATACAAATGTTTATTTGTATGTAAGGCTTATGGTGATTGGTGCAAACACGAATCCTCATTTCCATGCAAGGCTTGCTGTGATTGGTACAAACTCAAACTGTCCTTTGCATGTGAGGTGTGTGATCTGTGTACTCACCTTTCTTCAGGTTTTAGAAACAGGCTGCTCAGCTCATTCAGCTCAGTGCTAAGAGAACAAAAAATGTGTCCCAATATGATGGTTCCTAGTGCCAGACTGTCCCGAGGACCCACTCAGGGCTGTTGACAAAGCTAATGCTTGCTTCTCCCTGACTCATTTTGAAGACCCTTTGTGAACAGCATCCAAAGAAACTCTCCTGGATTCCAGAAACAGGCAGGCAGAGGACACACAGCTGCTTCAGCCTGAGGCAGCTGCCCTGTGGACCCTCATGCTGTGTTGTTATGCTTTGACCCCATGGATCTAAATAGTGGTTATGTCCTTGGCAATCCTGAAAGGTTTTGATCTCAAACCTCCTTTACTTTCTGAAACATCGAGGACCTCAAAGAACTTGGTGTCCATCTTCACTGTCTACATCATGACACTTGTTGCTAAAATGACACACTTAGAATTTATGACACTTTCCTTTTGTTTGCGAAAAGGTCTCATGTAGTCCAGACTGGCCTCAAGCTGGTTATATAGCTAAGGCTGACCTTGAACTCTTGATCTTCCTGCCTGTAGCTCCCAAGTGTAGAGATTACAGGCATGGCTCATTATAACTGGTTTAAAGTTTTATTTTGTTTTAGGGTTGGGTTTTTGTTTGTTTGTTTGTTTTGCTTTGTTTTTTGTTCTTTTGCTTTGTTTTCTTTTGTTTTGCCTTTGAGACGGATTCTCTGTGTAGCCTTGGCTATCCTGGAACTAACTCTGTAGATCAGGTTGGCCTCAAACTCAGAGATCTACCTGTCTCTGCCTCCTAAGTGCTGGGATTAAAGGTGTGTATCACCACCTGGCAAAGACTTTTTAAAAATAATTTTAAATTACATTAAAAAAATTTATTGTGTGTGTGGGCATACATACCATGGTGTACATACTGAGATCAGGACAACCTGTGGGAGTTAGTTCTCTCCTTCTACCATGTGGGTCCCAGGATCCAAATTAGATTGTCCAGCTTGGCAGCAATCACCTTTACCTGCTGATCTATCCTGATTGACCCCTAAAATAGACTTTATAAAAATTATTTTGGTGACAGTAGTACTTAGGCAGTCCAGGCTGGCCTTAAATTTGCAATCTTCCTGCCTCAACCTCTCAAATGCTAGGATTGCAGATGTGTCACCACCCCCAGCCGTAGAGGCTTTTAAAGAACATGCATACACCCATGCGTGTACCTTTAGCTTCCAGAGCTATGAAGTCAACACATACTCTGCCTAGAAAGTTCTACTGGACATCAGAGAGAGAATGAGAAGGCAGGGGTTGTCTTACATTCTTTAAAAATAGTTTTGACCTTAAGAACTCAGGACTCCAGTTTGGGAATTCCTGGTCTGTGTCATGCCCCTGCTTCGAAATCTTCAGGAATTGTAAAAAACCACTGGGAAGCAAAGAGGTGACGACATGTGTACGCTATGACCACAGTGACTCTGTTCCACAGAACAACACCCAGAAGGTTTCTCAAGAAAGTCAGACGCAGAACATGTGTCCCAGCATCCCTTGTCACCACCACCAAACAACTCAAATTGGCAAATAAATGATACCATTTATGGAACAGCGGCACATGGGCATCTTGAGTATTAGTACCAGTCCCTAAATCAAAGTGAGATGAGCAGTAAGTTGGGGAAGGTGAATCAGAACAAACTGGTTTGGTTTACTCCAAAGCAGAGACAACAGAGGACCTGCTGTTTACATGTACACACACACACACACACACACACACACAGAAAGACAGACAGACAGACAGACAGACAGACAGAGACACAAAGAGACAGAGAGAAACAGGGAGAGAGAGACAGAGAGACAGAGAGAAACAGGGAGAGACAGAGACAGAGAGACAGAGGCAGAGACAGAGACAGAGACAGAGACAGAGACTGAGGCAGGGGAGTGAAGAAGCAAGCACAAAGTTCAGTTGCCTGCTGTGGGACCAGATTGGGAAAGAAGGGATGGACACAGGGGATTTCCACTGTACCCATGATGCTTCATCCCTAAAGCAATGGCTTCAGCCAGGGATGGAGTGAACCACACCAGCCTCTGAGCCCATTTGTTACCATTTACAGTCCTGACAGCCACCTGTCAGCTGCCTGCTTAGTATCCATCTCTTTTCTTTCTTATTCATTTATGGAAAGTAGCAGTCCCCCAAAGGAAGCCAGACAGGTCCAGCTGCCATCATAGAGAGGTGACACTTCCAGCAATGTTTGGCCAATGAGGCAAATGTAAGGTATGAGGTACCCTTCTCACACACACAGGGTGACAGTGGTACCAGGGAGACACTCTGTAGGACTAGACAGTTGGAGCCACCATCCTGTGAAAGAGAAGTGGGGCTTAGGACAGTACATCACCGAGGTGCCTAGGTCAAAGATGACATCATGGGGCCCTGTGCTAGCCTGGACCTCAGACTCTCTTCTTGAAGTCAGTGTGGCCCAGCTAGTATCTATTCAGCCATGAATTCAGCACCCTCAACACGGGCCAAACTGGGCTGTCACCTTCCAGGCATATCCTGAGTATGTGGTTATTCACTGAAGATGCAAATGTCCACGTGCTCCTCCCCACTTCTTTCCCCTTAGCATCTCTGAGGAGGAAGCCTTCCCAGGCACAGCAGAGCTAGAACAGGGACTAAGCACACGAGCCAGTCAGCCTGGAAGCATCTGGATTTGCCTGTGTGTGAACAGGCACAGCTAGATTTTTTGGATGCCTACAGGCCTCTGGTTTACTTCAAGCCAGTTTGAACTGGATTCTTGTTGCTTGTATGCAGAGGAGTCCAGCTGACAGGAGAGCAGAGTGGCCTTTGTGTCTCTAGAACAGAGGTTCTCAACCTTCCTAATGCTGCACTGTGGTGACACTCCTACCATAAAATTATTTCATTGCTACTTCATAACTGTAATGTTGCTATAGTTGTGAATAATAATGTAAATATCTGCTATGCAGAATAGCTGATGTATGACCCCAGTGAAAGAGTCATTGGACCCCCCCCAAAGGGGTTGAGACCCACAGGTTGAGAACCTGTGCTCTAGCACAAACCTGGCATTGGGCAGTTTGTCCTAGAAACCAACCACCCAGTTCTCCTGTGTTTTTAAGAGAGATGAGGAACCACACATTGATGAAGGAAACAGATTTATGTACAGCTTGGCCAAATGGCGAGTGTCTGAGCTCTTCCCCATTCCAGTCCCTGTGCCTGCGGCTAGATGACAGTTGTGAAAGTCAGGAGTCAAGGCTGGAGCAGGGGTCAGCTCACTTGACAGACACCAGGTTGCCTCCTGCTCTATTATGGGGAGAGTCTTTTTTTTTTTTTTAAACAGAAATTCATCCATTCTTTTAGATTTTTTTTCAGTTTGATGGAATACAGATTTTTTTTAAGATTTATTTATTTATTATATGTAAGTACACTGTAGCTGTCTTCAGACACACCAGAAGAGGGAGTCAGATCTTTTTACGGATGGTTGTGAGCCACCATGTGGTTGCTGGGATTTGAACTCCAGACCTTTGGAAGTGCAGTCGGGTGCTCTTACCCACTGAGCCATCTCACCAGCCCCAGGGAGAGTCTTTTATTCAAGTCTAGGGCGAGGAAAGTGGAGGTCTTGAAGATTCCCCATTTGGAAGGAGAAAAGAACTTTGAGGGTTTGAAGAATTCTCTACCAAGTCCAGGCCTGGCAGAGGATTTTGGACAGAAGCCTCCTTCCTTTGATTTAAGTTCACTCAGTGTGAAAGGTGAGGGGTGGGGGTTGGGGGAAGGGAGGGCTGCAGGGAGGGCCCAGCAGGGTGCTGGGCCTGAACTTCTCCCTCCCCAGGTGAGGAGTGGGCTACAGCCCAGGGTCACAGTCCCTGTGCTTTAGAGCCTCTTACTGTTGCCTTTAGGAAAAAAAAAATCTTCCTCTTGGTACCAAATAATGACATTTCAGCATTTAGCCTTGAAAACTCTGAACCTTTCTTCTCGCTCCTGAAGAATCCACACCAAGAAAGAAAGAAAAGGGGAAAAAAATCCCCTCTTTGCTTCAGCTGCAAAAGCAGCCACACTCAGTCACAAAAATGGGTTCTGATCAAGTGGGGGAATATATATATATATATATATATATATATCCCTTCAGTGTCAAAGCCTGAAGCCCTTTCTAGTTTCTGCTGCCGTAGCTACATCTTCCTGGAAGGGTGATTTTGCACAGAGCCTTTAAGATGCCTTCGGTCACATCCTCCGAAGCGTGTGATTGTTGAGACATCTCGTATGATCATTTCTTGCCCTGCTAATAACATCTAATTTGGCGTCTGCTGTTTTCTGAAATCTCTTTGTCAAGTCTTAAGAGGATCACTGCCATTTGCATGGATGGAAATAATTAGCAAATGCTGAGATATTGTTAGGGGCCTTATCAGAGCCAAGACTCCTAGGGTCTAACCTCATTTAAATTAGCGCCGCCGTCCTGGTTCTCCCTCCTGCCCCACTCACCCATTGCTCACCTTCAAACCTACCTCAGTGTCCACCCCTCTTCAGGTGGGGCTAGGGATCGCTTTCGTCTCCCTCTCTTTCACATCTGCTGGGCTCTTCAAGGTTCAAGTGCTGAGAGCTCAACTCAGAAGTGGCTAGAGCTAAAAAGCAGCTGCACTGGTTCTTGTGCCTGCGAATCCCAGCTGGTCCCTGCCCGGTCACAGGTGGATCCAGGTGTTCAGAGGCTGATTGGTTCCCATGTGCCACCTGTGCCCAGCTGGCCTGGCTCTGTTCCTCCAAGAAGTAAAATTATTCAGCAAACACTTTACATTCTGTAGAATTTCAGAAGCACTTTGGCTGGAGACTTTGGCTGGGCCCAAGGGATGTACCCATTATTCCTTAGGGAGGAGTGATCGAGTGAGGCCGTGGCTCTGCAGTTTGGTTGGTAGAGAGTTCACCTGGCATGCACAGTTACACTACTTCCCACTGGCAGAATTCCTTGGGGAAGTCAGAGCAAAGGTTCCATTTATGGTCAGTCTTCCATAACAGAAGCCAGCTCTGCCGTGCAGAGGAGGCTGGAGTGTAGATTTAGGAGTAAAGAGCAAACACTATCAAAGGCTACTAGGACTGTGAGTTGGGCTGTGCCTGCCTTCCCTAAACTTTTGCTGGAAGCCTGCATTGAATGTTTTCTGTGGATGGTTAAGAACATTGAACAGTTCTCTCCACACACACCCTACCCCTCTTTGGCTTCTGCTTTGAGCAGAAGAATGTCAGGCAGCTGCATCTCTTGTGCAGCCTGGGGCTTTGAGTCCTATGCAGAGGCCTGAAGGAGTCACTCTGTGACCACAGCCACTGACTGACTGCTAAGCACAAAGTTCAGACAATTTGAACCAGGTTTTCTGGGCACCACCAGCCTCTGGTGAACTGAGAAGAATCTACAGCCATTTTTTGCCCAGACCAGAGGAACCATTTCCCCTGGTAGCCAGCATGAAGGATTATGCCCCGGTTGGTGCGGGGAGCCCTTGCCACACCTTCTTCTGGCTACAGATTACGAGCCACAGTTGTCCTCACAACGAGAACACACGAGCAAGGGCTGTCGGAAGCAGAGATACCAGGCAGTTGGCAGAGGGCAGTGAGCCAAGGCTGATGGGAAATAGAGAAACTGTGTTTCTGGTCACCAGGAAACTTTCATACCAGGGTGCCACCACCCACCTCAAGAACCAAAGGTCTTTAGAACCAAGAGCACTACTAGGATCTGGGAGAGTGGATGCCCTTTGCCTGAGAGCAACCTTTGCCTGAGAGCTGTTATGGTAGCAGCTGTGGGAGCTGAAGGTCCCAATCCCTGAGGCTCACCCAGGAGCCATAGCTCCCAGCAGATGACATTTGGTAACACTATGAGATGCTGCTTAGAGCTGAGGGTAAGTGCTGGACGTGCAGAGCAGAGCAGTGAACCTGCAGCCTCAGCGCCTGGAGCCCCAACCCTCTGCTTGCTGAGGCTGAAGTCATATGTCTTGTAGTCTTTCCAAACTCTGCAGTCTGTCCCTGAGCCTTCGTCACCACAGCCCCCAAGTCTGCCCAATACCAGAAACTGCTTTCTTCATACTCATGACATCCTTCTGGGATGCTCATTGGCTGGACTGCTGGGGGCCATGCCCCTGAAGCCTGGGTGGGCAGGGTGGGCTTGACTCTCCCTTGTGCACATGGTGCTTGGCAGCAGCTGTCTGCAACACTTGAGCAGCCTGTGGGGTGTCACCCTAGTACTACAAGGTGACATTTAAAGCTTATACATGTACAGAGAGTCTACAGGACAGCCCTCAGAACAGAGGACCTCAGGATAGAATACCCCGGTCTGGGGGTGTCACATTCTGTGACTTTGCTTTGAGGGTGTAATGGTTTGTATATGCTTGGCCCAGGGAGTGGTGCTATTAGAAGGTGTGGTCCTGTTGGAGTAGGTGTGCCGCTGTGGGTATGGGCTTTAAGATCCTCATCCTAGCTGCCTGGAAACCAGTATTCTGCTAGTAGCTTTCAGATGAAGACATAGAACTCTCAGCTCCTCCTGCACCATGCCTGCCTGGATGCTGCCATGTTCCCACCTTGATGATAATGGACTGAACCTCTGAACCTATAAGCCAACTGCAATTAAATGTTATCCTGTTAAGAGTTGACATGGTCATGGTGTCTGTTCACAGCAGTAAAACCCTAACTAAAGCAGAGGGGATACAGAAAATCAGAATATGGTGGAAGGGGACTGTTGAAACTCTGAATGCTGATTATTTTTAAAGCATTTTTCAGGCCTACAATATATCCTATTAATAAGGACCAGGACCTACAACACTAATAAGGACCAGGGTTAGCCTTTGAAACCAGAGAAGAAAAAAGCACAGGAAACTTCCAGAAGGCCCCTTTGCAATGGTGGCCCATGAACTATCACGCTAACTGTCTGGGTCCCAGTCCAAAGAACCTATGGAGTGAAGGCTCACATTCCTGTGGTTAGAGACCCGTCTCTGTGGGGTGGCTTTGTGTTTCTGTCTAGACAGATGGAAATGATTCTGTGTTACAAGGCCACCTCAGAAGATCTGACTGCAGTAGCTCTGCACATGCTGCACAGCAGGCTGCAGTATGCAGCTCTGAGGCCTCCATGCCAAGTGATATGAGAAACCAACCACTAGGCCCGCTCAGGCAGCCAGCCCAGGCCCTAGCCTCAGGTTCAATCACACAGCAGCCCCTTCATCACCTGGGATACCTTCTATCTTCCTTCAGTCTCAGGTCTCCACTGTCTGCCATTCCTTTTTCTCCTCTGCTCTCTGGAAGTCCTCAGCTACCTTCAGAGCTGATGCTGAAGCTCCTCTTGTAATGACCACCAGAGGGCAGCAAAGGATATGCACCAGACTGGGAGAATAAGCCCACAGCCTTCAAAGGTAGGTGTGTGTGTGTGTGTGTGTGTGTGTGTGTGTGTGTGTGTGTGTGTGTGTGTGTGTGAAGGGTGTCTGCACCAACCACAACCCAGCCCTTCCTGTACATAATGGACTTTATTCACAACATGGAAACGAGGGACCACTTTGCCCACAATCATAGCAGTCCCTCATGCAAATGAGGAACCATATTTGCACCAATCACATTTTTTGGATGGAAATGGCTGCTCGAGTTCCCCCAGGCTTATGATGGTAAAAAGCTCTCACACACAGGGGCTTAAAACAGTGGCCAAAGCCTTCAGGAGCCGCAGTGCTTTGGCAGCAAACAGCTGCAGTTGGCCTGGAGATTTCCTCCATGGAGAGTTGAAAGCAGTAGGTGCTGGCATAAGCCGCAGTCAGGCTGGCTGCTTGGCTGACAGTCTTTGCCCAAGGCAGGCTCTTCAGAAAGACAAGGCGTGCACAGCATGTGACTGGCAGCCTGGTGTGTTGGCTAAGATTAGGTTCAAGTGTGAGGGGAGAACCCAATGTGGTTAAACAAGATAGCCATTTATCTTGCTCATTCCAAAAGCTATTCGAAAGCTGAACTCCAAGGCCACGGCAGACACATCGCAGTGTCAGGGATATCAGCCCCAGTATCTTGTTGAATGAGAGGCTTCTGGTCTCCAAGTTAACCTATGGTTCAAGATGGCTACCATTACTACAGCCATTGCAAAACAAAAGCAACTCCCCCAACCCCTCAGAGCTGCAAAGAGCCCAGTCCCTCTCTTTGAGAATGTGACTTGCCCATTCCATCCCCCTGACCAGAACTTGGCTACTGGACCTCACTTAGGGGAGGCTGGAAAGCACAGGCTTCCAGAGGCTTCAGTTAGGAACAGATCCAGCCCTCTCTCCCTAAAAAAAAAAAAAAAAAAAAAAAAAAACCTAAGACCCTATCTGAGAGGATAACTCTTAGTCCCTGCAGAAGACAGATTAAAACTAATTTAACTGTGAATTCCAGAACCTGCTCGGTTAAGACCCCCTAGGCCAATCTATAAGGACTTGGAGTTGTACCATTTGTTCATTGTGGCAGCACCAAGTCTATCCAGAGGTCTTGCTGGTCATGAGCAAGCTCCCACAAGCCCTTCTCCCACTGCCTGGGAAGACTGCAGTGGGGTGTTAATAGCTGCAGAGCTTTCAAGATACAACAATGATGTGGTAACAGCCTCCTGGCAAGCACCGTACACTGGACACCGGCTCGCTCCAGGTCACCCAGCTCCTGCCCGGTGTGCCTCAAAGTCAGAGGAAGGAGGTCACCCTTCACCTACACATCTCAACCTGCAAGAAGTTTACAGCTCGCTTTGTTTTGCTTTCCCGTGTGCGAATAGTGTTTGTATTTATTTTTAAAACAAAGAACAGAAGAGCTGGAGAGATGGCTCAGTGGTTTAGGGCAGACGACTCTTATAGAGGGCTGATGCCTGCCTTAGTCAGGGTTTCTGTAGCTGTGGTGGAACACCATGACCCAGAGCAACTTGGGAAGGAAGGGGTTTTATTTTTACTATACTGTCATATCACAGTTTATTATCCAAGGAAGTCAGGACAGAAACTGAAACAGGTCAAGAACCTGGAGGCAGGAGCTGATGCAGAGGCCATGGAGGAGTGCTGCCTGCTGGCTTGCTTCTCAAAGCTTGTTCAGCCTGCTTTTTATGGAACCCAGAACCACCACCCCAGGAGTGTCTCTTCCCACATCAATCATAATTTAAAAAAAAAAGGCCTCAATCTGTGGTTCTCAACCTGTGGGTCGCGACCCTTTGGGGTCAAATGACCCTTTCACAGAGGTCACTTAAGACCATTAGAAAACACAGATACGGGCTGGTGAGATGGCTCAGTAGGTAAGAGCACCCAACTGCTCTTCCAAAGGTCCAAAGTTCAAATCCCAGCAACCACATGGTAGCTCACAACCATCCATAATGAGATCTGACTCCCTATTCTGGAGTGTCTGAAGACAGCTACAGTGTATTTACATATAATAAAAAGAAAGAGAGAGAGAAAGAAAGAAAACACAGATACTTACATCATGATTCATAACAACAAAACACAGTTATGAAGTAGCAACCAAAATAATTTTATGGTTGGAGGGCACCACGACCTGAGGAACTGTATTAAGCATTAGGAAGGTTGAGAATCACTGCCCTACAGGCTGATCTTACGGAAGCATCTTCTCATTTGAAGTTCCCTCCTCTCCAATGGCTCTAGCTTATGTCAAGTTGACAAACTAACCACAACTGAGTTCTTTTTCTAGGACCCATTTTGGGCTGCTCATAATGCTCTGTAACTCCAGAGGATCCAATGCCTTCTTCTGGTCCCTGTGGACACCCCACACATACCAACACACCCACACATAGCATACACCCAAACAGACATACACTCAGTCACATAAATAAAAATAAGTCTTTTTTTAAGTTGGCATCTGCCTCAGCTCTGTGGTGCCTCCCCTCCCTGCACTTCTAACAGCTTGCCCAGTGACAG
Source organism: Mus caroli (assembly GCF_978045245.1). Taxonomy (NCBI): domain Eukaryota; kingdom Metazoa; phylum Chordata; class Mammalia; order Rodentia; family Muridae; genus Mus; species Mus caroli. Next base: position 60,381,232 of record NW_028227262.1, read on the forward strand.
CTCTGACAAGCCAAGTTTGCTACTGTGATGTCACAGCCTACTCCTCCCAACTACACACACACACACACACACACACACGCACGCACACACATGACACATGTACACACGCTTATGCATGCATGTACTCACACATACACACACATCCACACTCACACATAAATGCATACACTTATGCACATAGGTACATACATGTACACACACACACACAGAGCAAAGACGAAGACATAAGGTCAGCTCTGGACTTGACTACCCAGTCCTCCTTGGTGGATCCAACAGCAGCTGTCATTTCAGTGCAAGCAAGTTATCTGTACCCACGGACCAGGCTACCATGTAAGCATGGCACACTTCCAAGTGTGCCACTTGGGAAGAGATTCCAGCAGCTTTGTGGTCTGTCCCATCACCACCCAGACTGAAGCTCACTGACCACGCCAGGTCATGTGCAATGTCCTGGCGTGTCAATGTCCTTCTGGGCCTGGATCCCAGTGAGTCTTCTGAGGGCCTTACCATGTGACAAGATGTTAGGGGCCATGCCCTTGCACCCTCCTGGCCTGAGGGCCAGCCTTTGGGGCAGGCTGATACCCAGCTGAGCTGTGATTGCCTTTTGGCTCTGATCACTTGGCTTGACTGTAACCTTAGCAGACCTCCTGCTTAGAGGTCACCAATCACATTGAGTCCCTTTCCGTTCCATGCCTTACAGAATACCCTACAGTGCCAGCCCTTTTTTACTTTATTTTTATGTGTATAGGTGTTTTGTCTGTAAGGAGTCTGTATACCACATATGTGTCTGGTGTCTGAAGATGTCAGAATAGGGCAGATCTCCTGGGATAGGCATTATAGATGGGTTTGAGTCACCACATAGGTGCCACATGGGAATCAAATTCAGGTCCTCTGCAGGAGCAACCAGTGCTCTTAACTGCTGAACCACTGCTCCACCCCACTCCCTGCAACTCGTGCCCCTAACCACTGAACTACCACTCCAGCCTATTCCCAGCAACCATGGCTCCAGCCCAGTTTCCAGCAACCAGGACTCCTAACCACTGAGCCATTGTTCCAGCCCAGTTCCAGTACTTTGTTCCTGTCAGCAACCCAGCAGTGTCCAGCACTGTCTCAGAGACCTAGAATGAGTTTCTCTGGCAGGTGCTTAGTAGCACATAGGGTCAGATGGGTCTCTTTGCCCCTACTTTACAGATGACATAACTGGAGAGGGGTGGCCCGAGATGATAGCTTAAGGAGCTGAGGTTGGTAGGGCCCACAGGCTCCACTATACTGCACTAAACATGGCAGAGAGACCTTGGCTCCACAGAATTCCCTTCTCTTTACATGGGTCCCCTCTCCTCCAACCAGTCACCCTGCCCTGGCAGCCAGTTCTGGGGTCATCCCTTTTGGGGGTGCCTCCCTACCACTTGTACGGCCCTGCTGCTGAAAGGCATCGGCTCACGCCTACTACTCTTTTTGTTTTTATTAAAAAATAGATCAAGAAAATATATACACTGCAGCCTTGTGGCCAAGAGGTCAAGAGCTATGGAAGAGGGACAAGGAGCTGGGCAGGCAGGACACCAGCAGGAACGGAGTGCTGGGAAGGCAGCGGTCCCAAACTAGAGCACAGGAGGCAAAGGAGGATGGGGGTAGAGACCAGGAAGAGGCTGGGGGTGCAGGTACACCTGCCCAGGGCTATCCACACGAGTTCCCATCTGTCTTCACAGGCCTCCCCGAGGCTTAGGTGCCCACTCAGGCATTGATGGCTTTCCAGCGCTCGCTGTCTGTGCTGTTGATACTGCCCGTGTGGCAGGGCATGGAGGCAATGTCATCTAAGTAGGCCACCCCAGCAGAGTCAAACTGTGTGCTGGAGTAGTTGGCGGCGGAGGCACAGGCAGGTCCTGCAGACTCTATGCCCTCGCGCCGGGCCACAGCGTAGGGCTGCGGCAGGTGCATGTCCGGCTCTTCAGCCTCGTCCACTTGGCATTTGTAAGAGAAAAGGATCTTGGGCTCAGAGCTGGGGAGAATGCATAGAAAAGCCATGTTGTCAGGAGGAATGGAGCCAGACAGAAGCCTAGCTCATCTGAGAATCCGAGGTCCCTGAAGGAATCCCTGACCCACCACGGTTTGCTCTGAAGCTGGTCCCACCTACTCCTGAGAGCTGGGGCAGGAGTTTCTACACCTCAGTACCATGGGTGTGTCAGCCCCTTGTGGGAGACAATAATTAAACCCTAGCCTTCACCAACCCTGGCCAAGTGTGTCCCCCATGCCTGCAGCATATGACTACCCACTACTCCTGAACCTGGTCACTGTCTTCAGGATAGCTAGAAGAGGTTCAACAGAGCAGCAGCCTGTGCAGATGGAACAGGCAGCAGCCTGATACAGCCTCACCTAGGTTTCCCCTGAGACAGCCCATGTCTACCGCCCAGCCTCAACTGGACAGCAAACCCCTGCCTGCACTCCACCAGATCATACTGCAGCTAGTCCTGTCCCTGAATCCTGGCCTCAGACACTCCCCACCTGCACCTATGCCCCAGCTCACTGTGGTCCCTCAGGGTCCCTTCCAGGCACACACTCATGCCTGCTTTGCTCCCCTGCTCTCTGTACAATAGCTCACAGCAGGTGCTTGCTGACACACTAGGTAAGGGAACAGCACTGCTGAACTGCAGCCCTGTCTCTGGGGTGTGCACCTGTTCTCACCACACACACAGAGAGCATCTATGCAGATGCACTCACATGCCGCTCTGTGCCCTCTGCACACCCACCTCCACTACCACGCACACACAGAAGGTGCAGGTGCTGCCACATTAGCGTGCCGAGGCCTGGCCATCACTCACCCAAAGAAGCCACGGAGGAAGGCCACATAGATGAGCGGTGCAAAGAAGCTGAAGTACAGGAAGGTGGTGGCATCTACACAGCTGTGGTAGGGAGCAGGTCAGCACGGCCAGAGCCCGTGCTCCTGCCCCAACCCCAAGCCTTGCCCAAAGGAATGAGGACCCCTCTGCCACAGTGGTGGTCACTGTACCCCATGCCCACCCCACCCCCATGGTGGGCACCCTCTTACCAGAGCCCCACAATGATGTTAGCGCAGAGCAGAGCACTCCCCAAACCCTGCAGCAGGTTGAGTGTGGCCAGGATGCCTGCATACACGTAGAAACTCCTCCGTGCTGGGGGACAAGGGTCATGGGTTCTGAACCACCCTACCCTCCAGGCCTACATATAAACCTTGGCGTTTTGCCCCTTCCCAGGGCTTCCCAGATGCAGGCTGGGAGCAGGCCAGTACCCTCATACCCCCACCCCAGCAGGTACTCACAGGGCAGGGATACACGCTCCTTCAGTGGGGTCTTGGGGAGAATTACCACCAGTGAGTAGACCTGCAGAGATAGGGGTGACAGGGAGGCCGGGCCAGGCCAAGCTACTTCACCTGCCCCCAGGGAGCACGCCAGACCTCACCAGGAAGAAGAAGCAAGAGCTGACGAGCCAGAACTGCCGGCCACCGTGGCCATAGATGTTGAAATCCTCAGCTGAAAGATGGGAGTCAGGGTACAGGATCTCCAAGGTCCCCTGTAGTAGGCGAGGAGGCCAGCTCAGTCCTACCACTGAAGCCTCTCTTGGCTTTCCCTTGCACAGCTCAGAGCTCTCCTGCATGCCAGGCCCTACCCCTGCCTATGCCTTGGCCATGCCCACCCACCTAACTCCAGGGGCAGCTCAGACCCTGGCTGAGTCCTTTGTGGGCAAAGCCTAAGGACAGCCCTATCCCACCTTAAAACAACAACACGCCCATCGTATATCCTCTCAGGCTGCCTGTCCAGGCACCAGCTCTCACACATTTATAGCTTTCTCGAGCTTCACCTATAGTCTGTGTCTAGAGAAAGTGGACCCTGCCTAGTCCATGTGACTCCTTAAGAACACATAGTTTAGAAACGTGACCCTCGACCCTACCACCACCACATACCTGGGTGACTGAGTAGGCCAGAGACAATACTGTGGTGATAGCCAGCACCCGCTTGATGCTGGACTTGCTCTCTAGGTGACCTATAAGGTACAGGGGTGAGTCAGCCCCTTCTTCTAGGGGCCATCTCTGGGTCACTGCAAGAAGGGTAGGGAGAGTGGGCCCGGGTCCAAAGACACATACCAAAGGCAAGACCCAGGATGATCACACTCAGCTCAATGGCCAGCAGGAAGAAGCGGGTGATCTCCCACAGGATCTGGGGCACAGAGAGGCACAGGGTCAACTAAGGGTGGGCTCCACCCAGCTAGATGTCCCTGAGGATCTCCAACAGGATGAGGGTACAGAGGGCACATCGTATCCTCCACCAGACTGGCCGCCCCCGCACACCTTGTCAGCAACTGTCGCAGCATCAGAGGCGCTGACTGTCATAGAAACCACAGCCCTGGCAATGCCTACCAGGGCTACCACAAACACCTGCAGGGCAAGAGAAGGACAGAGTGCTGGGTCAGGACCAACAAGGCTTTGCTTCCGCAGGGTCCACTCAAAAATAGGAGGTTTTAACTAGAAGAGGAAGGGGGCAGGGAGGGTCCAATACAGGCTTCAGGCACGGACAACTCCACTGCCGCCCACCCAAGGGACTGACAGTGACCTGTGGTTAGAGAACCAGGCAGCTGGGGTTCCGGCCTATCCCTGCTGCTCCCCTGCTCTATGACTTAGGAAAGCCAGCCTCTGCCCAGTCCCCCACCATCTCAGAGGACACCAGCCTCACTAGCCTGTTAGTGCCTTGAGGCCATGTCCCCGGCTCCCAGTGTTCCCCAGGTCATGTCTCCTTACATGCCCACCAACCACTAGTGAGAAGCTCAGAGCCTGACCACAGAAGGGACCAGGGAGCCACTCAGCCCTTGGGACGACGTCTGAGAGTTTCAGTGTGGGGACATTCCAGTCAGTCTCCTCTCCTTGCAGAAAAAAAGAGCCTGGCACTCTAGAATGGTCACCCTTAGAGCCTCTGCCTCATGTACAGCTTTCTCCATATCCTAAAAGCAGCATGCATAGAGCCCACCAAAGGCTGAGACTACAGGCCTCCCTCAGGTGAGCCTGCTGCAAAGACATTACCTAAGTGGAGGAATGGTGGACTGAACCTAGCTACTGTGTATATTTTTCCTCACCCAGCGTTCATTGCACCCCTCTAGTGCCAGCTCCTAGTTTCCCATAGGAATCTCCTGGCTCCCTCAGTCAGCATGGTCTACCAACCTGCCCCAACCTTCCCTTTCCTTGCTAGCCTGTTATTGACTCAGGCATGAATGTGGGATCCTAGGTAGACCAATCCATGCATAGTTTAGGGTTCCCCTAGCAGCCAGGGAAGAGGGGCTCCCTGGTGCAGCTGGAAAAGCCAGATGAGTTCCCGTCTGTCCTCAGCATCATCTCTACAGGGAAAACCAAATGCAGCGGAGGGCAAGAGGACAAGCCCTTGGCGAGCCCCTGATCCAGCCGCAGGGAAGGCACGCTCACTATGGAAGCAAGTCACTCATTTCCCTTGTATGCTTAAAGCAGAGATGGGCTTTCTCTCACTGATGGGAGGGAACTCACCAGGATGTAGAAGGTGATAAAAATGGGGCTGGAGGTGACACGGATCTTGGCCCGAGCTAAGGGAAGCTTCCAGAGCAGGAAGATGAAGAAGAGCACATTGGGAATGAGCAGCAGGAGGTCCCAGTACCGGACCCTGCAGGGGGCACAGACACTGGCTCACTGGGGAAGTAGGGACACATTCCTTGGCCCATAGCACCCTGAGAGCCCACCCACAGCCCTCCCTCAGTGGGGCCAGGAACCCTACCTGGAGGAGCCGATATCCTCATATAGCAGCAGCAGGCACTGGTGGGGCTCACTGATATTGGATGCTGGGGGCGGTGGCCACGCTGTGCTTCCATTGGCCTCCTGCAGGCTGGCCATTCCACCGGCAGTGGCCCTGAAGACAAGCCCATGTGGTTAGGGCACAGAGCCCTGGCCCTCCTGCCTCCGTCTAAGGCTACCAGGGAAAACCAAAATGGCAGCACAGAGTGCAGGCAGTACTAGGACTCACTGAGCAGGAGGCTGGGAGAAGGGGGTTCTTAGCTCCACACAGGGCCTGCTCTCTCCTCTCAGGCTCTGCCTTAAGCCTCTGCCCCTCCAGATACACAAGCCATCTCCAGTTACTGAGCATCATGTGCCAGAGAGCAATGACGGGCAACATCCAAATTGTTCTTCCAGAGATGAAGGAGCTCTGAGATTGGTCCCCAGCCTGCTTCTGCCACTTGGCCTCCTGGTGCTTCAGTGTCCCCTCTGAAATGGCACTGAGACTAGTGAGGCCATGGTGATGGAGAATGCCCCAGCAGGACTCTATTGGGAAGGCTAAGTGATATGCTCCTAATTCCACCTTGCAAACCCCACCCACCATCTGATCTGAGGCCACACACCTGCTGAGGTCCTCAAAGGAGCCCAGGACCCTCTCTGCTGCACTGCAAAAGTAGCTGCAGGTAGATGGGACACCTGAAGCACACAGAGGTCTCTAGGCACAAAGAGGGCCAAAGAGGTCATCTGAGAAGGTCAGGCTCCCCAGAGAAGCTGGAGGCCAGAGTAGCCCAGAGGCCAGTGTCTTTGTGGCAATTTGGGGAGGAAAGTCTGACATTCAGCCTAGAGGATGAGAGAGCTCATGATCTGGGGTCCCAGGAATGTCTTGGAGGGAAAAGACTAATGGTGGCCAGAAAACCCTAGATGAGGAACCTTGGTGAGAGGACTGTGTAGGGATGGTAGTGGGGCCTCCTGCAGGACAAGCTGAGCCTCGGGACTCATAGGTAACTGTATTCTGATCAGTGATCTGAAGGGAATCGCCTCTATCCAAAACAGCCAGCAGCCAGGCAAAGGTAGTGCACGGGTGAAGCAGTGTCAGCTGTTGACCACAAGATGGCAGTAGAAAGAATGAGCCTGAACTGCGGCAAAATGAATGGGCCTCCCAAATGGGATGTGGGTGGATCCAGACTCAACAGAGCCATACACGTGACCAATACAGAAACAGGCCGGGGTTGAGTCTGTAGACCGGGAGGCACACTTCGTCCCAGACACTCCTTCCTCCAGACGTGGGTGCACGAGCTTGTATACTGCCAGGAACACTTAAGAAATCTTTTCAGAGGAAAAGGTCATGGCTTGGGGACCTACCTGTCTGTGGCAGGAGTGGCAAAGAGCTTGATGCCCCCTGTTCAGTGTCAGCAGTAACTTAAAAGGAGCATTGTGGTCTACTAACTCTAAGCAGCAGCAGGAAGAGGCGGGGCTTGGGGGGAACTTGGGGACACCCTGGATTTGCAGGGTCATTACACTCTAGTGCTGTCTTTGCTGAAAGGGACAGGAAACCTCTGAGCAGGCAGCCAAGACCCTCTCCTCAGCCTTCTCTGATTTGTTACACCTCCAGCTTTCTGATGGGGAGGAGCAAGGAGGGAAGTATGTCCCTGGTTCCTAGTAGGGCATTTCCACTTTTTTCCAGTCCTGACAATCGGCAAAGGTGAAGGGAGCAACCATCCTCCACCCACGCACCCTCTGCTTGCCCAGCAGATCTGACCATGTGGTTGGTATAACCAGCAACTCACTGGACTGCTCAGGTGTGGGTGGGACAGGGCAGGCAGGGCTTACTCTCCTGCCGGCTTCCTCCCAAGGATGGGGGTGGGAGTGGGGAGACACAAACCTTTGTACTTAAAAAGCAAAGTTCTGATAAGGGCTGAGAAGACAGTGGAGTGGTTCACTATGACGGGAACAGAGCGCAGACAAGCCTCCAGGACCCACACGTCTTACCAGCAGAACCCGGGATTTCAGTCTGCTTTCTCCAGCTTCCCCTGAAGGAGGCACTGGCCACGAGGACACCAAGAGAGTGCAACTCGCCAGCTTCAGGTTGTGCCCTTCTTCCTTCTTCCTTCTTCTTCAGCCGGAATACTGATGTGCCGATAGGAACAAGAGCAGCCATGTTAGACCGTGAGGTAGAAGTAGGTCTCTCCATGCATGCCCAAGGCTGCTTCCACAGCCAAACGAAACAGTGCAGTCCTCTATCTAGTTACCATGGCCTTGTGTCCCAGTTAAGGCTGAATTCCAGGAAACATAGGAAGGTTGATTTGGGCTGGTGTTCTGTCAAGAGGACACATGACTGGGGAGTCAGCCTTGGAAACTCTGGATAAAGAACATTCCTCAGAGAGAATGGCAAATACAAAAGTTCTGAGGTAGAAACAGACTTGGCCAAAGACAAAAAAGACTAGGCCAGGGCGGCTGGAAATAGAAACACAGTTGGTAAGGCTGGGTCAGATGGGGTGGCACACCTATAACATGATTTCACTCTCGGTACTGAAAAGGCTCTTTCCAAAGACCCCATGTCACATGGGTGGGGTCCCTTAGGCCACTGCAGAGAATGGACAGGTCTATGGAGAAGGTGGGATAGGGCCAGGCAGCCAACGGGCCCACTTTCCCGAGGATGCTCTGTCTACAGACTTAGATGGGATTAGCTCCATACAGCACAAATGTCAGGAAATGCAAGCATATTCAAATCCAGCCAACCAGAAAGTCCCAGCACCCTGCTGAGGTCAGCGGGCCAAGTGTGACTCTGGGCTGGGGCCCTGGAGAGAAAACTCACAAAGAGCAAAGTCACAAGGTGGATGCAGAGAGAAACACTGGACTCCTAGTAACCCCTGGATTCTGCCACATATGACACCCATCCTTCCCAGTCATAAGATGGCCAGGTCCCCTTCACTACCAGGGTGTTTTGAGTTTGACTTCTCAATTTTCCAAATAGATCAGATGTTTACTTATCTTGCATTGCTGGACACTGGATCTATGCTAGGCAAGCACTGGACAATGAGCAGTGAGACTTACGTCATCACTTTTGAGACAGGGTCTCCCTATGCTGCCCATGTTGCCCAGCCTTGAACCTGTGATTCTCCTGTCCCAGCTTCCTAATAGTTAGGGTGGCAACAGGCTTGTGTCCCCAGGCCTGGTTCCCATCTCCTGTAGGTTATGGAATTGGCAAGCCAGGCTAGGATGGCATTCCTGGCCCTGCCTCCTGCTTGCTGTGACCTTTGATGAGTGAGTCACTTCCCTTCTGAGAGTCACAGGGACAATCACAGCTACCTAGCAAGATTCTATGACAGTCAAAAAAGGCGAGCTGTGAAAATGTCTACCAAAGGGCTGGAGAGACGGCTCAGCGGTTAAGAGCACTGGCTGCCTTTCCAGAGGTCCTGAGTTCAATTCCCAGCAACCACAAGGTGGCTCACAACCATCCCATCTGTTATGAGATCTGATGCTCTCTTCAGACATGCAGGTGAACATGCAGACAGAACACATGAATACATGAGATGAATACAGAATACATGAGAGAGAGAGAGAGAGAGAGAGAGAGAGAGCACACAGGCAACAGGTTGAAGGAATAAACACAGGGTGAGGGTAGAGGTCTGCCCTTGGAATCAGGAGTGGGGGACCAGAGGTGTGAGCTGCCACCTGTGACACTTCTCTGTAGGATTGGAAACCCATCCCTAGGAGTCACAATGTTCACAGATGTGGTGACCCATAGTTCAGCTGTCCCTTACAGAGCCCAACATCATAGCCACTTCTACACCTAGCAATAGCTCAAGGTACTCCTTTCTACCTGAGTAAGTGGACAAACTCCCGACCTAAAATACCCCTGCTCCAGCAGTACTGGGGCTGGGAGGAGGTCAAGTTCACTGCACTGTCATGACTGTGCTCCTGAAATAACTGAAGTAATGATAACAAACACATTAGGACACTCTTCCAGGGCACAGCCTCCATGCCCTGTGCTTCCTTCTTAGGAACACTGGACAAGCACCATCAGGACCCCAATCAAAGGAGGAGCAGGCATGGCCCAGGGGATCCACAGACCCCACCCTCTATCCTAGGGCCCAGGGCTTCTCCCCCAGATCTTCTGGCCTTGGGCACATGCAATGATAGAGAAGTGAAAGGAGCTGGCCCACCAGGGAAAAGAGGAAGTAGAGGGGGCAGACTGGGACAAAGAAGAGCTATGACATCTTGAAGGAGCAACAGAGCATCATGGAGGAGCCCAGGCCTCTGGGGACCGAGGGAACTGAGGTAAGGTTTCTTCCACCCGTGAACCTGAAAGGGCAGCTCTGACCTCAGCGCATTCTCCAGAGGCCAGGCTCCTGCCCACGACTCAAGCCTCGCCTTCCTCCTACCCTCTGTGGCTAGCTTGCTGGGCCTAGGTGGGACCTATTCGGACACCCCAGACACCTCCCCAAGGGCCTTCTCTCCCTGCCCTGGGAGAGGTTGAGAGAGCTTGTCTTTCCCATCTGTGCAATGGGATTGCCCAAACCTTCTGAGTTCTTTTATGGGATTCCTACCCAGTAGAAGGTAGCAGTGCGAGCAGCCCCCCAAAGTTCTCTCCCTTCCCTCCTAGGCTGCTAAGCCTCTAAATCTAGCTGCAGAGCAGCATAGGAAATCCCCAGAGGATAGAGGCTAAGTTCCATGCCTCTCTGAATCTGTCAGCCTCGGTGATAGAGAAGAGATTGTGTCCTAAGAGGCCACTGTGGGCAACAGGAAGAAGGGATGGTCCAGGTGACCTGCCCTCTGCCTCCTGACAATCCTTTTTGCCCTTCTTTAGCCACGAACTTATAGCTCCCCTACCTCAGGGGCCTTTGTGTTTGCTTACCCACAGCTTGATCCCATCATTTGACTCATTACCTCCCCCTCTAAGTGGACTTTAGCATCTCTAGGCCACCTGGCTGTTGTTCTTTCAATGATTGTTTTTAAAGATAGGGTCTCATTGGGCCCAGGCTAGCCTCCAACTCTGCAAATAGCCAAGGCAGATCTTGAACTTCTGATTCCCCCCTGCCTCCACCTCCCTGATTCCTCCACCACCACCCAGTTCTTTGGTGTGCTGTTTATAGAACTGGGACTCCGTGGGCAGCAGGTGTATTTACATGCTTTGTGTCTTGTCTGTCCTAGGTCTTGTGACCCAACCCTCTAGAACAGGTAAGATCTCAAAAAATGCTATGACGCGCACACATTTCCAGCACAATGCAACCAGGCTGGACAAGGATTGGGGGTGTCTGGACCCCAGACTCCACCACCCCCTCCTCGCCACGGAGCTAAGAGGAGTTGCCCTTCCTTCCGCAAGGCCAGGAAGGCAGAGGCAGAGAGCATGGGCTGTCCTTTCCGGCTGCCGCTGAGCTCTGGCTGCACCCGGAGCGGCGGGTGTCCAGCTCCATCCAGGATCCGGTCCTGACCGCTAGGGTCCCCAGAAACTTCTCAAAGGTTGTCTTGCGGCTGTACCCCAAGTGGCACGGGGACAGGAGACGGTAGGCCCGAGCCCAAAGAAGGAGCAGGGCAGGGCCTCCTCGCTAGCTTGGCGGAGCAGGAGATGAGGACCCGGCCGCGCTTACCTGAGAGCAGGGCTGCGCAGGCCGCGGGACTCCGACCCCTGCGAGGTAGCGAGAACCGGGGAGCGTCGCGCAAGAGCCGCAGCTGAGGTGCTACGTGGATCGGTCGGAGGTGGCCGGACGCCGCCAGCGCGCAGGACTCACGGGACCCGCGGACTTCCCCGGTCCTCCCCTGGCAGCGGCGACTCTCAGGCGCCTTGGCTAGTGTTTTTCGTCTAAGCAAAACTGTGAAAACAGTCACAACCCCTGTTTGTGGCACTCATCCCCGCCCCCTCGGCCTCCAGCAGCCTATCCTAACGGGATCCCACCCACAGGAGTGGAACAGACCAATAAAATTCCTCAGATGGGCGAGGCGGCCCGCGGAGCTCTTAAAGGGACTGCAGTCAAAGCAAAGCAAAGTGTGGGTGACGGAAACTTCAAAGAGGAGAATTTTTTCTGCACAGCTTACCCCTAAAGCGTTTCGGGAAGCGCACTGAGCACGTTCTGCCTTTGCCCCGCATCTTTCTGCGGACAGCTCCAGTCCTCCTACCGGGTCGCCCTATGCCTTTGAGGATGGCGCCTAAGGGACCGGCGCCCCATAAATAGTGACCTCTGGTCACCTGGACTGGGAAGGAGGGAAGGAAGGGCATCCCTTCCTCGGACGCCCTATGCTTGCCCACTTCAAAGGGATCTGGCGTTTACAGGGCTCCAGTCCTGGTCTCAGTCACCCTGAAGGCTGGGTGCTATTAGTGGCGTTTTGCAGAAGAAACCTGAAGGGGTTAAGGGAATGAGTCCAAAGCCATCCAGCTAGGAAGTGGCCAGACCAGATCTCCTGCTTAAGTAGGTGCCTTCCAGAGGGACAGTCTTCCCTGTCTGTCGCCTTCCCTCCCTGTGGGACACCCCCAGGGCAACTTGGAGGCCTCATCTCAGATCACCTGCTTACAAGTGCACCTTTGGCTGGCCACAGGATCTGCCCTATAGGCCATGTATATTCAAACTTGTGGCTGCCTTTGGGCTTCTCTGCATGCAACCTCAGGCCTGGCTTCTCACATTCTCTCTTCACAGAGAGCTTCCTGGTCTCTCCCTCAAGAGTAGGTATTGACTTGTCTACCCCTTCCTCAGGCATTGGGGGGCGTGGAGGTGGGGGGCAGTGTGTCTCAGCAACACCTTAAGAGGTGCCTCAGTGCTGGTTAAGGATGTAGGCACCTGTTTATTATAGGATCCCAGGACTGCCCCGTCCTGGTCACAGAGGGGCTGGAATGACCCTGGGCCTCTTGGTGATTGGTATCTTAGCATCCCTGAGACTTCCAGGTTAGTCTCATTTGTCCATTTTGGTCTTAGTCACAGAAGCTGGCTGAGCCTGCCTGCGCCTACAAGGTCTGTAACAGCCACCCTGAAAAACATCAAGAGCTCCCAACTTCCTGCCAAGAGAATACAGTGCCCTGGTTAGGAATAATGGCAAAATACATGTCCTAGGCCCTCCTTGACCTCCAGGTGTCAGAAAGGCCACAGGATTGAACTCAGGGCTTCTAACCAAGCTCATAACCACTAAGCCTCTCTCCAGCACCTGTCCCCAAACCCCACTACCAATCACAGGGCCTAGGGGCTAAGCAAACAGGGTGTGATGGGATGTTTGTAATCCCAGTGCATTTGAGGCTGAGACAGAAATATTGTCTCGCCGGGCGTGGTGGCACACACCTTTAATCCCAGCACTTGGGAGGCAGAGGCAGGCGAATTTCTGAGTTCGAGGCCAGCCTGGTCTACAAAGTGAGTTCCAGGACATCCAGGGCTACACAGAGAAACTCTGTCTCTGAAATAAATAAATAAAATAAAAATAATAAAAAAAGAACTATTGTCTGAAGTTTGAGGCTAACCAGGTCTATGTCTCAGAAGAACAGCAACAGTACGTCCCTCTGCACTTCACCCTCTGGAATTCGGGGCTCCATGTGTGATGACTGGGAGACTTTACGGCATTTGCTGAGTGATGGAGGTCATCGAATGCCTCTTTCCCTCTGGCAGCAGAGGCAGTGGCTCCTCCATCGCAGTGGCCTCTGCATACAGGACAGTGTGGCATCCAGGAAGTCACAAGAATGGGGATCGGTCAGGTAGTGTTCCTGGCTTGCACCAGTGCAGGGTATAGACAGCTGTGCCCATCTTGGGAACCTAAAGCATGTTTGGGACACTGGGACCCTCCCTATGTCAATCTCACTCGCTGTTCTGATCTTTCAAAATTACAAACCACACCTCTTTCTATCCCATTACAGTAAAGGAATTACCCACCTCCAGGGTCCTTCCAGACCTGTGGTGACACTACCCCTCTCCGTTGTCACCAGGTCTAGCAAGGCCCAGGCTACTTGAACTCTTCACAGAATGTGGCTCTGGTTTATCTTGTCCATGACACCCTGCTAGTAAGGATGGGTAAGCATGGAATGGCAGGCCAGTAATGAGAGATTCTATAAAAGAGGAAGATAAGTTGTTTTTTTTTTTTTTAAAGAATTGGGGGCTTGTCATATCATTGGAATTTGTAGGGGCCTAGGGGCTTATGGTGGACAGCTTTTCAAAGAACATATCCTATTATGGTGGCATAATATGCTTTTTTAGTATTTATTTATTTATTTATTTATTTTTGAGTCTCTAGCATATAGATGCAGTACCTTCCTGCATCTGAATGCTGCTCTGGGTACCACAGTGGCATCCAGCTTTGAGGGGAGCTCCAGCAGACAAGAGGCTGTGGATTCCTGTCTCAGAGGTCATACTAGCCCATCTCCCTAAGATACCCTTTAGCACGTTGGGGTATCTCTTGTACTATAAAGCCTGCAGATCCTCCTTTCTGAGCATCCTTCCTGATTTCCTCTCTGCCCTACACTAGGTTCTGTGTGGGATTATTGATGCTGTACATACAGCAGAAGTCACATCCTGCCCAGTAGCTGAGAACCAGATGGCTAGGACTGTAGGAACAGTAGCAGGCCTCTCACTGGAAGCACTCAGCCTGTCTCTGCCCACCTCGTCAGGTGGTAGCTACTGATTCATCCTACACCTCGATTTAACAGACCCCTCAGGTGACCTCATGTCAGGACAGAGCTCCAACTCCTAGACAAACTGCTAATCTGAAATCTGAGCTCTCCCACCTTTCCTGGGCATTACAAGCTTTGAACCAAGGGAGTGGTAATCCCTATATACTCTCCAGCCTTCGCAGTACTGCATCACCCACCAGGTCCTTTTTACCTGGAACATCCTCCCCGTACCTTTGCCAACTGCAGCCAAGTACGATTGATTCCCACTTTGATAAAAGCCCATAGCAGCCTGGGTGTTTGAAGGATTGAACCTCAGTGCTTTGGGAGAGGTTGATGCCAAATCAGGAAGAAATCAGAAAACAAGCTGGACAGTGGTGGCGCACGCCCTTAATCCCAGCACTTGGGAGGCAGAGGCAGGTGGATTTCTGAGTTCGAGGCCAGCCTGGTCTACAGAGTGAGTTCCAGGACAGCTAGGGCTACACAGAGAAAACCCAGCCTAGAAAAACCAAAAAGAAAAAAAAAAAAGAAAAGAAAAAAAAATCAGAAAACAGTCTCAGTTGTAACAAGTGGCCATACCGACACTTAGACACCTAGGTCACACTCTAGAAGGCCGGATTGGTCCTCAGAGCCACCAGTGACCCAAAGTTCCGCTTCGTTGCCTCAGCGTGGTAAACGCTGAAGGGTTAAGCCTAGGTGTGCAGGAGGCGTGGGCTCAGCCTTTTGAAAGCTGTGGGCGGGGAGCGGGGCGGGGCTTTATGGTGTGGGCGTGCCCAAATATTCTAGCCCTCCTTCCGCTCTAGATTGACGAGGACGTAGTGACGTCTGAGTCCTCCCGGCGCTTCCCGGGCATGGGCGGGTCACGTGGTCTAGTTTTCGCGCGAAAACCGGTGGCAGCTGGTGCGGTGGAGCTAGCGCAGACATGGCGGTGAGGAATGGGCTGATCCCGGGCGGGCGGTATTCAGCGATCCTGGCTAGCTTGGCCCGTATCTTCCTCTAGTGGCAGGCTTGAGTGCGGGGCTACCTGCACCAGTCTGGGACAGATCGTCTCTGCTCTCCTCATGTGTCCCTAGACCCGGGTTTCCACACACTTCTGGTGGTGAGGCTGCAGGAAATGGAACCCAGAGCCCCGCGCATGTAGGGAAAGCGGGCTACCACGTAGCTGCGAGCATCCCTGCTCTCTTGAGAGTCTCAGAGCTGGGCGGGGGAGGCGTATGCCTTTAATCCCAGCACTAGGGGGTTAGAGGCAAGCGGGTCTTTGAGCTTTACAGAGTGAGTTCCAGGGCAGCCAAACTGCACAGAGAAACCCTTCCTCAAAAGGAAAGAAAGTAGAAAGGGTCCCACTTAGTAACCCAGGCTGGGGTTGAACTCTGTAGTGCAGGTTAGCCTTGAACTTGGCGATCCTCAGGCTTCAGCCTCTAGGTATTTTGGATTTCATGCCTGTGACATCAGGCCCGGCTTTCCTACTCTTCTTCTTTTTTTTTTTTTTTTTTTTTTTGGTTTTTCGAGACAGGGTTTCTCTGTATAGCCCTGGCTATCCTGGAACTCACTTTGTAGACCAGGCTGGCCTCGCTCGGAAATCCGCCTGCCTCTGCCTCCCAAGTGCTGGGATTAAAGGCGTGCACCACCACCGCCTGGCTCTGCTTTCCTACTCTTACTGTTAGCGTTTTCGTAACTCATTAAAGGTTAAAGATTTGTTCTTTCCACCATTCACTTCTAGAATAGTGTTCCTTGATGCCTCTTTATCTTCACCTCTTGTTTCAGCACCCAGCATAATGTGGGGTTTGGGCTAAGTGGGGTGTGAAAATAGATTATAAACAGGTTATTAAAAAAAACTGCATAGCCCCTGAGGTTTTTCATAAGACAGACATGGACAGATCTGAGGGACTAATATGTCCCTGAGAACAATGCCTAATGTACAGGAGACAGACTGTGGGAAGGCCCCATGGTAACCAGGAGGCTGTCAGCCTGTGTCCCTCCAGTGTCTGATGGCAGACTTTTTCTCCTACAGGAGTCTTCTGAGTCTCTCTCGGCAGCATCTAGCCCTGCCCGTCAGCGGCGCCGGATCAGTGATCCCCTCACCTCCAGCCCAGGCCGCAGCTCCAGACGTGCTGACGCCCTGACCTCCAGCCCTGGCAGAGACCTCCCCCCATTTGAAGATGAGTCTGAGGGGCTGCTGGGCACCGAGGGGCCCATGGAGGAAGAAGAGGATGGAGAGGAACTCATTGGTGATGGCATGGAGAGGTAGGCTGTGGTTAGGTGGCTTAGCAGAAGGACCCCCCGTGTCTGGTGGCCTGGCCTTGGGGACCCATGAGTGTATGAGCCAACCTGGTGATCTTTGCCTTTGGTTGGGATGTGGAGGTTGTTCATCAGCCACTGGGAAGATGCAGTTAGCTCACTGTATACACCTCAGACTAGACCCTAAAGCCCAGGCAAGCCCCCGCCCAGGAGAAGGGGACCCATAGAGTCTGATCTGAAGAGCCCTGAAGGGTGGTGCCCACTTGGAAAGATGGTTCAGTCAGCAAACTCGCACCCAGCCTGCATCAGGCTCTGGGTCACAAGTGTTGTAAGCAGACATACAGAAGGTGACTGAGGCTGTTAGGAAACTGAGCTTTGCCAGGAGGTAGGGAGATCTCTAATTCAGCCTCACCGGTACCAGTTATGTGACCACGTAGGAGCCCTTTGGCACCTTGCTTTTGTACCTTTCCTTAGGGGATATCTGAGGGGTATGAGCCATCACTGGGCTGTCTGCACCATTTGGTTCTTTTCTTTACACACTGCAGGCTAGGTGTGAAGAGACTAGGTCTGCAATGAGTGTCCATGGACTGAAGGAGTTGATCATCCTGGGCTCAGCAGCAAGGGCTTCCCTGCAGAGTTGCTGGGGGACCAGGAGGGGGGAGCTAGGGGGGCTCCAGGGCCACCTCCTTTTCTTTAAAGTGAGAGACACTTTAGAGATGTCTGAGGACTATCTGACTTAGGGTTTGTATGGAAAGAAACTAAGTTTTATATTATAAGCCTTCAGTGCAAAGACGGTCTGTGCAAGCTTTCTGCAAGCCATTCTCTTCTGCCTGTTGATCCCAGTTTTAATCATATTACCAGAACTGGAATCTTGGTGTTCATCCTTTTGTGCCAACATTTTACTCTGGTGTTTTCAAAGTTCAGTCTTTTGTTTGTTTGTTTTTCGACACAGGGTTTCTCTGTGTAGCCCTGGCTGTCCTGGAACTCACTCTGTAGACCAGGCTGGCCTTGAACTCAGAACCACCCCACCCCCGCCTCTGCCTCCCAAGTGCTGGGATTAAAGTCATGTATTGAGTGTTTTACCACATGCATGACTATGCCTGTAGAGACCAGAAGAGGGCGTCAGACCCCATGGTTGTGAGCTACCTTATGGGTGCCTACAACCGAGCCCAGGTTTTCTGCAAGAGCAGCTGGGTCATTTTTTAAAAAGTCTTTTTTTTTTTAAATATTTCATTACATTGCTCATTGTGTGTTTGTGTATGGGTGCACATGCCATAGCACACGTGTGTAAGTTCAAGGACAGCTTTCTGGAGTTTGACCAACCCCAGACTGTGGCCTGTTCCGCTGTAGACTAACTAAAATCTCACCGAGTGCGTGCGTTTCAGGTGGACTGAGATCCTTTAAGGGTCAGAACACACTTTCCTCAGAAACCACTACATTCCACGTAGGACTAGTCTGCACTTCTACCTGCTTTGCCTCTGGTGTTTTGAAACTGGTTGCTCTGAGAGGGTAGTTCGAGAACATTGGCCAGTCACCCTGAAGAAGGGAGAACTCTGGGGTCTGTTTCTCTGTTAGGTGCCCCCTCCTGTGGGGAGGCCATGTGGCGATGAGGAAAGAGCTTGCAGCCTGTAGCACTGCATCTGCCCCTTGTGTCCTGATGATCGACTATAAAATCACATCACCCTTCAAAGATGAAAGGGCATCGCTTTGAGGGGACTCTGGGACTCACACCATAGGGAACCTGGGACTGGCTCTCTGTTAGATGGTTCTTCCTTTCAAAGACCTAACAAGTGGTCATCTGGAAAGAAACTGCTCAAGCAGTTGAGCCAGTGGGTGTGAGCCTTTCAGGCAGCCAGTCTGGCTGGGTTGTGTTCAGTTGGGGGAAAGGCATAGACAGATAGGGAGGGTATGATCCCTGGACACCTGGAATCTGCTCTCTGACCTTGCTGGTGTCAAGGTCTTGGCTTCCTCTAATTCTGTGTTTTCTTCTTAAAATTGTAAAAACAAACAAAACTATTTGTTTATTTTATGTGCATTGGTATTTTGCCTACATGTGTATCTCTGTGAGGGTATCAGGTCCCCTGGAACTGGGGTGTGTATCTCTGTGAGGGTATCAGGTCCCCTGGAACTGGGGTGTGTATCTCTGTGAGGGTATCAGGTCCCCTGGAACTGGGGTTGCACACAGTTGTCAGCTACCATAGGAGTACTGGGGATTGAACCCAGGTCTTCCTGAAGAGTACCTGTCGCTCTTCACTGAGCCTTGTCTCCAGCCCTTAACTCCTTTTCTTACTGGGAGTTAGGAGCTCTTTGGAGATTTCCCCATATTTAAAAACAAAAAACAACAAAAAACTTGTATATACTGGAGTGTCTGGTGTGTATGCGCATGAGTGTATAGGTGCCCGCAGAAGTGAGAAGAAAGTGTCAAATCCCCTGCCTGACTTTGGAGTTCTACAGGTTGGTTTATGGGCTGCCTGATCTGAGTGCTGGGAACTCAGGTCGCACTGAGCCTTCTCTCCAGCCCAGCCCCCTCAGTTGTAAATACACAGCAAAGTGTCATCTCTGTTTTTCGTGTGTGTGGCTCAGTGGTGTTCATCTGCACCATTCCACCAGAACTTTTTTTTTATCGTCTCAAAACTTAAATCTTTCCCCCAAAACGCTACCTCCCCGTCTCCATTTGGCTGTCCTTCTGGGTCTCTGGCCCCCATGGGAGTGGTATGGCCTTATCCATTGGTGTAATGTCAAGATTGATCCGTGCAGTTTCACCTCCTATAGTCCCCTTCTGTTTTAAGGTTGAGTGATAATTTATAGTATAGGTTTATCCATTGACCACCCTGGGATAATACCACTAAGTTTGGTTCTCACTATGTAGCCTTGACTGGCCTCAAACTCTCAGATCTGCCTGGCAGTCTTCCGGCACTACTACACCTGGTTAAATTGTTTTGTTGTTGTTGTTTTCATTTAAAACGTTATTTTATATATGTGGGTGCATCTGTGGGTATGTACATTTGAGAGTGCGGGTGCCCAGTATGGGTGCTGGAAATTGAATTCTCATACTCTGCAAGAGCAGTCTGTGAGCTAGGCACAGTGGCCCCCACATACACAGCTTTAATCCCAGCACTTGGGAGGCAGAGACAGGAAGATCTCTTGAGTTCCAGAATGGCCAGAGCTACACAGAGAAATCCTGTGTCAAAAAAGAAAGAGTATTAGTACAATGCTGTCAAGCACTGAAGCATCTCTAGCCCCATACGTGTTCACACTGTTGAGGGCAGACTTGGGTTAGCCAGTCAGTACCTTGCATTTCCCCTGGGGTCCTGGAATTCTAGAGATTTTGCACGTTTGTTAGCCAAAGAGCATGTTCTATTGCATTTATTAGGTTTTCATAGTTTCTGTTCTGTGTCATGATTCCCCCATTTCCTCCCTGACAGTGACAGTTTCATGCTTTCTAGTGTCTGATGAAAATGGTGCCATTTGAAGATTGTAAAAATGACCTTGTTTTGATACTTGTTTGGTAATTTTCTCAAGACTGGGAGACTGCATCTAGGGAAAGCATTGGCCGCATCCATCATATACCACCAGCAGGTGGCGCTGTGGATGTGGGGCTTGCTCTCCACTCAGATTCACATGGCTGTGTACCTCATGCATGCAGACAGACTCCCTTTTCCATCCTGGGGGCTTGGACCTCCTTGATGGAGTCCCTAAATCATATTCTTCAAACTTTCAACTTCCTGTTTGCAGCTGTCCAGCAAGGACTTTGTAAGCCCGTGGAGCAGACCTAATTCTCAAGTGGGTTGTTTGGGGACTCATTGTCCACTGTTGGTCTCTTGCAGAGACTACCGTCCCATTCCGGAGCTCGATGTCTACGAGGCAGAGGGATTGGCCCTGGATGATGAAGATGTGGAGGAGCTGACAGCCAGTCAGAGAGAGGCAGCTGAGCGGACCATGAGGCAGCGGGACCGTGAGGCTGGCAGAGGCCTGGGACGCATGCGCCGGGGGCTGCTATATGGTATGTGTGGTGGACATCCCAGAGGTGCCACTTGTACGTCCAAAGCCTCGGGAGTGGGGAAGACGTGGGCGGCAAGTGTTGTGCAGAGGATGCTGGGAGAGACTTGCTCACAGGGGTGCTTTGCTACCCAAGACAGTAGCGAGGAAGATGAGGAGCGGCCTGCCCGTAAGCGCCGCCACGTAGAACGCGCCACAGAGGATGGCGAGGAGGATGAAGAGATGATCGAGAGTATTGAGAACCTGGAGGACCTCAAGGGCCACTCAGTGCGCGAGTGGGTGAGCATGGCAGGGCCCAGGCTGGAGATCCACCACCGCTTCAAGAACTTCCTGCGCACCCACGTGGACAGCCATGGCCACAACGTCTTCAAGGAGCGCATCAGTGATATGTGCAAAGGTATGGTCCTGAGAGGCTGGGCCGAGGCTCAGTGGTGCAGCGTCTATCTTGAGTGAGGTCCTGGATCCGTCTCAGCACTGGTGGGTGAAGGTGGCCTGGCTTCTGTATCCTGCTGGCTTTGTGTGCCACACTGAACTCAGAATGCACAGGACCATTGGGTGACAAGGACTGAACCTGAGGACCCCAAGGTCTCCTGTATCTGCACCAGAGCTAGGCTGTTTGGGGACATGCTTAAAAATGTATTACGACCCTGTTTTGGTTTTTGGAGGGTTTGGTTGGTTAGTTTTTGCAGAATCAGGTTGAGCCTAGGGCCTAGCACATTCTAAGCCAGTGTTCTCCCACTGGGCCACTCTCCAGCCTGTGCATTTTAACTTTGATGCAAAAAATGGCAGTCTTTCTATGTGACAGCATTGGCTTTACAGGATATGACAGCGTGGGGCTGTGGCAACCCCTCCAGCAATGGCTGTAGTTCTGTAGCTTCTCTATGGCCTGGGGCACACTGCTCTGTAGCCCGAGGGCTCTATTCCTCCTGGAAATGACATCCTCAGAGATTTGCATGCTGTTAATGTTACCGCTTGGGTCTCCATTGCACAGCCACAGAGCGGGCCTAGGGTGCACACTGGACTTTCTGGCCCTCTTAGGTTTGGTTTGGGTAGAGAGGGCTTTGGCCAGCAGGGTTCTAAGATGTTAGCTACTTTCATGACCCCAGCTATGTCATCAGTCTCACCCTCTATCCTCCTTAGAGAACCGTGAGAGTTTGGTGGTAAATTATGAAGACCTGGCAGCCCGGGAGCACGTGTTGGCATACTTCCTGCCGGAAGCACCGGCTGAGTTGCTGCAGATCTTTGACGAGGCTGCCCTGGAGGTCGTGCTGGCCATGTACCCTAAATATGACCGTATCACCAACCACATCCATGTGCGCATCTCCCACCTGCCTCTGGTGGAGGAGCTGCGTTCACTGAGGTGAGCAGGGGGAGAGAGTGGGGTCTCCGTTGCCCAGAGAGCGGTGGAGGAAGTAGCCCCATAGCCTCTGGTGTGCCTGTCACCTCCCAACACAGGCAGTTGCACCTGAACCAGCTGATCCGTACCAGTGGCGTGGTGACCAGCTGCACCGGAGTCCTGCCCCAGCTCAGCATGGTCAAGTACAACTGTAGCAAGTGCAACTTTGTACTGGGGCCTTTCTGCCAGTCCCAGAACCAGGAGGTGAAGCCTGGCTCCTGCCCTGAGTGCCAGTCTGCTGGGCCCTTTGAGATCAACATGGAGGAGGTGAGTAACCCAGACCTGCCACGCCATCTTGAGTGTGCAAGAAAGACCTAGCCCATCTACAGGGCCAGAAGACTTTAAGGCAGTTAAACATGGCAGCATGAACTAGATTGGCCTCATGCCTTCAAGAATTCAGTATATTTGAAACGAGGTGATCCTGTTTGGTGTGTCCACATTTGTGACCTCTAGAGAGATGGGCAAGCAGGGCCCTCTTATTCCTGCCCACCCCAATAGAGCGCTCCTTGCCCATCACATGGGAATCTGGACCATCTGTTAACTTATCTGGTGGGCCTGACTGGCTCCTGGTACCTTTTGTGGGTGTTTCCAGGGTTATAACCACCTTGGATCCTGTAGAGCCCTGCTTTGAAGACTCATGTACCCCTGGACTCTGAAATCCTGGGTACAGTATGCATGCCTGTGCTTGTCTTCATCTGCAGCTGCCCCTCCCCTCCCCCACCCCCTCGTAATGCCTGGCTTCAGGAGTGTTAGCACTCTTGATGCTTTCTGTGGTTCTGAGCTGTCTACTTTAGAGCTGCCTGGCCAGGAAGTTGCCTATGACAGTGTTCAAGTCCAGGTCTGCTTTAACCCGGGTGACCCGGCACCATTTAGTTGTGCCCTCTCCTTCCGTTGCAGCCCCACCTTAGCTGTGTCTCAAACTTAGACTCTGGCCCCGGGACACTGAGCTGTACTGTGCGGGGATTAGCAAGAGGGGTCAAGTATGTGCTGGCCTTGCTGGCTGCCCAGTGTGTTCCTTGGGTCTTAGTCTTGATGATGTTTTGGGAGAGAGGTTCCGAGGCTCTCTTCTCATGGAAAAAACGGGTATGTGGAGGCTTGATTGTCTAAGGTCTCCTGGGCAGCACTGGTCCTAAGGATCAGGCAAGTGTATAGATGTGATTGTATGATTCTTTTATTGGGACAGGGGCTTACTATATAGCCATGACTAGCCTCAAGTTGACAGACATCTATGTAACTTTACCTCTGGAGCTCTGGACTTAAAGGTGTACACTACCATGACCTGAGAGTGTGCTCTTTTAGCTGCTGTGTCTCGTGGATCAGTCAGCTCTGGGTGCCTGTCCAAACCCCTGGTATCAATGACTTGAAGACAAGTTGATTTATGGCTTGGTTTTAGACTCATCAGTTGACCCTGTGGCTTTGTGCCTGTGTGTGGTGCAGCAGGCTGCTCATCTCACTTCAGAGACACAGAAGAGAACAGAGACTGGCCAGTGTCCTATAGTCCCCTTCAAGGGCATACCTCTGTGACCTAAGGCCTCCCACAAGGCTTCATTGCCTCTCATACATGGACTGAAGAATTAGTGCCCCACAAATAGGCCATGGGGGACATTTGCAGCCCAGACTGTAGTATGTTGTCTCTTTTTTGGATTGTAAACGAACTAGTGGGACTCTCTACCATTTGGCCTTGCTCTGCCGCTTGTGGGTGCTGCTATAGATGCCGCACCCACATCTACAGCTTGACCCTCATAAGGTCAGTCATGCTTAAAGCTCAGCATCCCCTTCTGCCAACGGTGGACACACTAAAATCTAGGCTCTGGGGCCTAGCAGATACTGGAGCCTGGGGCGGGGAGGAAGACATTGTCTAGGGATGGTGGCAGGCGAAGAGACTTTCTGAGTCATTGTTGGCCTGCCCTTTGGTCTCTGTGGCTTTCGTGGCCTGCATTAAGGTCAGAGCACATGAGAAAGCTGTGCTTTGAGGAGAGTGGTTGGCTGTGTAGGAACCATGATCTTTGTCTTGTGCAGACCATCTATCAGAACTACCAACGTATCCGCATCCAGGAGAGTCCCGGCAAGGTGGCGGCTGGCCGACTGCCCCGTTCCAAGGATGCCATTCTCCTCGCTGATCTGGTGGACAGCTGCAAGCCAGGGGACGAGATAGTGAGTGACTGTTAGAAACTGGTAGTATCTGCTGTGGCCAGTGGAGCTAGGGTCCGTGTCCATGGGTGCGCTCAGCCTGGCACCAGCTCTTGAGTCAGAAGGAGAGCTTTTTTCCTGCTGGTTGGAGCGGCGGGTGTTGCTCCATCTTGCTGTGATAGTACAGGAGGAAAAGTTTAACTTGGGTCAGTGCCAGAGAGGCCTTAGTTCATGGTCTTTGGGCCTGTGGCTGTGGAGGTAGCCGCACATCTCATGGAGCTAGAGAGCAGAGAGAACTGGGAGATGTGTCAGGGTCTAGAGAGTTCCTTCTCAAGGGCACAACGTAAGTGACTTCACTAACACTTTGTAGTTGTGCCAAGATGAGAATGAAACCTTCAGTGAATAGCTCCTTCCTCTGCCCCTTGCGCTCCCTCCCATGCAAAGCACCGTGGGACAAAGCTCGTGTTTCTGAGCTTGCTGGGCTCTTCATCTTGTTTGCAGTGTGGGGAGCGTGGGGTGGAGCCAGGGAAAGCAGCATGGATGTGGGCCCTACGATAGCTCAGGACCTCAGGTTGCACCCTCTGACTTGTGACCGCCCTTTCCCAGGAGCTGACCGGCATTTACCACAATAACTATGACGGCTCGCTTAACACCGCCAACGGCTTTCCAGTCTTTGCCACTATCATCTTGGCCAACCATGTTGCCAAGAAGGACAACAAAGTCGCTGTGGGGGAGCTCACCGATGAGGACGTGAAGATGGTCACCGGTCTCTCCAAGGATCAGCAAATTGGAGAAAAGGCAGGTGGCTGGGATCCAGGGACCAGGCCCCCTACCTGCTGGGCGGGGCCTCAAAATATGGGTCTTGGTGGCAGGCTCTGAAAGTCTAGGATCAAAGGTTCCCTGAGGCAAGGGCCTCTGTGACATGCCAGAAGATGTTGTGTACCAGAAGGGCAAAGGTTCAGCCTATGGCATGTGGTACCAAGCCGTGCCAGCCTGATGGTCGTCCTGGAAACTGAGTGTCTGGGGCTAGGACTGTGGCTTCTGGGATAACAGTCACAGCACTGTCCTCTGCCCCAGGCCATAGCTGTCAGTCATAGCTGCCAGTCTTGCTGCTTTGAGCCTCTCCGTGAGATTTTATTTGTGGCTCTATCAGCTCTAAGGGAAACGCCTGTTGTGGTTTCCTTGCTATATCAAGACCATGACTGGGCTGGAGAGATGGCTCAGCGGTTAAGAGCACTGACTGCTCTTCCAGGGGTCCTGGGTTCAATTCCCAGCAACCACATGGTGGCTCACAACCATCTGTAATGGGATCCAGTATCTTCTTCTGGTGTGTCTGAAGACAACGACAGTGTACTCATATATATAAATTAAATCTTAAAGGTAAAAAAAAAAAAAAAAAAAAAAAGACCACGACCAAAAGTAGCTTGGGGAGGAAAGAGTTTATTTGGCTTCATGCCCTGATGGTAGTCGGTCATTGAGAGAAGGTAGGAACTTAAATTTCTTACCTGCCTGTTAGGTTCAGTCTCATGATTTTCCCTCTGTCCCTCAGATCTTTGCCAGCATTGCACCCTCCATCTATGGGCATGAAGACATCAAGAGAGGCCTGGCTCTGGCCCTGTTTGGAGGAGAGCCCAAGAATCCAGGTGAGCCCCACCCCCCTTGCCAGCTCTCACTGAGCGGATTAAGCATAAGAGTTAACAAGAGGCTGCAGGGAGCGTGGACTTGCTCACCCTGGTCCACTCTGATGGGCTGTCTCTGCTGCTTGGCTGTGGTCTGGTCTCAAGTTATAACCTTGCCACCTCTCTGATGTGCAGGGCACTCTCAGGGTTTTCTGATATGTGTGCTGTTTTGCTTGTGTCCCAAAGCTCCATAGCATATTCCTCTGGACTCAGCTTACTGGGGTCCTGGGGATGGGCACCCTCTCTTTGCTGAGGAACAGGTTTGAGTTGGAGGGATCTAGCCTGTCCTCTGGCCCTCCTCCTGCAGGTGGAAAGCACAAGGTTCGAGGTGACATTAATGTGCTCTTGTGTGGGGACCCTGGCACAGCAAAGTCCCAATTCCTCAAATACATCGAGAAAGTGTCTAGCCGTGCCATCTTCACCACTGGCCAGGGTGCGTCAGCCGTGGGTCTCACCGCATACGTTCAGCGGCATCCCGTCAGCAGAGAGTGGACCTTAGAGGCGGGAGCCCTGGTTCTGGCTGACCGGGGGGTGTGTCTCATTGACGAATTTGACAAGGTGGGTATCTGGACTCTGGGGCTGAGCTCTCTGTGGTGGGAGGGCTTTATTAGAGAGTATTAAGGCCTCCTGGGATGCCCTGTGTTGTGTAGATGAATGACCAGGACAGAACCAGCATCCACGAGGCCATGGAACAGCAAAGCATCTCCATCTCCAAGGCTGGCATCGTTACCTCGCTGCAAGCCCGCTGCACTGTCATAGCTGCTGCCAACCCCATAGGTATGCCTGCTGTAGTACAGGCCTGGGAATGGCAGCACACACAGCCCCATCCAACGTGACCTACCAGAGGGGGTCAGAGGAAGGACGTGGGAACCCAGGGTGATTGTCCATCTGTTCCTTATACCACCTTTGGGTGCTTTGATTCTTTGTCCAGGTGGGGCTGGAACTGCACCCATGCCCAGCCAGTAGGTGACTAACACCTAGGGGCCCATTTATCTTATTAGAGTAGAACTTTGCTTTGGAGCAGCTCTGGTTTTAATGGAATGAGGCATAATATCTCCAATCTCTTCCCTTTCCTCCACCCCCCACTCTGCCCTAGAGGCACCCTGGTCCTAGAAAAGGATCCAGAGCCCTGGAGGGATGGGTGGGCGGGTGGATATGGGGGTGGGTGGGTGGGTGGTTGGATGGATGGATGGATAGACTGAGAACTTGCCTCTTCATCTTTCAGGAGGCCGCTATGACCCTTCACTGACCTTCTCAGAGAATGTAGACCTCACAGAGCCCATCATTTCCCGCTTTGATGTCTTGTGTGTGGTGAGGGACACTGTTGATCCAGTTCAGGTACATTCCCATATCCCTGGTGCCACCTGTAGGTTCTGGGCCATTGCCTGCTGTGCTGGGTGGACATGTCTTCATACCCAGGTGCCATCCTGACCTTTTAGGGCTTCTCCAGGTCCTCCCTGGCTGCCTATTCAGTCTAGTCACAGACTATACCCTGTACTATATCCCTTCCTCTAGCTCTGCCCTCTGACCCAAGACTGCCGTTGTCTAGGATGGCTGCTTATTTGCCTGCCAGTTAAAAGAATAAATTACACGGCACCTGTCCTCCATGGGGACCCACAAAAGCTCTGCTTTGTGGCCAGCACATGTTCTACATCCACCCTGCACCTGCTGGGGGTGGGGGTGGGGGATAGCTGCTGTGCACTGCCCCTGCCAGCCCTGCACCTGCTGGGGGGGGGGGGGGAGGATAGCTGTTGTGCATTGCCCCAGCCAGCTCTGCAGCTGCTGTCTTCATGTTAAATGAACCCATTGCCTCTTCTCCCAAGAGGTGACCTCAGGCTTTGAATGTGCTCTTTCTGCTGGAGTGTCCTTTCTTTTCCCCCACAGATGCCTCTTAGACTCTCCTGTGGTGAGAGGCTTCTGGACCATTCGATTCGCCGTGGTTCCATTTTTTTTTTTTTTTTTTTTTTTTTAATCACTGGGTTTCCCTTAATTTACCATAATTCCTGGATTCAAGTCTTGTCTCTGCTCCTGAGTAGCTGGGCTTGTCACCGGTGCACGGCTGTCTCCTACCCCCTCTAAGCCTAGCACTACTTACTCTGCACGCTCATGAGCCTGCCTAGCCTCAGTCAAGTGTGGTAGTCACTTTCCTTGCTGTGTAGCTTTTCCTGCCTTCCTACCCACACCCTTATTGGGCTCTCCTGATTTCTTGTCCTAGGATGAGATGCTGGCCCGCTTTGTGGTTGGCAGCCACGTCAGACACCACCCCAGCAACAAGAAGGATGAAGGGCTGACTAACGGTGGCCCCTTGGAGCCGGCCATGCCCAACACATACGGCGTGGAGCCCCTGCCTCAGGAGGTGCTGAAGAAGTATATCATTTATGCCAAGGAGAGGGTCCACCCGAAGCTCAACCAGATGGACCAGGATAAAGTGGCCAGGATGTACAGTGACCTGAGGAAGGAGTCCATGGTGAGCCAGTGGGACCCTCACTGGTGCCAGACACGGTGGGGTCAGAATAGGCAGTATTAAATGGCTTGGCACCACTCTGGTGAGTGTCTGCCTTGCGTGGGCATGGTACCTTCCCCAGCACTGGGAAGAAAAAAAATGGCATTCCATATCTTAACCATTGAGTTACAGATGAACTTTAACTGTGTGCAAGAGTGTTGTCTTAGTTAGGGCTTTGCTGCTGTGGACAGACACCATGACCAAGGCAAGTCTTATAAAAACAGCATTTAATTGGGGCTGGCTTACAGGTTAGAGGTTCAGTCCATTATCATCAAGGTGGGAGCATGGCAGCATCCAGGCAGTCATGGTGCAGGAGGAGCTGAGAGTTCTATGTCATCCAAAGGCTGCTAGTGGAAGACTGACTTCCAGGCAACTAGGGTGAGGATCTTAAGCCCACACCCACAGAGGCACACCTACTCCAACCAGGTCACACCTCCAAATGGTGCCACTCCCTGGCCCAAGAATATACAAACCATCACAAGTGTCATAGGTTTTGATTGCTAAAGTTCTATATTAGCTGGTTTGGTACCAGATTGCAAGGCCAGCCGCTGGCTATCTTACAACACCTCACCAAGAAGCCAGCTGGACTTTTTTCGTTTGTAGGGGTTTGCTTTTGTCCTTTCTGTTTTAACATTATCCACCGTCTTGGTTCACACAGAAACGATGGCTTCACTCTTATTGTTCTAGATCACATAACCCTCCATGTAAGCTAGACGCAGGTGTAGCCGACTGGAGGGATACAAGCTAAGAGCAGAATAGGCAGTGGTGCCAGTGGCAGCCACACAGGCCAGGTTTTTGCACCTGGCATTGGAGCTGAGCATGGCTGGAGATACTGCTCCATTGGCCAACTTGGCTCTGGCTGCCTGGTATTTGCCTCTGGTCCCTTCTGCCCCCTCCTCTGAGGAAAGCAACAACATTGTTCTCTGCAGGCAACGGGCAGCATTCCCATCACGGTGCGCCACATTGAGTCCATGATCCGCATGGCCGAGGCCCATGCACGCATGCACCTGCGGGACTATGTGATGGAAGACGATGTCAACATGGCCATCCGCGTGATGATGGAGAGCTTCATTGACACCCAGAAGTTCAGCGTCATGCGGAGTATGCGCAAGGTGGGTGTGTATGTCTGTGGCCTGGAGCCTTGGTGAGCTGTGGCCCCTTAAGCCATGAAGGTGGCTTGACAAGGCTGGCAAGTGAGCTTCTGACCTCTGTCCTCTTCTCACAGACTTTTGCCCGGTATCTCTCCTTCCGGCGAGATAACAATGATCTGCTGCTCTTCATACTGAAGCAGTTGGTGGCTGAGCAGGTGACATATCAACGCAACCGCTTTGGGGCCCAGCAGGACACCATTGAAATACCTGAGAAGGATCTGATGGACAAGGTATGCAAGAGCAGGGTGGGGCAGGGCGGGGCAGGGCAGGGCTTGTTGCTCTGGGGAGCTCTTGGCCATTCGGGGTGTACCATCAGTAACAGGCTTGAGCTAGCAATAGGCAAAGGGAAACAGGTACCAGCAGCCTTGTCCGAGTACCTGTGGCTGGTGAAGCTCAGGTCTGGAGCTCTGAACCAACACAGCCCTTCCATAGGTGAGGGCTGGCATCTTCTCCTGCTAATGTTCTGATGCTGTTCTTTCTCCAGGCCAGGCAGATCAATATCCACAACCTCTCTGCCTTCTACGACAGCGACCTCTTCAAATTTAACAAGTTCAGCCGTGACCTGAAACGCAAACTGATCCTACAGCAGTTCTGAGACCAGCACAGGGGTCTCTATGTCTGAATGAGGCTCGGTCACCACGCTGAGCCTACGTCACTTCCCACTTCCACCGGGGCTTGGTGCCCTGTAGGGGTGGGAGGATGGCTTAATGCAGACCTTTACCCGTTAGCCCCTAGGCCAAGGCTATAGCGTTAAGTGGCTATTTATTCTTCTGCCCCCCTCTAGAGCACTCTTCTTGGCCAGACCCTCTGTCCAAGGCTCTTTAGAAGGCTGGGGTTGTGTTCAGGTGACAGACTTTATCAAAACTATTGCTGTTTTGGCATGCATAGTGTTTCTGGACTGTTTGTTTCCCTTTTAGACAAAGAGCAACTTAGAGGTATTTGCAAACTTTTCCAGAACATTCTCAAAGCCTGTGATGGAGGAGCACAAGACCCTGTCTGCTGAGGGCCCATGCTCCTCTTACGGGTTTCTTCCCACCTAGCCAGTGCCTTCATTCGCTTGTTGTACAGTTTCTTGTAGTTTATTTTTTAATAGAGTTGAATAAAACCTAAATAGTGCTATCCCTTTGGTTCTGGTTTAATGTGCCAGCGAGGCTTCCCTGAGCTTTTTGAAGGCCCTTTCTGCCTGCCCTCAGTTTCAAAATGAAGTAGGTCTGGTTAGATCTGCTTTGTGGATGTGGCCTGTACTATGGGTTTTAAATGTCCCCCTTAAGGGTCATTGCTAATGTGATAGCCCTCCCTCCCTCCCTCTCCCTCTCCCTCTCCCTCCCTTCTCTTCTCTTCTCTTCTCTTCTCTTCTCTTCTCTTCTCTTCTCTTCTCTTCTCTTCTCTTCTCTTCTCTTCTCTTCTCTTCTCTTCTCTTCTCTCTCTCTCTCTCTCTCTCTCTCTCTCTCTCTCTCTCTCTCTTTCTTTCTTCCTTTGCATTTATTTTATGCTGACTTTATTCCTGGGCCATGAGTTTTTGTTACTCCTGGGATATTTTTTTCTTCTGTGCAACCTCCTCTTCTGGCTTTGGAACGATCTGTTCCTTCTCTGAGATCATCTCAATGTGGCCGGGGGAGGTCATGTATGGGTTAATCCGGCCATGAACTCTGTAGGTTCGTCAGCGCGTCTTAGGTGTCTTGTTTACCTGGATGTGTTCAATGACTAGAGAATCCATGTCCAAACCCTTAAGTTCAGCATGACTCTGCATTTTTAAGCATATGCAGCAAAAATTCAGCACTCTTTGGTCACCGTCCCTGTGTCCAGCCCTACTGTTTGGCCTGGGCTCACCTACTGACTCCACCATTATACCGCCAGAATGGCACACATTGCTTCTTTAAAGTGACATCCTTCAGATACTTGGTGGCTTTGAAGATATGCATACCCTTGATGGCCTGGGCAGTTTCCCGGGTGTTGTTAAAGTGAACTCGAAGGTTTGAACCTCTTGATTTGCATGGTTTGGGGGGAGGGGGTTTGTGGGTCAAGAGAATAGCGAACCATCTTCACAGGTCACCTCTGGCTGCTTACAGGAAGAGAAAGCACAAAGGCTTCTGGGAGAATTCATGAGACCTAAGATAGCCTTTTTTCAATTCAAGGTCTCACCATGTAAACCTGGCTAGCCTGGAATTCAGTATGGAGTTCTTCTGTCTCTGCCTCCTGGAATTAAAGGCGTGTACCCCAGTCTAGCTCAATGCTAATTCACCAGCTTGGAGCCTTGTGGGAAGAAGTAAGGTTATTGGACCCCAATGTAGCCTTTGTTTCCAGGTTACTGTGACGTGTCTGCCACTGTGAAGTATTTTCTCAGTCCTCAAGCCAATGGGCCATAGGCAAATCTTTGGAACTTAGCCCCAAACCTTACTTAGAAGCTTTTTATCAGGTGATTGGTCACATCAACAGAAAGCTACATAAGGCAAGACAGCTGTTAAACACACAGAACTGACATCTTTATAGTAATGGGTTCTTGTGTTCAGACAAGATACATCTTTACCCACTGTCTGCTTCCTAGGAAGCTACAGCTCCTTCTGCATGTGGAGTCCACGGGTCTGGTTTGGTTTCTTCTGCCTTTTAATTGTGCTGTTAAGATGGAATGTTCTCTTTTTTTAAGCAGTGCCAGAACAAGCCAGAGCCCTGTTCACGTCCTGCCAGAGCTGCACTGAGCCACATGCATGCCCCCTGGCCTGTACTTCTCAGGGGTCACCAGACTGGGGCCAACTGTCTGCTTCTCTTCAGCCTTGAACTCAGGTTCCTAAGCTTTGCAGTTTTCCCCATTTCTCGTGTTTTCTTTATCCCGTGGCCTCTTACAGAATTCGGCGGTTTGGGTGTTAGCAATGCCCCTCCGCACTTGAGCTCTCGGGGCACACTTGTAAAGATCACACCATGAAATCTAGTATGTTATTGATTGTTGGTTCCTGGGAGATAGATCCTCTTCTGGGTCGTGAAAGTTTCCTTCTCTTAGTTTGTATCCCTGAAAATGTTTTGTTTGCTCTTTTTATAGAGATGCCAAGTTTAATCACATAATTGAGAGAATAAGGCGTGTGTCTTTTTTCTCTTACTCTACCAGTCATGTCCCTGTGCTGAGCCTTGCTTAGCTGTGACAGTAATGCTTGGGATGAATGGCTGTAGGCGGCGTGCCTGAGATTTTGTGAGGCTGTGACTGCTGGGTGAGACAGGCTCCTTTGTTTCTCAAAGCTATTGGTCTCTTAGCTTTTCTACTACTGGGGTGAATTTCACTAAACCTAATTTTACTTGAAAGCATTCACTTAGAGGCTGAGGAGATTGCTCAGCTTTTGTGTGTGAGTGTGTGTGTGTTTATTTGTTTTTTGCTTGTTTGGTTTGGTTTGGGTTTTTTCAAGACAGGATTTCTCTGTAGTTCTGGCTGTCTTGGAACTTGCTCTGTAGTCCAGGCTGGCCTCAAAAACGCAGATCCATTCGCCTGCCTCTGCCTCTTGAGTGCTGGGATTAAAGGCTTCTACCATCAAGCCTGGCAATTGCACCAGTTTTTAAAACACTGAGGACATGGGATATATTCTCAGAACCTATATAAAAATGCCAGGAGTAAAGGTGTGTTTGTTCCAGCACTGGAGAGGCAGGGATAGGCAGGTCCTTGGGCCTCAGTGGCCAGCCACACTACCCTACCTTGCCAGCTCCAGAGCAAAGATCCCATCTCAAAAACAGTGGACAGTGCCTGCAGGGTGACACTCCAGGTTGTCTCTGGCATACACACACTTACACACAGGCATTCATTTAGACTTTTACTATTTGTGTATGTGCATCTGTATGCAGGTGCACATGTGTGTGCAGGTGCATATGTGCAACAACATGTGGGTGTGTATGTGCCACGGTGTGTGTGTGCAGATACAGATCAGAAAACAACACTCAGGAGTTAGTTCTCTTCTTCCACCATTGGTTGGTTCCAGGCATGAACTCAGGTTTTTCAGCTTGGTGTCAGGTGCCTTGCTAAGCCATCTCACCAGCATCATTTAGACCAGTGGTTCTCAACCTTCCTAACACTGCAACCCTTTAATACAATTCCTCATGTTGTGGTGACTCCTAACCATAAAGTTATTTTCATGGCTAATTCATAAGTGTAAATTTGCTATTGTTACAAATCGTAATGTAAATATCTGAGATGTAGCATGTCTGATATGCAACAGAGTCATTTGCCCTCCAAAGGGGTCACCACCCGGTTTGAGAAACACTGATTTAAACTTTTAAGTGTTATTTATATGTCATGTTGTTTTTCTTACAATTTTTAAAATTTATACTTTTGTTTTCTTAATGTCCCTGATGCTGTAGGTGTTCTGCTTCGCACACGCACGCGCGCGCGCGCACACACACACACACACACACACACACACATATACACACTCATTTATTTTGAGACAAGGTCTAACTATGTAGCCCTGGCTGGCCTGGAACTCACAGAGATCCTTCTGCCTCTGCTTCCCAAGTTCTGTCTGGAATTAAAGACCTGTGCCACCACACTATTTTTATTTTTGAGACAGGCTCTTACTCTATAGCTCAGCCCCTGACTTGGAACTTAAAGCAATCTCCTGCCTCAGCCCCCTGACTTCTGGGAATACAAACATGAGCCACTGTGCCTGGCTTTCATTTATCTTTTTGAACAATAGACTTTCAGCAATTGGTTCAACCAGGTTCATCGTTTCTCTTAAAACAATAGACATTTATTGATTTGTTTTCTGTGGATTAATTTAAAGATTATTTTATGCATATGAATACACTGTAGCTGTACAGATAGTTATGAGCCATCACATGGTTGCTGGGAATTGAACTCAGGACCTCTGCTGCTCGGCCCTACTCACTTTGGCCCTGCTAAGATTTTTGTTTGTTGTTTGTTTATTTATTTATTTATTACATGTAAGTACACTGTAACTATCTTCAGATGCACCAGAAGAGGGCGTCAGATCTCAGTATGGATGGTTATAAGCCACCATGTGGTTGCTGGGATTTGAACTCAGGACCTTCAGAAGAGCAGT
This sequence comes from Mus caroli, assembly GCF_978045245.1. Lineage (NCBI taxonomy): Eukaryota > Metazoa > Chordata > Mammalia > Rodentia > Muridae > Mus > Mus caroli. The sequence goes on from NW_028227262.1 coordinate 60,415,697, forward strand.
CAGTGTTCTTACAGGCTGAGCCATCTCACCAGCCCTAGATTTTTTTTTTTTAAGTAGCGTCTTTTATTGAACACTTAGTTCATTCACTTTTAACCTTTTAAATACATGCATTCACAGCTATAATATCTCTGCCAGCTGTGGGACTTCCCTGGGCTTCCACACACAATATTCTCACAGGATTAATTTTTTAAAAGATGAGGTTTGCCAGGCAGTGGTAGCGCATGCCTTTAATCCCAGCAGAAACAAGCGGATTTCTGATTCGAGGCCAGTCTGGTCTATAGAGTGAGTTCCAGGACAGAGAAACCCTGTCTTGAGAAAAGAAGAGAAAAGAAAAGAAAAGCTGAGGTTTACGCTGTGATTTGCTCTGACTGGAGAGCTATTTACAAGCAGGTGCATTTGGGCTTGTGGCTTCCTCTATTGAGTATATCTCATTTGTTCTGTGCTGGCTGCTTTATGTCAACTGGATACAAGCAAGATGGGCAAGAGTGGTACACACACCTTTAATTCCAGCACTTGGGAGACAGAGTTCAAGACCAGTCTGGTCTACAGCATGAGTTCCAATACAACATCTTAATAAGTGATTGATGTGGAAGGACCCAGCCCACTGTAGGTAGGGCCAACCCCTAGACAGGTAGGTGATCCTGGGTTCTATAAGAAAGCAGGCTGAGCAAGCCAGTAAGCAGCACTCCTCCATGGGCTCTGCATCAGCTCCATCAGCTCCTGCCTCCACGTTCCTGCTCTGTTTGAATTCCTATCCTGACTTCCTTTGATTTTTGGTCATGGTGTTTCATCACAGCAATAGAAACTCTAGCTAAAACAGCTCCTTTTATACCTTTAAAAGTAGTTCTTACAGGACAAAGTTTATACTTACCCTGACATCCATAATCCTTCACTCTATAGGACCTGGCCCACCTACACATCCCATCAAATGATGCAGACTGTGTAGTCAGATGGTCCTCAGGCTAGGTGAAGAATAAGAAGGTCTTTGCTCCTGTGTTCTGTTGCTGCCCTGCCTTGTATCCTTAGGTTAGCCACTTCATCCTTGTGTTCAGGATCCTCACATTAAAGGATAAACTACAGAACTGTTAAACACCACACATCTCTGTCTTCTCCACTCTCTCCCAGTGATATTCACTCTCTGCTTATGACAGAGCATGTCCGTTCTGCTCTTTCCTGGAAGCTCAAGTCTTGCCTGTACCTTCTCCTCAACTCCTGTGTTTCTAAATAGACTAGAAGAGCCAGGTGGATCTGTCTATCTAATGACACCCCTGCAGAAAAGGAGTGAATATGTTTACAGAAATAGCTAGCATAGACCAGGCAGGATGGCACAAGCCTTTAATCACAGCATTCAGGAAGAAGCAGATGGATCTCTGTGAGTTCAAGGCCAGTCTGGTCTACATTAGGAGTTCTGGGCCAGTTGGGGCTATAAAACTATAAATAACATTTTTTATCTTTAAAAAGATTTTTTTCGCTGGCTGGAGAGATGGCTCAGTGGTGAAGAGCATTGACTGCTCTTGTGGAGGTCCTGAGTTCAATTCCCAGAGGGCACACAAGCATCTGTAATGGGATCTGATGCCCTCTTCTGGTGTGTCTGAAGACAGCTACAGTGTACTCATAGACATAAAATAAGTAAGAAAAAAAATTTTTTTTGGTTTGGTTTTTCGAGACAGGGTTTCTCTTGTGGAGCCCTGGCTGTCCTGGAACTCAGAAACCCGCCTGCCTCTGCCTCCCAAGTGCTGGGATTAAAGGCGTGCGCCACCACTGCCCAGTGTAAATATTTTTTAAAAAGATTTTTGGTTTATTTTTAGACTTTATGTATATGAGTGTCTGCCTGCATGTTTGTGTACTGTATGCATGTGTGGTGCCCACAGAGGCCAGAAGAGGGTGCCGGATCCCCTGGAACTGGAGTTAACACCAGTTCTAAATCATTATTTGGGCGCTGAGAACAGAACCAGGTTCTCTGTAAGAGCCAGTAGGTGTCCCTTACATTTAAACCAATATCCAGTCTCTTCATGCTTTATTTACGTGTGTGTGTGTGTGTGTGTGTGCATGTTTCCGTGAATAAATGCCATGTATGTTCAGGTACCCACATGTAGTAAATATTTAAACTCAATCGGGGGTTTCCTCCTCATCTTTCTCTTTTCAACTCCCTTTCCCTTACCTAAGGAAGAAAGGAAGACTGAGGAAAGGAAGGGGAAGAGAAAAGGAATCCCAGAATCTAACCTCTTTATTTCGTTTCCTCCCTATTCAAGACCACAATTATTTGTATACCATCTCCTAAAATGACAGCATATCTATAACTCATAAAATGACCAAAACCATCCATCCCAACTTAAGGGACAGGGATTGACAGTCTCCTTGTAATTGTTTCCTGCTGAACTGAAGCAAAGAATTCCTTTTGGGGGACCCAAGAAAATTAGAAAAAACAAAACAAAATCGGTTACTCTTTTTGTTTGTTTGTTTGTTTTTGTTTTTCGAGACAGGGTTTCTCTGTGTAGCTCTGGCTGTCCTGGAACTCACTTTGTAGACCAGGCTAGCCTCGAACTCAGAAATCCGCCTGCCTCTGCCTCCCGAGTGCTGGGATTAAAGGCGTGTGCCACCACACCTGGCTAAAACCGGTTACTCTTAAGAAAGCTGTAGCATCTGTTGTCCAGTCTCTGTATGTTGAGAAAGTGTAGGCTTAAATGAAGTCTGACTGGAATAGTCTGAAAGGCTGGACCAAGTGAGCGAATTATTCTGAAAATGTCCCGGAAGCAAGTCTTTAGAGGAAATAGCTTTGATACTTGACGTAGGATCAAGCAAGAAGCCGGAACAGTAGGTCTCAGTATCTCCGGATCCTCGAGGGTGAATCCTGTCAGGGCTGCCTTCTTGGTCTTCCATTCTGCAATATACAAGCCTTATCGACATTTGTATTGAAAGTGCAGGGTGCAGAGATCAATTAAGAATGATTTTCTGCTCTTTGAACAGGTGAAAGACAACTGTCTTTCTTTAGAAGTTAGTCTGATCATAAAATCAAACTCAAATCTCCATTTACATTATCTGAAAAGATGGTATGTCATAATAAGCCCTGAGAATTTTGTAGTCAATACAATTTGCTGTCTGTATATAGACATTTAAGTCCCAGAGCTGTCCCCAAGTACAGGGATCAGTGTATACATTACCCATCTTGTTGATCTTGCCAATCTTCCTCTTCTTGTCTGTAGCCAAGATCTTCCGGGAGTCGCCCTCTGTCAAGTTTGATCCTTATTATTTCGGAAGGAGTCCAACGCCTTTTCTTCTTTCTTAACACAAACCTAGAGCCTCTCTCCCAACACAGCATGCCTTTAAGTACAGACTGATTCAATCTAGTAGAAGACGGCACTGGGTTTCCTGGAGCTGGAGTTACAGACAGTAGCAGTGTGGGTGCTGGGAACCAAATCTGGGTCCTCCAAGAGCCACAAACTCTCTGCTGAGCTGTCTCTCTAGCTCCCCTCCCCCACCAGACAATCTTATGTCGCTCAGACAGACCTGGTCTTAACCTGGATCCCTTCTAGTGCTGGGTTGACATGCATGCACCTTGTCTGGTACAAATATTACAGGCGTGGGACAGTCATGCTTCAGTCAGTGTTTTCACTGTCACTTAAAGAAGCGAGACATCTTTCTATCTGAGAATTGCCACAGTTTCTCTCTGTATCTAGAATGGTTTCGCCCAAACCCAGCTTACCCAACATCCGTGCATCCTATAAGTGTCTCCATAGAAGGTCCCCTCTGCCTCCGTTTGTGCTTAACCTGCCTTCCTACAGTTGTGGCTCTGGGCACACATGCTGAGGAATGTTCCTGCCCTCCTGACACTTAGGAAGAAGAGCAATGCCTGTCGTATTTGCCATATTGGCACAGCAGGAAACCTGAAGTCAAGGGGAAGCACTGGCTAGAGAGAAAAGCGATTCCCACAAGATGTCTGAAGACACGGACAGATCTGCTCAGGCTGTGAAAGCCAACTGGAAGTTGGGGGTCTAAACTACCCCTGGAGGGTCAGAGGTTAAGAGCATGGACCGACCGGAGTTCAGTTCCCAGCACCCACATGGTGGCTCAACAACCATCAGTGGACTTCAAACACGCACGCGGTGCGTACATGTAGGGAAAACATTCACACACATAAAATGAAAATAAACTACACCCGGCACAGAGTTCAGCTCTCTGCTCTTGCCCAGTCTCTTCACCAAAGCCTGGTCCTCTCCGGCCTTCAGGATTCCCAGGCCACGTGCCCCAGCAGGTCTCTGCTGATCCTGGCCTTTGTCTCCTTCGCTGTAACTGGGGCCCGGTCCGCTGCACAAAGGGTTCGGGACCCGCTTCCCAGGGAGGTCCCCCCCTCCGGGTGGTGGCGAAGTGCGCGAGGCCCGAGGTGCAGGTGCGAAGCCGGACTCCGCAATAGGACCCCGCCCCCGAGCCCTCCGCTGCATCGATTGGGCGGATGAGCGCGTGAGTGGCGGGTACGCAGGCCAACGGGGCGCACGCGCGCCGCCGCCTTCGCTTTGCGCGCCCCCGAGGCCGGCCCGGGCGCCGCGGCGCTGCGGCTGCGGGCGGCAACGCTGCACCATGGCCCGGCCGCTGCGGGCCGCCCGACTGCCGCCGCCGCTGCTGTTGCTGCTGGCCGCCGGTGAGTGGGGCCGGGCCACGCCGCGAGGGCGCAGCGCGCCACGGGCCAGTGCTGGCAGCGCCGCAGAACAAAGGCTGTGGGGCGCGCGGGGTCGGCCGCGCGCGGGGAGGAGGCGGCGGCGCGGGGCCTGGCGCGGGGACCCCCCAGGCGCCCTGTCCTGGGCGCTGGATGCTCCGTGCCACGCGCGCGCTCGAGGACGGCGGCGGCGGGGCCGCTGCACCAGGGTGTCCGCGCCCCACCCCTCGCCAGGTGACAGGTGACAGGTGACCAGTCTTTGGCCACGGAGCAGAGGGGCGTGTGCGTGTGTGCGCGCGAGGGTGTAGAGAAGCTCAGCAGGGAGGCGAGAGCGCACGGGTGACACCCTTGGAGAAATCGCATCGTAAAGGTCCGGCGGGTACCCAAAGCGCGTGGGCCGGGGATGCGGAGGGCCGAGAGAGAAAGAGCTGCGTGGCCGAGGTGGATGTTTACATGTGCGTGGAGCTTGCTTGGGAAGGCGTGTGCGTGTCGTTGTGAACGCGTGTCCTCGACTGCGCGGGGCAACTTTATTAGGAGCTGACAAAGGGGTAGGTCTGCGACAGCGACTGCCGCCATATGGGGCTGTGTGTGAGACTCGGGTACGTGGTTTTCATTCAGCAGTCACTCCGGATACCTCGTTAGTGTGGGCGTGTGACAGGTCGGGGCCTGAGGCAGGTAAGAAATATGTGTGTGAGGGAGAAAGAGACAGCTTCTCGGGGTAGACATGGGATTCAGGGGTGTGTGCGAGTGTAGGGGGCGGGCACAAAAGCTTGACAGGCTCAGAGGCAAGCCGCCACCACAGAAGGGGAGGGAGGAAGGCTGACTGCAAAGGTGGGTCAGACCAGGACATGGGAGAGCAGCTTTCTCAGGGAAGATCGGAGCTGGGACCCCGTCCTAAGGTGGGCCTGGTACAGGAGCAGGGTGCTGGGCTAGGTGGGCTACAAGACTTGGTGAATAGCCCCGCGCCGCTTCCCCTCCAGTGGAGACAGGCATGGGACTGGCCACTAGTGCTCAGGCAGTTACCCCACCAAAACCCACCCAGTGTAATGTATACAAATTCGAGGAGGCGTCTACATGAGGTCAGGTAAAGACCTTGTTTGATATGAATAGGTGGTGGGCCCTTATTTTGAGACTGTCAATGATAGAACACCGGGAAAATGCCTGGAGAAGGGCAGGGGTGGGAGAACGCTGATCAGGGTTGTATGTAACTGTAATTCCAGCTCTTAGGAACCTAAGGGGCAGGAGGATTGGGAATCCAAGTCCAGTCTGGGCTGCAGAGCAAGACCCTGTCTCTAAATAAATAGATAGATAAATAAAATAAAACAAAAAGTCAGAGAGGTAACTGACCCCTCCACACTGCTGTGCCTGCCCTGGGCACATTTTATGGGGAAGTGTCTATTGATGTTGGCCTGGGACATCTACACAGACCACCCAAATCTTTGCATACAGTCCTCTCTGGGAGGTCTGCTCTCTCTCTAGATAGGAGCCACACCATCCCTGCCAGCAGTGCAAGTCAGTGTGGAGGCCTGACTCTCATGACCCCATCCTGGTGACCAGTGGGATGACAGTCAGGGTCCCTCCTTTCCTCTTCTCTCCCCGCCCCCCCACCCCCGTTTGTATGCCCCCACCTCTGTGCAGGCACACGTGTGTCTATCAGCGTGCCTCCTTTCTACACCTTTGTGTAGAAAGAACGCTTCACTCACGCACTCTTTCTCAGCGGCAAACATCAGTGGAGTCGGGTGGGGGTGGGGGATGGGAGTGTGGGGTGGGGGTGCATCTCTGTTGTGGCTGCCACTCCGGGCTGTGGGGGCAGAGTGGCAGATGCTGCCCAGCCACCTCCCATGCTGGTGTCTGCTAAGGGCTTAGGGGGATCTGACTTGAAAGCTGCTGACAGGGGAGGGCCGAGTGCAGCTGGTGGTAGACAGAAGAGCCTGCCTGCCAGGGCTGAGCGGGACCGTGCAGGAGGACACACACTGGGTTCTGGGGCCCTGGCTTTCTCTACCCCTAAGATGTCTGCCTGTCTCCGTGACCCCCCTTTCTGGGCTTGTTTGGATCGGATCTTTCTTGATGCTGATCCCCCTTATCCCTCCCTGTGTGCCTTTTCCTTTCTGCCTCCCTTTGGGGTAATGAAGTAACAGAAAATTCAGTGAGCTTGAGGAAGAAAAGGAATCACACAGCAAGTATAATTCTGGAATTTTTTTTAAACCAGGTGGAGACTCCCCTGAGGCAGACTAATTATTAAATTTAAAAAGTATATGCAGAATGGACAGGGCTCACCTTCTATTCTGGTGCCCTTTTATGGTGGACAGGTCTAAAAAAACAAGACACCCCCCCCCGAGCCTATGGCCTAAGTGATCACCCAGTACCCAAGCCTTTGGAAAATAATCAGGTCTATATAAAGACAGAGCAGCCATTGCAAGGAACATGCCTTCCAGAGAATAAAAATTGGTTGGGAAGAAGTCAGAACCAAGGGGAAATATCAGATTCCCCTCCCCCTTTTTAAAGTGAGATTTCAGTCTTTGTGAATGGCTATAGGCCATCTAGGAAAGGTTGATAAAGAGGAGATGCTGGGGGCGGGTCACTGCCAGCTGTTGGAGTGCAGATGGAGAGTAGAGGGTCCCACCTGGACAAACCCAGGATGAACCCAGCTCTGCACGCAGACGTGGCTGAGCAAGAAGCTTTGCCTCCCACGCCTGTAGCTCTACCCTGCTGTCTTTGGGGCAGTTGGCTGGAGTGTGCTGGGCCAGTTGGCTGTGGCTGCTTCTCTACCACACTTAAGTTAGGAATTTTTTGTTTTGTTTTGTTTTGTTTTGTTTTTTCAAGATAGGGTCTCATCATGTAGCTCTTGTTGTCCCAGGACTCACTATATAGACCAGGCTGGCCTTGAACTCACAAAGATCTGCCTGTGTGTGCCTCCCAAGTGCTGGGATTAGAGGTGTGTGCCACCACACCCAGCTAAGTTAGGTTCCAAGGAGGTAGTTCAGAGACTCCGAAGCAAACAGGGCACATCTTTTCAGGACCCATGTGGAGGGTGAGTTCACGACTCTTGAGGAAGACCAACTTTACTCTCTCCTACTGTGGCTGAAGCTGTCTTCTCCAGCATCCCTGCTGAGGCACAGTGTGTGGATAAAGCTGTACTCCTCCTGGCCTGGAAGTGCGTCTGCTCAGGCGCACTGGGAACCTGTACAATATTCAGGGTTTAATTAGCACACACATCCCTCATCACCTGACGTTTTCTTCTTCCTGGGATGCATGAATGAGTTTTTCCAGATTGGTTTCTCTCGTTTGGCTCCTTGCCATCCCCGTTCCCCAGCCCTGGGGAGGCTGCTTCTGCAAACGAGGGCTGCCGAAGCAGCTGGTATCTTGTATACAATTTAGATTCCATTTTTTCCCCCTAAACTGCTAATTTCCCTGCAGGCAGAGACTGTCCAAAGTCCGTCTTTGCATCACCAGGGAGGACCTGGCATACCACCCGGCTCAGACCATAAGCTTGGGAGTGACCGAGTGATTCTTGTATGAATTTTACGTGCAATAAGATGACACATTCCTCACGTGGGGATCTTGGCTTTAGTTGGCATTAGGATTTTGTGAATCTGTTCCACTTTTTTAAAATTAGAAAATAAGTGTTAAATAAATAAGGACACTTTATAGAAGTGTTTCTAAACAGGGCCCCTGTGGGCCTGTGAATAGAGATTCGTGGTGGATAGCATTGTGGGGGCACTTCAGAGGAAGACAGAGCCCTCCACCTGAACTCAGCTAGGAACCCCGGGCAGCATGTCCAAAGGCAAAGGGTGTCCTCTGATCCTCAGTGCGGGCTCCCCTCCTGGGCACCTACATCCCGTGGGGGTAACTATGCTGCCTTGAATATTGTTTTATGCCGCCCAGCTCAGCAAATAATTACATCCCCAACCTCCTTCATAGAACATCTGCAAGGCCTTCCTGTGGGGAGAAGCAGCTAATTACAGCTCTTTCTATTAACTTAGTCCCACGAGTCCTCAGTGATTTCATCTGTAAAACAAGAGGGTCCGACCCAATTATTATTTATTCACTCAAGGGCTTGTTGAGCCCGGTTGTGTATCAGGAACCAGACTCTGTAGTGTAGAGGGACCCACTATGTGCTTACCATCTGAGGGACCCACTGTGTGCTTACCATCTGAGGGAGGTTGTATGATTGGGTGAGCAGACTGTAGGGCCAAGGCGGGAATAACAAAGAATGGCACCCTGCCAGGGCTAGTGACTAGGAAAGGCTGTTCAGAAACTATTTGGGACCAGGAAGTTGTCTCGGTGGATAAGAATGGTTGCCGTGCAAGCATGAAGACCTGAGTTAGAGTCCCAGTGTCCACAAAGGCTGGGCATGGCTGGACATGCTGTAACCCCAGCTTTGGGGGGCAGAGACTGGTGGATCTTGGAGTTTGCTGGCCAGCTAGCTAAGCATCTAGTTCCGTGAGAGACACTACAGGCTCAAGGGATTAACACTGAGAATGATAGGAAAAGCCACCGGGCGTTCTTCTCCAGCCACTGCATGTGTGTGCATACTCACACGCTCACGTGCATACAAGAACACACACACCACACACAGTATGTATACTCACATGCTTACATGCAAATAACAGACACACATACACACCGTGTGCATGTTCTCATGCATACAACAACAGACACACATGAGAGAGAGAGAGAGAGAGAGAGAGAGAGAGAGAGAGAGAGAGAGAGAGAGAGAGCTGTGAGAGAGAGAGCTGCGAGAGAGAGGGGGCTGTGTCCAGTGTCCAGAGACAGGAATAAGAATTAGGCAGTTGAGGAGGAGGAGGAGGCCGGAGAGGTGGCTCAGCAGTTGAGAGCACTTGCTGCTCTTGCAGAGGACCTGGGTTCAGTTTTTAGCACCCGCACTGAGGTTCACAACTCTACTTCCAGTATGCAGTGCGCTCAGCCTGGCTCCGTGGGCACTACAGAGCAGGTGTTACATGCAGGCACACATTCAGGAAAAATACAAATCAACAGCTCTTTGAGAATTAGGTAGGGAAGAGACGAGGATAAATGGATGCTCATGCAGAAGGCATAGCATGTATGAAGAAAGCAAAGGAGGTTGTAACGTTCTGGAAATCTCTAGAAATTCAGTTTAAAGCACAGAGCATTCAGGGAATGATTGCGACTGTGGAGAGTGGGGGAGGGGTACTGGGCTTTGTCCCTTGATGGGGAGTCCCTCTACCACTTTAAAGAATATGGCTGGGTCATCTTTGCGATGGGATGGTAGGTGCCGATTTGGCTGTCAGAAGCTACTCTGAGTTTTGTTATTCCAAGTGTGGTCTGTGGACCAACAGCATTACTCATCCATGCAGAGCCCGGTGCACTGGGTGAGTCATATGTACACTTAGGCTCTGGTGGCGCTCTGTTCCAGAGGGTAGTGTGGAGGAGAGTACATAGTGAGCAGTGGTAGCGAATCTTGACATACCCGAGAGATCCCTGGGGGACTGTCTCTGGAGAGAGTTGGTTAGAGGATATTCACAGGCCAGCATGTTGGGAGAAGCACCCCCACCTTCTCATTTGAATAAACCTGATTCCTTCCTACCAAAACTGGCCTTTGGAGCTGTGAGTAGTATAGCCCTCATTCCAGTAATGTGGCCTTGACTGTTTTGTTGCAGTGTGAGGTCTGGCACACTGTGTGCGTGCTCTCTTGGGGAGCACCATTGTCCACCCCGTAGAATGAGATGAGGAGTGAGCATTCCCAGGTTCTGCCCAAGTTGTGCTCCCTCCTAGCATCACTTCTTGTTCAGCCTCTCCCTGCTTTGCAGTCTGCTAGCAGGGCACCATGCTGTCATCATGTGGTGTGCTTTCAGGCCTCATATACACACATACATACATGCCTACATACATACATACATGCCTACACACTCATACATACATGCCTACATACATACATGCCTACACATACATACATGCCTACACACTCATACATACATGCCTACACACTCATACATACATGCCTACACACTCATACATACATGCCTACATACATACATGCCTACACACTCATACATACATGCCTACATACATACATGCCTACACACTCATACATACATGCCTACACACTCATACATACATGCCTACATATATATATACATACATGCCTACGCACTCATATATACATGCCTACATACATACATGCCTATGCACATACATATGCAATACATACATGCATGCATACACACACATATATACACAGCATGTTACACTATGCTATGGTGCTCTATCATCTTCTTGGGCTCCATGGAGATCAGGGACTATATCTTTCTTATTTCTGCATATGCCAGACTTTGTATAATACCTGGTACAAAGCCAACATTTATAAATTGCATGCATGAATGACTGTAATCCTACTCTGATATGAAAGAACACCATTTATAACCTTTCTCAGTGTACATACAGGCTGCATCAAATTTGGGGGTGTGTAACAAATCATCCCCAAATTTTGTGACTTAAAACAGAACTTCTTGGGATGGCAAGATAGCTCAGTAGGTAAGGGTGCTTGTCACTAAGCCCAATGACCTGAATTCATTCTCTCCAGCCCATACAGTAGAAGGAGAGAGCTGATTCCCAAAAACTGTCCTTTGTCATCCATGCACATGTGCACACAAGCACATACAAGCACACACACACACACACAAGAGGGAATAAATGTTAATTTTAAAACAATATTGAAAAACCTCCAGAAATTCTTTTTGTTACTATTTTTTAATGTGTATGGGTGTTTTGTCCACACATATATCTGCACATCATGTATCACATGTGTGCCCAGTGCAGGCAAAGGCCAGAAGAGGACATCAGATCTTCCAGAACTGGAGTTATAAATGGTTGTGAGCCACCATGTGGGTACTGGGAATTGAACCCATGCTCTTGGAAAGAGCAGTCAGGACCCTTAACCAGAGAGCCATTTCTCTAGTCCCAACCCCCAGAAATTCTTGATGTGATCACCAAACTAGAAACATCAACCTGGGAACTTTCTAGAAATGTTGATTCTTGGGGCTCCTCACAGAATAACTGGGCTCAAGGCTTATCTGTGGCTCCCCTCTGTTTAATTCCCACACACTCCTACCCCCAAGTCTATGCTGGGTCTGGGGTAAAAGGTACTGATTTTGAACAACTCTGTTAATTTAGCGCATGACTCTGGGCTAGCTGTGTAGCCTGGGATCTGCTGACGGTTCTCATCACAGCCAGACTTCTTCAAGTTTCATATCTGTGCCTCCTGGCTGTTTATGGTTTCACCTGGAACACTATGCTAGCCTGGTTGCTTTCTACACGGACTCCCGTAGATCAGGCTAGCCTGGGCAGATGGACCAGAAGTCCTAAGAGAAGAAAGCTTGAGGCCTGTCATGAAGATGGGACAGTGACTCAAGTCTGCGGAGTGGGGGCTTAGCCTCAAGGGAGGTAGAGCAAAGTTGAGTTTCAGTGGTGTGCCCTCCTGGAGGATGCCCTCCCCACATCTCTGAGAAGAACCTGGCACCCGGGTAGTCTCTGTGTGGGACCCTGCATCCTGACTCACTACTACCTACCTATTATGGGATAGATATTGCTCTTCCCCATTACATTAGGACTAGAAAGTCAACATGAGTATCTTAGGATCTCCCTGTGATGGGGTGAGAGTTGGAGAGGAAGGACCCATTGGCATCCTCTCCTTGAAACCAAAAGGAACCTGAGGGGCTGTGGACTTCACGAAGATTGTCACGACTCCCTCTGGTCTCTAGATATCTTGGAGCACGACTACGTAGTGTCCTACCCACGTGAGCTAGTAATGTGGACACAGGAGCATTATGAAGACAGCTTTAGCTTTATGGCAGCAGGGCCTTTGACTTTGGATCTGGGATATCTAGAGATGCTCTGGAAGAGGTGTCATGGTTTCCAGCTTCTGAGCCAGAAACTCCAGCAGAGCTCCCCCCACCAGGTATAACTTGGCCTCCCACAGCTCGGAGTGAGGCCTGCGGATAAGCTTGCTGAGAGTAGAGTGTCTCTGAGCCACAGAGTAGAAGGGTCTAGCATGCCGCTCTCGCCCTGTGGGACTGCCTTTGCCTCTGTAGTCAGCCTGAATTGGCTGGGAGGCCACACTGAACTTTGAGCCCTGACACTCATGTTAGCCTCTTCTTGCAGGAGATACAACCCGTTGTCTGCTCTTAGGGTTCTCTAGGTGGGGGACCTCCTGGCCTCTGTGCCTTCCTCAGGTCCCTGTATAGCAGCACATAGTACCTGAGGGCTCACTGGGGATAGATAGCTCTGCCTACTTGGGACAAACGTTCTCCCTCTGGGACTCGGAGCTTGGAGTGACTGTCCATGCTTTAGACATGAGGACATTAAGGTTGGATGTGAGGAATGAGCTTGGAGCCACTTAGCCTAGAGAGGGAAGACAAGTATAAACATTTTTTTTTTTTGGTACCCTTCTTGCCTCCCCTTCTAGCCCTCTTAAGCTCCGCTTACCCCACCCAGGTGCTTTCCTATTGGTCAGTGTGCTGTTCCTGGTCCTGGGCTGACTGACGTGTGCACAATGTACCTGACATCTCCCCAGGTTCTGCTGGAACTCTGGGATCCTTGCCTTGCCTTCAGTGGCCAAGCCCTGTCTTCCTCATCAGGGGGTTGAGGAGATTAAAATTCAGATACTGTTTGTAAGGCACTTTGCACATGGCCCTGAAAAATATGAGGTCTTGTTTTTATTATAAACATCAGTGAAAATTTCCCTTCATTATAATCACAGCAGGTCACAGTCATCCGCATTCAGTGCAAGGGCACGGGTGGGGACTTGGACCTGCCCTCCCCACACCACAGATGTTCTTAGCCTTAGGAAGGACTCAGAGGGCATTTACACCAACCTCCTGGCCTTCTAGGTGAAGAAGTGAGACCCAGGGGCCTTGAGCAACTTCTCAGAGCTTTCAACAATACGGTGGCCAAGCTAACTGTGGAACTGGTCAGTAGTGCAGTTTGGCTGTTCTCAGTGTCAGGCGGAAAGAAAGAGGAGATGATCCCTTTTAATTTGTAGTCTGGTCGTTGTTTTGTCTCGATAAATCAGGAGAGTCTAAGGTTCTAAATAAGCTTATAGCATTACCAGCACTAGTGAGTTTACCCTGCAACCTTTCGAGGGTGATTAAACTGCACCCAGGAGTCCTGCCTGGATGCCAGTTGCATCTAATGCAGGCTGGAGGAGTTTCAGGCTGGGATGCAAACTTAGAGAACATTATCACATGCAGAGCAAGGTCCTTGGCTCACATTCGTACCTGCAGTGCCTGGCACAGCTACCAGACTGGGACAGAGGAGCTTTCTGAGCATCCTGAGGATGAGAGAGCTGGGTCACCGAGTTCTCACTCCCTGCTGGTCCTGCTGGTCACAGGGAAGACTCAGCACACTACAGAGGGCATCTGAGGTCCCCTTGAAGCCTAGAAGGTTCGTCTTTGTGGTTTGTCTAGCCAGTCCTTGTCCTCAGTACTCCTCCTAATATCTGGCTTTGTGTTTACAGGAGCTTCTCTGGGTGCCTATGCAGTGGGCGTGGATGAGCCTGGCCCCGAGGGCCTCACCTCCACGTCCCTGCTGGACCTGTTGTTGCCCACTGAATTTGAGCCACTGGACTCGGAGGAACCCAGTGAGGCCATGGGTCTAGACGCCGGCCTAGCCCCAGGCTCGGGCTTCCCCAGTGAGGACAGCGATGAGTCCCGGCTCCTGCAGCCGCCACAGTACTTCTGGGAAGAAGAGGAACTAAACGGCTCCAGCCTGGACCTGGGTCCCACTGCAGGTAGCTCTGCTCACTTACCTCTACACAGGATATCAGGAGTGATCCATGGTGAGGGGCCTTGAGACAGTTTCTACTCCAGCCCCTTCCCCTTTCCTCTCTGGTGGCTTCCAGGCTGCCATACATCTGTCATGGTCACATCTCTGAGACTAAGTTTCTCCTTAACACTGACTATTGTTTTGAGCCCAGGCACTCACACATACAGCCTGGGGCTGATAGCCAGAGCAGCGAGCAACTTGCAGTCCTTCCAGTCCTAGCCTCTGCAGTGCTGTGCTGGGCTTGTGGGGTCCTCTTTTTAAAGACTAGGAAAAGAGAACTGTGGTATCAAATTCAGCCACAGGTCTTCTTCCAAAACTGTGACATGCTCAGTAGATCTATGCTTTGTGATTTAAACAAGAACTGGTTAGGAGCAACGACTGCTCTTCCAGAGGTCCGCATGGTGGCTCACAGCTGCCTGTAATTCCAGTTCCAGGGGACCTGACTCCCTCTTCTGAATTTCTCTATATTCGCAAGACACCAGGTGCACACTTGGTGCACAGGCAGACATACTTGCAATGAAAACTCTCATGCACATTAAAATAAAATATATAAATCTTAATAATTTTTACATGAATATTTGTGGTTTTGATAGCTATATCTTTAATCACAGCACTCAGAGGCAGATGCAGCTGGATCACTGTGAGTTCCCAGTCAGCCTGTGAATGAGACCCTGTCTCCAAAGGAGATAAACGCTATAAAAATTAAAAAAACAAAACAAAATAAAAAACCAAAGTTAATTCAAAGGAAATAAAGCCATAACAGAAAACTGAAAAAAAAAAAAACTAGAACCATAAGGAACACTCTATTTTCTTTTTCTTTTCTTATTTATTTATTTTATGTATATGTACACTGTACCTGTCTCAGACACACCAGAAGAGGACATCAGATCCCATTACAGATGGTTGTGAGCCACCATGTGGTTGCTGGGAATTGAACTCAGGACCTCTGGAAGAACAGTCAGTGCTCTCAACAGCTGAGCCATCTCTCCAGCCCCAGGACCATATTTTCATTCAACATATTTCTTAAATATATTTCCACATTATTAATTATCCTTTTACAACCTGCTTTTTTTTCTTACGAGTTTCCTTTATTTTTGTTTTATGTACATGGGTGTTGTGCTAGCATGTATTTCCTCTTTGCACCCTATGGGTTCCTGTGACCCAAGGAGACCAAGAGAGGGACAGGTACCCTGAGACTGGATTACAGACAGTTATAAGCCACCATCTAGGGGCTTGCGATTAAACCAGGTCCTGTGGAAGAGCAGCCAGTGCTTATGACTTCTGAGCCATCTCTCCAGCCCCTACCACTCAAATCTTAACAGTTGTGCAGTAGCTCACACATGGTTGTCAGGTGGCCTGAGCTCCTCCCCTGTTGTGGATTACAGGGTGAGTTGCAGCAGCAAATGACCTCATACCTTTTTTTTTTTTTTTTGGTTTTTCGAGACAGGGTTTCTCTGTATAGCCCTGGCTGTCCTGGAACTCACTTTGTAGACCAGGCTGGCCTCGAACTCAGAAATCCGCCTGCCTCTGCCTCCCAAGTGCTGGGATTAAAGGCGTGCGCCACCACCGCCCGGCGACCTCATACCTTTTTGCACTGCCCTGGCTATTAGGTGTCCTGGGATAATGGCTAGAATGAAATCACTAGGTCAAGCATCCCACCCAGGAACAGAAGGCAGGGAACCCAAATAGACCCCAAGAAATAAGGCAGTGGATTTGTAAAAGTCTGGCAGGATGTGGGCTGATCCTAAGAATCCAGGCCACAGATGCATGTCACCACCCTTGGGTACAAAGGACTGCAAAGTGACATCTCTGGCAACCATCTCCTTCCCACTCCACATCCAGTGTCCCATCTACAGGTGCCTCAATGTTCTGTTCTTCCTCTCGCCAAGTAGCCTGTCAGAGACAGGACCATGGGAGCCCAGGGCTGTGGCTGATCAAGTCAGCCTAGGGCAGTGGTAGAGGAGAGCTTTAGACAGTTGGAAGGCAAGTGGAACAGCTCTGCTATCAAGTGTGTGGGTCTTTACAAAGGCTCTGTTAGCATCCCCACTGTGACCCCCAGAAGGACTCCAGCATGCACTCACCAGAGGTACCCAGTTCTGGGGCCTGGGACGTTTCCCACCCCTGAGTTCCATTAGCCAAGTGCAATGGCCTAAGCATTCCTTGTGTGCGGGAAGCTGATGCAGTAGATGCCAACCTAGACTAGGTAGCAAGACCCAGTCTCAAGAAAGCCAGGGTCGGGCTGGTGAGATGGCTCAGTGGGTAAGAGCACCCGACTGCTTTTCCGAAGGTCCGAAGTTCAAATCCCAGCAACCACATGGTGGCTCACAACCACCTGTAATGAGATCTGATGCCCTCTTCTGGTGTGTCTGAGGACAGCTACAGTGTACTTACATTAAATAAATAAATAAATCTTTAAAAAAAAAAAAAAAAGAAAGCCAGGGTCTGGAGATGAGGCACGAAGGTAGAGTTGCCTCCCTGGCCATACACAAAGGCCTGGCTTCCATCCCTAGAATCCGTCAAGGGGAGGATTTTGCTCAGTTTGATAGGAAAATTATAATGGTCTTTGGTAATAGCCTAGTAAGCTTAATATAAATAAAGCACATATTAATATATATGTATCATTAAATCTATATATGTACATGTATATATTCTGAACATAAATTATATAACATATTCTAAGCAAAATATTTTACTTATAGAAATATCAACTATAGTTTTCAGGGTTGGAGAAATAGCTCAGTGGTTTAGAGCACTGGTTGTTCTTCAAGAGGACCCAGGTTTGATTCCCAGCACCCACATGGTGGCTCAAAACCAACCATCTACAATTCCCAGGTCCAGAGGATCCAGCAGGCATGAAAGTGATGCACATACATATATGTAGGCACAACATTCATGCACATAAAGTGAAAATAAATAAAATGCAGTTTTCATTTTGGACTTGAAGCATGGGGTAGTGGAGAGAAGGCAGATTCTATAGTTCCAGTCCTGCCCACTAGCAGCAACTGACATCAGTGAACAGTGCAAGGCTAAAGAATGAGGCCAAGTCTCACCTAGGATAGGTGGGGGTCCTCACCTTGCAGGGAGGGATGTGTTCCCAGCACCCAGCACAACATTTGGCCTTGCGAAGTGCTCTGCAGATGGCTGTCACTGTCACCACTGTCACGCTTCTTCCTGCTGAAGCGTTCTTTTTATTTCTGCCACTGTACAGTTTTTATAGAGAAGAAATAAAATATGTCTCTGACACTTACAAACAGAGACATTTTTACAGTCTGTCATTTGGTTTTTGTAAGTTTTAAAGAATGTGTTTGTTTACATGCTGTGTGTGTGGCTGGTTGTTTATGTGTGCAGTGCCCAGGGCATCCAGAAGAGGGCATCATCTCCCCCGGAACTAGAGTTACAGGAGGCAGTGATCTGTCAATGTGAATTCTGGAAATCTAACCCGAATCCTGTGAAAGAGCAGCCAGTGTTTTCAACTGCTGAGCCATTGATCCAGACCCTTGGAAATGCTTTGTTTGTTTAAAGAAGTTTTTCCTCCCTGAGATATCTCTATTCTGCTATTCTCCTGTGCTTTTATACTTTTATATTTAGTAACTGTAATGTTGGTGAGAGGTAGAAACCCATATCAGTGACTTTTCTTGTTATTGTGATTAAACAGCAGACGAGAAGCAGCTTAAAGGTAGAAGGGTCTCTTTGGGCTCAGAGTTAAAGAGGATACAGCCCACCACGGTGGGGTAAGATGTGATGGCGGGCAGCTCCGTGGCAACAATGGCATGCGTCTGGCACACCTTACCTGCTCACATCTTAGAGGAACAGAAAATAGAGATCAGAAAGGAAGCGTCCAAGCCTACCCCTCACAACTCCCTTCCTCCAGCTAGGCTCTGCCCCCTAGAGGTTTCACAACTTCCCAAACCAGTGCCATCATCTGGGGACCAAGTGTTCCAACAGGAGTTTATGGGGACATTCTCATCTAAACCACCAGGGGGCCTCATCTCCTCTTCCCGGGTAGGTGACTCGTCATCCCAACAGTTCAGCCCTCCGTCCTAAAGGGGCAGTCTGATGCTCTGTGCCTCTCTCTGGAGTAGAGGCAGGCAGGCAGTGGGTAGGAGAGCAGCAGAAGTGACTGGGACTGACTCCTGGGGTCGCAGCAGCGTCTGAGTCCAGGGAAGGGATGTCTCTCCTCGCTGGGCTACTGCAGGCCTCATGATAAGAAGTCTCACCAAGTGATGTTAGCACAGTCCTCACAAGGAAGGGAAGGACACAGGCAGGCAACCTTAACTGTGGGCCTCTTAACTGTGTACTTGTTGTGGCCTTCCCCTCCCCTTTTGTGTCTTGCCATTTTATACCACATGACTCCATCTTTCTGGGCAAACACTCCTGGGTGAACCCCAGTTATATAGAACGCAGCTTATATTTCCAGCCCACCAGAAACTGGTCTCCACAGTACAGCCCCACTTCCTTTTCTGCCTGGCAGAGCTGAGCGGATGAACTACTCAGGGGCTCACCTGTGACTCTAGCACTGCCCCTAGAATCCTATTCTAACTGGCACTGGCTCAAACCTGCTCCTCCAGCCTCTACACCTGATTCTTCCCATCCCATTGGCCACAAAAGCTCTTTTTCACCTATCTGCCTGGTTGCTAGGTGACCGTCCCTCACTACCCAGCTCAATAGGGGGCAGTCCTGCATGCTGTCCATGAGCAGATGCTGGCAGCTACGGTGCTGCTAGTGCCCTGTCCATGGTATGTAGCCTGGCAGGTAACATGGAGCTGGTGTCCCACGCCATCTCACACTCTGGGCCAGTGGTGGGTGAAGGTACCCATTTCCCAGTCCACCTGCCGGCAGTTGTGTCTCTGCATGCCATTAGCAGCCCCTAAACTCAGTTTCCTCGCGTGCCTGCGTTACTGTAAGAGGGATGAGGTGGGAATAGAGTTAGGGTCCACACTGGCAATGGGTAGGGAGGCAGATATTTAGAAGACCCAATGGGTACTGTGTCACCACCATTGCTGGCTTCTGCTCTCACTCAAGGAGTCAGGGTCCTACACCCCGTGTCTGAGGAACTGAGTTGTCTCAGCTGCTCTTCAGGTCTGTGTCTCCAGAAGAGCAGACACAACAAAGTGAGGAGGGGTGGGGTGTGGATGTAGCCATGCCGTCAGCAAACTTGAGGTGGAGTGAAAGCAAGATCAGCTCATTCCCAACGGCTAGAGATAAACAATAGCTGCCATTTTATCCAGTTTTAGCCGCTTTCTACTGTAGGATTGGAAGGTTCTGGAAGCCAGAGCTCCACAGTAGAAGGGCACATCTGTGAGACCTTTGGGTCTCATGGTCCTGAGCTGTGACATTTACCCCTTGATCATGACACTAAGCCACCCAGGAGGTGAAGCTCTGGCCCTTATTAATCACCTATTAAAGGCCTATTTTGGTACTGTCATAACCACAGTTAAACTCTGCCCCCCTCCCCTCATGTAGCCCACACTGCCAGGACTCACAATCCTCCTGCCTCAGCCTCCTGAATGTTCTGGTTGCAGGTGGCCAACACTCACAGTTGGCTTCTGAACCATAAATTTCAAAGTGAGTTTCAGAGCTGATACGCAGTCCACAAAACCCCACAATTGCTCCCTGCCACTCTCTACCCATTTTCTTTTCTGTAAAGACAGGATCTGCATTAGGCACTAAGATCCCAGAGAAGAAGTGAGTCAGAATCCTGCCAGAGAGGATGTGAATGACCCCTGGCCGCCAGCAGGTCCTAGAATCCCCATGCACAGACTGGCTGACTTGTGTGAAAAAGGACCTATGGGGGCTCAGGGAACAAGGAACAGGCTTGCAGCTCCAGCGGGAGACTCAGAGTGCCAGCTTGGGCTGTCTGGGCTATCCTGTTCGATCTTGTTCTGTGGCTTCAAGGGCTGTCTGGGCTATCCTGTTCCATTTTGTCCTATTGGCTTCAATCCAGGTAGAGTGTCCAGAAAAGTCATTGTCCCTTTCCTTAGTGACCCCATAGAGAGTGAGCTCTGCATCGCAGGACCAGGAAAGGGCTGATCAGGTTGGTTCAGATTGGGTCCTGAACCCCTTCCCTGTCCTATCACAAAGCCAAAATTTGCTGATTGGCAAGGGCTGAGGCAAGCTACCCCTAAAGCCAGTCCATGGGGGTCACTTAACTCCAAGAAAAGGGAGGCATATTCCCAAAGGGGAATCACACTCACAGAAAGAAGGGTCATGGAGGGGACCATGAACAGCAGAGCCTTGAGTACGGCTTTCACTCTGAGTATCTCATGGGTCTCAGAAGCAGGGCAGCCACGATCACTGTTTTATAGCTAAGGAAACTGGGTCAGAGATTTTAAAAGTGGCACTAAATTACCCAGAGAGTAAGTGGCAAAGCGAAATCTCAAATCACCCACCCTTCCCTAGATGGAATCACTCTTACTAGACTCCTTTAATTACGCCTGCCTGAAATGGAACTTGCAGAAACCAGACGCTAAAGCAGCTGTCTGCTGGGACCTGGGGATAGTGATGTACCTCAAATCTGTGCTGAGCCGTAGCTGCTGCTGCTGGTGCTGCCTCTGCGTGCTCTGGCCCTGTAGTTACTGTACCCATGTGAGTGCATTCACTGGGAAGGACAGGCCCTGAGGCGGAGCCAGCTGCCAAGCACTGGAGGGAACACTTGCACCCCGACCCTAGGAATAAAACTCTTTATTTTTATGCTTGTAATAAATACTAGCATATAAATATTTTAAAGTGCAGATAAAAGAAGAAAATAGAATCGGCCTACATTCTCATCACCTAAAGCTACTGATTGCTGATCTTGGCTCTCTTCTGACTTTATTTCCCTTATAGGAAATGGATTTTTAAAAGGCGTTGGCATTAAACAGAGCTGTGGTACACACACTTCTGGGGTCTGATCATCAGCCCCGATGCCCTGTGCCAGCAAGTACTTCTGCAACTTGGGAGTGAGGGCTGATGGTGTCCCAGGATCCAGTGGGGCACTGGCCCCTGCTTCAGCAGCACCCGCCTTCCACTGCAGGGAGCCAGAGAGTGTCAGGCCTTGCTTCTGAGACAGGGTCTCATCCAGTTTCCCAGGCTGACTTTGAACTCCAGCAATTTTCCCCATTCAGCTTCCCAAGTGCTCAGTAGAGGCAAGCTGTGTGAAATCCCAGCCTTGCTTCTACCTCTTTGAAGATGGTTGAGGCTGACCCTTAGAAAGTCAGTTCTAGTTGACTGATGGCCTCTCCCTTCTCCTATGTTCTAGACAGATCTCTTTTGGCTTTGGATATTTCCATGTTAACACTTGGTTGAATTGCTGACTGGTCGGGTGCACTAAGGGTACAGTTTTCAGAGATTTGACATTAACCTGAAGGGACATTTAAAGTGATCTTTTAAGGTCTCTGGCCCCGATGCCTGTTTTAATTCCAGGCCTTGAACAAGGAGGTCATTCCATTAATATTTCAGCTAATGCCAAATGTCTTCAGTGCTAACACTCTGCCCTGGGGAGAGGGACAGAATAAGGTCCCCCGGCCGTAGTCTATCAAGGGAGGGACTTGTGCAAAGCCCAGAGAAACATACAGCACGATATATTTAGAAAGCAAGCACCGGCACCATGGTGAGGTTAAAAGACAGAAATAGAAAGGGGCGGAGGAGCAAGCCATTTGAGGAGAGCAGGGTTCACAGAGCATGTGCTGGCTGCCCGTGAGCCCGCAGGATCTCCCAGGAGCGGCCATGTGGAGCCTCCTCTCCTGCTCCAGGGAGCCCCCAGCTGGTACATCACACACCAAAGCCAGAACTCACTCAGCAGGCACTGGTGGGTATTTGCTCTTTAAAACTGTGTTGAAGCCGGGTGGTGGAGGCAGACGCCTTTAATCCTAGCACTCAGGGCAGAGGCAGGCAAGTCTCTGAGTTTGAGACCAGCCTGGTCTACAGCTAGAGCTACACAGAAAAATCCTGTCTCAAAAACAAATAACAAAGACAGACAAAACAAAACAAAAGCCCACAGGGTTTCAAGGACAGGAGTATCAACAGGGAAGGTGGAGGATGAGAGGTCTGGTTGTGTGGCCCCAGGATAGGTATGGTAAAAGTTGGATGCACTCAGAGAATATATGAATTCCCCTTTTTCTTCCCTTGAAGAACCTTTAACAGGTGGCTCTCTCTAGATAAAAGGGATTAAAAAAATATAGGAAGAAAGAGAGAGGCAACAGGAGGGAAGGAAGGCTTTTTTTTTTTTTAAGGAGGCCAGGAAAGTTCCAGAAGGTAATTAATTAATTGCAGCTAGTTACCTGACAGAGGGTGGGACTTCCAGCAGCCCAGCGTTAGAGGTCCAGGTGGCTGGGGCCTCATCCTAGTGGTGACTATCACAGCTGTCCCTGCAGCCACTTTGCTCCCTCATGAGATGCACAAGGGGTGTGCAATGTGATTCCAGGATGTTGCTGAGAAGGCAGGAGCGAGACATCCACCACTTTTCCTGTCGCTGTAACAACATGCCTGACAACAGAAACTTAAGGGAGGGTTTACTGTGCCCCACACATTGAGGGTGCAGTCCGTCATGGTGGCAGGAAGATGAGGCAGTGGGTCACATTGCCTGACAGCCAGGAAGCAGAGAGAGCGAGAGGAATGCTTCACTTCAGCCCACTCTTCCCTGTTTATTCTGTCCAGGACTCCAGAACCCCTGGGATAGTTGGACCAGGTTTAGGATGGGTCTTTCCACCTCATTTGACATAATCTAGAAACCCGCCCCCAACCCCCAGACATGCCCAGAAGTTTATTTCCATGGTGATTTTAAATCTCATCAGGTTGGCACCTAAGATTAACCACCCCAGGCTCCTTCTCATTTCTTACATTATGATGTCAAACAATATCCCACCATGGGGGGGTGGGTATGGGATATATAGACTTCAGGACATTTCCCAGGATGAGGACTCCCAGAATTATGGCTCCTACCTGTATGTTTACAGCAGCCGCTCCTGGGTCTCAGGCCCAGCTTTACACTGTGGTTGTGGTCAGAGAAAATAACAGCTGGTCACTCCCCTTCCCGTGTGGATCCTAAGCTGAGTCTGGCTGTTGAACGAAGCGACTGCGAAGTGACTTTAACTCCACAGAACCCAGGCCTCCACTGTAATGGCAAGCGTCCACACATAGAGGCCATGTTTTCACTCCCAGGCTCCCCATCTGAGAAGCAAGTTTCCAGCTCTGGGGTTCAGAGATCAGGTTGTCTAGGACCTAGCAAAGAGTTAGATTCCAATTTAAGCCACAAGGTGGCGCTGTAACTTTACAGCATCTTTCCCCAGCAGTTCCAGAAGAAAGCCAGGGAGCCTCTGTGCCTTTAGGGACTGCACAGTGGTGTGTGTGTGTGTGTGTGTGTGTGTGTGTGTGTGTGTGTGTGTGTGTGTGTGTGTGTGTGTGTGTGAGATCATTCTAGGGCTGCTTTGCCTTGTGTCTTTGCTTGATCTTGTTGGGGTGGGTCAGGTCTGAGAGACTTCTGGCACAGGCTTCCTGAAAACAGCCCCTTGTCTCCTGGGCAGTCCTATTAATCAGCTGTGGCTGCATCCCGGTGCCATGGGCACTCCGATGCATCTTACCCTCAAGCAGACTTTTGGAGTTTGACTTCAGCCAGAGAGGCTGCATCAGCAACTGTAGTGACTTGGAGCCACTAAGATAGTCCTAGTCAGCCTGGGGCAGCTGCAGGCCACAGGCACGGTCTTAGAGTGACACGTGCTGTCTACAGCTCTTCCTCTGGCTGTCCTTCACAATTATTTATGTTTTCTTATTTGGCGGGTTTCTTGCTGTGCTAGTGATGGACAGAGAGCCCCATGCTCCTAGGCAAACGTCTACACTGTCTCTCCCTCTCCTTTCCCTGATTCCTTTACACTTTGCCATGGGCACCCCCTCATTCAGATCTGCCAGAGCCTCTACTACCCCATAAAGCGCTCATCCTACCATGGGGCTCTGCAAAGACACTCGATCCCTGTACCAGCCCGGGGAGGAAAGGGTTTATTTGGCTTGCGCTTATATATCATAGTCCATCTTTGAGGGAAGTCAGGGCAGGAACCATGGAGGAAGCTAGCTGCTCACTGGCTTGCTCGGCCTGCTTTCTTACACAGCCAGGGACTGCCAGGCCAAGGGTGGCACTGCTCACAGTGGGGCTGGGCCTTCTCCCCCTCAATCATCAATCAAGGAAAAGCCCCACAGACATGCCCACAGGGCAGTCTGATGTTTCTTCTCCCCGAATCAATTGACTCAATTGGTGTCAAGTTGACAGAGACTGGCCAGCACACTGCTGAATCGGCATCTTAACTCTCCTATGACCACAGTCCCATTTGGCCCTGGAATGCCACCAAACACCTGTTAGTGACTGACTCCCTCGGTGACATCTGTGCTTCCCTATTGTGTTCCAGTGCCCAGTATCATAGAGACCTCAGCAGTGATAACCAGTGTCTACCAGTGACTGATCTCCCTCCATTGCTTCAAATCATGCAGCACTTGTCTGGAGGGATGGGTAGTCGTGTCACTCCGTCTCTCTGCTTCCACAGCACTCAGACTGATCCCATGCCCCTTCCCACAAAGTACCCTCCTTCCACCACCTCCCAAACTGGGCCGTGAGGTGCTCGCTAACTTCCTAAGAGTCCTCCCCGACTTCAGAGGCAGCACACTCCCTGACACCTGAAGCTTCCTGTACCCAGCCATTAGCAAGGCCGGTCTGCGTGTTGACTCTTAGATTTTCCTTTCCTCTCTATTAGAGGTCGGACCTGAGGGCTGTCCCTTCTCCCTCTCCTCTTCACTGTCTGATTCAGTCCACAGGTTCGTCTCTGTCTCTCTCTGTCTCTGTCTGTCTCTGTCTCTGTCTGTCTCTCTCTTTCTCTCTCTCTGTTATGTTTCCCCATATGTACAGTACAGCAGCCAACACTCCCCCCCCCCCAATGTCAAATCTGAGGCGAGGGCAGAGGGCAGAGTCCATGTGTTCTCCTGCTGCTGCGTTCTTGCCTTAGGCAGGACGGTCATTTCTGGGCAGATGGCTGGTTTCAGTTGTCTGTCAGCACAGGCCACACCATTACCACAGGCTGACCAGGATTCTGTCTTGTTCATGCTACTCCCAGGGACTACAATATATTCTCTAGTCCACTGTCTGTTTTGGGGCAGACCTCATTCATCAAAGTGCAGTAGTACCCCATGCAACCAAGAGGAAGACATTACCCCGGGACCCTTGTGGGTCCATTCCACCACGGGGAGCAACCTCAGTTTTCATATGTCAGCAGGGACAATGCTGCTGTCGACCCCCACCCCCAACTCATCTTTGGTTCATTTGTGGACCTGTTCCCATGTGAGCTGACAAATCAGAGAATTGAATCCACCCAAGTCCAGTTGAGTTTCATATGGTAACTTACAGGCACATAGAAAACTTAGGGCTGACTACACCATGGAACAAGAGTCTCCCTCCCCCAGCAGTTACTCACACACACACACACACACACACACACACACTATATATATATATATGTGTGTATGTATGTGTATATATATACATATATATACACACACACTATATATATGTGTGTGTATACTATATATATATATATGTATATATATGTATATATATATAGTGTGTGTATATATGTATATATATACACATACATACACACATATACACACACATACATACATATCAGAGTGGGGAGGGGGCTCAGGTGTCTTATGAGGCCTCTATGCCCCCACAAGAGAATGTGAATGGATGGGCTGGGTATTGTGAGGGTCTGTCTCCTGTGGGTAGTCACGGCTATTCTGATTTCAAGACACCAGGCCTCTCCCCTCTACGCTGCCCCACCTACCCCATTGCAGGGTGTGTGTGGGGGGGTGGAACTCTTGGGAATTTCCCACTTGGTGGAACTCTGCTGATGAGGGCTGCCTCCACCCCGCACCCAGATTCTGCCTTGTCCAGGGTCTCATGTGACTCACTGACTGCCCCCACCCCCACCCCTACCCTCAGGGCTCTTTGGAACCTCCCTCTGGACTCACCAGCTCTCTCCATGGCCAATGTGCTGATGTCTGTCATCTGCTCACACTCAGCTCTCCTCTCAAGGGCCTGACTCTTTCCTTTTCTCCTACCCTCACCCCCACCCCCCCCCCACCCCTGCGTTTCCTGAGCAGCGGTGCTCTTGCGACGGAAGGGATTTAATGTTGTGCTTCCTAGCCACTGTTACCCCCTTATTCTACTCCCCAGGATTGACTTGCCCACTTCAATGATGGTCTGTATGCTATATTTCAGTTTTCAGTAGATCTAGCAATTGTAAGTTCTTGCTCATATTGAACTTACTTTTTGTTGTTGTTGTTGAAGGACAGGGACTTGCTATTTAGCTTACGCTGGCCTCAAACTAATGGCAATCCTGCCTCAAAAAGCTTTTAAAAAGCTATTTATTTGTTTATTCTCAAGGCCCAGGCTAGCCTTGAACTTGATGTCTAGCTGAAGATAGCCTGGTGCTCTGGATCCCTGACCTCCAACTGCAGAGTACTGGCATTACGGGTGTATCCACCATGACCGACTGTAGTGGTTTATTCTTTCATGTTCATGTTTTTGAGGGGTAGCTCCCACTTGGGTCTCTGGAAATCCAGTAGGACCTTGACGTCTTGTTGCTCAATGCCGTCCTCCAGGCAAGCCGCCTGCTTGCTCATCACTCTTTCTTGGGGCTGCTTTTCCCAAATGTCTTGTGAGTCTTGAGGGTTCTTTTGTGTTCTACAAAGGTAACACTAGACTGCCTGGTTTCAGGGGTGCTCTGGGTTTCCTCCATGAGCGTGTAGTCCCTGTTTCCTGGATGGGATCGCTGCCTCCTTGTGTGGGGAGCTAGCTACTGTCTCTACAGGCTGTGTGCTGTGCAGAGGTGAAGGAGGAGGACCTTAAAGGACCAAAGCTCCACACCCCGAAGCACACACCTAAGAAA
The DNA here is from genome assembly GCF_978045245.1 of Mus caroli. Classification (NCBI taxonomy): domain Eukaryota; kingdom Metazoa; phylum Chordata; class Mammalia; order Rodentia; family Muridae; genus Mus; species Mus caroli. The sequence goes on from NW_028227262.1 coordinate 60,443,057, forward strand.
AGGGCAGCTAGGTGTTCTGGCTGCTCTGTATGGCTCACCAGGTTTCCACTGTTGCTAAGATCGCTCAGGTTCTAAGTCCTACCTTCCTTGTTGCTATTTTGTTGAGATAGCATCTCAGTCTGCAGCTTAAGCTGGAACTTAACTATGTGGCCCAGCCTGGCCTCTGATTCATAGCAGTTCTGCCTGCCTCATGCTAGGATTACAGGAGAGAGACACTATATAAGTCATATTTTTTTACTCCAAAGAAACCTTTTTAGTTTTTTTGGTTTGTTTGTTTGTTTTTGGGTTTTTTCTTTTGCAATTATTTTTCTAACATCTCTCTAGAGTCCTGTTTTATTTTTACCAACTGCTTCCTAGACCTGCAGTACCACTTCTATTCTGAGATTTATTGTCATGAAATTCTTCTCGTGTTTTTTGATTTCCAGTGTCTTTTTTTTCCCTAGAAGACACATTTAAATAACTCTGAGAATTTATGGATACTAAAACTTTTAGGTCCTTGTATGCATAAAATATCCTAATTTTGCAACTATAATTGAATGATAGTTTAGTTGGGTATAAAGTTCTGACTTCCTGGTCTAAGAATTCAGCTCAGTGGTAGAGCAGTTGCTTATCATGTGTGAAACCTGGAGTTCCATCCATCACCCCCATCTGAGAGAGAGAGAGAGAGAGAGAGAGAGAGGAGAGAGAGAGAGAGAGAGACAGACAGACAGAGAAAGACAGAGACAGAGACAGAGACAGAGACAGAGAGACAGAATATACATGTTTACATGTGACGGCCAGATGCTGACATTGGGTGTCTTCCTGAACTGTTCTCATTATTATTTCCTTTTTATTTTTTGAGGTGGGGTCTCTGAATCACTGATGTGGCTAGGCCAAATGGCTACTGAGCACCAGGACTTGACCTGTCTGCCTGCCCAGTCCTGGGATTACTGATGTACATCATCAAACCTGGCCTTTAAAAATTGATTTTATAAGTATGTATGTATATGTGCCACATGTATGCAGTACCCACAGAGGCCATGTACTGGCTAGTTTTGTGTCAACTTGACACAGCTGGAGTTATCATAGAGAAAGGAGCTTCAGTTGAGGAAATGCCTACGTGAGATCCAACTGTAAGGCATTTTCTCAATTAGTGATCAAGGGGGAAAGGCCCCTTGTGGGTGGGACCATCCCTGGGCTGGTAGTCTTGGGTTCAATAAGAGAGCAGGCTGAGCAAGCCAGGGGAAGCAAGCCAGTAAAGAACATCCCTCCATGGCCTCTGCATCAGCTCCTGCTCCCTGACCTGCTTGAGTTCCAGTCCTGACTCTGAATAAACCCTTTCCTCCCCAATTGCTTCTTGGTCATGATGTTTGTGCAGGAATAGAAACCCTGATTAAGCCAGGCCAGAAGAGGGCGATGGGCTTTTCTGGAACTTGACTTGGAGGCAGTTGTAAGCCATCTGACATGAGTGTTGTACCTGAACTGCTGTATTCTGGAAGAGCAACCAGGGCTCTTAATTTTTAAGCTGTCTCTTCAGCCTCACACCTGTCTTAATGTGGGTGTTAGAAGCTCAAACACAGGTCCTTCCTTGTGGTTGAGTGGCAAGCGTCCTGCTTCCTCTCTGCTTTCTGGTCCACAAAGACATAAACAAACTGTTGATTCCAGCTCCTGTTACCATGGAGACCCTCTCTCCCATGCCCCCCTTGCCATGGTGGCCTATATCCCTCAAACTGTGAGTCAAAACAAATCTTTCAGTTTCTTCTGGTCAAGTTCTTGGTCACAGCAACGATAAAAGTCACCAATACTTTAGTGTAATCTGCCTCCTTCAGTCTCATTTTGTTCAGGACTTTTTATATTTATTTTGTGTTTTTGCCTGCACATGCCTATGCACTGTGTGCATGTAGAACCCTTGATGGCCAGAAGAGGGTGTGAACCTCTGGAACTGGTTGCAAACAGCTATGAGATCTGGGAATGAAACCCTTTGCTCTTAACACCAGGCCACCTCTCCAACCCATAAATTTCTATTATTATTTTATTACCATAAGGGAAAATGTGAATGGCCAGCTAGCTCTGTGTGCCCTTGTGGCTGGCTTCATTCTCCTCCCTGGCTTATGTCCCATCCTTCCCCAGCGCTGCCAACTGTCCGGTACCCCTCTGTCCTTCCACCGCATGGGAACACTACTCATCTTTCATACTAATGAAGACCGCTCAGTAAGGGTCACCCCTTGGCTGACAAAACCTGTCAGTTAGCTCTCCATCTCTCCCTAGACTACGTCTTCCCAGACCTGACTGAGAAGGTGGCATCCATGGAAGACCCAGGCCAGGCTCCGGACCTGCCAAACCTCCCCTCCATCCTGCCCAAGATGGATCTTGCTGAGCCTCCCTGGCATATGCCTCTGGAGGAGGAGGAAGAGGAGGAAGAGGAGGAGGAGGAAAGGGAAGAAGAGGAGAGGGAGAAGGAAGAAGCAGAGGAGGAGGAGGAAGAAGAGGAAGAGCTGCTCCCTGTGAGCGGGTCCCCAGGAGCCACCACACAGGCCCATGCCCCTTCACCTAGCACCAGCAGCAGCACCAGCAGCCAGAGTCCTGGGGCTACCCGACACAGGCAGGAGGATTCTGGAGACCAGGCCACATCAGGCATGGAAGTGGAGAGCAGTGTGAAACCCACCTTGTCAGTGCCCTCAGTCACCCCAAGTACAGTGGCCCCGGGGGTTCAGAACTATAGCCAGGAGTCTGGGGGCACTGAGTGGCCAACTGGGGGGCTGGGGGTCCAGTCTGAAGTTCCCCAGGGAGCTGGTGAGGGGGCCACAGTGGGAGCAGCTGACTTCGATGGCCAGCAGGGGGCACTGCCGTCCTCTTCACTCCCACAAACAGTGCCTCCAAGTGGGACTGAGGTCCCCAGTGAGGGTCCCCTTTACCCCAGAATCCCAGACTCTCTCCCACCTGGACCCCAAGACATGGAGTCAACCCCTTCCTCTGCTACCTGGGGACAAGAAGGTCTCAGTGAGCAGCCCCTGGAGGGTCAGGCAGCTGAAGCTCACTCACTAACACCGTGGGACTCTACTCAGGTAAGACAGAGAGAGGTGCAGACTACCCTCAGTGCCTGAATACCTGCTGTTCCCTGGGTCCTCGGGGTGTCAGCAGCAGTGCACTGTGATGGGGGCTTACCACACTTTTCCCACCCCACCTGTCCACACCCATGTGCCTAAGTCATTGTTCATACGCACAGGCCTCAGGAGGAAGGGACACGGTGTTCACAGTGCATAGGGCCAAGGCAAAGCCTCAGGATGGGCCAGGCCTCTCACTTCCTCTGTGACACTGTTTAGCCTTATGCACGCAGGGTGGGGACCTGACATTGCAGCTCGGGAGGATGTGGTGGTCTTCAGCTCCCAGGGGCTCAAGCTCTCCAGAGGTCTCTCCTAAGGCCTGTGTGCCCTGCTTGCTTCCTCTCACACAGGTGATCTGCAAGGATTGGAGCAACCTGGCCGGGAAGAGCTACATCATCCTGAACATGACAGAGAACATAGACTGTGTGAGTGCTGAGGAAGGGCCACACGGCAGAGGGAGGTGCTGCAGTGGGGGCCCTGCCAAAGAGGCCAGCCCAGTCCAGGGCTGAAGCAGCACCTACCACTTAGGGAAAGCCAAAAATAGCTCTTTCCTACTTAAAACTCTAGGACTCGTCCCCCCTTTGCTTTCTGTAATTTTGTATTTTGTTTTTTCGTTTTATCCCAGGCTGACCTCAAACATAGTATGTAGCCAAGGATGGTTTTGAACTCCTGAACCTCCTGCCTGGTTTTATTCAGTGTCGAGCATCAGACTCGGGGGCTCACGCATGCTAGGGCAGCACTTTACCAACCGAGCTGCACCCCCGGCTCCCTCTTATTCCCACTTAAAGGAACTTGTTTGTTCCTGTGAGCTACATGCTTCTGGTGATGATACTGAGGCCTGTTTTGTTGTCCTTAGCATTTTGTTGAGAAAGGATCTTGCTATATTGGCCAGGATGGCTTGGAATTTCTGGGTTCAATCAAAACTCCTGTACCCACCTTCCAAGTACTGGGACAGTCAAGCACCGTTGTTGCCCAACAGTAACTTTTTATGTTGTATTTATGCTGGGGTGTAGTGACATGTGCCTGCAACCCCAACATGGTGGCAGCTGAGACAGGAATCAGGGTTCAGAGCCAGGTTGGGCCACACAGATGCTATCCCACAAAGGATGTCCCCCATCCTAGCTGCTTTATCATCTTGCCTTAGGCTTTTTAGAAGCAACATCTGTTAGTGTTTGTTCATAGCTCTCTAAGAGATATCAAAAGGCTAATGGGAAAGCTCTGTGTGTGTGTGTGTGTGTCTGAGAGACAAAGACAGAGACAGAGATACTCAGAGCCTTATATAGGTCATGTGCTAGGCCATCAATCACAAGAATGCCACATCTGAGCCTCCTCCATGTGACTGACATGGTGTCCTCGTCTTATTCTGTGTCTGTGATAAAACATTGACAGAAAGCAACTTGAAGAAGAACAGCCATTTGGCTTACACTTTCAGGTCATGGTCTGTCACTGGGGGAAGTCAGGGCATGATGAAAAACAGAACCCATATGAATGAGTACTGCCTGCTGGCCTGCCCTCAGGGTCACACTTAGCCTTTTCATACAGTCCAGGAACATCTGCCCAGGGAAAGGTGCAGGCCACAGCGGCTGGGCCCTCCTGCATCAATTAATAAGGTAACCCCTCACAGGCATGTCTAGGAAACAACCTGTTCAGGAAATTCCTCAACTGAGTCTCCTCCTCTCAGATGCCCTAGGTTTTATCAAGCTGACAGTTAAAGCTAGCCTATGACTGTGGCTCCTGACATTAGGTCCTTCCTCCTGGGGTGACTAGACTGTTCTAAAAGTAGGAAGAATTGTCTGTGTTCTGGAAGCCAAGGCAGGGGAGAGGTTGGGTGTCTATAATTAATGTGCTTGCATGAACACTGGTACTCAAGACATCTTCATGATCACAGGCACTCAGTTTTACTCTTGAAAACGTGAGCTTCCAGGGCTACGGTGTGGCTCTGTGGTGCTGCTCAGCACAGTTTTGGGTTCATACCCAGCATGTCGGGGTAGAAAGTAAATCAGAGGAGAGAAGATGTCCCATCTTCTCCAGGCAGAGAGTGAGTTTGCTATTGGTGTATCCTTTCCCGAGCGCTGTATGTAGACTTCTTGTCTCCCATCCAGCGGTCCATTGTTTCCTTTCTGACTTATGTTTGAAGAGAATGGAACACTGTGCATTGAAGGTGATGGGCCACGCAGAGCCCTCATCGTCAGGTAATAAAGAATAGGGAGGAATGTGCCACGGCCCCCAGAGACGCTTTACACGATGCAGCTACAGTTTTAGAACTTTGCACTTGAGATCGCCAAGAGTAGTGTCGGCTAGCCAGCTTCTCCTGTTTTCTTTTTTTTTTTCTTTTTTTTTTTTTTTGGTTTTTCGAGACAGGGTTTCTCTGTGTAGCCTTGGCTGTCCTGGCACTCACTTTGTAGACCAGGCTGGCCTCGAACTCAGAAATCCGCCTGCCTCTGCCTCCCAAGTGCTGGGATTAAAGGCGTGCGCCACCACGCCCGGCCTCCTGTTTTCTATCTAGGATAGAGGAGACAGGAAGGGAGCCGGCAGAGATCAGCAGGCACAGACACAGAGTGATAAAGTAGCAAATGCCAATCTGGCCTTGGAGTCTAGAAGCCAGGAGCATCTTTGCCCCAGGATGAGGGATCCCATCCTTTCCCTGGAACAAGGTGGCTGTCAGGGAGAGCTGAAGAGCTCTGGCCTTTGTGTTAGTGCAAGAGGGCTGGATTACCAGCAGGGCTGACCCCGAAGAAGTGACTGAATGAGTTTGAGATGGTAGGTAGCCTACATCTCAGATGGGGAAACTGAGGCTCAGAATGTTGCTGGAGGTCAGAGCTAAGAAATGACAGGACTTGAACTGTGGTGCATTTAGTTCCAAAGTCAGTGCTTTCCCTGTCCAGCTAACTCTGAGTCTGGGAGACTTCGCTATACAGGGAAGGATGTCATACATGTGGCAGAGCAGCAGGCAGGTAGAAGACCGCCCTGTCCTCACATCAGTAACAACGCTGACCACTTGACCCTGGGATTTGAATGTTTGGGACAGAACTGCTGACCGGGAAGCTAGAGTGTCTAGACTTGAGCGGCACCTGGCTTTTGCTATGGTCACAAGGAGCAAGCCCACCATAAAAGTCAGCTTGGTGGATTTCAGGTTGGCACAACCACCAAGGTGGGGGGGGATAGGTCCTTATCCTAGGTAGGAACGCAACAAGAGTAGCAGTTCATCTCTGCCTCGGGGGTCACAGGAGGGCATTGGGCTTGCACCCACGGTGGCCTGTTGACGTGTCTGGAGAGCTGGGCATGCAGGAGAGGGATCTGGTGGGACTCGTCTGGTGGCAGCAGCCTGGTCTCTCTCTGCCACAGAGTTCCTGTGGAGGGCTGCGTTTGTTTTCTTGTTACATTCTGTAATTATACTTGACATGATCATCCAAACAGTGGGGTAGAGTCTGGGGGGAAAGAAGCCACCTCACCCTACACCCACCCTACCCCACCCCACTCCCTTGGCGAGTTCCAGGGTACTCTGAGTCATCTCTATGGGTTTTTCAAGTCCCTTGCTGTACGGGCATTCCCACCGCTCCCCTGAGGCTCAGTGACATGGTGGAATGACCAGCAGAGGAGCCTGCTGTTTTCAGCCTCCCTGCTCTCTGGTGGCCATGGGGACTTAATGCTGTTGTTTCCAGCGCTGGATACTTGCCCCATGACAAGGATGGACAGATCCATGTCCCCTCTACCCGACTGACTTTGGGGCGGCTCATACCTTTACCACGGTATTTAAAGATGGAAGTGAACCAGCAAGCTATATCTGCCTGGGCCCTGCTCTCAGCTGGGCCCAGGGCCGACCAGGCTGGCCAGAGGGCCATCTAGGCCTTTGGGATCTGGGATGAAAGCTACCACCCAACCTTAAGCTTGGCTCCTCTGAATCCCTAGGAAGTATTTCGGCGGCACCGGGGACTACGGCTATTAGCCCTGGTGGAGGAGGTACTGCCACGCCACCGCAGTGGCCATCGTGGGGACTGGCATATCTCTCTGAGCAAGCCCAGTGAGAAAGAGCAACACCTGCTGATGACCCTTGTAGGAGAGCAGGGTGAGCAGACCGGGGAGGTGTCCTGCCACAGGCCTGCAATGGAGGCTCAGGAAAGAACAGGGAGGGCTGTGAAGCTAGGAGACCCAACAGGCATTCTACTGCAGGGCTCTGGGTGGAGTGATACCTGGTTCTGGGGATGAGGAGACAGGTATGGCCATCACACTCTATGAGAGCAGGACCCTTGGGCTGCAGAGGTGACTTCTAGAATCATGCCTTTCATAGTTTCCCAGGGGGTCAACTCAATGGGAAGCAGGCCAGCAAGGGACATACATGGGCCCTGAGGTTCCCACAAGGGCAGCAGAGGCAGCTCAGGCATTCTGCCATAGGAGAAGGGTTGGGTGGTGTGGAGACACCTCAGGGTGCTGTGGTGATGATGGCGTTTTTCCTCCAGGCGTGGTACCCACTCAAGATGTCCTTTCCATGCTCAGTGGCATCCGCAGGAGTCTGGAGGAGGTAAGTGTGTAGGGACTTGACCTGGCAGCCACTGCAGCATCTTCTACCATTCTTTTTTTTTTTTTTTTTTGGTTTTTCGAGACAGGGTTTTTCTGTATAGCCCTGGCTGTCCTGGAACTCACTTTGTAGACCAGGCTGGCCTCGAACTCAGAAATCCGCCTGCCTCTGCCTCCCGAGTGCTGGGATTAAAGGCGTGCGCCACCACGCCCGGCTATCTTCTACCATTCTTGACTCTCAAAAAGTGCCTGGAAGAATTTACCGCCTGTTCCAGAACAGGGGTGTGTCTCAGGGCTCTGACCATCCCAAGACCCAAAGAACAGGTGCAGGTTACCACCCGAGCAAAAGGACTGCACACCCCCAGGCCACAGTGAGCGATCGACCATCAAAGAGGGGATTAAGTAGGAATGGTATCTGAAGTGTCATGAAGAACACGGTGGGGGGGGGGGCAAGGTAGGCTCCGCCCCTACCAATGCTTCTCCAGGGGGAATCTGAGGTGTGGGGGGGATGCAGGAACTGGAAACAGCCCTCTATAGTTAGAGGTAGCACTGATCAGATGTGGTGGTCTGGCCCCTGCTGGGCTATGGAACACAAAGCTGGGGGTCTAGATAGCCCAGAGCTACCAGGGGCCTTGCCTGAGTGACTCCCAAAGCTCACATGGTGGAACTTTAGATCCCCAGCAGGAGCCAGAACACCACAGCCATCTCTAACTGTGGAGGGTTGTTTTCAGATCCTGACATCCCCCACCCCTCAGGTTCCCCTGCAGAAGCATTGGTAGGGGCGGGGCCTATCTTGTTCCCCCTCCTCCAGGTTCTTCGTGACCTCCAAATCTGGGCTCAGGAACACAGATGGACAGAGGGCACCTGCAAGGGTTCCACACAATGCAGGGAGGAGCTGGAGCCCAGCCCCTGCTTCAGAGCTCACTGATGGCACTCACCTTCCTCGGCTCCCTCCCTTCACCTGAGGCTGGACTGTAGGGAGCTTTCCCATTGGGAGGGAATCCAAGCCAGCCAGAGCAGCCTGTGATCTTACCACTGGGAAAGGGAAGAAGCTGGAGACCCCAGCTGTGGGCTGCAGTTGGCATCCCCACAGAGGTTCCAGGGTTGCGGGGCCTAGCATGGATGGCTAGGGTGACATTACCTTACCCCTAAAGATGAAGCTTGCTTCAGGCCTCTGACTTTGGTGAACTCAAGTCTCCCAGATGTCATGTTGCTTTGCGAAACTGATGGGGACAGGTGTGGGGCCCCATCTATTTGGGCCGTGACTGTCATCACGTCTCAGTGATGTTCAGGGCTAGAGCTGGTGCATTCAAAGTTGGGTTGGTGTAGAAACACAGTGAGGAAGTGAAGGGGCCAAGAATGTGGCCCCTGGGAGAGGCTTGGAAGTGTTCTTGGATGAACCAGTAGGGACAGAATGGTATGCCCCTCTATGCAGGTCCAGGCCCCAGGGCTGTCAGGGGCTCTAACTCACCCTTGGAATGTTAGCTCTTAGGACTTTCCTGATGCCTGGTCCCATACCCCCACCCTCAGATTGGCATCCAGAACTACTCCACCACCAGCAGCTGCCAGGCACGGGCCACCCAGGTGCGCAGTGACTACGGGACGCTCTTTGTAGTGCTGGTGATCATTGGTGTCATCTGCTTCATCATCATTGTGCTTGGCCTACTCTACAATTGTTGGCAGCGCCGGATGCCCAAGCTCAAACACGTGGTGAGTAGGCCAGGGAGGGGTTAGGACTGTAGGGCAGAGTGTGGCTAGTATCAGCCAGTGCTACCCAACAGCCTCACCTAGAAACCTGTACCAACTCAGTTGTGCTCAGTGCTTCCATCTACCTCTCTGAGCCTGGTCTTTGAGGAGATACACAGTGAGGGGGAGTTAAGTCTCACCAAGGGATCCCTCTTCTCCACCTCTTCCTAATCCCAGTGCCCCATTCTGCAAGGCTTGAGAGCAGCTGCTCCCCTCCAGTCCTAGAAGCCAAAGGTTCCTCCTGCAACCTGCACAAGAGAAAGGGGGCAGGCCCTGCTCATTCTGCCCTAGCTCCGTGCTTTGAGTTTCGGGCTGTCTCGTGTATAATGCGCTGTTGGAAGGGATCAGGTGACATCAAGGGGGTCACAGGGTTTACCTGCAGAGGTTTAGGTTTGAGCTGCAGGCACTTGTATCCTGGGCCCCAAGGGAGTACCCTGGGGGCTTGGCGTGGCCAACCACTGTGCGCGCCTAGCGCTCTCTCCTGCTGCTGCAGTCGCACGGTGAGGAGCTGCGCTTCGTGGAGAACGGCTGCCACGACAATCCCACGCTGGACGTGGCCAGCGACAGCCAGTCGGAGATGCAGGAGAAGCAGCCCAGCCTGAACGGTGGGGCCATCAACGGCCCGAGCAGCTGGAGCGCGCTCATGGGCAGCAAACGCGACCCTGAGGACTCGGACGTGTTCGAGGAGGACACTCACCTGTGAGCGCCGGGCCACGGGCGCGAGACTGCCCGACGCCACGGCCCCGCGCCCCTCCCGGCCCTCCACGCGGGCCACTATGCTTCCCCACCGCAGCAGGCGACCGCGGCGCAGCTCCCACCCCGCCCCGCCCGGCCCCGAGCGCTTGCCCGAGGCCAGCGCGCTCCCCGCGCCGGGACTCCATTAAAGCCGCTAAGATGCGCGGGCCGCTCCGCCTCCATGTCTGTTTTTTTTTTTTTTTTCTTTTTTTGCCTCCCGAGGGCCGCACTCCCGGGAGTGGGTGGGATGGGCCTGGAGGAGTAGGTGGGGCAAGGGAGGCTGGCTGGGCGGGGCCAAGGACGGGTGGGCTGGGAATTCCATGGAGTTTGTGGGCGTAGTTAGGGATATGTGGGCGGAGTGTAGGGAGTATACGGTCATCTGGGTGGAATCCAGGCCGGGTGGGCTGAGCCTGAAGTAGGCAGGGAAAGGTCCTGGTGGGAGAGGCCTCGGCCTGATGGGCGGGACCTGAACCGAGCAAAACTCAGGACTGACAAGCGTTCTAAGCCTGTGGGAGGTGCTGTTTTCAGAACGGATCCCAAGTAATGTGGGTGGGGCCTGCAGCGAACTGCTCTTCCGGTGAAGCTCTTCTGAGGGGGCGGGGTCTTGGTAGTGAGCTATTCTTCGGGCGAGTGGGCGGAACCTGGGGGGAATTGAGTTGTCCTCTAGACGGGTGGGCGGGGTGAAGGCTAGAAGTCCCCAGAGGCTAAGTGGGCGTGGTTAAGGCTACTGGGTGCGGCCTTGGGGAGCGGCCTTCTGGATGAGAGGGCGGGGTTTGGGCCGGACGGTCCTCCGGGCGGCAGGCGCCGCTGCGGAGTCGCAGGCCGGCATAGCTAGGCCGTGCCCCGAGGGGCGGGGCGGTGAGTGTTTACATCCGGCCGGGCACAGACGACTCCCGAGCTCACTCGGCCGGGGGTCCAGCCTCTTTCGCCATGGACACCAGCGACCTGTTTGCCAGCTGCAGGAAGGGGGACGTGGGCCGTGTGCGGTGAGGACCTGAAGTGCAGGAGGCGGGCAGGCGTCCGCAGGGCTTATCGGACACGGGTGTGGGGTTGGGCGCCGTGGGGCTCCCGAAGCTGACCGAGTCAGGGAGATCGGGCTCTAGGTCCCTTATTTAGCTCGGTGCAGGGAAACGACTTCTCTCCGTGGAGGTTCCAAGAGACGCAGGCGCTGCTGGTGCAGCCAGTTACGAGCCTGGCGCCGAGACCGTGGTTTCCGTGGTCAGGCAGGGAAGAGAAGGATCCTGACCCTTTTCTTTGATAGACTCCTTTCTCCCATGGCCCTTCCTTCCAAGTCCCCTGGGCCTCAACAGAAGTGACCAAGCTGCAGCTCTCTCCGACACCAGATGCCACCTCAGAGTTAATGATTCGTCCCTCAATTTGAGTGCAGCTCTGAGAGTCCAGGTCTTGCCCTGATAGCCTCCTTGGACTGCCATGTCCCAGTGATCGCTTTCTGGTTCATGACCTCTTCTCATCAACATTTTATCAATTGTTATTTCCACTTCTTCCATAGATCTGTTCTGTTCCCCCACCCACGCCCCCAGTGCCTGCATCAGCTTTCTTCTGACTTCCCTGCCATTGGCTCCCCAGGCTGAATTAGGGGCCCCACCACCTTCTCTCTCCCAGATATTAAAAGACCAAATTCTCAGCCTTCTGAACCTGGGGCTTGACCTCTGTCCATGAAGCCATCACCCAACTCGCAGTTGCAGACCCTTGAAGACCTGTGTAGTCCCAGACCTTGCCCTTCTCAGAGGCATTCCCTAGCCCAGAGAGATGTGGGATGTGGCCTCCTTCCCCTTCCTGGTTGTCTCTCTCCCAGATGAGAAGCAATTCTGACCCAGGCTTTGAACTTCCTGCCCAGGTACCTGCTGGAGCAGCGAGACGTGGAGGTGAACGTGCGGGATAAGTGGGACAGCACCCCTTTGTGAGTGTGAGCGGTGGGGTAGCTGGGTGGGCAGGGTGGGCCTACCCTACTGACAGCTTCCCCCTTTCCTAGGTACTATGCCTGCCTCTGTGGGCATGAGGAGTTGGTGCGCTACCTGTTGGCTAATGGTGAGAGAGGGTCAGGGTCTGCCTGTAAGCTCTGAGACCTTGCTCCATGTTTGTATGCACCCTTGATTTCTTGTTAACTCCCTAAAGTCAACACATAGTACTCTCTAACTCTATCCACTTTCTCATGTTACCCTTGACACCCAGGCCAGTTCTGGGGCTGTCTCCTGTACTGTACCACCATTGGTCTGCTAAACTGACTCTCTGATCTCCATATTTGCAGGCAGGAGGATCTTTCCACAGCAAAGCTGATGGGAGTGTTGGGGATAAAAGCACGTGGGCATGGTGACCCACACCAGCAATTAAATTATTTTGAGAGAGAAAAGTCGAGACAGGGATTATCTTAAGTTCAAAGCTAGTCAGGGCTACATTGTGAGACCCACTCTGACCTCCTCTCGCTTTGCCTTCCTTGGGTCTCCCACCTGCTGGCTGCCCCACTAGACCTACCCATCTCCTACCTCAGGGTCTTCTCAGTTGCAGTACTTCCTGCTTAGACTGGAGTTTCTTCCTAGATCTGTGCATCTCCCGCTTCTTTCAAGTCCCTGTACTTAGCCACCGTACTTCACAGTCTCCCCACATGGCTGCCACTGCCATAGTCTCCCTTGGTTCTGTTTTGTAATAATGCCGGCTGTCATATAATAAACTACGCATGTGCTCCACTAGGTTCAGTTGGGGCAGGGATCTGCTAGTCACCAAGATGGCTATTTACAGGGCCAGCCCCTCAGTCTGGCCTTAACTGCATATAGTCCCATATTTACATGTGTATTCATGAGTATGCCTACATCTAAGTGCACAGATTGTATGCTCTGGCCTTCCCAAGGACTGAAGGGTTGCCTGGACCTCTGTGGCAAGGAAGGGCCTCTGTGGAGCTGGGGAGGCCAGAGATCTCCCCAGACTAGGTGTTCTCTTGACTCTGACTGATGAGCATTGCTTCATAGGAGCCCGCTGTGAGGCCAACACCTTTGATGGAGAGCGGTGTCTCTACGGAGCGCTAAGTGACCCTATTCGCCGTGCACTAAGAGACTACAAACAGGTCACTGCGTCCTGCAGGAGGCGGGATTATTATGACGATTTCCTGCAGCGGTGAGCTGGGGGTGGAGCTTGCAGCACTGCTGGGGTTGCTGGGCACTCTCAGTGGGTTCTGGTGGGTGGGTTTGCTGAGTGGTCTTGGTGCACCAGCAGTTGTCAGGATGATGCAACCTTTCCTGGCTTTTCCCAGGCTTCTGGAACAGGGCATCCACAGCGATGTGGTCTTTGTGGTACACGGAAAGCCGTTCCGGGCCCATCGCTGTATCCTCGGTGCTCGCAGTACCTACTTCGCCAACATGCTGGACACCAAGTGGAAGGGCAAGAGCGTCGTGGTTCTCAGGCACCCCCTGGTGTGTCCATCTGCCTTGGGAGAGAGTGCCAGCTTCTGGGAGAACAGATAGTTCATACTTGGTGGTAGTCTCTGACCTTCCCTTTCTACTCTGCCTGCAGATCAACCCGGTGGCCTTTGGGGCTCTACTGCAGTACCTGTATACAGGTGACTGACCGACCCCGTGGGCTGGGACAGCAGCACACCCAGGGTGGCCCAGAGCTGATGTCACCTTTGGGGAGGAGGAGTGTGCCCAGCATGACTTAACCTGTTTGGAGAGGACAGGTCCCATCTACAAATTGAGCAGGTCTTAGGTCCTTCCGGTTGAGAAAACCAAGGTATTGAGTAGGAGTCACTCTCAGGTCCTGACTCAGCCTCCTCAATATCCCAGGCCGCTTGGACATCGGTGTGGAGCACGTGAGTGACTGTGAGCGCCTGGCCAAGCAGTGCCAGCTGTGGGACCTGCTGGATGACCTGGAGGCTAAGTGCGAGAAGGTGTCTGAATTTGGTGTGTACAGGGTCTCAGTCCAAGGTCTTGGGTTACCGCCTGCAGCTCTGGTCCACCTCTCTAAGTCCCTGCCGTCTTCTCCCCCAGTGGCTTCCAAGCCTGGCACGTGTGTGAAGGTGCTGACTATTGAACCTCCTCCAGCAGATCCCCGGTTACGGGCAGATATGGCCCTGCTAGCTGACTGTGCCCTGCCATCTGAGCTGCGGGTACTGAAGGGCATGCCGGCCTGGTGGGCATGATGGGTGTCTAGGGATGGGGCTGTGAGGGGCAGGTTCCACAGAGCTGGGTTCCCTTCCTAGGCCAACCTAGAATCTACTTCCCTTTCGTGAACGGCTTTGCTCTGAGTGGTCTCTTTCCTATACCAGGGTGACCTTGGAGAGCTGCCCTTCCCATGTCCCGATGGCTTCAGCAGCTGCCCCGATATCTGCTTCCGAGTGGCTGACTCCAGCTTCCTCTGCCACAAGGTACCTGTCCCACCCCTGGCCGCGCTGCTCAAGCCCTGGGCTGGCCCCCTGGAGCAGATTTGAGCCCTGGTCTTTTGTGACCTTGCTTCCTCAGGCTTTCTTCTGTGGCCGCAGTGACTACTTCCGGGCCCTTCTGGATGACCACTTTCAAGAGAGTGAGGAGCCCGCAGCCTCTGGAGATCCCCCAGTTGTCACCCTGCATGACATCTCCCCGGACATCTTCATTCACGTGTTGTACTACGTATATAGTGACCACACCGAGGTGAAGTGTGGCGCCCAGCGGGAGGGCAGTGGTGAACGAGCCCTGGGCTGTCTGCCGTAGGGTTGTCACAGTTCTTGGGTCATTCCTGCACTTAGCTGTCCCAGAGTTCCTGAGCCAGGCCTGTGGGTGACTTTAGACAGTGCCAAAGGTTCCCTCTGTTGGTATGTGTTCATGGCAGTGCAGCAGGGCACTATACAGGAGAGAAGTGTGTTTTCCATTGGGTCTGAGGGGTGAGGTGGCTTGCTGGGGTCCCAGGTGTCCCTTTGTCTGGTTTTTCCAGGGCATTGCCACAAATCTTCCCTAGGAAGGTAATGTTTTAAGGCTGGTGGCCATATGGTATCGTCAGGGCTGTTCAGTCTCCAGGAAAGGTCCTTGTAGAAATGGTGGCCCTGACCCCCAGGCTATAGCTCCCCCATCCTCTTTGTTCTCTGCTACTGAGATGGAACTACAGGAATCTGCGTCCCTACATCATTTTCTGGTGACCCCAGTCCTGGCCGTCCGACTCCCACTAACCCGCCCCCTCTGTATTAGGCTTTGTCACTAGCCTTCCTTCTGTCACTTCCCCTCACTTCCTTTCTCATGGCCTGCCACTCATTCTGAGGTTAAGTCTGAAATTCTGTGTCGCAAGCTCTCTCTGGAAGAAGCTTGGTACCCCAAGAACATTTTTAATAGCTCAGAGTGTGGATTGGCCTCTGAACATTGTTAAACAGTAGATTAGTCTCTTAGGAGCTGTGTGATCTTAGGCAAGTTACATCCCTACTCTGTGTTTCCGTATATCCCCCCAGAAAATGGAGAATAGTATGTTTCCTTGAGTCTTGACAATATGACAAAATGAACAAAGAATAGTTAGGTGGCAGAGTGACATCCAGAAGTGTGGTGGCATAGTCCCTCTATCTTTTTTTTTCCCCTCTGCTCAGTCCCTAGGCTACCCAAGGTCTGAAGCTGGACCCTTGACCTTAGCCAAGGCCTAGCAGTCTCCTCCTCAAACTTGTGTGGTCTTTCACAGTGGAAGGAGCCATTCCCAAGCTGTGGGCTGGAATAGAAACCTCCAGCTCACTTTACTTTCTTTCAAGTCTTCCAAGGCTGGCATGAATCCTCTACAGATGAGGGGACTGAGATACAGAGGTGAAGGGACTTGCCTGGGACCCCACAGCTGGATGGGGAGAGCTTAGGTCTATGCCTGAGCCCACACTGCTTTTCCTGGAAAGGCCTGTAGCCCTAAGCACTGGACTGGGGCATGGAACCCCCCTCTCCTGAGCTGCTTCTGCCCCTTGCACCCCCAAAGACCTGGGCCAGGCTCCAGAGATGTGAGTCTCTTATATTTCCACCGGGGTTTCCTCCCTGGACCCTGGGAGCCCTTGATGATCCCTGGTGTCCTGTTGTCCCTTTTTGTGTCACAGCTGCCTCCTGAGTTGGCCTACGATGTTCTGAGTGTGGCTGACATGTACCTTCTGCCTGGCCTGAAGCGGCTGTGTGGCCGCAGCCTGGCCCAGCTGCTGGAGGAGGACAGTGTGGTGGGTGTTTGGCGCATAGCCAAGATGTTCCGGCTGGCCCGGCTGGAGGACCAGTGTACCGAGTATATGGCCAAGGTCATAGAGAAGGTGGGCAGGGGTGCAGAGAGGGGGAGCCTGAGAGGGTGGGATGAGCCCGCGCTGGGATGCAGCCTGTGCTGAGCCTGCTTCTCTGCAGCTGGTAGAGCGGGAGGATTTCGTGGAGGCCGTGCGGGAAGAGGCGGCAGCTGTAGCAGCCCGGCAGGAGACAGACTCCATCCCGCTCGTCGATGACATCCGCTTCCATGTGGCCAGCACGGTCCAGACCTACAGTGCCATTGAAGAGGCACAGCAGCGACTGCGGGCACTCGAGGACTTGCTCGTGTCCATTGGCTTGGACTGCTGAGCCCTTCCGTGGCCAGGGCAGCCATGGTGACAGGCATGCGCAGTGTGTGCACGCAGCAAAATGGCATTACAATGGGCAGAGGGGACTCACTGGGCTCCTGGGGACCTCACAGGATGTTCCTTGGGATGAGCCTCCTCCTCCAGTGCACAAGGAAGCCCCAAGATTTGGGGCAGGCACCACTCAGGGAAAACTGGGGTATGGTAGGCTTTGAACTTAGTCCCATCTCCCCCAGCGCCCTACCTGCTCCCTCCTGGTTCTCACCCAGCCCTGGCTTGCTTCAGCTATTTCCACATACAGGGCTGGACAGGACGTAGGGGGTGTGTGGCAATAAAGCTTGAATTCACTCTGGGGACCTGAGCCTGTTGTTGGGGTGCAGCTTGGGAGGGCAGGCTTTGGGGAGTGGAGCTGGTAAGGAGGGGAAGCTGGGGACTGTGGATAGGGGACGTGGGCATTCTTAGCGGGACACTTCATGGAGGGTGACCCAGAGGCTTGGAGAAGAGGTTCTCTGATCTGAGCCAGTAGGCCTGTATCCCTGCCACTTAACCATACCAGGTGACTCCATGGCCTAACTACAGAGACAGACAGAGGACTGTGGTATTCCCTGGATGCCTCAGGCCAGTGGACCACACCCCTCCCCCACACTCCAGTAGAACTTTGCTTTGTCCCCAGTGCTAGACAGCTGTCAGTCTACATGTTATCCTGCAGTGCCATAGATCTCCCCACTTTTGTGTTTGTCATGTCCCAGAACTTTCTAGATTATTTTCCTCTTCCTCACCAGTGCATTTCCATTTGTTTTGCTCTTGTGTGTTCGTCTTTTGGGGAAAGACTTGAAGCTGCCAGCTAGGATAGGTGGCCTCGAGTCGGGGTTGCTGGCAGAGGGTTGCAAAGGTGGAAGGCAGTTTACCCCTGAGCCCACCACAAACAGAGGGGAAGCCAAGATGGGCGGTGGGGTCTCACTGGCTCTGCCTTTGTGCCTGTTCTTATACGTCTGAGTTCCAAATTGGGGGGGGGGAGGGAGGAACCAGCATTTAAGTGTGGTCACCTGAGGAGGCTTAGGGCCACATCTGGTTTGTGGTGAGCCAGGGTGTTTGTGAAGCATCCGGAGGAGCTCCCTGGGGGGAGGTGCCAGCCAAGCTGGGTGTGACAGTGACTTGCATCTTTAGGCTTGTATTTTGAAACCACAGGGACAGGGAGGATGGGGACGCAGGCCACACACAGCCCAGGATGTGTGGACTTCAACTTCAGGAGGTAAAGGGAAAGTTTCAAGTTACCACGCATTTCTTCCCACGTGTGATTAATTATTAAATCAAGTCCATCTTCTGTATAGATGTTATTTGAAGTCAGAAAGTTTCCATCTCTCATCAGACGTTAGTAACACGAGCAAAGGGATTTTCAGTGCCCCGGAATCCATATTCTCCACCAGGTTCATGGATGCAATGGCAATCAGGTTGGTCCCCAAGGAGCCAGGCCATGGGTCAAAGTGGACATGAGTTTCCCAAACACTGCGCATGTGCCCAGTTCCCCGTCTTAGTATGAGGCAGAAACCCTCCTGGGTACAGCAAGTAAGAAACACCAACCTTGTTACCGGTTCGGCAATGGGGTCCTTCCTGCTCTGCCCACACGGTGCTTGTGAGCAGGTGAGATGCTCTCCGCTGATGGCTGTCCCAGGAGGCTGGCCTGGGCGAGCCAGAGGCTGTGGAGAGCTGGGATCTGGGTGCTTCAGGCTGCAGAAATGAGAGATTTAGGACTCTAGATGACGGCCGGGCGTGGTGGCGCACGCCTTTAATCCCAGCACTCGGGAGGCAGAGGCAGGCGGATTTCTGAGTTCGAGGCCAGCCTGGTCTACAAAGTGAGCTCCAGGACAGCCAGGGCTACACAGAGAAACCCTGTCTCGAAAAAAAACCAAAAAAAAAAAAGGACTCCAGATGACCAGGCTGGGGATTCATCACTCTGGGCTTGAGCTCACAGTGGCCTGGGTGACATGTAGGTCCTACTAGTGTGGCCGCCCATCAGCCAGCCGACCCCTTTGCTCTGAATCTTTCCAGTTAGAAGCCATAAGGAAGGAGACACGTCTAGTGTCGTCGGTCTTGACTGTTGTTATTTAATGTTTGGCTGCAGCAGGTGGTGCCCACTATCCCTGCAGGCCTTGGCTCTCAGGTCCTGGAACCCTGTAAGTGGTACGTCTTGTGTGCATCTTGGAAATCTGACTCCTCAGCTGTTGGCATCAGCTAGGGTCGCATTCTTGTGTAGCCTGGCAACAATGGAGTCCTCAGTCCTAACACTGGCTTTGGGTCAAGGTTTGGGACTCTTGGCCCTGCAAACTGCTCTCGGAAACTTTCAGTGACCAGGGTCCATAGTTTCTCTTCCCTGGTTCCTTTCAGGTTTAGTTGCTCCTCAGTCTCCATTCTCCACCGTGTTCGCTTGCTGCTCCCATCCCTGCCCTGGCTGCTCTTGAACTGGTCAGCTGCTCCTTTGGCTCTGCCCCTTCTGCAGCTCAGCCTGTGACAGCTCACCTGCCACGGATGCTTCTGCCCTCACCTGGCTGCCAATTTTTGTCCTGCTCAGCCTGTACCATTGATGGTAGGCAAGAACAGATCACTTTAAAGATGATGTTTCCTGAGACTAATGCTACGCCAGCAGGGGAGGGGAGCACAGGAGGGCATCTCCCTGCTACTTATGAGTGGAGACCTGAACAGCCTGCTTATATACAGCTTGAGAAAAGCTGTTTGGGCCAAGCATAGCCTTGCCTTGTAGCACAAGCCAGAGTCTGCTAGACCACCTGGGGGTGTGCCCCTCCTCTGGCTTAGGTGGGAATGGCTGCAGGCTCATCTAGGGTTCACCCAGCCTCAGGACAGCCCTAGCTCACTGAGGCTGTGCCTCAGCCACTGGGACAATCAGATGTGCCTCACATAGTTTCCTTAAGGTGTCTGTGGAATGTTCCAGATGGCTGGTGCTGACAAGGTAGTCGAGTTGACAGTTTTTTTTGTTCAGAGCAGCCAAGCATACTTCAAAAGCAAACTAGCTAGTTAGGGTGACACATTGTGCCTATCTCGGAGTCTTTAGGGTATTTTAGGAAAATGAGCATGAGTGCTTAACACTAATAGTAGTTGGTTTGTTGTTGTTGTTGTTGCTTTGTTTAGCAGATTGGTTTCTGAGTTTGGGTTTTATTGCTGTGAAGAGAGACACCATGGCAACTCTTTTTAATTTTTTTTATTGTTATTTTTAAAATTTATTTTAAAGATTTATTTTTTATTACTATGTAAGTACACTGTAGCTGACTTCAGACACACCAGAAGAGGATGTCAGATTTCTTTATGGGTGGTTGTGAGCCACCATGTGGTTGCTGGGATTGTACCTCAGGACTTTCGGAAGTCAGTGCTCTTACCCACTGAGCCATCTCACCAGCCCCATGGCAACTCTTACAAAGGAAAACATTTCATTGGGGCTGACTTACAGCATTAGAGGTTTAGTCCATTATCAGCATGGCAGTGTGCAGGCAGACAAAGGTACTGGAGGAGTCAAAAGTTCTACACCTTGATCAGCAGGCTGTGTGCCACACTGAGCATTGCTTGAACACAGGAGACCTCAAAGCCCACCTCTATAGTGACACACTTCCTCCAACAAGGCCACGCCTACTCTAGCAAGGCCAACCTCTAACCACGCCTCCTAATAGTGCTACTCCCTATGGGCCAAGCATTCAAACCAACCGATGAGTCTCTGGGGGCCACTCCTAACCACCAGGGCTTCTTTTGAGACTGGGACTTGTACCTCAGAGTAACTTCAAAACTGGCTATATAGCCTAGAATGGGCCTGAATTTATGATTCTCCTTCATCCACCTCTCAAGTGTTTAGGATCAGAGGCACATAGCACCCTCCATGCTTGGGAACTTAGCTCCTGAAGGGGGAACTTAAGAGCCACAGTCAGTGTTACAGCTCAGGCCCAGGGTCTGAGACCTTGCAGACTCACTCAATAGCACCCTCAGCACAGCATACCTCCCTGTTTACCTACCCAGCAAGGACATTTGGGGGCGTACTCTGGCCATCCTTTATTAGTATGAAGAATTCCATTTGCGCCAAAAAGCACAGCTTCTTGGCAGCCACCAGGGGGCACACGTCTAAGCACCAAGGAACGTGAACAGGCCCCTGAGATCTATTTGTCATGAAACCTGCAGAGCAGCAGTGGCTACGGAGGCTGCAGATGATGGTACACTGTTCAGTAGCCCTGGACAAAGTATGGTCTCAGCTTTGACTCTGCTAGCAGTGGATCTTTTGAGGGGACCAACCTGGTCCTATACGACAAAGACTTTTGCTCTAGGGTGCAGCCCTTCCCTCAAGGCCAACTGCCTTCTTCTGAGGGATGGCGTGTCATGGGAGGTTATCTTGTTCTGAGGGTTGGCCTGGCATAGGTGGGTGTGGGGAATTCTGTCCTTTTGGAGTCTACAATTCCTGGATTCCAAAGTCAATGCAGTTTTAAGGCAATGACTATCTCTGTGCCTCTGGAATTTGAAGTGAGATGTGATTAACTATGCCTGGGTACAGAGGTGAGCTGCTGACACAAAGTAACACGGTCACACAATGAAGGCAGAGGCACAAGGCTGTCACCCAACTTTCTTTGTGAGACAAAATGAGGAGTCAGAGCCTTTTAGCAAAAGCAGCTTCTAAGAAGCTCTTGGAAGATGTGTAGGGACAGATCAGCATAGCTTCTATATGGGGCTTTTAGAATGAAGGAAACACCAGCCCTTTACTCGACAGTTTATATTCTATATTTTACTTGTGTGTTGGAACCCAGGGCCCGCACTCCGCTCCCGAGCTATGCCCTAGCTCTTTGCTTATGTACTGAACAGTCTTAAGGTCTTATGCATTTGGGGGAAGTGTCTGCTTTCTCTGTTCAGGCACGGGTGGGCTTCTGAACCAAGTTTACTGGCTGTGCAGGTTGCTCCCCCTCTGCAGGGTTTGTGGATATACCTATGGTAGCCGTTCTTGGGTCCTTGAGGGGACATCTGTCCAGGTCTGGGAGACAAGGGTAAAGGTCCTCAGACCTCAGTAGCTTCCCATGAGACCTTGCTGTGGGGGAAGAGGGCTGTGTGGCTCTACCATAGCTGTGGTTGTAACAAGTCACTGCATTCTTGGGCTTCTAACCAGCCACAGGAGCCCACCACCCCTCGAACCATGATTGAGCCATCACCAGTCATTCATCATGTGAACCCTGCCTCCCTGGGGAGTAGAACCAGAACTCTAAAAATGGGCACTGAGCATCATAGGCTGATGTTCCTTCCCTCCAGGGATCGGGAGGTGGGGTTGTGTTTTCTTTTCTCCTGGACCCCGAGATTGCTGTCACCTCTCGAGCAGCTTCGTCCTACTGCTAGCAGGTATCTGCCTCACTGCTCTGACCTTTGTTCTCCTTGTGCTGTCCTGTCCCCCCACCCCCTTTGCAGGCCTGCATGCTGCAGGTTCATCTGGCAACCGTCCACCATGTCCCGTGTCTCAGTTCCTCTTATAGCCCATTGGTGGTTCATTTCCCTGTCTCCCCAGCTGTGCCCATGCAACTCCTAATTCCTGTTCTATTCTTTGAAAGGTGCATGCCCTAAGACCATGTACCTGGCCTTTCCGCAGGAGCTCATCCATGCCCTCACTCCTGTGAACCACAAGTTCCTGGGAAGAAGGAGTCTTCCTTCTTCCCTTCTCCCTGTGAACCTTTTGTAATGCTGATTGGAACTTCAAAGGTTGTAGAGAAGCTGAGATGATATAGGTCAAGAGCCCAATTACAATTTATCATGAGCTATCTTCAGCCTCTTTAATAGCCATTCCCTGCCTACCTTGTGTCTGAGCATCCTTGTGATTAATAGGCAAAACCCTTTGAAATGTGTTAACCTCGCTGGGCGGTGGCTTCCACCAACCAAAAAGCTAAGCTAAACTCAGCATCTGAGGTCTACAGTGGACTTCCCCAGTTCACTCTCACTTGTTGTGTTGGTTACTTTTTCTTGCTGTGATAAAACACCGTGACCAGGATTGGCTTAGTCCATCCATGGTGACATACTTCCTCCAGCAAGGCTCCACTTCTTCCCCAAACAGCGCCTCCAGCCGAGGACCTGAGCCCATGGGAGACATTTCTTATACAAACTATTACACGTGGGTACTTAACGTTTCCATCAATGTATCTGAGAAGCACCTTGATCCATGACTTTAATTCTGTCACTATAAAGACTTCATGAAACTTGGACATTGGGACGTGGAATCCGAGTGACCTGAGTTCGTGTTCCCAGGGCATGGTCATTCATATTTAGCTTCAGAATAAAAGATCTCTTATCCCCTTTGAGGCGAGTGCTGTTTTCAGACACTGCCTCTTTCTGTCTTCCCTCCCTTGTTCACCGTGCTCATTCATCCCGTCACAGCCTCCTGCATCTGTTCTCACACGTTCTCTTGCTCCCTGTATTCATGTATTACTTTTCCCTCTGCCCCTCCTCCCACTCGGTCCCTTCCTCCTTCTGTAGCCCCATGACACAGTATTCCTGGGGAACCTCTGGACATCAGATAGGGACATGCCCTTCTCAACTCATGACCAGTGTAAGGGACAGCGGGCTGCCCAGAGGACAGCTAGTCTATCATGTCTAGTGGCACGGGGTACTGAGAGAGAAAGCAGGGGATGGAGAGGCTGTCAATGAGGGAGGGTACAGCTTGGAAACCGCCCACAGTAGGGACTCTGGCCTTTAGTCAGTAGGGGCCTTCAAGAGACCTTTGCATAGGAGAGAGTTTTGACTTGGCGGGGACCCCCGAGGGAGCTGGTGCTCCCTAGCTCTGATCATGTCAGGCAGGCACATGATGCATGCGTGTCCCTGTCCCTGCTCCAGAAGATCATTTCCTCACTTTTAGTGTTAGTGATTCTTTACCCAGACACATATGCATCTCTAAATGAAGTCATGCATGAAGGCCGCCAGCCCAGGTGCTGGCATTTGGTCATAACGAAAGTGGGCCAGCCTGATTCTGGTGACACTCTGAAAGCAGAGCTGTTTGGTCAGGAGATTGTGGGGAGCAAGGGGATGTGCCCAGGATTTCAGCAACAGACTCTCTGGATCACCCACAGCCAGGGGAATGACATGAGTAAAGATGGGGTGTGGCCATGCCAGGCACTCAGTTAACAGCAAGCTGTTCAGGCTGCTCGAACACTGGGGTGGGGGTTGGGGGGGGGCTATGCTCTAGCATGACCTCCCCAAGAATGCATGGGAGAATAGAAAATCCAGGTATTGAATTGACCTTTGACCCTGGAAAGGGCTGCCGAGTCCTCCTCACCAGGTGACTGGCACACGACTTCACTGCTTCCAGCACAGGCCTGAAGTTCTCTTAGCAAAAGGAGTTGACACATAGGACGCGAGGCCAGGCAGACAGACAGACACGCAGACACAGGCTTCTCCAAAAGCACGTGGTTTTTATTACGGTGAGCTGTAGTGCACATTGGCTTCTTTAGTAATTCTAAGCCGATACAGGTTCCCCACTAGGAGTATACGTGGGGAGTGACTGGGCGCGGTGACAGTGACAAACCAGTGACCCACTGTGATCCTTAGAAAGTTACATTAGCAATCAGAAGAGAAAGGGAAGTGTGAGGTGGCCCAGAGGCAGGATGTGAGCAGAGCACCCCCCTGCTGCTCGCATGGTGGAGGAAGGCTGTTCTCCTATCTCTAAGGAACTGGGGCTTAGTGGTTGAGATGTTCCACTGCCTGCAGGTGGCACCTTCTAAAAAGCTTTTCAGGCCCTAAGTCCATGGTTGTTGGAAAAGTCCACAGATGCTCTGTTCTTGCGGGTTCTGGTTCCCCTCCTTCACCCGGGGGAGTACCATCGGCAGTTCCTTGCTGGCTTCCACCTTCTTCAGGCCGAGCCTTGTGTGTCCTAGCATTTTTTCCGTACCCCAATTCCTCTGCATCCTGTGGCGATGGGGGTGACTGTGAAGCCCTGCTGGTCAGGCTTCCTCCAGTGCCAGGGGTGGAGTCTGACGAGACTGGCCTAGCTCTCTACAGAGGGAGCCCTGGTGCTGTCATGCAGGGACATGACTCTTACGGGCTTCACAAGACAGTCTTAACTTCAGATCATCCCACCCCTGGGTTTTAGTGTTAGTGGTTCTTTAACCATATACAAATGCATCCCTAAATGATGTCATGCATGAAAGCCGCCAGCCCGGGTGCTGGCATTTGGTTTGGAAAAGTGGCATTGTCAGTGTGTGCTTTTGGGAGCAGCCTTGGGTGGCTCCTGGTGAGAATCACAGATCTGAGCACAGTAGTCTGGAATGGTTTTAACTTAATGGAGAGCCAAAATACCCCATGCCTGTCCACGGCTGACCAGGGTTCCCTGAGCAGGAGGGAGTGCTGGCTGCCCCTCTTCCCACACTCTTTCTGTCTTCATTTTCTAAACAGAAGGAGAGCTAAGAGGGGGCTCTGGACAGCTCCTGGTCCCTTCCTTCCCTGCATGCAGTGCTTCGGCCTTGCTGAGGGGCACAGTGACCTTATGACCTATAGTAGGTGGCCAGCCTCTGACTGCTATGCATGGTCAGGGCCACCAGAGGGGGCAGAGGGCCCTTCCCAGGACCTAGAATAAACTCCAGAAAGGACACCTGGATCCCACCTTCCTGGAGGCCCACCCATCCCTTCCAGCAGCCAGGCAGCTCTCCTTGGCAGCGGTGCCCCTTTCCAGGGTTCTACATGCATCGACAGGACTCCTGAGGTAATCCTGAGGTAACAGCAAGGTCCTCTGTAAAGATGGAAGTGCTCCAGGAGAGCAGTGAGTGCCCAAGAGAGCAGTGAGCCCCAGTTATTGCTGGCGCTAAGTGAGGCCTGGGGGAGGCCTTCAGGCGGGCACCTGAGAGGACAGGGGGCTTGGGTTTCACTGCTTCAGGGGAGCTTCTCTGAGGCCTGGCCGGGCCATCCTGCTGCAGTCTGGCATGGGGTGCAGACAGCTGTGGTCCTTGTCTGCGGGTAGTCATTGAAGTGCTCTGTGCTGCCCCTGGCAGGCAGCCAGTACTGTGGTGGCTCCATGGGAGTCTCTCCTGCCACCAGAGGTAGCTGTGCTACTGGCAAGCAACTCCTAGTGGCTCTGGACAGAGGGACCACCCAGGGCCACAGTCCTCCACCCCGTGTCTTCTCTGCCAGGAGAGCCAGCTAGTCCTCAATTAGGGGGCTGGGTCCTCGGCAGACTGACCCTGTGTGGGGGTACCGGTTCCTCTAAAGCCGCCCAGGCTTTACCCACCCACCCATATAATCTTTAATTTAGAATATACCATATATATATTAAACAATTATCTTCAAAGCCACCCTCCTCAGCATGGAGTACTTAGTGACCTGAGAAAAGGTGCCTCTCTAAATACATACAACATGCTGTGGGTGACCAAACTCCCAGCAGGGTGGGAGGGGGGAGTTGCGTGGGGGGAGAAGAGCTATTCGGGGTCACCTTCCCTTCCCCCAGCCTGGCTTCCATCTGAAAAGTCGCTGACCAGGTCATAGGGTAGTTGCCCGTTTTGAGGAAGTGCCGTGGAGGGGCACATGAGCCTGCTAAGGAGCTAGCTGTGGGGATACAGGCCACCTCGTCATACACCAGAGGACAGCCAGTCAGAGAGGACTTGGTTGAGGAGGAAAGAGACCTCTGATTATTGCAGGCTGGGATCTGGGACTGCCAGAGAGTCCCCGAACCCCTCAGGAGCTGGGAGAGGTGGGCAATGCTGCTTTGTTTTTTTTTTTTTTTTTTTTTTTAATTCAAAGGATATTTCCACACAGTCTCTGTGTAGAAAATATACTCCCTCCTTCATAAAGTGCCTGCCCCTTAAGGTAGTAGATCAATGGCCAGTAGCCATCTATACGACAAATGATCCTTTTTTTTTTTTTTTTTTTTTTTCCAAAGCAAATTGCACTAGGGTACTAAAGGTTCCTCCAATTTGTGATTTTTTTTTTTTTTTTGAGCCAGCCAGCACTGCCCTTCCTCTGCCTGCCTCCCCCCCCAGACCATGAGCTGGTTGCCTGGCTAGCATGTTCAGGGTGGACACCCAGCTCCTGCTGCTGCTATCCTGTGAGACACCCACGAATTTACTTCATGGAGGACGGAGTTGGTCACTTCCGGAAGTTCCCTGTGGAGGACGTGATAGGCACCTTCATACATCTGCAATCAGGAGAGACTGGGAGTTAGAACGGGTGTAGGACAGGCCGGGGACAAGCGTGCACAATGCCATGCAAGCTCACCAGGCAAGCACATCCAAGTGTTTCCCCTACTTCATTTTTAGATGGGATGTTGCCGTGTTGCTTAGGCTGCCCTGCCTCGGGCTCCCTGGCAGCTGAGAAGGTATCTCTGCTTTGCCCCAGTCAGCACCTTCTTGTCATGAATTACAACTTTGTGACAGTCGGATATCCCCTGCTGTTCCCAGGGCTCTCCAGCTGGTGAAGCTTAGATTCATCCTTCCTTCAGAGAAGCTCCTTGGTCCATCTTCACACCCCCACCTTCCAACACTCTCCCAAGTTCCCCATTCCCACCCCACCCCCACCCCCCATAGCATTGACACCCATGGCAAGGTCTCCAGGGATCTCACTTGCCACACCCAGAGACCCTTGATGCTTGGCTGTCTCTGGATGACTCTTGGATGTCAGTGACTAGTGGCAGACCAGTGGCCCTCAGTCTCACCGTGGCTCTGCCCTGTCCTGGTCAGCTCCCTCCCTTGCAGGTGGCTCCTTTAGCCCCAGCAGCCTAGTAACCACAGTACACTACGCGGCTGGCCAGAATGCCCCTGCAATCAGCCTTCCTTCAGAACTGAGACCCACCCAGTTGCCAACTGCCTTCGGAGTTCTCTCTGATGTCCGCTGGGGTCACCCATCTCAGGGGACACTGCAGCCAGCTCCCTTGCTTCTACAGGCCCAAAGCCCAGGAGCAGCCTTCAGTGCAGTGCAAGGCAATCAACAGCTCCACCGCCCCTGGCTACTTATTCCTCTGTGCCCAACATGTCTCTCTCATTTTGAAATATTCAAGGAGGAACAGAACACCAAGACAGCCATCTAACTGCATCTGCGCCTAATCTACCAGTCCTCCTGTCTGCCTGTCTGTCCCTCCTCCCAGCTCTGGGAACCGTCATTTGTTCACAGTGTAGGTTCAGGGGCTTAGTTCCCACATGTCCATTAAGGCCATGCCACTCCTGGCTGTCTAAGCCTGGCTCATTTTGCTTTTCAACACACTTATTATCCTTCAGAAGCCTCCACATGGTGTGGGTGTTCGCTCCTTAGGTGGGATTGCATGCCAGGGGGCACAGGCATCTCCCATCTGAGGGCAGCGTGCATCTTTCCTCTCCGAGGCTCTGCACAGTGTTTCTCACGGGTCCCTCCTCCTGGGACAACCTTGTTCTCACGTCTGCTCCCTGTGCTAAGACCAAGAGCTTCCCACCTGTCCTTTCCTTGGCCTGGAATGTTCTACCATGGCTAGTCTCCCTGACAGTTCTTGCCTGTCAGTTCATGTGAGGGAAGTGTCCTCGAATCCCCCTGGCCTGCAGCCCTTGCCCCCCATTCACAGGCATTCTGAGCATCCATTTTCTCTGTGCTCACTCACTGGGTTGCAGGCTCCAGGACGAGGGAGAGCCTTTGTCAGACTGTCCTCAAGACCTCCCCAAAGTCAGACCCAAATAAACAGGAGTTGCAGAAGTGATGGATAACTGCTGAACAGGGTAGAACTCCACCCCTGAGCAGCAACCCAAGGGGAGCCCTTGACAATTTGCCAGGGTGGTGCAGAGTTGGGGGAAACTGAAGACTGAAGCCCAAGGACCTCAGTTCAAATTCCGACTCTACCACTTTTGAAGAGTCACCTGGCTGTCTTTATAAAACAGTGAGGGCTACGTGGCACCCACACACTTGTGCAGGTTAGGAGCCTAACCATGTGGGTAAGTAGAGGGGTATGCTTCATTTGGGGAGTTACATATTATCTGACTGGTGCCCAGCAGGGTGTCACCTCAATTGGGGTGCCTCCTAGTTCAATGGGACAAATGGCATATACATCTATCTGGACCCAAACAGCATCTGCCTTGAAAGCCACTGGGTGATACTCTAACTGTTCCTTGTGTCAAACATGGTACACCATCCAATTGCAGCTTGTCTTCAGGGGGCCATAACCACAGGGCCAACCCCAGTAGATGCCCTTGCAGACCAGACTCATCCAAGGGCCCCAGAACCCGAGCTACGGGTTTTTTTCTTGCCCATACCATCAGATTGCTCTTTTCCTTTGTTGAGGTTCGTTCTGGTGAAGCAATGAACTGGAGAACCATTTGCTGTCACGAAGTTCATTTGCCTCTAACCCCTCAACTGTTACCAGTTGAGGAGTCTTCCCAGTCAGGCTGGTCTGACCCCCCAACCACCCTGTGACATGGCCTCCTGTCCCTCACCTTGAGTGTTTTGTCCTGACTCCGGGATGATTCCATGAGCAGGTAGGCACCTTTGCTGTCACAAAGCCGGTCAGCAGAACCCTGCAGCAGCAGGAATGGCAGTGTCAGCCTGGGCATTGCTCGCTCCACTCTCGAGACGGCGTTCAGCAGCTGTATGCCAAAGCACACCTTCAGCCCTGCTCGGCAGACGAGTGGGTCGGAGTTGTACAGGTCAACCTGAGAGGAGGAGATCCTGTCAGCTCGTGGGCTCCTAAGAGGGTGGTCTTCTGCCTGCCACGGGTTGTGGAGACTGGCAACTCGTTCAGTTCCCGGAGAACGAGGGTCTGACTGAACTGTGCTCTGCACTTTTGCACTAAGACCTGAGTTTGTCTCACATAGCTCGGACTCAGCATACCCTGGGGAGCAGATCCGGGACCCCCAAGTTGAGGTGCTCAGGTGCCTGATGTAGCTTGATATGTTAGTTAAATGGAAACCTCCACACATCCTTCCCTCTTCTTCGGTCATCTCTAGATAATTATCAGATGTAGGCCAAGGTCAGCTCAATAGAAATGCCGGGCCTTGCAGAACTGCTAAGAGATGGCTGTTTTGATACTTCTACGTGGAATCCAAGGATGTGGAGGGCTGGCTATCTACATAAAGGCCTGTAGGAAATTTCCAATACTGAGTTGGATTTTACAAACAAATGAGCAGCAAAAGAGCCATGTGTGGTGGTGCATGCTTATAACCTGTGGGAGGTCAAAGCAGGGTGAGGTTGAGTTCAAGGTCAGATTGATCTTGTTTCAAAAGTTATATCTAAAACAAAACAAAATACAGCAACGTCATATTTCCATGTTACCCCCTTGGGTTATTTGGTTCCAGAGCATCTATGAGGGTGTTGAGGCATTACAGCCAGCTTCCTCCTCCTCCTTCTCCTCCTCCTCCTCCCATCCCCAACTCCATCTGTCTATGTGGGGTGACGGGTGATGGACATGCAGAGAGGAGCCCAGAAAACATGGGCCAGAGCAGGATGCCCTCTACTCTACAAGTCTCCTGGGCTCCCGAGAGTCAGTGTGAAGCTGTGGTACCCTTTTCTCCTTGCAGATAGACTCTGAGCAGGTTTGGGACAACCAGATGGTGGGAACCAAGGTGAGGGGGACTGAGGGCTCCTTGGTCTGATACAGCAGAGGTCTCTGAGCCCCGGACCTACGTCCATTCACTTCTGCTGCTAGCCCTCCAACGAGCCTGGCCCGAGGGACAGGCTGTCCTGCAGTCACCCTGACATCCTGGATTCCTTCCCATGCTGGGCAGGGCCTGAGTCCCCGTCAAGCTGACCGTTTGTGATGAGCTGCATGGGACAGATTAGACACTTCTTGCAGCTGAGCTGGCGAGAACCCCACGGAGCCAGGCCATCTGTTTGGCAGTCTGAGAGAGGGCTTGCACCTAACAGAGCCGTGCAGGGGCAGTATGGGGAGAGCTGGCCATGGACCCAGACCATCACAGGTTTCTTTCCACCATAGGGTCTCCAGGAAGCCCTACTTGGAGGAGAGTTATGGGACCACTGGAAGAGCCCTCCTAAGCTTAGGGTTGGTCAAGTCTCTATGGCAATAGCAAGAGTGACAGTAACCATTGTGCCACCCACGAGAAATACAATGTGAGTATAACGTGGTGCCGGAGGTACCACTCAGGACCCCATTGTGTAGCAGAACAGCAGCTGCCATCTGAGCTCCTGCTTCTGATGCAGTGCCCCACATGGAAGCAAGGCTTCTGTTACCCATATGATACAGGAGAGAAACTTATGGCACTGAGAAGTCTAGTGGCCCACTAGCATTAGGACCTCAACTCCTGTTCTTCTCGTAGAGCCCTTGGTGTTAGGCAGGGTACAGAACCTTCCAGATAAAGAGTACCCATTTCAGCTTCTCTCACAACTAGGTGTGGTCATGTGACTAAATGCTGGCCAATAAGAAGCTAGTATGGGAACTGGCCATGAACTTTAGGTTAAGGACTGTGAGGCACTACTAAGGCAAGGCTCCTTGCCCTAGGACCCCCTGAAATACTCAGCAATAGGAACGGTGCCTTGACTCTGAGAAGGCCTGGGGCAGAGGAGGAGACCAGCTCCTGCCTGCCATACCGCTGCCTGTGGATCTGTTCTCACGGCCGTCAGTGCTAGTCTCCAGGCTCTGAGGATGATGGCCTTCTGGGATTCAGGCCACCTGCAATACTAAGCCTGCTATTCCTGTCCTTCCAGAGGCTTCATCCTGTTCCTCTAGAATGTCCCAATATGCTAGGTCCCTGAGGGCTACTCCAGGGGTTAATTGCTTCTGGGGCCCCAGCCACTTCCTGCTCTTGGCTTTGTTTCTGTTTCCTGGTCACACAGACTGTGTTTATACAAGGGTACTTTCTGGGGAGAGAGTCCCAGTGTCAAGGAAAGGCAGATCACAGATAGAACTATAGCAGGACAGGAGGTGTGGGAGGGGGTACAGAGGAAATGAAGTGAGAGGGACCAGGAGGCACGTGCCATGTGGGACACTGAGGGGGGCCCTGAAGCCTTTGGTCCGCTCACTGCGGACTTCCCTCTCTTTGTGGAAGTCAGGGTTGCAGGCATGTCTAGAAAGATCAGCACTGAGCCAGCATGGCTAGCATTTTCGAAATATTTCTGCTTGTCCGGGCTATGGACTTGAGCATGGGAAGGAGTGACTGTAGCTACACAGGGTCAACACCTGGCAACATATCTGCTTGTCTTCCTTTCCAATGCCAATCTCTCTCTCTCTCTCTCTCTCTCTCTCTCTCTCTCTCTCTCTCTCTCTCTCTCTCTCTCTCTCTCGGTTTGAATATGCTTGGCTCAGGGAGTGGCACTACTTGGAGGTGTGGCCTTTTTGGAGAAAGTGTGGGCGTGAGCTCTAAGACCCTCATCCTAGCTGTCTGGAAGCCAGTCTTCTCCTGTCTGCCTTTGGATGAATGTAGAACTCTCAGCTCCTCCAGTCCCACATCTACTGGACACTGCCTAGATGATAAATGACTCAACCTCTGAACCTACAAGCCAGCCCCAATTAAATGTTGTCTTTTATAAGAGTTGCCTTGGTCATGGTGTCTGTTCACAGCAGTGAAACCTAACTAGGACTCCCCACTCTGTTTGTTTGTCTTGTCTCTATCTGTCTGTTTCTCTCAGTGTCTGTGTCTCTGTCTCTTTTTCTCTCTGTCTCTATCTCTTCATCTCTATCTCTGTGTATGTGTGTGTTGACAACTACATTTTTGTTTCTAATATACTGTCAGGTGCCTTTGGCCCAGAGATGAACCTGGGCTCAGATCCTGACTTTACTAACTGTGTTGTTGGGTAAGTGGTTTGTTTTCTTTTGACCCCAAGCTTCCAGAATTTCAAACTAGAACCGACTCAAGGTTACAGGGAGGTAGAAGGGGCTATAGTGTCCAGAAGGTATGGAAATAAGACTATAGCTTCTGGAAACTACATAGAGAACAAGACTCAGGGGTGGCCATCGTAAAATTGACAGGCAGGAGGTGGGCTGGAAGACTGTTCCACAGCAAACCCAAGCAAATATCTGTTGTCATTTAAACTGGGAGCCACCTGCTTCCCCAGATCCCGCCTTCTCGCCTTCTTGTCTTCCCAGTATGCTATTCCCAGGAACCTGGCTGCCAAGTCCTTTCCTTCAGTCCTCCACTGCCCCTGCACTGGGCAGTTAGGGGAGAATTGCTGCTTGGTCTTTGGAGGCTTTTTTAGCTGTCAGGCTCCGTGGGAAATGCGTCATCTAAAGATGAGCCTGGAGACTCCCGCTGCGTGCTGCCCTGTGGTGCCTCTTCTCGCCATCTCCCTGGGGTGGGCAGAGCAGCTATTTTTAAAGTTCAGCACAGGTTCAAGGGCAGCAAGGAGGCAGAGCCTCTACTGAAGAATGGGGGCGGGGCTCCAGCACCCACCTGGAGGCTGAGATCTCCCTGCTGCCCAGTGCCCCCAGTTCTATGTCCCCAGCAGGGAGACATCTTGGGCTCTCTAGGTGGCCCAAAGGACACAGGTAGCAGATGGGTGCTGGGGGGCCTGTGAGCTATCCTTTAGATGTCCCTTCATTCTCCAGAATATCGCAGAAGTGATTTGCTGTTTTTCAAGAGAGGGGCTGGAATAATTCCGTTTTCCTTCCTTTCTCTTTGCCTTTCATGTAGGAAGGTAGACAACCTGGCTGTTTGGTGCAGATTTAAGGAGTCCCTGCGTCCAACGGAACTCTTCTCATAGAGCAGTGACTATCACAGAGCGATGGTGTGCGCTGTTAAGGCCCAGCAGAGCAAACGGAACAAGTTTTGCGATTTGCATAGAAGCTGGAAAGAGTCACTGATCCGGGCACAGACTTCCTGAGCAGATGAATTCATTTCCCGGCTCCGCCCCTGACCTGCTCCAAGACACCAACTCTCTGGGCCTCAGTTTCCACACTGAGTCAGTGAGGCTGAGCTTGCCCAGACCCAAACCTGACTTCTACTGGCTGGCTTTGGCCTTTCTGGGTCTTTGCTCAAACTTTCAGAAAGACTAAGGGCCACACAAGGCCCCCAGCCCCAGCCCCGGGCAGTCAAATGTGGCTTCAGAGCAAGACCTTGAGACTCCTGATGTTCCCCTAACCCCTAAGCCAAGGACAAAACTTCCCACTCCCCTGTATCCCCATCACTCAGCCACTAGAGAAAGGGCAGAGCAGAGTTGAGGAAGAACGAGCTAAGGTCAGATCTCCCTGGGCCCCCGCCTTCACCTGCTTACTATTCCCAAACCCCCCAAGTCTGTCCATCCACACTCACCTCCGACTTGTTCCGAGACAGCACGCTGGAGTCGATGCGCCCCAAAGTCATATTTGGCAGGACAAAATTGAGCAGTTTGGCAGCAAGGACCTGGGCAGAGAGGCAAAGTGAGAGATATGAGTGCAAGCCATCCAGGCTGGAGGGCTAGAGTACGAGCCGGTACCCGAGGCTGAGTGCAGGCAGAGGCCTTGATACTCAGGACTTGGGGATGCTGCTCGACGCAGGGCCCAGGTGTGGGGCTGTTCTCCTGATGGTGTGACCTGGATCCTGCACAGATACAACCACACATTGGATGTAATTGTGAGTTACTTTAGAGAGCCACTGATGAGGCCACGTCCCTTTCCCAAGGCACCAAGATGGCACAGCAGAGTCAGAATCATTGGATCAACCACCAGAGCGCAAGGAGACGGGGCAGCTTGGAGCAGAGCGAGTCGGCTGCATGTTGAGTTCTGTCACATAGGTAAGAAACCATCACCAGCCTGAATAGGAAGTTCTGTGATAGAGGGGAAGGAGCCCAGGGTCTGATACCTAGCTCCGCAAGCCAGGAACACAGGCTGGGACCTCAATCCAGAGCTCTGTTGGCTCAGCTGCCAATGGGGGCCCTGTCATTCCCCCCAAACAAAAACAGGGAAGGTTAGTAACACTGTGTGGGAAAGCCTGGCATACCGTCCATGCCTACTGAATGCCAATCTGACTTGGGTCTCAGCCCAGCCCCCAATGGGGATCTCAGATATTCCCAGAAAGGCAGAAGACCCAATCTCACATGTCTGCCTTCTCAGAGAGGCTGTTTAATTTCGTGTCTGCAGTGAGTACAGGCACTTGGGGCAAAAGAAGCTATTCCAAAAGTGAGCTGTGAAATGCTGGGATTAGAACCACGGGAGCTGGTGAGGGGTGAGCTCTTAGGAAGTATGGAGGGCGCTGGGCACAAACATGGGTCTCTTGATAGTGGATGAATTGCTTATGGCACAGGGTCCTCTGTGCTGGGTGGGTCCTCTGTGCTGGGTGGCCCTGCCTCTTGATGTGTACTAGAGCCTCTGAGTAGGGCTTACTTTTCATCTAGCACTTGGAAACATCTTTATTGGGACCTTGGGATACTGGGACAATGGCTTGGCCTCCCTATGGTCAGTAGGGCTGGGAGAAGACACATCTGTCCTTTTTGTCACGCATCCCTCTCTTCCTATGCCGATCTCTCTCCACGTTGGTACCCGAGAGCTCTCGTTCTCCCTCTGGCCACAGCAGCCGTTGCCATTCTCCAGATGATGCTGTAGCCAGGCCTCCCTCAGGATCCTGTAGCCAACCTGCCTCCTCTGGTCTCACAGCCGCCAAGGACCAGGCAGAGCAAGGCCTGCTTTGCCCCAAAGGGCATTGTGTTGGCACGTACTCTGAGCACCATATTACTGTCTGTGTGCGCTGCAGAGGTAACTGTGTGTACCAGAGAGGTCACTTTTTTGAGCTACAGAGATGACTATGTGATAGGGTGGCAATTCTGTGTGCTAGGGAGATGACAGTGTTGCTAGGGAGAGGACTGTGTGCTCATGCTGGGGTGGGGAGCTGACTGTGTTTGCTAGGGAGGAGACTGTGTCAGAGGGCACAGTCAACAACAACTCCTACCTCTGAGAACATCTTAGCCTGCTGCACTCTGGATACACCTTGGCATCCAGGTCAACAAAGCTCACTGGTGTTGGCTGCTGTTGCTGTATCAGAGAGCCAGAGCCCCAGGCTCCAACACGGGACAGTCCATCCACGGGGGTTCCATCTGAACACCCTGGGTGGGGTGCCAACAGCTTGCATTCTGTGAGGTTACCCAGGTTGGATGAGTTGTATATGAGTGTGTGTGTGTGTGTGTGTGTGTGTGTGTAAGAGCTGGGCTTTATGCAGCAGTTCAGCGCACATGCAGAGAGAGAAGGGCTTGGGAATCTGGCCATGCTGACAAAACACTTGGAAGAAGTATCTGTAAAAAACAAGAACTCTCTCTCTCTGTGTGTGTGTGTGTGTGTGTGTGTGTGTGTGTGTGTGTGTGTGGTCTCTTGGGAGCCCGAGTTCTGGAGTTGGGAGCTTGTGCTTTCAAAAGTTACAAAATCTAAGGATGAAGTGAAAGCAGCCAGTTAAGTGCAAGGAAGCTGTGGGCTGCAGCCCTGTGGCCATCAATGGACTCAAACTACAGCAATGGGGTTGTCCAGGGCCATAGCATCCTTGAACACTGTGGGCAATCTCCACGCTATCATGCCATGGGGGAAATTGCTATGGGGAAATCTTCACACTAACACGAAATGTCATGGAACCACCTTCCAGAGACTCCACTCATCTCTACAGTTTCTGCCCCAGCTCCCTGAATCCACTGAGGGTTGACAGTTGGCCCACTCGATCCCTGATCATCTCAGAGGCTGCAGCAAGGCCCCAGGGAACAGGACAGGCATGTTTATGTCACTGTCATGGGCACTGCCCCCTCCCGCCAGATCCAGCTGACTTTCTACCCATCCTCAATGCCAGAGCCACAGGCTAGGGGACAGCTGGTCACCCACTGCAAAAACCCTTCCTGCAGAATGGATCGATCAACTGATAGTTTGGTCATCCACTGGGTCGCCACAGGGAGCACTTGTGGACGCTGTGGTTGACTGTTTGTGGTACAGATTGGTGCTCTGAGCCGCAGTCACAGGGAGCCAGTAAGATAGGGTCGGTGAGGAGGGACAGCAAAGCAGGGGGCCAGGGACTGCCTCAGCACTGGCCCTGAGACTGACCAAGTCTGCAGAGTGATTTTCCCACTTCAACAGGTCCACCACCAGATCTCTCTCTTGCCTTGTGTGACCCAACTGATTCCACGTGGCTCTGGAACAGAGGTGTGGCCCAGTTCAGGCTTGCTCACTGCACAGAGGCACGCCAACCCGCCGTTGGCCTGTGCCCAGCCAAAGCACCGACACCCTGAGGTGGTGTTGAGGCCTCCGCTCCCTATAGCCACTCCAGTAGACACTGGGGTTCAGGATGGAGACAAGGACTGGGATGTCTGGAGCCAGTTTCAGTTCCACAGAGGGCTGTGGGGGAGGGGCTGTGGTGCCAGGACATCTGCCCATAGGGGAGAAGGACTGTGAAGACAACTCTGTCCTCTTGCCAGCCAGCAGTCTTCGACCTCCATTAAGGAGGGACTCTTGGGCAGCTAGGAAGCTTTCAAGCAAAACTAGGGGTTGAGGGAGAGGCCATGACTCTCCGAGATGCCCGTTGCTTTACAAAACAGGCTGTTCCTTCACAGAGATGAACAATGGGCTGTGGCCTCAACCTCCCTTCCCAATATAGAGGCGATGGCCACTTTCTATCTCCAGCAGCCTAAAGCCCAGTGGGAGGTGTGGTGGGAACACACCGGGCCTTAGTCCTGATGGGGGAGGTGATGTCATAGTGGCCATGCTCAAACACAGTCACTCCTGCCCCCCCACCCCGAGTTACTGTGCTAGCCCACAGGAAGGGGGTGGCAGTGTACTGCTAAGCATCAGCTCCTAACAATGAATGTCCAGTGCTGGCTGTGTAGATGAAGATGCTGGTGTCCTAGCAACAGGACGGACGGGCTGCCCACTCACAGACATGGAGGAGGGCCATTGCCTGCAGGGATGCAGCCTTTTGTCAGGGTCTGCCCTACAGGATGCCACCCAGAAAAAAAAAGGAGGGTCTCAGTACGTTGGTGGCTGTGGGGGATCTGGGGACAAGCCAACTCTGGAAAGAGCCTGGGGATGCTCAGGGTAGATGCCCCATTCCTCAACAATCATGGAAGGAAAACTATAAAAGAAGGGTTCGTGTGTGCGGTGATGTGGTAGTGGTAGCTGTCAGTTTGACAGAGTCTAGAACTACCTATGATAGGGATTGTCTTGGTTGTTGTAATTGAGGAGGGAAGACCTGCCTACTGTGGGTGGGGCCATTCCCTGCCTGGGATCCTGGACTGAATAAAGTAGAGAGAGGGGTAAGTAGCTCCCTCCAGACCCTGCTGTTGTGTCTTCTCCTCCGCAGTGGCTATAACCTGGAGCTGAGCGCTAAATACGTTGTCAGGATATGTTATCACAGCAACAGGAAAAGAAAACAAGGCGGGCACAGGTCCAAGCACAGGTACTCAGGCCACTGCAAGAGCCCGGACCTCCCTGGCCCGAGTCACAGACATAGATGAGGGCTACTGCCTCACCTGAAAAGCTCCTCACAGACTCCCAGTGTGCAGGGAGAATAGGAGTCACATTCCAAACCCAGCTGCTGGACGGACTCAGATGCTTGCTGGGCTATGGTCACCAGCTTCCTAAACCTGCACGGTAACTTCTAAGTAACAAAGCTAACAGGACCCATTCAGAGGGGAGCTCAACTTCAGGTAACAACAACCTCATGGCTTAAAGAGATATAAGTGCTTTAGTAGCTACTTCTACTAACAACTCAAGGCAGGTAGAAGGCTGTTCCCGAGACACGGGGCATCAAGCATCTGCAAGAGGCTCTTTCCCCACGGTTCTTTTAAGGATGGATGATTGTCCCAGGCAGGGATGGAGTGTGGAGGGAGAAAGGCCTCCACAGTGGAAGGATGCTGATTGGATAAAGGGCAAGAGGGCTGAGCAGCAGACAAGGGCCGAATGATAAGGAGGCATAGAGGAAGAAGTCACCACAGCAGATCCCACACCTGGAGGAGTCGGGGGTCAGGGTTGCCAGATAGTTCCTAGAAGCAGCTGTGATCACACCCCTAAGCCTTGGCCACAGCAGCAGGCCACACCGCTACAGTGTGTCAGCACGCACCCCTGATTCTCCCAGGAGACAGAGGGTGGGGCCGTGCTCACCCACAGGTGGAAAGCATATGGGATCCAAGTCATTGACACTTCAGCCGCCTTCTCAAGAGAGGTCTTCGTGATGTACAATTTGTCCTGCAGGGTGTGGAGACAGCGTGGGCGCAGCTCAGGAAGAGGGAGACTACGAGCTGCCCACCTTTCCCAACAGGCAAGTCAGACCCAACTGGATCACAACTGGGTGTTAACTCTGGGTCTGAATCCCTGTGAAAGTCTCGTTATAACAACTTTCATTAGTATATATTTGCATGTGGTCATTATACAAACCTGCTGGGTTCTACAGACATTTTTTCAAGTTTACCACGTATTTTGCCTGTATTTCTTCGCTCCTGCTCCCCATTCCTTTTTCTTGCTCAGCCTATTCCTTTTCTCAAAAGTGCCCTTTCTACTTTCACACCATGTGTCTCTGCATATACATGTGTGCATGGATGTGCATGCATGCATATATGTATGTGTGCCCATGTGCCCATTCGTGCTTATGTTTGCATATGTTACCTGTGTTATATAAAGGTGTACGTATGTGTATATGTGAATATGTATATGTGTGTATGTGACTCTCTCACTCTCTCCCTGCGCACGTGTATATGTATGTGTGTGTGTGTGTGTGTGTGTGTGTGCGCACGTGCACAATGCAGATTTCACATCTGAGAGGAAGTGTGGCATTTGTTTTTCTGGGTTTACTTAATTTCACACAATGATTTCCAGTGCCACTCATTTTCCTGCGAGTGACATAATTTTGTTCTTTGTGCCTGAGTAAGAAAGACTCCATTGTGTGAGCACACTGTATTTCCTTGATCCAGTCACCTGCTGATGGTAACTTGGCTGGTTCTGGATCCTGGCCACTGACACCTACAGCCGTGAAACTGGGTGCGCAGACATCTCTGTGGTAAGTTCCCACAAGTGGTAATGCCTGCATCACATGGTAAACTGTTTCTTTATTTTTTTATTTTTTATTTGCTTACAAATGGGGACAATCAAGCTTCCTCTAAGATTCCTGGTGTTTCCCAAGACTGCCTGCCCCTGCAGAACTTGTGGCTTGGTCCTTGCTGGCTAACTGAATGAAAAGCAAACAGCACCCCTAGTGGAGAAGTGTGTGGCTTGCAACTTTTCTGATGGTTTTTGAGACAGGAACTCACATGGTAGCCCAGGCTAACCTTTAACTTACCACCCACTCTCCACTTTTGGAGAATTGGGGTGGCAGGTATATACTCCCATGACTGGATCTGTGGCTGGAACTTTGCCATCTGTGATGTAGCCCTATAAACGTATTTCTCCCCCAACTGTGGCTGCTCTCCTCATGAGCAAGGCCTGGAGAAGGTGTGTGTGTGTGTGTGTGTGTGTGTGTGTGTGTGTGTCCCCGTCCGTATGTCTGCCCTGAGTCTCTGTCACAGCCTGAGGACAGTTCTGAATCAACTGCAGTACCCATCACTGTAAATAGTAGAGACACGCATAAATGCCTTTATTGATCTGAAAGGTCTTAATAGCTCCTCTGATCATCTTTAAGCTTCAGCCAGAAGAACTTGCTGTGAGAGGTAATTACTGCCCCTTCGTTCTAACATGGCTCCCAAAAGCTGTCCTCCACGGAGGCCACGGGATGGCTACAGCTGTGACCTGGCAAGGCTCTCTAGGGTAACTTTAAATTGTTCTGGGTAGGAATGCATCCTGCCCAGTTGAGCAATAGAATGTTGTGTGCCTTTCCAGTGGCTCCGAGCACGCTCCGATGGCTCCGAGCTTGCTTTTCAAGTTCAGATTCTGGAAATCTGAACCCCAACTCTCAGAAAACAGGTGCCTGTGGGGCTGAAGGAGTCACACCTGTAGCTTATGGTGGCTGACTCACTGGCCCGTGCAGGGCACTCTCATCTGCAGCACCCCATTCCATATCCCTTCCAGCCCACTGGAGTCCACTGACATTGGGGTGTTCAGATGGGAAGTAGGCTCTGGCCCACAGGAAGCTGACCCGGGGCATGCTTTAGGGTGAAAGGGGCTCAGTGGCCCAGGCAGTAATCAAACTGACCTTTGAGAAAAACAATGGCCTCATTTCCTGGTCTTCTAATTGGGAGTCATTTCCTGTTCTTGCAGGTGGCATGGGAGCAAACAGTGCTCTCTGTGAGACAGGTCTCCTGGAGCTAGCCCCTTCCCATACTTCAGCTAGAGGCTCCAAAGAACTGGGAATAGAACCCTGAAGCCCTGCTCAGTAGCCCCAGAGACCTCATAGGGAGATAGATCCCCACCCCCACCCCCACCCCCACCCCCAGGGACCTCATAGGGAGATAGTTCCCACTGAAGACAATCTTGGCAGTCCCAGCCCAGCCTGGCCGTGAAGTTTTGCCTTCCTTAAGGTTCCTAGAAAAAGAAGGGATCCCAGATGACACGAGAGATTGTTCAAGAGGGGCAGCCTGGGCTGGTGAGCAGCTGAGACTTGTTCTCTGCAATTTTGGTCTCTAAATTTCTGCTGTTGCCGTTTTTTTTTTTTTTTTTTTTTTTTTCCCCCTGTGAAACCACTTCCTCAGCAGAGAGTGCTGGGCACTGCTGTCTTTGTCCTCCGTCTCTTCCCGGGGCTAAATATATCCCAGCTTGTCTGAACAGAGCCTCAGTGTAAAAAGCAGATGGTGCTGAGCTTATGGCGACTGGGCATCCTCCCACCCCAGGGGTGAAGTGGTCACCTTCACACACCCATATGCACACGAAGACTGACGTACTACCTGGGGACCAGCTGAGGCTTGGGTACTGGCCGGAGGATGCTGTCTGATCACACCAGGATTTCTCTTCTTGGGTTGGCTTCCACTGTGTGGGTCCCACAATCATGTGCCCACCACTAACGGGGCATGCCAGCCCCATTAACTGAGTTCAGGGATCCCAGTGGCTCTGGGACCATTCACAGGACATCATGGAGCGGGGGGGGGGGGTTCTCTTTTACTCCTCCCTTCCCTCCTTCAGAGTCCCCTCCTGTGAACACCACCTCCACTTCATTTCCCAGACAGAGAACAGGAAGGGAAAAGGCAGCAAGCAGTCACTCCACCTGTGAGGCTCACAGGAGTAGGCAACTGGAAATGAGCTCAAGGTTGCTTGCTCTTTTGGGAGTTCTAAGCCAGGGTCTGTACTCGGTGGGATATGCGAGTCTGGTGGGGAAAGACCACCAAGGCGTTCAACAACAAAACGACAAAATAAAACCAAACCCTTCAAAGAACAAGCAGATTAAGCAAAGGAACATGTAATATTATCCCCCTAGTCTACGTGGAACAAGTCCCCATCTGCAGAAAGAACACACGGTGCTTTGTGCATGCCAACTGTATCCTGTAAGCCATCTCTGACAGCATGGCTGCTGACCGGCCGGCTCCCTCCGGCAGGCGTCTCTTCATGCCCTTTTCTATCTTCTGACATTTGAACTCTATGAATTATTCTCCAATATTTAAAACTATGCTGGAAAGAAAAGAAAGGCGTGGTGTTCCTCTCTCAGGGAGCCTGTCTGAAGACTAGGCCACACGAGCAGAGCAGCCACTTGCCCTGGGCAGGTGAACCAAGCAGTCACACTTTGTGCCCATCAAAGACAACACAGGCTGAGGCCTGGGGGACAGCAACAGACGTGGGGTGGGGCTGGCCCTGGCCAGACCCAGGGAAATCTAATTTGTCTTGGTTAATCAGATGAGACCTGTGTCCCCCTAGGGACCTCTGCTCCTGATTTGACAAGGTGATCTATTAGTACCAGGCCTGGAAGGTCACTGGCCCAGAAGTGTGGCCACTGCTGGTCCTAGAGGGAGCCCCATGGGACCCTAGGAGGAAACCTTGCTGCTTGCCTCTGGGCCCAGCTGCTATGATGCACTCTATCTAAAAGGCTCTGCGAATTTTCTCTACAGGGAAGACATCCATCACTCTAGGGCTAATCTTGGCCAGATTCCCTCTTCCCAAAGCTCAGTGATCCCAACCCCAGCACACTAGTCTTGCCTGGGACTGTGTGGGTGAACCCAGCTCCCACGTGGCAACTCCTGACACAGTTGTGGACTCCTTGATGCACCGGCCACAGGTCTCCAGAATGAAGCCATTAGAGTATGGGAGAGCTGTCCCCTCTAATCTCTGCCTCACTTGCCCCCTTTGTAAAAGATCCTTGAACTAACTTGGCCGTGCCTCACAGAATCACAGTCACCAGGGCAGATGCGGAGACGGCCACATCCTTTGAGCCTTCCCATGATGCCAATGTACTCAGTGTCTTATGTGCTGCCTGGGGACCACAGACAAATACCAGGTTCCACTGAGTGGGTACTGAGCATTGGGGGCCTAAGAGGCCTCGCTGGTATTTAAATTACCCCCATCCCCATTTGGAGAGTATAGTTTGCCTGGTGCACCTAGACCTAGGCCACACCACCTAACCCTCACTTCATTCCAAGCATCCTGAGAGCTCTCTCAGGCCACAGTAGCCCCTACCAGAGGGATACTCCTTGTGGCACACAGGATTGGTGCTCCACTCCCTCTGGGGTTCTCCTGCCTCCTGAGGACAGATCTACACTGAGGGCACGCCCATAGTCCCTCAGGAGTACTGGCTTTGGCTTCTTTCTTGGGGTGGGGGCAGATACAGTTCTGGGTGTCTCGTTGCCTAGCTCATCCTGTCAAAGGGAGCCAAAGCTCTGGCAACCAGAGCAGACCCTGACCACACAGCACATCATTACCCATAATGCAAGACGCTGCATCTGTCTGTCAGTCGAGGCTGGAAGAGCTCAGGGGTGAGACGGAGCTGCTGGGAACCGGATTCCTCAGCTGCAGCTCCACTCTGGGTTCGCTTTCTGCTGAGGCGGGCACACATTCTGCGACAGCAGCTCATGCGTGGGACTTGTCAGCAAGTGTGACTTTGCCAGCGAGAGCACGCCTGTCACCTTTCCTCTCCCTGACTCTGTCTGGCCAGTTCAACATGCACAAACAGGAAGGCCTTCTTCCTTTGTGTTTTGGGAAAAGAAACACCCGAGTTCACAATTTCGAGCCCCAGTGACTCTCTGACGTCAAACCTTTACCCGAGAGCGTCTAAAGTTCAGGGACGGCCCTGGACCCTTTGACACAGACTCCAGCTGCAAAGGAAAGTATCCTGTCCCGGAAGCTCCGTGGTCCATACAGACCGCAGCATCTTCTTACCTTCAAAGTTGATGCAGATTCCGGATTGGCAAGGACCAGAGGTGAGATCAGGACCATGCCAGAAAAGTAGGTTGGCCTCTCTGCAGCCACTAGGATGGAGATGGCACCGCCCTGCGAGGTAAAATAAACAGAGTGGGACCGCCTCTAACCAGCATGACCCAAACCCTTGCCTGTTCCACGCTGGTCAAGGGCCCAAGAGGGGTCAAGGGCCCTCCATCTGCTGGCAGACCTCCATCCCCTGGCAGATCACACCTTCTCCTTCCTATTTCTCCTTCTCTCTTCCCTTCCCTTTCCCCTTCTCCTTCTTTCTCTCTACCCCCTCCCTTCTCCCTCTCCTTTCTTTTTCTAGCCTTCTCTCTTCTCCCTTCCCTTAAAAAAATTTTTTTTTTCTTTTGAGATAGAGTATCATTCTATAGTCCAGGATAGCTAGAGGTTCTCGGCAATCCTCTTCCCTTGGCCTCCTGAGTGTTGAGACAGAGGACAGAGCCAGGATCAGTAAGGTTTTATTTCTCTTCTCTGCATTTTCTAAGGGCAAACATTTCAAACAGATACAAAGAAGTTTCC
Organism: Mus caroli; assembly: GCF_978045245.1. Taxonomy (NCBI): domain Eukaryota; kingdom Metazoa; phylum Chordata; class Mammalia; order Rodentia; family Muridae; genus Mus; species Mus caroli. The sequence goes on from NW_028227262.1 coordinate 60,487,299, forward strand.
TGCTTGTGGGCCACAAATGTAGCAACACATCACATTCTAGTCTCAAGCCAAAGCCAGTAGCCCCACAATTCATCCATTCTGACAAGCTTTATACGGGTTGTTTCCTTTCTTTAGGGAGAGTCCAATTATAGTAATAGGAGGGTGTACACACACACACACACACACACACACACACACACACACACACACACATTTTTTTCTGGTTCAGTAATGATTCCAAAATTCAGGTTCCAGGAAAAATACCCAGTACTGAGTGAATGTGGATGAAGCAGGAGGAGGAGAAGCAGGAGGAGGCAGAGGCAGTCTTGTCTGTTTGAAGCCCAGAGGAAATGTGACAGCAAGGCTTGCGATCTCCAAGGCTTATAGGGGCCAGAGATGTAAAGGCAGAGTCAGGCCGTGTGGAGGTGCCCTGCAGAGCAGTCGTGGGCCTAAGCAGTTCTCAGACCTCTGCTAGTTTTCCTGCTGGAAGGAATGGCCTAGTGGCTGCTAGGGGAGGGGTCGTCTGAAGTTAAATGTGGTTGGCTCTTGATTCTCAGAGATCTCAAAGGGAAAGGGACTCAAACTGCTTTCAGGACGGTTCCTGAAATTTTGCCACTCATGGCCATTCCTCCAGCCCTGAGCTTAAGGGCCTAGTTCAACCCCTATGTGGTGGGAGCTCCAAAGACAGGTGGTGGGGGGCAGGGGGGGGGGAGGGAAGAGGGCAGAGGGCTAGGAAGTCAGGTGGCCTCCTGGGGACTAGGCTTGCTTTGAACTTTTCTCTGTGGCCTGCTTACCATGGAGTGGCCCAGGAGGAAGATGGGGACATCGGGGTAGTCCTTCTGGATGGTGTCCACATGTTGCAGCACATCTCTGACAAAAACTTGGAAGTCCGACACCACCATCCTCTCTCCTTCGCTCTGCCCATGGCCAACTGGAAATGGGAAAAGAGTTTTAGTGTCACCCCAGGCTGCACATGCATCACATTTAACCCCGTCCAACCGTTACTCCTGAATGGCAGACACTCCAAGCAGAGAGTGCTCAAGCAACTTGCCTCATGGTGCACATCTAGGAGCCCCAGCCAGCACCCTTCCTTGGAGATATTTATCCAAGGGAGAAGGAAGGGGGCGGGAGGCACACAGAGTAAGCCTTAACGGGGTTCATTTATCTTCCTAGGGTCCCCTTCTGAGCTGTGCCTGCCTCACTGGTGGCCCTTGACCATGTGTGTTCTGCCTCCTTTCTGCAGCATTAGGAGATCACACATCAACTCAAACAAGATGGACCAGGGTGCTTAACAAGATTTCAACAAAGCAGCAATAAAAAAACCAGGTGCCACCCTGTCCATCTTGGGTTTGTCAATGGTCCACCTATCTGTTCAGCTCATCTCCCCTTCCTTCTCTGCTTAGGGTCTCTCCACCTTCTCCCTCTGTGAAAGGCATTGGTTGCTATAGAAACGGCTGCTGGCAGCTGTGAGGAAAGTTTGGAAACTGTAAGACTGACCAGTTTCCAGAGAAGGCGCCAGCACAGGAGGCCATGGCTGCACCAGGCTGCCAGGAGCTGGCCGAGCTGCTCCAAGACCCTGGGCCACCGCTTCAAAGGGACTTTGCAACCATGGGGCAGAACCGTTCAGCACAACTGGGAGGGGCTACCAAGCTTAGAACCAACTGGCTGTCTGGACTCAAACTCAGAGACCCTGCTGTGCTCAGACACATTTGTCAGCGCTGCCTCTACTCTCCCAACCACCTGCTTTTCTGTCAGTGCGCCTTCCGAGTCTCATGCTTGTCTAGGGAACCCCACTTTTAAAAACCTATTACATTTGTGATCAGTGTGTGTCACGGAAGTGGCACCACGCCGACCATTTCTACCCATCTTGGTGGCACTGAGGATGCTCACTGCGTTCTGAGTCTACCATCTACCACCAGGCCACTGCCTGATTGATTGGATGATAATCATGTTGTGAGTACAGGGAGACAGTACCTATGAGTGGAGAAAAAAGGCCCCAGGAGAGCCTGCATCGTCACCTTCAACTTCTAGCGACATGGAAAAAGGAACGTTTGTCAATTTTATATATAAAAAATATTTGTAATTTTTTTATTATTTGATTATTACATGTATATCAAATATATAATTTATTTGATTATTATATATTGTGTATTTATCTGCATGTGTGTGGTGGGGGAGGGGTGGAGTTCAAAAGAGGGCATCAGACCCCCCTGGAGTTGCAGTTACAGGCCATTCAAAACGGGTGCTGGGAACTAAACCTAGGTCCTCTGCGGGGGTAACAGTGCTCCCAATCACTGAGCAGCAGTGCTCCCAATCACTGAGCAGCAGTGCTCCCAATCACTGAGCAGCAGTGCTCCCAATCACTGAGCAGCAGTGCTCCCAATCACTGAGCAGCAGTGCTCCCAATCACTGAGCAGCAGTGCCATCAATCAACCACCTCTCTGCCCCCCCTTACTTCTTATTTTGAGGCAGAGTCTCACTAAGTTGCTGGTCTTGAATCCACTCTGTACCCTGACACCCCTCACCCCCTCTCTTGCAAGCAACCGGAAATAGGGCATACACTTCCAAGCTCAGTCGTTTCTGTGCTTGCCTTAGATAATGCACTTTATCCATTCACACATTTTGTTTTGTTTTTTTAAGACTGGGTTTCTCTGGAGTCCTGGCTGACCTGGATCTTGCTCTGTAGACCAGGCTAGCCTTGAACTTGAGATCCACCTGCCTCTGCCTCTCCAGTGCTGGGAGCACAAGCACAAGGTGTGCACCGCCACCCGGTTCACACATTTGTTGATGAAGCCAACAGTTGCTCTTCGAGAGATCAGTCTCTTGATTCACAAATTAAAGCGACATAGAGTTGTGCACATGGAGTGGTCACATCTCCTGAAGAAAGTCAGCCTTGCGGTCAAGCCCCGACCCAAACTTTTCCTCAACTTTTTTTTTTTTTGGTCAGAAAATTTCCAAGTGTGTAAAAACTTTGCAGCAGAGTATTCACATAAATACCCGCATTTCTACAATCTTGACTGAAAAGCTGCCACTTTGCTTCCTGTCTGTACACATGCCATGGTTAACACTAATGTCAATATGGCAGAATTTGTCACCACTTTGGCGATGGGCTGCCAGTGTGGCAAGGGTTCAGGGAGTTGTCTTGGTTATATTACCTGAGTCAGGAAGACCCATCTTAACTGCGGGTGAGGCTCCCTAGGCATGGGATCCAATAAAATGGAGAAAGCCAAGTGGTAGATGAGTACGCCTATCACTCTTAGCTCCTGGTGCAGATGTGGTGTGGCCAGCGGCTCCAGCTTCTTGTTTCCCTGCCTCCCTCACCATAAAGAACTGCTGGAACTGTGAGCCCCCCCCCCCCCCAAAAGCCTTTCTTCCTTGTGTGTGTGTGCACGCGTGCATGCACATATGTGTGTTATCATAGCAACAGGAAATGAAGCTAAGGCAAAAAACGTATAAACAAAGGACAGATGATTCATTCAGAAGTAGGCTGCAGATTTTAAGAGCTGGGAAGTCTGAACTCTGGCAACGCCCTTGACCTCCAGACATGGCCTTGTGGCAAGAGCTTTTTCATCTTTCATCTACTTGGGTTGGTATTCATCTGGGATTAAGTCGACCACGTGAAGTTTGGCGGTTCAGCAGCAATTACCACCAAAGCAATGGTGTATACGGTACGATCCACAACTCAGCTCCTTGTCATTCTGGCAGAAGGTACCGGAGAGACTTCTGTCATTTCCTAAACTATGATGTCACCGTGGCACTAGAGTTCCTGTTGCACTTGAGTCCGACCTACTTGTGGGTTTTGTTTATTTGTTCTCAGGGTTGAGAGCTGAGCCCAGGAGAGCCTTGTTCATGCTTGGCAAATGCTCTCCCATGGACCCACACCTCAATGCCACACTTATTTTTTTTAAAAAATGTAATCTCTTTTAAAATTATGTGTATGTGGGTGTGGGGTGGGATATAGGCACATACATATGTGCGCGCATAAAGAACTTAGAGCACTGGTTCTCAACTTGTGGGCCGCGACCCCTTTGGGGGATCAAACAGCCCCTTCACAAGGGTTGCATATCAAATATCCTGAACATGAGTAACAATCCCGCGTGCATTATGATTCAAAACGGTAGCAAAATTAGTTATAAAACAGCAATGAAAATAAAGTTATGGTTGGCAGTCACCACAATAATAAGAATTGTATTAAAGGGTCAAAGCGTTAGGAAGGCTGAAAACCACTGACTGGGTTAGAGGAATTGGATCCCCTGGAACTGGAGTTGTGAGCTGTCTGACATGGGTCCTAGGAACTGAACCCAGGTTCTCTGCAAGAGTAGCACGTACCCTATACCACTGAGTCATCTCTTCATCCACCTCTCTGTGTTCCAAGAAAGTGCCTGCCAGTGGAGGCCAGAAGGGGGCATCAGATTCCCTGGAACTGTGGTTACAGATGGTTGTGAGCCACCATGTGGGTTTTGGGAACAGAACTGAGATCCTCAGCCAGAGCAGCCCAGTGTTAACTGCTGAGCCATCACCCCACATTCTCCCCAATCAGGCTGGCTTTGAACTCATTCTGTAACCCCTACTGGCCTTTGAACTCAACTCTGCAGGCCAGCCTCACCTTGAACTCAGTCCTCATGCTTTAACCTCCCCAGTAGTTGGGACTGCAAGCTGGCACTAACACACTTTGAGTGTACACTCCTTCTGGATTTCAGCCGAGTCCCCTTCACGTGTTCATGAGCTACTCTGTCGCCCAGTGTCAGCTTATCTCTGCCCTCTACCCAGCAGAGCTCATACCTCATGATCCCTCTAATCATCTAGTCTCCAAACAAGGCTGGTGCTAGCTCTGGGCTTCCGTCTGTCCCACCTTTTCCCACCCTTTGGTTACTACATCCCAGTCTCCCAAGTCAGCTTCCATGTGACTTGCAGGTTTGAGACCTCGGATGTGCTCACTGTTCTAAGTTAGCTGTGCCTGCCCTTCCTCTTCTTGAGGAGCTTCAAAGTGGGGGCTCCTGTGCTCTTGTGTCTCCCTTCGTTTCAGAACACAATCCTCATGTTCTAGCCCAGCGGTCTTGACTCTGCCGAAGGCGCCCACTGGCCCCGTGGCCTGTGATCCAGCACATTCCAAGCCCTGTGCCCACGGTTCCGAGACATGCCCACACTTTCCTGCACCACCCCTCTGACCAGGCAGTGCATTCGTCTTGCTGTCCAGGCCAGAGATTAAGCTCTTTGAGGCTGTATTTGCTGCAACCTTTCTTACGAGGAAGGAACACACATTGTCCACCTATCCATGGTGCAGGGTCTGAGAGGGCCTGGCAGAGGACAGGTAGGTGATGGGCATCTATTGAAAGCACTGTAGGAAGAGTTCCGTAATGGCCCCTTGCCAGAGAGACTCTGCTGCCATTTCCCTTAACCACTCTGTGACCAGGATCCACTGAGCAGCAGGCTCTGAACTGCAGTGACAACTCCTGGCCCGGAGCAGTGAGTTCCAGTCACCCTCAGAGATCACAGGTGTAACCTCCATGCTCAATCATGTTCACCGTTTTCATTTATTATTTATGTATATTCAGGCTTTACTTATTCCAGAGGGCTTGGCCCTGCCCTTCCAGGGTTGGCTGTTACTGGACTGCTGTTAACAAACTGCTTGTGAGCTAGCCTTTAAAATGTACCAGCCTACTCGAAACCACACCAGCCACAGCCACTGCCCTTATCAGGTCCTGACTATGTGACCACCTTCCCATAATCGTCTGTAGGCAAGGACTCAGCGAGGGACAGCCCATGCCTGCCCGGCAGCCTTGAAGTCATCCCACCCAGTCCATCTGAGCCCTGCTGACCCTTGCTGTCCAGCCCTTTCTGTGGAAGCTACAGTGGGAGCTCCCTGTGGGTTTCTTTCCTTGATCCTTAGGCCTCCTGGCTTCCTATGTGGCATGTTTAGGAGCAGGGCATGATCAGAGGGCTCTGAGGTGCACCCCCAGTTTGTAAAAAGCAAAGCACCCCTATCCAGAACGCACACACTCCAAACACACTAGAACTGTACTGATATAAACAAGCACTTAGTAATCGTTTCCTGATCTATTATTAAACAACCTCAGTCTCAATTTTACACACACCATTACTACCTGTCCTTTCTGAGGACCAGGCTGTCTTCAAACTCACAGAAATCTACCTTCCTCTGGCTCCCAAGTGCTGGGATTCTGAATTATTTTCCATAGGCTTGTGTGCAAAAAAAAAAAAAAAAAAAAAAAAAAAGTTCACCAGCTCAGGACACACCCAGGATGCCAGACTAGGAAGGCACAGAGCCTCACCTCTGTCTTCTCAGAGAACCAGTTCTACCCAGCACCCACTTTCTCCCAGAAAGAAAACCCGGTAAAGACAGTGTGGGAAGGAGGACCCGATCTTCACAGAAGAAGCACCTGAGGTTTGTTAGGGAGTCTAGAATGCAGTTTCCTCAGAATCCATGCTACTCCATCCTGGTAAGTTTCTATGTCAGGGACCCTTACGTCTGCCAGCTGGAGCACTGACCCTGGGAGGCTCCGCATGGAGCTCTAGCTAGTGACCAGCAAGAACCTGTAAGCTGGCCTTGGTCTCCCAAGCCAGTGTCCCTACCATCACAGCTCAGGGACAAACCAGTCAGGAAGGAAGAAACTGGGAGACTGGCAGCACCGGGGATGGAACCCAGGACCCTGCAAATGCTAGGCAGGGAATAGACCACTGCCTTTCACAGTTTTCATTCTGAGACAAGGTCTTACTCCATTGCCCGGCTGGCCTTAAACTTTCTGTCCTCTCACCTCAGATACTGAGGAGGTGGGACTACCAGCCAGGCTGCACCAGCCAGGCTCCTCCCCCTCCTCATCATCAACAGCACAGCCCTTCTTAACAGGAATACTCTGCTATGGAAGCACACCGTTAGCCCAGTCTCCAACCACGGGGCAAGAACCTTGAAATTGTGCGGGCCCGAGGCTACATCACGCAGGGAGCTGCTGGCCAGCGAACCTCGTGCATCGACAGCCCACTACCATATGGTCTTGTCTGCCAGGACCCGCAGATGTGCAGACAGGGAGGCCACTGGGAATATCCTATAAGCCTTTGTACATTTCTGTGGGTCACCGTGAGGGCAGAGCGGCTGAGGAGAGGTGGATACTGGAATGAACTACAGCAAATGGCAACAGACACTCACAGTATACCCACTGTTGGGGAGCACTGGGGGCCCTAACCTGCTGGTCAAGTGCCCCTGGGGCATGCATGGGAACTTGAGGACAGGGTAACTGGGTAGCAGAGGCTTCAGATGTCTGGTTGAGCTGCAGGGTTGTCTGGCAGGAGGATGGTGAGGAAGGGTGTCGTGGCAAAGGGTGAATGGAGATCCTGTTGGCAGGTCATGGCGGTAGACTGTGGTATGGGCACTGACTTCCACCACGAGAGGCGGAGGGATGGCAGACTGGAAAGATGGAAAGAAAGAAGGTGGACAGAGGTGGGTAGACTGAAAAGCTACGTGAGGCCTCCCGTGTTTGCCAGACTCTGCCCTAGAGTCTCACCCTGGGGAGCTGTTTGACTGGACTCAGTGGCTGCTCTGAGGTCTTGCTGTGTTTTTCCCTAAAATAAACCTTGACAGTGTGCTATGTACACAAGTCAGAGGAAAGACGCGGTGGTGTGTGGTGTGTGTGTGTGGCGGGGGTGTGGAAAATGGAGGCACTGTAGTTGGCTCTCCCACCTCCAGATACCCGAAAGGCAAGTGTGGAGCAAGGAGGGCTCTCTGGGTGTCAGCATGCCTTATGTCAATCCCACCGTTTTCACAGTGATGGCCCCGTCCACTGTCTAGGACTCTGCAGCTGTCTGGCCTCCTCTCCCTGACCCACAGGTCCTCTGCCAGGCGTCTGCACAAACTAAAGTGTCGAGATCATCTCACACCTCTTTCAGGTCCCACTGGACTCTGCAAAGTGGCCTGTCTCCATCTGCCACCCAAGCCAGCTCCACGGACAGATGGAAGGGCTGATGGTGGAGCAGGCTCTGGGCTTGGCCTTGTCCCAACTGGACAACTCAGGATGGTGAGATCCATGTGCCATGGTCTCCCTTACCAGGCTGTCAACGTCTGTGCCCTTCACCCAGGTCCAGGCCTCCTGTCTGGGTTTATTTTGATGAAGTCCACATGGCTGGGGCAACACTACAGTGTAGCTAGCTGGCCTTGGCTCCCAGAGACCATCTGGCTGTCAAGATGACAGACATTTCCTGCCCCTGTAGTCTGCATTCTCAGACTGCACACAAGAGTGGCGGGTACCAGAGGATGGGAATCTGCAGGACTTAAAATCAGGCCAGCAACAGACAACAACTCTGAGAACTACAGGATGGACCTTGAAGAGGTGGGTATGAGTCTTTACTCCCTCAATCCCAAAGTTCAGTGAAGTCCTTTGTCCACGAGTTTCACAGTGTTTGAGGAACACAGAGGGAGACGTGAGTGTGTCCCTACTTCTAAAGCTAAGGGTTGCCACAGACTCACACATATCCCAGGGTACACCCATTTAGAAATGCATGGTGTCTTGTAAGCTTGATGTCCAGTCTGGCAATTCACCCACACCTGGAGATATTCATCCACAGGAACTTCCAGGGCACTGCTCCAGGCCTGAGAACACCTTGCAGGATGCTCTTGTCACTGGGGCATTTAGACGTGGCGGCAAAATGATGACTAGACAGCAGACGGGAAAGGTTCATGGGGGAAACTAAGCACGAGTGCGTAAAAAGCCACTGCAGAAAACTGCAGATGCAGTTCACGATGTTAGAGAAGCCAGAGCCAAGAGCTCGTTCCTCGGAACCTCAGCTCTGAGAGTAAGCACAGAACAACAGGCAAAGGAGCCAACCTAGAACCTCTGGTCACTTCCTGTGTTTGCCTGTTTTCTATTATTGCCGTGAAAACCAAGATCAAAAGCAATGTAGGAAGCAAAGGATTTATATTATCTCACAGTATATTATGAAGGGAAGTCAGAGAGGGAACCCAAGGCAGGAACTGAAGCAGAGGCCACAGAGAAATACTGCTAACCAGCTTGCTCAGCCCAGGACCACCTGCCCAGTGGTGGTACCACCCACAATAGGCTGGACCTTCCCACAACAAACATACATTAAGAAAATGCCCCACAGACTTCCTGTGGTTCAATCTGATGGAGGCAATTTCTCATTTGAGGTTCTCTCTTCCCAGATGACCAGTCAAGTTGACACACACACACAAAATCTATCCAGCACACATCCCTATCTGTAAATACGGAGACGTTTACATATGTCATAGAGTTGCCAGGGAGCAAGGCATGGTGGTACACACCTGTACTCCCAGCATAGTGGGCCTGAGGCTAGCCTGGGCTACATAAAAACAAATACAGTCTGTAGAGCTGTAAGTGAAGGTGCCTAGCCTGGCTGGCACAGAGCAGGTCTCCACCAGCTTTTGGGCCCGGCACACTGCTTCCATTAGTGTGTCACGTGAGCGGACAGCCTTCTCCCTTGTCAGGGTCTCCTTCCTCTGGCTTGCATTTCAAACACAGGAAGTATTTTCACTTGTTCAGCTCTCCAGTGAGAGAGCAAAGGCCCCGTCTGCATCCTCGGTCATCCTCACGGCATTCCCAGATCCACCTATAGGCTCAGTTCCTTCAAAAGAAAAGTGGCTCTAGTCGATTGTGGGGCAGATCTTTGTGGCTTTTTTTCCTTCACAAGAACTATTACTAGGTGAGTTGTACTGTTCGTGTGGCTGCAGGAATTCCCAGCTGGTGCTGGTATGCTTAGGACTGGTAAGACATGAGTACGCTAAGGAGGAAACACAGATACAGAAGCCAGAGCACGGCCTATTAGAGCCCTCGTTGATTCCCAGCACTGAGGAGGCAGAGGAGGACAGAGCTCTTAAGAATTAAAGGTCAGCCTGGTCTACGTAGTGCATTTCAGGCCAGCCCAACCTGTACAGTGAAACCCTGTTGACTTACGAGGAAAAGGGAATACGGAAACTGGGACTGGGCATGGTGTCAAACACATGTAATCATAGCACCTGGGAGGAAGAGGCCGAACCACTGCTGTGCGTTCAAGCCAGGCCGAACTGTGATGCGAGACCTTGTCTCAAACAAGTAAACGAAAGACAGAAACCCAGCAACCCAAGTTGAACCCCTGTTGAAATCATAGTAAGTGTGGCATTTAAAAAAACAAAAACAAAAAAAAACAAGGCATATTTGAAAGTTCCCAACACAAAGAAGTGTGTATTTATCTGAGGTGCTAGTGTCTCTGCTCTGATTGCTACACATTGTATTTGTAATCTCCGCCACTGTGGACAACCGCTGCAAGCTACTAAGGAATATTAATAAAGGATGGCGCTGGAGAGATGGTGCTGCAGTTACAAGTGTGCACTGCTCTGCGGAGAACCAGTGTTTGGTTCCTGGCACCCACAACTGCCTGTGACTCCAGCGTCTAAGGATCTGACACCCTCTTCTAGCTCACATGCAGTCACTCCTGCACGCTCGTGAGCGCGTACACACACACACACACACACACACACACACTTAACCATGGAATAAATATTTAAACACATGTTAGCAATGAACTGGCATTTCTTGGGAAAGCGCTTGCCTAACAGGTGTGAGGCTCTGGGTCTCACCCAGAATCACACATTTCTACTTCCATTAACAATATTAACCAAGCTCACTTCCAAAAGGGACACACGACGTTTGACTTCTGTAAAATAAGTACCAAAAAAAAAAAAAAAAAAAAAAAAAAAGCAAAGGAGATTTCTTTAGAAAATCTTTAGAAAACTGCAAAGCAAATTACTTTAGAAAGAAATGCAGATTTGCTGGGCAGTGGTGGTGCACGCCTTTAATCCCAGCACTTGGGAGGCAGAGGCAGGCAGATTTCTGAGTTCGAGGCCAGCCTGGTCTACAAAGTGAGTTCCAGGACAGTCAAGGCTACACAAAGAAACCCCGTCTCCTAAAAACAAAAACAGAAAGAAAGAAAGAAAGAAAGAAAGAAAGAAAGAAAGAAAGAAAGAAAGAAAGAAAGAAAGAAAGAAATGCAGATTTGATTTATGATGGGAGCCATCATGATTTCAATAGTTTAGCAGAACTTTCAGAAAGCCGAGGAGATGCTGGCAGCTACATCCAGTGAGGTCAGGGATGCCCTCTTCCCAGTCGTAGAGACACAGTGGACTGTTGCATGAGAAGCAAGGAGACCAAAGGCAGGGCATAATGGGAAATAGAAGATTGGGGTTAAGGGTAAGGTTCCATGTGGCCTTGGGCAGGTATCTCACAAAGTCCACATAATGATGCTGTAAGATTAACAAGCAAGTGAACATGAGGTGCCATCCTGATGCATGATTCACGGTGAAATCACAACAGCCATCACGGTTCTAAGGGTCCCTGTGCGGATGGAGTGGGGCTCCCATCAGCCCTGCACCTCCTGTACCCATGACTCCCGGATTCTCCCCACTGTGTAATGTGGGTTCCAGTTCCTTGGATGGCTGGTAAATCAGACTGACACTCTAAAGCACTCAGAACAGAACTGGACCCAGAGGAACTGTCTCACGACACTTGGATCCTCAGGATACCACTGATCGTCACAGTGAGAGCACCAGTTGCCTCTTAGCAGACCCTTAATTCCATACTCGACAACCTGTGGTCCATGTCACGTCAGTAAGAACGATGTGACTCTAGGCAGTGGGGGTTATCATGTCCCGTGTGTGCTCTAGTGTCCCCCGGGGTCTAATTGCCCTGTCCACGCCAGCTCCTCATTGATTGTTCAAGCAGTTCTGTCACATTCTGTGACCTCCTTCTTCCAAGCCACATCTCTACCTCTTGAGTGCCAGGGTAGGGTTCCTTGATGAAGCGGCGCCAGGGTAAAAGCCGGGACTCTGCACCTACTCTGTCCTGAGGAGCTGGGATGATGTTCAAGACCAAGATGGTCTTCTACAGAAAGCATCTGCCAGGATCACAGGTCTCCTGAACCTCCTGGCTGCCATGCAGAGGTTGAGAGAATGGGGCATCTCTCACCCCCCTCTGCCTTCCCTTAACAGCCAGCCGGACACACTACTCAGTTTCCTGTGTGGGGAGGGAAGGAGAATCATCTTCCAGTTATCACCTCAGTCTCTGCCGAGGGATCAGCAGGGAACAGCCACAGAGGGCTAGGGGCCTGGAGCCTGTCGGCAGGACACACAGTCCCTTGACGCCGTCAGTGTGACTCTGGGAAGAAGTAGGCCCATCTGCCATATCCCACAGAATCTGAAGCCAGGGTGAGTCGCCTTCACTTCAAACGAAGAGACAAGAAAGCTCCAAAGAACGGAGATCTTCAGTCTCAATGGCTGAATGAGGTGAGTGTAGACCTTATTAGCCAAAGGACATCCCATCACCCATTGGAGAGGGGCTCTTCACTGAGGCCACACGAAACTAATCTTCATACACTTGCTTCCTTTCAAATGACACCAGTGGTTTTAAACGCCCACCCATGGTTCGTTGGGTGGCTGGTAAATTAGACAGGGCAACCCAGAGTACTCAGAGCAGAACGGAACCCAGAGGAAGCGGGGCATAAATACTTGCTTATTAACAAACATTTAAAAAAAAACCCTAAAAATGAATTACTCCTATCCTTGACAAGGCTGGCTGACATCAATGGCTTTGGGCAGGTCTCCACTGTGGGAGGAAGGAGCTCAAGTCGCCTGACAGCTGGCTACTTATGCTTTTAAAACCCACAGGACAAAACCGTCCACTTTCAGTGGGCTCATATATAATGCATTGAAACACAGTAGGCTCAAGAAGTTTGTTCTCTATGGTCATAATAGTGACTTCCCCCAACCTCACTCTGGTCCTGGAGACTACACTTAAGACCTCGAGTACTCTAGGCAAGTGCTCTAACACAGAGTGGTATCCCAGATCTAAAACACAAGCAACAAGCAAAAATAAACAACTGTTTTTTTTGAGACGGGGGTCTCAATTAGTTGTCCAAGCTGGCCTTGAACTCACTCTGTAGCCTAAGGAGGCCTTGAAGTTGTGATTCTCCTGTTTTAGCCTCTTGGGTGCTGGGATTACAGCTGTACAATACCAAGTCTGGTGCTCCATGCCTCCTCCTTTCCCCCTCCTCCCTCCTTCCCTCCTTTCTTTCTTCTTTGTAGTGCTTTTCATACATGCTGAGCAAGTGCTCAGACCTTGAGTCACATTCCAAGATCCACATTTCCCTCTCCCTCTCCCTCCCCCCCTCCTTCCTCCGTCTTTCTCTTTAGTTTTTTCAAGACAGGGTTCCTCTGCACAGCCCTGGTTGGCCTCAAACTCTTTCTGCTGACCAGGCTGACCTCGAACTCAGACATTCTCCTGCCTCTGCACCCCAAATGCTAGGATTCAAGGTGTGTGCCACCACCCATCCAACTGACCCACCTCTCTCTCTCTTTTTTTTTTTTTTAAAGGCAACTCATTTCTTTGTTGTGATTCGAGAGAGTCATAGAATGAATAAATATGACCCAAATAATGGGTCATAGAATACCCCCAGCTTTGGGGCATCTGACCTGAAGTCCTGACTACAATCAGATCCATAAAGATCTATAAGACTGCCTGAGCCACATCAAATGCCCCCAGAGTGTTCTGACAGAAAACCTTGCCTATGCTCCAGGAGGAGCCTTCCAGCTCCAATCATGGCCCTGCAACTGTTTTGACCTCTGACCCCATCCTTTAATCTTGGTGCATTATAGGAACGAGGACCAATCCTGTATTTTCCTTTCTCCTCTATGCGGTGACTTGACTCAGCTTTCAAAATATCAGACCTCACAGCTTCTAATTAAGTTTCCCATTAAGGTTCGGGGTGTTTTCTGACCTCCTGCAACATTCCAAAGCAGAGGGTCCAGGGGCACAGGGGGTTGGTTATGCACCAACATACGAGCACTAAAACCAGAAACAAATCAAACTGCAAGGAGTGCCATAGATTCAATATTTTTGCCACTCAAAGAACACCAGCGGCCAGAGGACACATTCAAACAATATTACAGCCAACATCCTATTATGTTCCATGAGCAAGGGGTGACTCAAAAGTCACAGGTCAACGGGATGGGAGAAGAGGTTGATGTATGTAAAGCAAGAACCACGTGCCCGTGTGTGGCCATCCTTCTTGCCGGGGCAAGGAAAGTCACACAAGCAGGCAGGTTGCTTCTCTCTCTTGCTAAAAAACATGCAGATGGCAGAAAGACCAAGGCCACAGCTTGTTGGCCTGGAAAACGATTTGTTTCCCTCAACAAAAGCCATTTCCTCCTCTCTGTCTGCAGATCCAAATTTCTGTCTTAGGGCACTCATCGCAACTGGCTTCAGTCTCTCCAGCCACCACTACGCTGAGGTACCTTGCCGGAAGAAAACTGTCGCCCTGGGCAGTTTCCCGCGGCATCCTAACACAAGCCCCGATTTACAACAGAGATCAAGGCAGAAATTAATTTCTTTACTAATTGACAACAGCTTGGGAAAGGTATAAAGATGCCAGAATTCAGCATATGGGCTATGGAAACACATCTCAACTTAGATTTTTTTTTAAAGCTGTTACAACATGCTTTATAATGTAACCAACTAAAAGGCTGTTATCGGTGCGCATTTTCAGAATCGTGCATTCTCAGAATTTTGTATTTAGAGGATTTATTTGAAAACATCCTACACTCCACTGTATAAATAAGAGGAAACAACATGACAAAGAGCGTCACAACAGCTTGGTGTCTAGCAGGACCAGCTTCCTTTTGTGTCGTGCTATAGGATGGCAGTTTGGAGGACGAGGGAGGCAGGATCTATGGGATGGGCAGTCACGAATCCATGTGCCGTGCGTATCCAGGCTTCTCTCCCATTCTCTTTTATGAAATGGCGAGGTTCTGGGCAATTGTGGGGGCCTGCCAAAATCACCCCCGAAAGCTATCCCTGTGGCTCACATCTCTCAATGAACATGGCTCTGGCTCCCGAGCCAGCAGCAGCTGTGAGGTGGAGAGGCGTGTACCACTAGAAACTTCCAGGATGCGATGCATCAAGGAATGAAGTCTGTAACCGAGTAACAAGATGCTTGCAAATCCCAAGTGGGGCTGGAGGCCAACTGCAGCATTTACCGAGAGCAGTCCCAACGGCTTTTTAAAATTCAGGAAGATGTTTATTTATTATATGTTATATGTTATATGTTATATATTATATATTACATATACATCACAGACAAAATCATTTAAGGGCATAACAGGGACAGGCAACTTAGCATGATCCTAACTCAACCCAAGTTTGCAGGGTGCTTCTTTTAAAGTGATCAGTGTCCTTAGGATCATTGTTGTCTCTCTCAGGAGACCAGCTAGAGACTATGTTTTGAATAATATATCTGCCTCCATACTGTAAAGCCACTGGCGGGCAGTTTCTGGAAGGCGGCAGAAAGAATACAGGGTTTACTGTGAGTTGTAGGTTCCACCGACAGGACCAAGGAAGCCTGGCTGGCTGAGTTCTCCTAAGTTCCGGGTACGGTACGGTGGACACGTGTAATCCAAAATGCAATCTCATTGCTTGGCCCAAGGCAGGCTTTCAACAAGGTCTGGACTCAGAGCAAAGCCCAGCCTCAGGGCACTGTTCCTATGGCAACCCACCCTGTGTGCAGGCATAGGCAGAGCAGGGGGAGGATGGAAGAAGGCTGGAGGGTGCTCCAACCCCTTACAGGACTGGATGGAAAATTTTGTACTTTTGCATATCATGTTAGTGAAATCAATTTGACTTTTCTAGAGTAAAGAGAAAGGAAAGGGAACAGAGAGTCAGCAGACAGGAGCTGAGAGAAGAGGCAGCCCAAGCCTGGAACAAGAAAGGGGAGAGGACAGGAGCCAACAGTCCACCAGGACGGTTGGAGCCAGATGAGATAGGGGACTCTGGTTGTGGGGGGGGGGGGAGGGCAAGGGTGAAGCTGGGTCCAAATGGGTGGTAGAATCCCTAGACCTTCCTTCTATGAAAAACACAAACCACAGTTGTAGCTATATCCACCAAATTTCTAATGTGGACGATACATACACATCTTTCCTTTTTTTTTTTTTTTGGAAGTTACTCTGAACTACCAGTCCTAGCACTGCTCTGAGCACCCAAAGCTGCAGGCACTGCCACACTAGGCTCTCATGCATGGCTGCAGGCACTGTCACACTAGGCTCTTGTGCATGGCTGCAGGCACTGCCACACTAGGCTCTTGTGCATGGCTGCAGGCATTGCCACACTAGGCTCTCATGCATGGCTGCAGGCATTGCCACACTAGGCTCTCATGCACAGCTTCAAGTATTCCACTGTCTGGACCATATCTCAGGTTTTTTAGACAGCCTCCTCATCCCATCCTCTGGCTACAGTGTTGTCTGGGCACCTAGAGTACACAAATCTAGTGTCATCCCATCATAGCAGGAACCCAGAGGAGACACTCACAGAATGTTCCACCAGGCAACCGTCCAAAGACTGGAGAGAGGATGTCTGGGCTCTGTGGATGTGGTTCCCATGCAATCCCTTCTCAGCTCCATCACATCTCACTGGAGATTCTAGAAACTTTATCAGGCTGCAACCTCTGCCCCTGCTGTAGTTCCTGCCCAGCTGAGCCAGCTAACCCCAAACAAACAAGGGTTTGGTCACATTTCTGGTGCCCCGGGAGGGCTTGATCCTGAAAACCAGCTGGAGCTTTTAGCTTGTAGAGACACTTGAACTCCACAGGGGAGGGGCCCCTGGGTCAACTGCTTTGAGTAGAGTTAAAAGACTAGAGAACTGTCAGGGTGTCTTGGTTTTGTTTTCCCTCAACGCTGGAGATCAAACGCCTGGCCTCACACAGAAGTGCCAAGGTCCACAAGGAGTGTTAGAAGTAATCTGAGACAAATTCACACAGGCTGGGCAGCCCTGCAGGGGCAGCACTAACCCTGCTCCAGTTGTCTTCGTAAGCTGGTGGTCTCTGTACCATGCCCATCAAGCTGTATTCTCACTTTCTAATTTCAGAACACTATACAAACAAACAAACAAACAACAATCAAAGCAAAACAAACTAAAGAGACAGTGCCCCAAATGGCAAGTAGGAGGCTGGATGGACCCTAGGGCCTCATAAGGGGCCATCTGTCCATACTGAGTTGACAAAAACCACTAGGCTCCCCCACAACCCCCACCACACACACACACACACACACACACACACACCATGGCCAACTGGACGATTAAAACTATTTTATTTTTTGGTCACTTTTTTCATATTTTTCTAAAATTTCTAAAATGAAGTGGTATTTTGTGATTAAGGGGGGGTGGGGGGGTGAGTACAGCTAACAGGGCATGAACCCGAGGGGCCATCAGCCTACCATCAGAGCTCCTGGGTGGCTGTCATTGGAGTCGGATCATTTGTGCATCGCAGTGAGAGGCAGGCTGTGGCGAGGTGTCGAGCATATGAAAATGAGCGAGCTAAGTGATTGTGAGGGGCGGGGGAGCAGGGGCCATGGCAATCAGCGTCAAGAGCCCCTTAATAGAGGCAGGATGCTTCTGCTGGCCTGGATGGGAGCCATCAAGACAATTCCCTAACTGCCACAGAGGCAAGCCCGGGAGAGAAAAGGCAATTATCAGGACGAGCTTCAAGAAACACCTCTTGTGATCTGAGCCACCCTGGCAGATACGTCATCAGACATTTGGTAAGCTGACTGCAGAAATGGCTCGGCTCTGGGCCCCTATACACACTTCTCTGCCATGTGCCCCACCTCCTCTGGCAAGGTTAGATTGGAGCTTGAGGTGTTAGCCTAAGCCCGTAGGAAGGTCTCAACCTCCCTAATGCCACAACCCTTTAATGTAGTTCCTCATATTTTCATTGCTACTTCATAACTGTGATTTTGCTATGGTTATGAATTGTAATATAAATATCCATTTTTTCCCATGGTCCTGGGCAACCCTCGGGAAAGGGTTGTGCGACCCTCAAAGGGGGTCCACAGGTTGAGAACCACTGGTGCAGTGCAGGGGGTGTTGTAGTGTCGTCAAGGCTCAGCTGAAAAGGACTTGAAGGTCTTGTGTGGGCTCTGGAAACACTATTTCCTTAAAGCCACAAGATATACCAGCCTAGGACCTTCCTTGTGATCACGGGTTCCCTGGCAGGCACTGCCCTGCAGGCAAACCCAGGTACCCCACAACTCAAAGCTTCACCCCCGCCCCAAAGCTGTAATTGACAACATATGTATGAGGGCCCGGCTGAGATCCCAAAACTATCCATTCTAATCTTGATACACTCGTTCACTCGAGGCATGAAGGGCGAGATAACCAGCTACTGTCTTCAGCCTCTAAACTGTAGGGGTAGTGTGTGCATGTGTGTTAGAAAAAGGAAAAGAAGCCAGGGATAGGTTGGGTGGAGGTGTGGTATGGTGTGGGGGAAGAGGGTGTCTCTGTGGCCCATGCTGAAGCATCCCTTCCCCCTGAGGGACCAGCCACAAGAAAGTAGAGTATAGAATAGAGTTTATTTAGGGAATGGGAGGGGAGTAGGCACAGAAAGAGATAGAGAGAGAGAGAGGAGGAGGAGAAGAGGTGTAGAGGCCAGCCATGAGCACATGGAGAGGGGGGGGAGGGGAATGGGGAGTAAAGAGGGTTAGGGGCAAGAAGGGAAAGAGAGGAGAGGAGAGGAGGGGAGGGGAGGGGAGGGGAGGGGAGGGGAGGGGAGGGGAGGGGAGGGGAGGGGAGGGGAGGGGAGGGGAGGGGAGGGGAGGGGAGGAAGAGTGAGGCAGGGGCAAACAGTGAGTCAGGCCTACCTGGCTGTTGCCAGGTAACCATGGGGCGGAGCCTAGAAGAAATGCCAACAGTATGTTCCACAGCTAACTCGTTTGCTTACTATCGCACAAATGGGTGTGGGGGGGCTCAGCCCCGGGGGTGGGGTGGGGCAGAGGCACGGCCATGCCAGTGGAGGTTCGGCCATGCAGGTAGTGTGTGTTCACCACGGCAGCCCACCCCATCCTGCACTCGAGGTCACCAGGTTTTAAATCCTACTACTGACACAGAAAAGGAAGTCAACAGAGGAAATTCCCAGAAAGGCTTCTTACTTAAGCAGAGGGACATCATTTGCTAGTTTGAAGAGTGAAGGTGACTTAATGGCCTTAACTGAAGTGTCTTTGGTCAAGATGGACACAGTGGGACTGGATGCTCTGAGGTGGGAGGTTATTTTCCTGGTTATTGCGTGGAGGCAGCCTCCCAGGCCAGTAGGGACATGTAGGTTTTGTTTATGTTTGTTTGTTTAACATCGAGGGTCTATGGACACTAAAGCCAAGGCTTATATACAAGTATATCCCTCATCTTCAAACTAAGTCAGTCACCTGTGCCAAGCCAGTGTCACCACAGGGCAATGATAGACTGCTGCTAGCCATGGAGCTCATGCCTGCTGGCCTTGCCCTGTCAGTCCCCCTCATGAGGATCACAGAGAGCCTCCTGCATAAATGTTCTCTGTCCCTCTGCCTCCTGAGCCAGCGGGTGCCTCCAGAGCCCCTGTGCACGCCCCTCCTCTCAGGAACCACTGAGTCAGTCAGCATAGCAGCAATTTACAAGTACTGACTGATTTCTAACTTCTTCATTATTTACCTAAGGCTCTCTTAGTTATTGGAAACCGCTAGGGATATTCCAGCTGCATTTAACAGCACACACGGTGTCACTGCGCGTCCAGAGTGGCAGCCTAGGGGCTTCCCTGGTCACCCCCCAGGCCTGCCATCTCTCTGACACAAAACAATCCACAACTGGACGGGTGCCACTCTCTCTCGCCATCACCACAGAGTTGTAACTATCTCAGGTACAACTACTGCACCAACAGACACAGACAGACAGACAGACAGACAGACAGAGGTGGCAGGTGGACCCCTCTTTGAGGAGCTTCTGTCTTGGCTTTGGAGCACTCTTGGGTCACCTGCTATCCAAAGCATTCTCTGACAGAGAGTCAGGATAGGTCTGAGTCTCAGTGAAATGTTGCCCAATTAAGCTGTGTCAGCAGAGGGCTGGCTGAGCCGCACCTCCGCCCCCCTCCTTGACCCCGCCCCCGCCCCCATGTACCTGGCATGTGTTAGTCTGCGTGACACCGGCCTGAGGTTGTATGTTCCTGTTTTGTAGATGAGGGAAATGAGGTTTGTGGGACCCCATGGGGTCCCATTTCCTGTCACCCTGTTCCATCTCCTACCACCTTCTCCCTTTCTCACTCCATCTGTAGTGTCTGGATTGTTCCTTTCGTTGAGTCAGGTACCCTCAAGGACCTTTGCACGGACTGTTGGCTCCTCACCTCTCCTTCAGGTTGAGGTTCACATGCCATCTTTCTCAGAAAGGTCAGAATGGAAGAACAGCACCCCCACGGCCTGTTGCCCCTCACGCTGTTTTCCTTCACGCACGCACTTCAGCGGGAAAGGACCCTGAAGCCAAGCCTTTGACCGTACTGCCTATCAGGAGGCAGGAGAAGCCCGATACGGATGGAGCCTAAGGCCCAGCACAGCAGTGGCGGGTGCCCAGTAAATCAGAGGATGAAGGAGGCTCAGAGGAGCCTGCTAAGTCACAGCTAGCCTTGTTCCCACACGAGGTGGAGCCTGTGGGCCCAGCCTCCAGCAACAGCCTGCCTGTACCTGTAATTAACTGGCAGCCCGGCTTCTCTCTGCTGGTGCTCTGAGCTGTAAGTGCTGCAAGACACTGGCAATCTCCTCTTAATAGCTCCGTTGTACGGGAGCGAGGAGGGTGGGGGAGTAGTCTACGATTTTCTCTCTTGCTCTTTTCAAAAGACACACACACACACACACGTGTGTGTGTGTGTATATATATATATATATATATATATATATATATATATATGAAAATCAAATATATATTAGAGCAAAACAATGAGAGAGAGCCAGTAGACTGTCATGTCAAGTCAATTACAAGCATTTGCTTTAGTACAAAAATGCTCTGGCCGCGAGGGTAACATCACTCTGGGAGGTTGGGGGAGGGTCCTTGAGGCTCTCTCATAACCTCCATTGTAACAAACCAGCCCTGATTGTGGTCCCAAGATGCTCAGTGTCTTGGGGAGCTCACCCTCAACCCTGATCACAGGCAGCGTTTCAAAGACTCATCCGCACCTCCCATTCAGCCCCGCTGCCCCCTCTTGGGTGTGCCCCGAGCTCTCAGACTATGTGATGCACACAGTACTCTGCAGAGCTGGCGGGCCTCCTTCCCAATTGTGTGTCACGGGCATCAGTGATTGTCACTGGTACCCCGGGCTCCCCGCTGGCTGGGAGGAATAATTGAGGACACAGAAGCAGCTGGCTCTTCAACAGACATGCTTCTGCTCCAGAGGGCTGATGACCCTTGCCTCCGGGTGAGCCAGGAGCACCAGTCAGCGCCAACTGAGTGCCTTGCAGACTCTGGCCCATCCTGCTTCCCTGCTTAATGCTTGACTGTGGAATCCTCCCTCTACCTCCCTCTACCTCCGGAGAAAGCGTGGCAAAGGATTCCTCTCCTTTTTTGGTAAAGAAAGTTTCTACTGAATAAACACACCCTTTGTCTCTCTCAATCTGCACAGACAAGCAGTTGCTAGAATGGGGCTAAGTGGCTCTGTGCTTCTCTACTGGGGACCAAGAAGCTCATCACCTCGGCAGATCACAGTGGCAGGCCTTGCCCTAGACACTTGGCCGTGCCCGAAGGCCGCAGCCAGCCCAGAATATGGGCTCTGGAAGCAAAGCAGAATGCAAGGCAGAGTCCCTGGCAGGATTCACGTCTGCCCTGCCTGGTTTGCTCTGTGCTATGGAAGAGTTATCAGGAGAAAGCGTCAGGCCCAACATAGGGATGGAACACCAAGTCGCCCCATTGGATACCAGACAGCTGAGTGTCAGTAGACAACTGGCCCCTCTGGGGCACAGGGGATGTAACTGTCATGGGAAACAGGTGCTGAGGACCTGGGAAGAGGACTATCTTTTCATCCTTGAGATGGGCACCGACTCTGTCCCCTAGCTGGGTTCAGGTGCCACCTTGGAGAGCCGGAATATCTGAGGAGCCTTGGCAGAAGATGGGGAGCTGGCACCACACCCCACCAGACTGCCTGTCATGAGCTATTCCTGGAATTCTCCTGTCACGTGGCGCAGGAACCCAGGGCCACTTGCTTGAGGGCTGCGTCCAAGCCACGGTTCTCAGAGGCAAGTCCTGCAGTGCCTCAGAGCAGCTTCCATTGGAAATTAGCCATAAGCAAGGAGAAGCAGGGTGGAGATGGGAATCTGGATTTGCCACACTATGGCTGTGTCTCCTTGGACACCTTTTCTAATGTCTCTGAGCATGCTTCCCAAACAGGGATACTGCAGGAATGAACACTGGCTGATTTGTGGGCAATGTACCACACGATGGAATTTCCAGTCAGGGGATAGTTGCTTAAAAACAGGCCTTCTCTGACCCCACTTTACACTCCCAGGGATTTGGTTTACAAGTCTGACCTTTACCATATACAGAGACCCCCCCCGCCCCCCCTGTCAGCTCCAACAACTGTCACTAAACAGCTGGGTGCCTGGAAGGCCAGCCACCAGCAGGCCTTGGTCTCTGTTCCCAGCACGGTGGTGTGGCTAGAGCAGAAGGTGGCTCTGAGGCTGACTGACACCGAGACAGCATCTGGGTGTGGGAGGCACCCTGGAGGCTGGTGACTGACTGCCAGGCTATGCTGAGTCCGCTGGGCAGCTGGCTTCTCCCACAGGCTCTGTTTCCTAAGAGCATTCAACGGGGTGCTGGCCTGTGTTGAGGGTGAGGTCCTTGTAGGCACTGGGATGAAGGTCTCTCCAGGCTTCTGCTGTATCATCATCCTTTATGGTGCCAGAGCCCACATGGGAGCTGCAGAGCCCCTGAGGACAACAGCAGCTGCCTCTAAGTTGACTGCCTCAGGCCAGAGCTAGCAAGCTGCGTTTCCACAGGCACGTCTTAGTGCATCTGTGTTCACACTGAGAAGACAGAGAGGCAGCTCATGCCAATCTGTTCTTTCCATGGTTCCTGTGTATCCTTCCCAATCACACCTTGGGTAGGGACCCCTGGGGTCAAGCTCTCTGAAGGCCTTGAGTGTATATAGCTTCTCTCCCATGCGTATAGCCTCTCTCTTGGGAGTCCAGTCAGGCACTAAGGGCTCTTGGCACCCCAGGACGTCACTCATGACGCTAGGGTTCTCTTACCAGAGTAGGGGCAATAGATGTGGCCCTAAGAATGCAGTTGCACTCCAAGAGCTGATCCTGCCTCAATTTCCATCACCTGCCCCCCTCCGCCCCCAATCAACTTGCAGAGCAGAAATCAAGGGAACGTTATGAAGGCCTTCTGAGCATGTGTTACCACCGTGCTACGGGCAAGTTGGTGACAACAGCAACAGAGGCCTAGGAAGCACCCTGCCTGCCCAGATGCCAGTCTATTCCACTTGAGGACCAGCTGGGTACCACCCTGCCCCCTCTTTCCAGCCTTCCACTCATTCCGCTTGTCCTGAGTGTTGGCAGCGGCCCAACCATTTATTTTTAGTTGTTGATGGGCTGGCCCCTTCCTGGTCCCGTGCTGCAGTTTGAGCCCTGTGGCAGAAAGACTCAGCTCACCAAACACCCTATCCCTTTATCCGGTATTCAGCAATGCACCCCACACAACTATGTGGGCTCCTCAAGGTGTGTTTAAACAGAGGCAGCCCCATCATACTTCTTCAAAGTTCCTTTGAGGAGTTCAGGGCCCTCTAAAGCCATGTCCTGCTAAACCTTCGTAAAGCTAGGAGCATAGCGCGCATGGCCAGGGCCCAACCTGTGGTTTCAGTTGTTAAGGACCTGAAGAGCATTCTCGTCCCTGAGGATGAGAAGGGGAGAGGCCTCCTGGTGGATCCACTCTGCAAAGCAAGCTGCACACACAAGGCAGCTCCGCCGCACATATAGGAAGTAGGGACAGAGAGCCAGGCCCTTGCCTGGTAACAGGAGTGAGTGGGACTTTTTCCCAGCTCTGGCCTCGGAAGCTGCCCCTCTCACCTCCCCAGCCTCCCTCCCGCCTCCTCAGTAGTGCAAGAAGATCACATTCTGTCCCACTGCTTGGTGGCTGAGGGCAGACACATGCTCCACCTTCTGTGACTGCCTGTAGGAACACATTCAGGATTTAGACAGAAGCAGGACACAGTCCAGGTCCTTGTTACCTAACGAGGATGCAGGGGACTTAAATTTAGACTGTGCCTGTGCATGGTGGGGAGCCAGCTCTGCGGAACTGCAGTGGCACACGTGCGGACATACTCAGTGGATCTGCTGAGCCAGCTCAACAGCCAGGGGAGAATGGAGTGCTCCAGGAGAGGGCCCCACAGGGGACAGTGCCTCCAAATATATGTCTTTCCTGTTTTTAATTCTATTTCAAAATAGGGTTTCATTCTGTAGATTAAAGCAGGGTAGCTCTGAGCTCAAGATCCTCTTGTTTTGGCCTCCTGTCTGATGGGGCAGGCACTCCGCTGGAGATCTGAGAGGGTGGCCTGAGTGACTCCATTTTGCCCAGTTGCTCCCTAGTCCCTGCTAAACAGATCGTTCTCAATCATCTGCACTTGAAGGTTTTGGAAGATCCACTGCATAAAATAAATTATTTTAGCCAACTGAACTGAAACTTTTGAAGCTCCAGTCCCTGGCCTGCCTCTGGTGTGATGTAGTTGTGGTTTTGGCTTTATAAACCCTACCCTCCCTTCCCTTCTCCAGAGTTGAGAGTTCTTTCTTGCATGAGCCTGCTCTCAGACACTGGCAAATAAAGGACTCTCCTCTGTCGGACTTTTAGGTGGCAATCTTGGGTCCTGCAATGGACACAACATCTGAAGGCCTGAATGAGATTTTTGCCACTGGGGCGGGGGTGAGGTTTGCCCAGCCTCACTCTGAGTCTCTCTGGTTTGGTGAACTATTAACAGAGGTGGTGATCCCTGAAACATCCCTGGTTCAGGTAACTCACACCAGGGCCAGAGAGTCCCAGAATGACCACTGTTTGCCAACATCAAAACTGACCAAGTCCTCATGGGCCTCTCTGACATCTCTGTCTGGGCTAGTCTCTCGTTTGGAAGTGAACATGGACAGGGACCCTTCCCCGGCACCTTTCTGTAGGAGTCAAGACACTGGGGAATCCTAGTTGGCAATTTTTGGTTAAATGCTTGTCTTATGTTTGTCTGTCTCTGTGGAAGCCTAAGTGAGTGACTGTGCAGTCTAGTCTGTCTAGTCTCTCTGTGCCTTTGTATTTGTCATGGTTTTCTAGAGGAACAGAAATTATAGCATATTCTCTCTCTAGTAAATCCCATATATACATATGTACACACACACGCACACACTATTTTTTAGAATGGCGTACAGGCTGTGGTCCCAGAATTCCAACAATGGCTGCTTATGAACAGAAGGCCCAAGAATCCAGTCCACAAGGCTGGATGTCTCAGTTGGTCTTCAACACATACTGGAATCCTGAAGAAGTAAGCTCTAATGCTGCCAGGGAAGGAAGGGGTGTGCTAGCAAGAGTTAAGAGCAAGCAGGCAAACAGAGAGCAAGCTTCTTTCCTCTGTGTCTGTGATGGCTCAGGGAATGGCACTATTTGGAGGTGTGGCCTTATTGGAATAGGTGTGGCCTTGTTGGAGGAAGTGTGTCACTATGGGGTGGGGCTTTGAGACCCCTCCTCCTCGCTGCCTGGGAGACAATCTTCTCCTAGCAACTTTTGGAACAAGAGGTAGATCTGTCAGCTCCTTCTCCAGCGCCATGTCTGCCTGGGTGCTACCATGTTTCCCGCCTTGATGATAATGGACTGAACTTATGAACCTGTAGGCCAGCCCCAATTAAATGTTTATAAGAGTTGCCTTGGTAATGAAGTCTCTTCACAGCAGTAAAACTCTAAGAGAGTGTCCTTTATATAGGCTGCCAGCAGAAGGTGTGGCCCAGATTAAAGATCAATCTTTCCACATCAAAGGATCTGGATTAAGGGTGTTATCTTCCCACCTCTAAGATCTGGGTTAGAAGTGGGTCTTCTCGCTTCAAAGTGATTTAATTAAGAAAAAAGTACCTCATAGGTGTGCCCAGCCATTTGAGTTTTTGTTAATTCAAGATATAATCCAGTTGACAACCAAGAATAGACACCAAAGTCCCTTTCCCTGATTTCCCTTGGGACCAGAAAACCAGCTTGCTCTCCGAGCTCACTTTGGCTTAAAGGCAACTGGAAGCTGACCCAGGGTCTCCCTTCTCCCTTTGGGAACAGTTCCTCTGCCCTTGTGGTCTCTGCTCTGTGAGCAGTGACAACCTCTTTCTTGATGTGAGTCTGGTAAACTCCAAGCTCTGTTCCCTTTTCACTGGGCTCCTCCTTTTCATTGTCCACTCCTCTTGTACCCCACTATACCACCCCAGCCCTCCTCCCCAGCACTGTGTGAGAGAGTTCCTAGGCTGCATGACTTTGGCAGGAGACTGGAGAGAAAAGCTATGCTGGGTCCTTTCTCCTGGGTCTCTAAGCTGGTTTCCTTTGAGATAGGATGCTCTTTCTGATGCCAATATTGTTTCTTGTCAACTCTCTTTTTCTCTCTCTAAGAATAAAGATGAAAAGATAGCCACCCCCACCCCTTGGATCTCAACCCCTTCCATCCCGCTTACAGTCTTGCTAGAGCCCAAACCTAGTCAGCTCCTGACCCATTCTCCCATAGGGCTCCTCCAGCCAGTCGGGAGTGGTTGAGCTCCGTATGCCCTGTACGGTAAGGTTCTTGCCCCATACGGTAAACGGTTCCAGACAAGGCAGGACTGCCTGTGGTGCAGGGCATGATGGTGACTGCGGGAGGTGCTGTGGCAGGAGCTGCAGGGTGGGCAGCAGTCACTGAACCACCCTTTCCCCCTCCTTTCCTGTTGGGAGATGCCAGCCATCCTGGCAGCCTTGCCAGGTAGTGAGGATGGGGCCCCACCTCAGGGTTGCTGAGGGGTGTGCAGCTAGTTTTTCTATGTGAGAGGGTCCCTAGGCTGCATGGCTTTGGCAGGAGAATGGAGAGGAAAGCTATGCTGGGTCCTTTCTCCTGGGTCTCTAAGATGGCTTCCTTGGGGATAGGATGCTCTTTCTGTTCTTAGGACGTTTTTGCCCTCTGCCTGCTGCTTGTCTGCCTGTGCTTCGTAGGCCCCACCAAGCCTGGAGACTCTTGCTTTTGTTTCCACCACTTTTTCTGAGTTCCTTGGATGTGTGCTTTTTTAAAAGTGATTTTCTGTTTAATGGTCTCTGGGTTACAGGGAATTATTAGTTTAAAAGGACCAAAGTGAAAAAAAAAAAGTAGATGCTTGCCTCACAAAAGAGTCAAGACCTTCCTGCTTCATGGAATCATTATAGTATCCTGCAATGTGGTATCTTTACGAGAGGAGGAAAATTTACTACACTTTTCAGGTGGTCTGCCCCCATGGGCAGACACATAATAAATTGGTTATGGATATGTAGATCACTGCGTTCAGTCTTAAAGAAAGATAAATGCCTTTTTGGTGTGAATTGTCATGAGAAATGGTCATCACACACTGATCTGGCTCACTGAGAAGGTGGCTCTGCAGGTTGTGGCCTGCCCTGTTTAGGCCCAAGTATGTTTGACTCAGTTTCCCCAAAAGACCCTGTCCTGCTGGCCCTGATTGTGACAAGGAAAAAGAGAACAACAGAAGAGCCCAAGAAAAACGCACTGTGCACTTGCGAACATCCAAGAGGCTACAATTGCTTATCCTGGGGTATCTTATCAAAGATCCCTATGATAAAACCAGCTAAGGAGATGCTCACACACAGAAGGGTTAAAAGGGATCCTATGTTTAAATCTCTCAATAATAACTGCAGCATCACAGTCAGCCAAATTCTGTGAATATCAATCGAATGATTATGATAAGTAGCCAGGTGCCACATATGTCAGAAAGCCTGTCTTATGTTTTCTATAAGGTTTATCCAGAAACGTACAAGGCCCAATGCTTTAACAGAAGGTACACAGATACGATGAATTTATTGCATTATTCAAAGTGCCTAACAGATTTTTAAAATTAAGATGATACTGCCAGTAACTTCTAACCCAAACAGCTGCCATCATCATAATTCCAAGTGTGCCTGCTCAAAATGATCACAACTGGGCTTATTAAATGTTAACATTAATTCAGGAAAGGAGATAGGCAAGATCCCTGACCCCTCACCTGAGCATCTGGACACTCCTCCCAGCTACTTGCATGCCTTTTGGGCCTAATTGTATAAAGCCTCCAGGTTTCCTGGAGACAGTGCGGTGTGCAGGCTAGAGCGGGTGTGTCCACCTGCACAGCTGTGGAAAACTTGCTGTATGCACTGGGTAAAAGGCCCCCCCAAATAGATATTGCCGAACACCCTCCTCACTTAGGGCAAGTGTCTTGGAGCAAATGGCAATGGCTGATGTTATTATGCCTCATGTATTTATTTTTAATTGTTTAATCAAGGGGGCTTTATATGTAAAGGTTACAGTGGCTGGATATAATTACGGACGCTTAGCTCTCTGAAGAACCCCGCCCCTTCCTGGGTTCTCCTTTATAAAAATGTTTTCTCATTCAAGGTTATTAACACTGCTAAATCTCTTACTGAAATGCAAGTCTTCTCTCGTGGGATCAGTGAGACCATAAAAAAAGTTATTTTAGATATGATAACTTACATAAATAAAGATAGAAGACAAAACCATAAAAGCTTGAAACCAAGTCACAAAAGGTCTGAATATGTGGTACAGGGGTTTATGGGGGATGAGACCTAAAGATAAAATGCTTAAAATTTGTTCACGTTCACAAGGTTCTAACGATGTATTCGTATAATAAAAACTGACTAGAAAAAGCTGACTCAGCGTTGTCTTTGCTAACTTTGTGAAACCTGACCCAACCCATTTGGAGATGCCCAGCCATAACACAGTAACTGTGACAAGAATTAGCTGTACACCTTTTTATTCTTGTACGAGTCTCCTTGTGAAAACCGATCACACTGTTCTCTCTTGTAATTATAGTCTTTGGGATAAAATGAGCTATTTAATACTAAAGACCTGTTAAACTGATTTAAACTTTGTAAACGTACACTCTAAAAGAATCTGGAAAATGAAGTTCCCAGTTTTCCATGGACTGCATGTTTGGCTTAAAGCTTATTTTGGTAATAAAAGAACATCAGTTCAAAATCTGTAATGTTTGTTTAAAGATTTATTTATTTATTGTATGTATGTATGTGAGTACGCTGTTGCTCTCTTTAGACACACCAGATGAGGGTGTCAGATCCTATTACAGATGGCTGTGAGCCACCACACCATATACAGTTTCTGGGATTTGAACTCAGGAACCTGGAAGAGCCGTCAGTGCTCTTAACCACTGAGCTATCTCTCTAGCTCCCAAATTTGTAATTTTATTCTGTCTCAGAAAAAAAAAAAGACTCAAAAATTACCTTAATGTATAAAAATCTTATTCTGTGAGAGTTAGATTTATTGTAATCCACTAGAACAAATAATAATAAAAAAAGAACAGTGTTTAAATGCCCTTCATATGCCTAGAATTATGTTTGTAGTCATACAAATGCAATTCATTTACAGGGACAAGACTGGAGGGAGACACCTGTTTGCATCTCCCATTATATATCTTCTTTATGTGCTGCCAAAGATAAGCCTAAAGCAGCTAACTCAAAGCAAGTTTAAAAGTCAACTTAAAAGTTTAATATAAAATAATATTTAAAATCTTATATATTATAAAAAACTGGTTATGGAAAATTAGCTTTTCCATTTAAATGCTTGAGTAGAATGGGTTAATTTTGTAATACACTTATACAACAGGCCATTCCCGGGCTAAAGAAGTCTCTCCCCCTCCCCGCCACCCCCCATGGGATACAAGCCGCATCAGAGTAAACTGCATGCTAGCCTCATTACAGGACAGGGTGGTATGGGGAAAGAAGACTTGCCAGGGTTTCCCATCTCTGGTTGCATAGGGAACCTTAGCTATAGGGAAGATACATTTATAGGGAAGATAAATTCCTCTCATTTCCCATGATGGGATAGGGTGGAGGTGAGGGTGAGGTGTGGGCAGACGAATTCTCCCACACAGTGGATCTTAGAGTCTGTACTCATAGCTTAAATGTCTCAAGCAATGGAGAGACGAACAGCAAGTACCCCTCCTCTATAGATAACTGTCTCCTGAACATGAGGATGCCGTGTACAAGGGAAACCTTGCGCCTAAGCCTGTAACCTGACTGGTGTGGGAAACTGCATCCTGTTCAACTGGCTGTGCCCCTCACCCCGGCTTCCAGTTCTCCTCCCCTTAGCAAAGCTAATCCCAGGGCTGCAAAGTCTATTCCTGATTCTGTCAAGTCCCAGGGGAGTTTTAAATAAAAGACAGAGGCTCTGCCACAGGGCCAGTCAGCATAACAGACAGAACTGTGAGCACCCGCTTAAACCCTGTTACAGCTGTCATCCAGGCGATCCATCCTGGTAACTCAATGTCATCCGAGGAGGAGGCCTGGACTGTCAAAATCCACCCAGGCCAGGCTTTCCAAGCCACTCTTCGGGGACCATTGGGACTGGCTCCCATTACAAACCTGGAAGCCAACAGGTCCATGCATGGCTGAATTTTGATAATGCTCCTGGTAGGGTTAGTCACAACGGCTCCCCAGGCTTGGACTCTGACTCAAAGAATTGCTCTACTAGCTCTGCTGTATCTGGGAATAATAGGTCTGTTACAAATAAAATAAAATAAAATAAAATAAAATAAAATAAAATAATTCATTTCTTTAATGAGTTATGCTTGGCTATGCATCCAAATAACAATTGGTCCTTATAGATGATATAAATATTTTCCTAAAAATAAACAGAGCCTTACAACTCTGCAAAAGGCTTAAATCTACTAGCTGCTGAGAAGGGGAGACCAACAATTCCTGGATCTGTAGCTGGTTTGATTGGAATCTTGGCTGACCACCTTACTCCTGGGCTCCAAAGCTCTCGTCCTTCTCCCCTAGGTCTAATGACCCGGTCGGTCCTGCTTATTTAACTGGCTGTTAAACTTTGTCAAACAACGCAGAGCATTTGTTAAATTAATGTTCCTAAGGGCCCAATTGTATAACCCCGTGTATAATGAGCCAACCATTTGATTCTCCCTAAGACCCAGGGTGATTCTGCTTTGCCCTAGTTTTAGCCACTTCCATCTCGTGCTCCCCACAACTGCTCCCAGTCCCCAACCCCCAGCTCCCCAGCCTCCAGCCTCCCAGCCCCCAGCCCCCCCTCTGCTAAGTATAGTCTCACACAGCCGCACCTGCAGCTCTGGGAGGTCCATTGTTTTTTAACATAAAACAAATTGCTTTAATCAACTGAACTGAAACTTCTACCCCTGGCCTGCCTCTGGGATGCTGTAACTGTGGTTTGGGCTGACACATAAAGGCCTCTCCATCCGACTTTTATCCAGTGGTATCCTGTGTCCCTGGTGGAAGCAGCACATGCCTGTGTGTGTCCAGCTGCCTGTCCCTTACTGAGTTCACTCAGTCCCGGCTCTGAGCTCAGCTCCCAGAGTCCTCCCGATACCTGTCCCTTTCTCTTACTGCCCTCACCCCCATGCTCAAACTCATCCAGAAACGGAACCCCAGCTGTGGGAGAGCTGGAGATGAGGCTAAACTGAGGGCAGTGTCCTCAGGGAGGAAGTCTGTTTATTCATGTCCCAGACGTCACTGTCACACCTGGCCTCAGTGGCCAGACTGGCGGTGGAAAGGGAGGGAGATGGAAAGTTAAGAGGAAATCGGGTCCAACACCGGAGGAGCCAAGTCTAGCTGGGAAATAAACTAAAAATACACCCTTCGGTAAATGCCACCCTAAAGCACACCATGGATATAAGAGTCTGAGCAGGTGTGTGCGTGAGTGTTTGTGTGTGTTACTGATCGAGGTGTGAGCTGGGCCCCACTGGGTTGGCCAGAGCACGGGTGTTTCAGGGTGGGTGGCCACTGGAGAGGCTGCTGCACGGCCACAGCCAGTGCTTAACTCTCAAAAGTTCTGATTCTTGCCTAGATCATGTGTCGGAAAAGAGCTGGACCAGGCACTGCAGCCATCACTGGCTAACTGCTAAAGGTGGCTGGGATAGCAGCCAGCATTCTCCCTGACCCCTGGGACATCCTAGCGGGCACACTGATAGGCGTTGGTGACACTGTTGGCATCAGCACCATCCTCCTCGACCCGGGCTGGTTTAGCCATCTCCCAACTTTAGCCACACCTGTTGTCAGGCCTGTGCCTCTCTCTGTCACTCCTGTAGTGGGCTCCATCACACATAGCCTTAGGAGCAGAACCCTGTCTAGCCATGGGACTTTGGCCTGCTTTCTTCTAAGCAGAATTTCCCCACTTTTGAATAGGAAGAACCACCTGGCGGGGGTGGGGAGTGGGGTGAGGTGGGGGAGTTGGGGAGTTGCCTTGCTACACAGTCACTCGTTCTGGGCCATCTCTGGGCTGGGAGGCCTCAAATGTTTTGGAGGATCCCTCTCTGCAGTAACACTGTTTGGCTTTCCAGTGCCCAGAAAGGCTCCCAGACAACACTGCTGTTGAGGTTAGTAAGCCTTCCCCTGTGGGCCCCTCTCTTCTCTGAAGCAGAAACCCACCTTTGACATGCCCTGAGGAGAGAGCAAGCTTTTCTTTATAAAGGGATGGCAGGCTGCAGCTCTTTTGTGCTCCATGAAGCCTAAGGACCCCCAGGGGAAGGGAAGCAGAGGGGCTGCCTAGGCCAGGGCACAGGGGCAGCAGGGCAGGGGTAGCTTCTCCCAACCTCCTCCACCATCTCTGTGATGGCTCTGTGTGCTGCAAAACTGGCTCCTGGGTGTCTCAGCTGCAGGCCTGATATCCAGAGGACTCGGTCTGAAGGATGGAGGAGCTGGAAGACCTTGAGCCACCCCAGGCCACACAGTTCTGTGCTGAGCTCTGCTGACGGGGCAGGCAGGCCTGGATTGCACGAGCTCTGGGGCCCTCTGCCACAGTAGCTGGACCTTCTACCAGTGCTGCCATAAGTCACATCAAGCAAGGTTTGAAAAGGTCCTCGGTAAGACAATCATAGCTGTTAATCAATGATTGTTAATTAGATAGAAGAATTATCTCGTGCTGTGATTGGTCTTAGTTTTAATTAAAACTCCAACTCCAGAGTCCAAGAGGTTCTTGGGCCTCAGCATCCTGGGGTAGGTGGAGCACAGCACCTAGCTGAGGAATCTTTTTTATCTTTTTCTTTTCTTTTCTTTTCTTTTCTTTTCTTTTCTTTTCTTTTCTTTTCTTTTCTTTTCTTTTCTTTTCTTTTCTTTTCTTTTCTTTTTTCGAGACAGGGTTTCTCTGTATAGCCCTGGCTGTCCTGGAACTCACTCTGTAGACCAGGCTGGCCTCAAACTCAGAAATCCGCCTGCCTCTGCCTCCCGAGTGCTGAGATTAAAGGCGTGCGCCACCACGCCAGGCTGAGGAATCTTATAAATACCCACCGAGGTGAGCAACCCTGCCTAGACTGTGAAAGGGTCACCATGGAGACTAGCACATTTAAACTGATGACATGACCGCCGTATGGTTAAAGGGATGTCTTTATTACAGACACGAGGAAGAACAAGCCGGGGCTTCTGGAAGAGTCTAGTGCAGAGAGAGAAGGCAGTAGCTGAGTATGGTCAGCAGGCTGGAGCTGGCCAGGAGAGAAGTCGGAGCAGAGCAGAGGGAGAGGAAGAGAGAATGTGTGGGGGAAGACAGAGGTGAAGGCAAAAGAAAAGGCAAGAAAGAGAGCATGCCCTAAACTGTAGGGTGGTAGGAGAACCGAGAAGCTGGGGAGGGAGGCTGGGCATGTTTAGGGTGGTGCAGGAGACAGAAGAGCCGGGGAGAGCAAGGATGCTGGCCAGCATGGATTCTGAAATGAAAGGGACTGAGGGAGCCCAGAGGCCAGAATGCACTTTGGCATTTCAATAGGCACCACAGATAGACATTTGTTCCCTAGGCCAGCTCAAAGGAAAATGGCTCCTTTGGTGGAGGAGACTGCATCACAAGTTCCCGAGGAATGCTGGCTTTTGTCTAAACAGCCAGGATGCAGGAAAATGGACTTTCCTCTGGACCTGACACACATGGCTTTCAGAAAGAGGACTAGACTTCCCAAGACTGGTAAGGAATGACCAGTCATAGCCATCATCAGAAGGGTTTCCTGGGTGCTAGGCATGCTCTGGATTAGGGAATTTAACACCCTCCTAACATGCTACTGACCCTGGGGGACTAAAAGGGACATGGGAACTTCTGCTGCTGGGTGCTGATGAGAAAACAGGCTCAGGGTCACAAAGCCAGTAGCTTAAGGGGACCCACCCTGGGTCATCCAGACCTCAGTCTGTGCTTTTTCTCCACTCCTCGATAGAACCCATAATATGGATATAACCCCTGATGCATAAAACTATTGTGTGTATAACCTATAATAGGCGATTCTTTCTCAGTTCCAGAACTACATAGGACAGCATCTCTGGACCAGAGAGATATCCCTCCCGATTCAGCCTTTCTTTTTAACACGTAATCTGGCTTTTTTTTTTTCTCCCTCTAACAAGTGACTCATTTAAACACTTCAGAAACTGCCTCTCCTAGAGCCCCAGAGCGATTCTGTTTTCTTTTCACCAGGAAACCTTAAATATTTTCAACAGAGAGACCACATGAGTAATTCTGGACCAGTGACTATGCCTCCGGGGTAAACTCCTCTTGAAACACTCCCAGACAGAAAAATCACTAGGCAACTCCCACAGACTTCAGGGAAGATGGCCCGGGGCTTCCTGAAGCTCCAGCTCTCTGAGCCAAAACTCACTGCCATCAGACACACCCTGCAGGCCCCTGTCAGTCACAGGAAGCTGAGCAAACAGGGTATCTGACTTACGAGTAACTCAAGGCTCGCACCTTTCCCCCAGAATCACTTGCCACTCACATGCAAACCAACAGAGTTGGTATGGCCAGGTGAGGTGGCACGGTGGAAACGGTGGATAAGGACACTTGCCGCAAAACCTGACAATTCCAGTTGAAGCCCTGGGAGGAAGGAAAGAGGTGACTCCCAAGGCTGCCCTCCCATCTCCACGTGGATGCCAGAGCATGTGTGAGCCCCAGATTGGGTGTGTGTACCCACAAACACAAGTGAGTGTAATAATGGAACGTTTGTGCCAGGCATAGTGGTGTACCCCTGGAATCCTAGTACACAGCAGAGTGAGGCACAAGGCTAGTCTGGGGCCAGGAAGGGTCTACACAGTGAGTTCTAGGCCAAACACCACCATGACAAAGGAGGATAAAGTTGGTGACAACAGGCAGAGCAGGGATAAAGGCAGCGGCAGTGATGGCCTGAAAACATGGCCCCAGGGTGGGCTGGATCATTTTCCAGAAGAGAAGAAGCAGGATGCTTAAGCAGTCTTCCCACACCACTTTGAAAACACACAAGACAGGTTTCCACTTAGGAATGACAGAAACTGTCAGGTTGAGGAGACTTCAGGAAGAAAACAACGCTTCTCTGTGTTAAAGGCTGTGCCTAAGCTTTGATGAAGCTTAGGGTTTGATGAAGCCCAGCGTTCTGTGGCTGGGGCAAGGGCAGAGGACAAGTCCCTGCTAGCAGCAGCTAGCCACTTCATTCACTTAGTCCTGAGGCACAAGCACTTCAGAGATACAGGTGGGGAAACTGAGGCTCTGTGAGGTTACCATGCTCCCCGATCACACACTCCACACTTCTGTCAGCCAAAGCCCAACACAGGCCCTGCCACTCACTCTCCTCCTGAAGCCTGTCTGTCCTCTCTGTCATGCTGATGCTATGGGCTGAGGTAATGCACTGGGCCTCACACCCTGCTCTTAGGGGGGCACCTCCACCTCTAACTCTACCCCACAGTGTATCTATTCCTGTGGAGACCTGACCAGCCTCTGGGCTTTGGAACCTGCCATATCTACCCTCCCCACCCCCCTACCCCCCGCCCTGCAGTCTTCTTCTTAGCTCTCTCCAGCTGCCCACCTTGGTCTCTTGGTCATCACGATAGACAAGCTGGAGCAGTGGCTCTGTGGGTTCCCTAGATTCTGGAGGTCAGCTGGGCCACACTAACAGCATGTGGTAGTTTTATTGTTGCTGTTTTTCAGACAAAGTCCCACTACGCAGCTCAGGGTTGCCTGGAACTTGCTATGTAAACCAGGGTGGCCTTGAACCCACAGAGCCCCACCTGCCTCTGCTTCTAGGGTGCTAGGAGTAAAAGTGTATACCACCCCTTCCAGAGCATGGCAGTCTTCGTGGCAAGACTTCCGGAATGAGCCTGTTTCTTTCCGGTACAAAGTCTTGCTTTACTTGTTGAGCTGTGGGGAACTATCTGCCTCTGGGCTTTGTCCTTCACCACCCTGGTCACGGTCACGCTGCTGCTCTGTGTACTGAGCGCCACTGCGCATGCACTGCTGTCCTATCTGAGTTGAAGCATGGAGGTTGTACAACTCTTCCCTGAGTTCACTCAGACAGTAGGCGGCAAGGTGGAGGTTGCAGCGAGGGCGAGCAGCCATACAACCCCACAGTCCACGCCCGATGGTGAAGATGGACCATTCAGAAACACGTGGGAATGGGATCTTAGGCTGCAGGGTCCTGCAGGGCTCCGGCCCAGTCCTCTCTGTCCCTCACGGAAGGCACTGCATGTGCCTCCTGAGTGGGCACACGAACTGACGAGAGAGACTCAAGACCTTCTGAGTCCCTGGGGCCTCTGTTTTATAAGACAGAAAACTGTTTCCCCAGAGAAATTTTGAAGCAACTCAGTTCTGCTGTAGAAACGCCAACATCAGCAATGTGTAATTTGAGAGCTTCAGAATGATGCGGGCTCAGGCAAGACTCGGCTGTTAAGAAATAGAATTCGATGCTGGGTGCGGTGGTGAACGCCTTGAATCCTGAGCTGGGGAGGCCAAGGCGGGGAGATAAGAGTTCTGGCCAGCTTGGGCTGCATAGCAAGACCCTGACTCAGAAAAATCACACAAACTACAAGTCAATGTTTAGCATTTGTCAATTGGCAAGTAACCGGACGAAGTTTGGGACCCAAGACTACTAATAACCTCTAATGCCTGACTACTGTGTTAGTGTCGCCAAACACCCGAGTTTATCAACTTACCAAGGAGGAGCAGCTCACTCTGGTTCACCGTTACGGAGGGTCCAGTCAGTCTCTGGTTGTGTGGCTTGGTTTTGGACTTATGGGAGGTAGCACATCATGGTGGCAGTATGTGATGGGAAAGCTATTCCCCTCCTGGCTGGACCACGGAAGAGAAGCAGCCCTTAGCCCCAACCCACGACCCCCACTAGGCCCCACCTTTTAAAATTCACACTTCCCCGAAGCTGAGGATCAAGCCCTCAATACACGGGCCTTTGAACATGCTCTAGGGCCCAACAGCAGCAAACTGCACCAGAGTCTCTGGTGACGATTCCATTGGCACTAAAAATGGAGACATACATAGTCTGCCACCCTGCCACCCAGGACGCTGAGGCAGGAGGATTGTGGATTCAAGGCCAGGTGTTGATACATATGGAGAAACAAAAATCAATACCATCTCTTCCCACTTATGTGACAATTTAGTCAGTACTCTAATTCAAGACAAAGACATTTCACATTTGTATTCTCTGACAAGGAAACCGAGGCTTAGCATGTTCCAGTAGTTGTCTCTACTCCCCAGACGGCGCTGATAGGTAGTTAGATATGCGGTATGTTACCATGGAATGAAGGCCTGGGATCCCCACTTAGACCCTCCTAACCCACAGTTGCTGATACCAGCCTCATCTGCTTGGTAAGGCATCCCTTGACATCCTGCCCCAAACTCCAAGTCTCTTCCCTGCCCCTGCCTCCCTCAGCCAGCTTCCTCTGATGTGTGCTGAGTCTCACAGACACAAGGCGTCCTTGTATGAGTTCACGGTTTCCACAGTGGATCCAGGGCCAGCAGCCTTGGTATCACGGTAGCCTATGTCCACTGGCACGCATGTGCTCAGACCCTGATAGGCCAGCTGAATGGGATAGAGTCTGGGGGGTGCTAGTACTCCCTAGGTTGCAGAACTAGTCTCAATCCCTTTTTTTTTCTTATTGTTGCCCTCATCTTATGGATGAGCCAACTCGGGCTGGCAGGATTTCATCTCAGCCACAGAGGAGACAAGTAACTGCATTTTGATACAAATTCTCATCAGAGATTGACTGAAAAACCTGAAGGTCTGAATATGTGCAACTAGATTATGCAGACTGACATGAAGGGGGGTGAGGGTGGGGGAGAAGGGTAAGAAGCCAGGGCTGCAGGCTCAGATTCACTGCCACTCATTGGGTTCCCTGTCACCCCAAGTCGGCTGGGGACTCCGAAGCATCGGCAAGCAAACTCCTCTCTTATTTTCACACTTGTATTTACTAAGGCGAGAAACGGTGCCAACACATTTTCAAGCGTTTCTGACAGGCACGCGTGTCTTGCAGCTGGCGGCCGTCTACTCTATTAACAGAGTACATCACACTGGACCCCAAATCAGCTCTGGCTCCCGGGTGGAAACCCCCACAGATTACCTGTGGGCTTGCCCCTGAATTTCCTCAGGACTCTTTAGGTCCATGTGGGGCTCTAGTGGGGCCCACCCCTCTGTAGAATCACATCGGCAACACCCACGGCCATTTCCTCGAAACTTCCCCTTCTCACACCCTAGCTGAGGGCTTGGGGGTTTTTGGTTTTGTTTTTTTTTTTTAAATCTTCCTTTAGCACTTTCCCTCAAATATTTGCAGATAATTAATTCACTGTTAATTTGCCAAGGATGCTTGCTTTATATTTTGTAAATAGAAAGCTGGGCCCAACAAACTCCCAAGTTTCCTTCCTTGGTCCCTTTTTTCTTTCTATCCTCTCCCCTCTGTTCCTCCCCTCACTTTCCCCCCCTTCCTCCTCCTTCCTCCTCCATCTCCTTTCTCTCTCTCTTTTTCCAGTGGAGCTAGAAGGAAACCTAGAGCCTCACACGGGGCAAGCAGGTGCTTTGATGTTGAGCGACACCCTAGTGACAATGTATTTTTTTTTTTTTTTTTTTTTTTTTTTTTAGAAGGATGCTTGCTGGGAAAGGCAAAATGCT
Source organism: Mus caroli (assembly GCF_978045245.1). NCBI lineage: Eukaryota > Metazoa > Chordata > Mammalia > Rodentia > Muridae > Mus > Mus caroli. The sequence goes on from NW_028227262.1 coordinate 60,526,219, forward strand.
TTGGGAGTGAGACTTAATGGCCACATTCCTAAGGTGCCATGGGCAGTAGATTCCTGTCTGCTCTCCATAGGCCCTTCTCACCCACTCTGTACAGTCTGGCTGGCCAGGATGCCTGTGTGGAGGGCCAAGGGGTTTCCAGTGAGTCACAGGAGCAGCTGCAGACCCACTGAGTGCATGCACACCCATGGTGGCTTTCTTATGCTATGTTTAGAAACTCACAGGAAACTAACTGCCTTCTGGTGTCTACCTGAGCAGGATGTGGCTGGCGCCCCACAACTTCTGCCTGCCTCTACCACTTCTTGTTGGGCATTGTCCTGGATCCCTCCTCGGAAGCCTGGCTTCCGGGCTCAGAGCTTTATATCAGAAGATGAGTGATACTATGGATCGGAGAGTCTCTGTTGCCTCCCCTGCCTTGGCTCTCAACCTGGACTGCCATAGATTCACCTGGGCTAACTAAGATTTGCAGTGTCTGAGTTGGCTGGTAGTGGGTTACACCTTTAATCCCAGCACTTGGGAGGTAGAGAGAGGTGGATCTCTGTGAATTCCAGGGCAGCCTGGTCTACAGAGTGAGTCTACAGAGAAATCCAGCCTTGAAAATAAACAAACAATCAGAACAACACACACGAAAGAAAGAAAGAAAGAAAGAAAGAGAGAGAGAGAGAGAGAGAGGGAGGGAGGGAGGGAGGGAGGGAGGGAGGGAGGGAGAGAGAGAGAGAGAGAGAGAGAGAGAGAGAGAGAGAGAGAGAGAGAGAGAGAGAACTGCACTGCAGTGTCTGGAGTGCACCAAAGACCAAAGACAGCAGGATCTGAGGCTCAGGGAGGCCGTTATCAATCTCTCCCCAGGCTCTCCCCAGAGGTTTCAGTGGTCAGAGTCCTCCTGTGCTGGCTAACTTTATGTCACCCTGACACAAGGCTAGAGTCATCTGAGAGGAGGAAACCTCAATTAAGAAAACGCCTCTATAAGATCGGGGTGTAGGAAAGCCTTGATGTGGGAGGGCCCAGGCTATTGTGGGCGGTGCCACCTGTGAGCTGGTAGTCCTGGGTTCTATAAGAAAGGATGAGCCAGATGTGGAGAGTAAGCCAGTAAGCAGCACTCCTCCATGGCCTCCATGGTGCATCAGCTCCTGCTTTCAGCTTCTGTCCTGCTCGAGTCCCTGTCCTGACCTCCTTTAGTGATGGAGTATGGCATGGAAGTATAAGACAATTAAATCCTTTCCTCCCCAACTTGTTTTTGGTTATGGCGTTTCATCATAGTGACAGTAACTGTAACCAGGACGCCTTCCATTTCCAGTAAGATCCTACTCGTGTGGCATGGCTCTGCTACCCTGCTAGCCCCGCAGGACGCGGGGATGCCAGGGTAGCTCAGAGACACCGGACCCAAACACCAGGTGCATGGCTCCCCCATTCAGGGAATACACTCACATCATTTACAAGCTGCCCTGACCCTTAGCCACCAGACCCACTCCATAGTGGGTCCTGGTGGTGCCCAGTCCCGCCCCTACAGATACACAATGTGGAAGTCCCACAACTCACATCTGAAACATCTCTGTCTCATTGAATGTGAGTTACAGATTCTTCTAGCCATTCAACAAGCACCCATGGTGCTTCCAGTACGGGGGCTACATGTGGATGGACTGAGAGGTTCTGTGGTTGAGAGAAAGACTTATTAGCAGGTCAATAAAATGGCCTGTGCTTGCCTCAACTAAGAGAACCATCACCCCCAGCATGACAAGTGCCACTTAGAGAAGGGCTGCGGGACTGTACGTTACTGTGCCAGCGTACCCCTCTTTGCACAACATCCCATATAGAGCAAATGTGCAGTTAGGGGCTTGAACCCATAGTACTACTGTACTATGTACAGTAATAGCTGTTGCCTCAGACTTTACAGGAAAGCATGGGGGTGGGTAACATGGAAGATGGCCCTGTGACAGCCCTGTAGAGCATCCCGAATATACTCAGAGCGGCAATGCCTGTAGTGTGGTGTGGCACAGAGACCCCCCCAGCCATGACTGTTCTCTCCCTCTTTCTCAGGAGCTCCACACTGTTTGGGTTAGCAGCTGGCAATTCCATTTCCTTGCCTTCCTTGCCCCTAGCTACCACCCAGGAAGCAGTTCTGGCCAGTGGGATCCAGCTGGGACCTGCTGTGGATCTCTGAGGAAGGTCTGCTGTCCTGGTCTGATCTCAGCCCTTCCCTCCTCCTGACTTCCTGCCCAATACTTCTTGTAGGAGAACAGGTGGCTGAAACAGGGCCCAAAGGGATGAGTACCAGAGATATGTAACATCTGTAACATTTGTGGGGTAAATCTGGACAAAGTCTGGAGTATTGACAGCAACCTGCCATTCTGATCAGACTTCTCTTCCTTAGGCTACTGTGACTGGGTTCCTGTCTCCCACAGTGGACTCATATATGGCTCCAGTACAAAGCTAACAGCATCCTGGGTTAACCTTAGATCTTCCACTTATGAGACAGGCATACTACCCTCAGTCTTTGGGAGGAATCTGAGATAACATAGGACAAGTGCCTGTTGCGGGGCTGGCAGGCATCCCTCACTGATAGACAGCATCCTGGTTTCCCTCCGGTAACCTATCCAAACCCACAAGGCCATTCTGGAAAACTCCAAAGGATAAAATAGAAAGCAAAGCTAAATATCTGTCTGCAGGCAACCTGAGAAACAGGGCCAGACCAAGAGCCACAGCACAGCCTCAGGGGATACAGCTAATGAGAAGCCAGCAGGCGGCTGGGCAGAGACCTCCAGGGTTCCACGGATCAACATCGGGGTTACAGTCACCCGTGTGTCCATAAATAGCACTGTGAGAGGCAGCACTGTAGCTGCTGTGAGCTGTCTGTCCAGCTGCTGCGTGCAACATTTCCTGTCTCTACCTTCATGTTATCTCCCCATGGCCTCTGCAGGTCTGAGATGACCCAGCTGAAGGCATCAATGCCAGGGTAAGCCCCCCACCCAAGCTGTGCCACCTCTGTTCATAGCCCTGGGGACAGCACAGCTGGGGAGACAGCACAGCAGCTGGTCTTCCCTGACTCCTGGAGGGGAGGGGCTCCCCTGGCTCCCAGCTAGGCCCTTTCTTTCTCTCTGTTACGTCACCAATCTGACAGAATCAGGGCCCACGCGGAAAGAAGGCTTGGACTTTGTCATCAAGTGGGGATCTGGACCCACTCTGTGTGTGGGTGGGTGGGGGGCTGTGCCCCTGTGTCTGGAGAGACGGACGGCGCATGCGTGTGCACACATACACAAGCTCAACTGGGTTGGTTGTTTGACTCGGACTCCTCCCTTTGGCACATGCAGAGGTGTTCCCAGTGTTTCCTTCTGGGAACTCGGAACAGGTGACCACCATCATTCCTTCCTGACGTCTAGAACATCACAGAGACCTCTGCTGCAAACTCAGATTGATTTATTTATTCTTGGCGGCCACATCAAGAAGTGGGCTGCTTCTTTGCTCCCTGGACTCTTAAACAATAATAAGAAAAATGCTTTAAAAATGGTTTTTCCAAGCACCTCAGCCAGGCGATATAAACAAAACCTCCCGTTGACTTCATCTGGCTTATCAGTTTATCTGATCAGCCGGTTGACGGCTGACGCTGAGCTGTAAGACAGGTCCCCGAGATTCAGGGTGCTCACTGCAACAATTCAAGGGGTCACCAGCACACCACGACAACGACAATGGATTTTAATGGAGACGGATGCAACAGGACAAAGCATTCTTGTCTCAGGATTTTCTAGTGTGCAGAGTGTTGGGCTTAATAATGACAGCGTCCCCCACAGCAAACGCCTCGGGGATAACCCTGGAATATTATCTGCCAAACAAGTCTCACAAATATAACCAGGGCTGACTGCAGAGCAGCAGGAGCATCACAGCTGTAATAGGCAAGAATTTAGTTAATAATCTCAATTACCGAGACACGTGCATACATCTAGCTTAAAAGGGGCTCCTGGCAAATCAAATTCTCAGATCTTGGTGGACAAAAATCACCTTGCAGCCTATCCATCTTCTCATGAGCTTCTCCCTGGTGTGGCTCCTTGGAGACTCAAGCCACTGCCATGGCTCCCTGTCCCCCCTTCTGACAACGTCACTTAATTATCTACACTCAAATCAGATACACCAAGTGGCATTTCGGGATCTGGGTAGAATGGCAGAGAACCACACTAGGCTGTGCGGAAATGACCACACTGTGACTGGGAACTTAGCTTCAGAGGCTTAGGGAACCTAATCTGGAGACACTTCAGTCATAAGAACACCACAAAAATAACTCAAGGGCTGCATACCACGCTGGAGGATAGGGCAGTCATAGAGTGCTTGCCCAGCGTATTTGAGGCTCTGGGTTCAAATCCTAGTACAAGAAGAACTGGAATTTGCATACCGACTTGTGAAATGAGCCCAGTCCCATTGGTAAGGTTTTTGTTACATGAAAAAAGAAAAAAAAAATTAGCCTGGAGGTTATCTGTGCGTATCTGTTATATGTGTATGCGCATAACCTGTATACACATGTGTGCGTATGTGAATGTGAATGCATGTATGTGTGTGTACTCATAAGTGTTTGCACATCAACATCCCCACACACATATGGGCACAGGTGTGCACTGTGCACACGTGTTTACGTGCGCCTACCCATTTGCGGTTGTTAATCTTCGTTGTCAACTCAACAGGCTTTAGAGGTGTCTAAGTGTATTACAGCACAACTCCGGGTGTGTCTAAGGGCACCTCAGTAGAGGATGAAGTAAGTGGAGAAGACACCCCTGGAATGTGGGCAGTGCCATCCCCTAGTCTGGGAGTCTGACAGAAGAGAAAGGGAGGATGGAGGCCCTTGGTGCAGGCTTGCTCTGCTCCTGGCTGCTTTGGCTTGCTCTGTTCTGTTCCACCATGATGGGCCAAAATGTCTGAGGCCATGAGCCAAAATAAATTGTTCCTCCTAATCTATAACAGTACTGTGCTTGCATGTGTGTATGTGTATACATGTATGTGTAAACATATTCGAGACGCTTTATAAATTTGTGCTGGTTCATCTGAGATTAAAATTGAACGCAGTCTGATTTACTGCATCTACCTGAAGTCCTCTGGGAGAAAACTGTGTCCACTTGAGAGAGAGGGAGAGGGAGAGGGAGGGGGAGGGGGAGGGGGAGGGGGAGGGAGAGGGAGAGGGAGAGGGAGAGGGAGAGGGAGAGGGAGAGGGAGAGGGAGAGGGAGAGGGAGAGGGAGAGGGAGAGGGAGAGGGAGAGGGAGAGGGAGAGAGAGAGAGAGAGAGAGAGAGAGAGAGAGAGAGAGAGAGAGAGAGAACTTTATAAATGTACTATAGGACTCCTTGGCCCAGGCAGGCTCTAGATAAACAGGCCCAACTTTGGTTTCTCAGTCAAGCTTCCAGTAAGCCTGTCTGCTAACACTGGTTTGATAGTGACTGCTGGCCAGACCCACAGTCCTACTTATATAACCACATGTAGATTTTAACCCAGAGAACAGAATTGGGCAGGAAGAAAGGGAACAGGAAAGGCCTTTCTGCCAGCCTGGGTGGCAACTGGAGGTACTCACCATGGTCATGGGCAAATACCAGCATGTCCAGCCCCTTCAACATATGAGCCAGCTCATCATAACGGCCACAGTGTTCCCCAGCTCCATGGGACACAAAGATGAGGGCCCTGGAGGATAAGAAGGGAGCGGTTAGGAAAGACAAAGCCACAGACAAGACTGCTGGAGCAGTTGGGGAGCTCACCCCAAGCCAGCAATGAGTCAGAGCCCAACCCCCCAGCTCCAAGTGCCAGTTGGTAAGTCAGGGGGCTAGAGTTAAAATGCAGCCAGAGTTGATGGGATGGAGCCCGCGGCCTGGCCTTCTCTCTGGAAAGCGCTATTCCACCAGACTTCACCTTTCACCCAGAAAGCCAGTGCCTGAGAGGCCATGGGAGCTGACCTATGCTGGGTCCTGGCAGAAAGCTAGCAGCGAGCAGGTGCCACCCTCCTCAGGACTGTTTGTTTCTGGGTGTCAGTGCAGGGCACTTGGGTTCCGAAATACCCAGTGTTCAAGCAGAAAACCCATAGTGGGGAGTGAGAGTCCCCTTAGGGTGAGGAGTTCCTGTCATAATTATGACATGGTGAGGGCCTCAGCCACCATTTCACCCACCCTTATTGCCTGTCAGTCCCCCTGCTAACAGAATATGAAAGGATTTTAATCCTCTACTGTTATCGTTTGTGTTGTTGTCTCTACAGATGAGAGTAGAATTCAGAGATGCTGAGTGTCTAAGTTTCACAGCAAGTAAGATAGCAGTCAGAATGTGTCACCTCCTGGCTTAAAGGGCTCCAGCATATTGGCATAAGACTCTATACAAAACTCACCCACTCCCTCTCCCAGGCCAGACCCCATCCTTCACCACAGGGTGTGGCAGCATTGGCCCTGTGTTTGCTTCCTGGCTTCTCTGCCTTCTGAGCTTAGCTCTAAGGCACAGACCTCAGAGCTACCCCAGCATTGCACCCCAGGCCAGCCCCTACACACAGGCTGGGAAGCAACCAACCCACTTAAAAGCTGTGTCCTTTCCGTAATCCCTCCCAGCTCAGCTCTGCAGGCTGCTGACAATGCTGCAGATCTGTTTCATTCTGCTTTGTATTTTAATCTTTAAGCAACATCACCTCTAGCATATGTGTTCTTGCTCCTTCCTAAAGATGGGAGACCTGCTTTCCCAACCTGTGTGGTCCACGGATATGCAAGCTGCCAGATATCAACAGACAGCGATACCTGTCTACTTGATATTCCTGGGATCAGTAGAGAGGTGTCTTCATATTTCTCTCAGCTGCTGTGGGGTGTGCCTCGGACCCCAACATCCCCCATCTTCACAAGGATTTTACTTCCCAAGGACTGGCTCCGGGGTACCTATCTTTGGGACTATGGGCTTCTGTGGTGACTCAGCTCATAGTCACTAACAGAAAAGTAGTCAGGCTAGATTTTGCAAATGTTTTGTCTCCATAATACAGCTATGGGCCACAGTGGGGGACTTCATGGGTGGTCATTTGGGGTCAGAAATAACAGTAGAGGTATCACTGTCATGCCCAGCTTGACTCCCTGATAGTATCCAGCCCCCTCATCAATACATGACAGAGGCTTAGACATTTGTTCTGAGCCATTTCCTTTCACGCCAGCCTCTTCTAACCTCAGCCCTAACTAAGGATCACTGGGGAGCATCTAGAACCACAGGCGTGCGGATCCCTCTCCAGAGACCACAGGTCTGGAGCTGGAGAGGCTCCTTGTGGCTCACGCACAGCCAAGGCTGAGAAGCACCTGCTCAGGTCAATGGCCCAGATGTTGCCCAGAGGTTCCCCGAGACTCCTCTGAGCAGCTACTTTTAAGTCACAGCATTCCCAGAGTGTCTGCTGGGTGAGCTATGGCTTCTCTCCACAAAGGCATGGAGCCTGCAGGAGCTTGCTGCTGTCACCTCTTGGAAAGAAACGGACTGCGGGGCTGCCCATAATGGGAGCAAGGTCAATGAGTTCTCCATACCTGCCAGCTCCACAGAAGTTCTATCCCCCCCACCCCCCGTCCCATGGGGCATGCTCAGACTCACCCAGTGGGCATGCTCTGACTCACTACGGCAAGTGAGCATTCCATAGCTTAGGGTTTCAGATCTGGCATGGACACCATTCTGTCAAGTTAGCACACCTGACATGCGCACGCAAGTGCTCACACACACACACACACACACACACACACACACCTGCACGTTAGTATTCACTGAGTCCAAGTCTGTCTGTCTAAGCAAAGTTAAGTCAGGCTGCGCTGCTTAAAGCTCTTTTGAGAAGAACCATCATGACCTTCTTCTACTTCTCTACTGATTAGCGACCTTTATTTAGCTTCCTTCCTGGTTCTCAGATATGTCAATCAGGGCATGCTACCAAATGCTTAGCTGGGGTAGCCTCATGTCTGAGCACCTCCTAGGGATAGACACGCTCCCCATAGCTGGTGCTCAGCTCTTAATGGATGTCCCTGGACACTCGGTTCAGAAGACAGCCCACCGTTCCCTCTTCTAGCCAGGTTTGAGCCGGCTTACACACTTAAGTGCACTCTTATAGCGTGCGCTCCCACCTGCACAGCTGCACCTACCGAGGCTCCTGCTCGCCTCCCTGTCTTCACCTCTCCATCTCCACCCCGAGCTTACTGACTCATGAGGCCCCTCCAGTACTTCTTATCCTCGCCATTTGTCACTACAGAGGCCCTGCCTGTCATCTTCTCAATTGAGATGTCAGTGCCCAAGCGCAGCGGAGGAGTAGGCGACCTGACATCTAGCAAGAGGACTCCTCCCACACACCTGGCCCAGATCTCACTGTCATGGCAGTCTTGGGTTTAGAATGCAGGCTAAAGCAGGACCTCCCAGAAGCCCCAAAGCCAGCCCAGGGCTGCATCTGTGGCCCCTGCCAACTGCCCATTTCGTGGCACTGCCCCATCACAGACACACCTGATGATGTTGCCCCTCCTTCCCTCCCTCTTTCCGTCCGTCCCTCCCTCCCTCCCTCCCTCCCTCCCTCCTATCTCCCTCTGTATGCCCCACTCAGCCCAGTGGTCGTACGCCCCTGGCCCATGGTTCTGCTATTTGCATGATCATTGGAAATGAAGGGTTTTTGTATGACCATTCACAGGCCAGCCCCTAGCTCCAGGATTGCCGGTGGAACATTCACGTTCACCCCCCGGGAGCTGCTGCCACTTGGAAGCTGCTTTCTTTAGAGTCTTGCAGAACACTGGAGTTAAACTTCCGCTTGAAGGAATCTGTGACAGAGCTTGAAAAACCGAGAAATGCAGTCACTGTCATCCTGGCGGCTGGGAGAGCAGCCCAGTGTTGTAGTGCAATGTCCTCTGGGCCCCTGTGGGCATTACCTGCCCTCCCTCGCCCCAGAGCCTAGAACCTTCCTGCTATGGCCCCACAGCTGCATATGGTTCTGCCCCAGACACATTGCCTTGGAAGTGCCTGAGTACAGCGGCTAGCTCCCTGAAAGGGAGCTCTGTATGTATGCAGCATCCATGAGGCTGTCGTTCATCAGGAGGAGACTTTTTTTGGCGATGCAGTTGTTTGAAGGTCCCCTACACGCCTTTCACTCCGCCCCGGCTCACCACGCTGGACTCTGCCTCTTGTAGGCACTCCATTTACATGTCTGTTCACATTTCCCCCAAGAAAAGTCACGTTTGGTTTGGTTGCCAGTAGTCACTCACGAGCCCAGGGAAGTCCACTGACTCCCTTGACCATCATCATGGACAGAGAAACGAAGGGACTCTGCTTCATAAGGCAGAGGTCACTGTGGTACCTAATGGCCCAGAAGCGTGGCTGGGAACTTGTTAGAGCTAGACTCTGGGGACTCTTAGATGAGTGCACAATGTTGCCCCTGCCTGAGCCCAGCTCCTAGTCTAACAGGAAGGATGCTCAGCAGGGGAAGACATACATATGAGCACAAGGAGGGAGCAGGCAGGAGAGCCCTACTTAGACATGATGGCCGGGCCTTGGAAGGAAGGCCCTGGACAGTGTATCTGAGGAGCAAAGCCTGGGCTGGTGAGAGGTGGCAGTCTCAGGTTTAGAATGCAGGCTAAAGCAGGACCTCCCGGAAGCCCCAAAGCCAACCCATGGCCACATCTGTGGCCCCTGCCAACTGCCCATTTCATGGAACTGCCCCTTCACAGACACACCTGATGATGCTGCCCCTCCCTCCCTCCCATCTCCCCATTTAGGGCACAGACACACCTTATCCAGGCACAGGAAGAAGGCCCGGCAGAAGCCAGGCATGGCTTGGTGGTGGTGATGGAGAGGAGGGCTTCCAAGATGTGGGCAACATGGAAGTTTCTCTAAGAAAAGACGGTACCAAGCAGGGTGGTGACCTGACATGACTTCCGCGCTAAGCTCTCAGGGCTACTGCTCATCATGGGGCCAGGAGACAGGAGGATGCCTGTCAGGGAGCTGATGCAGCCAAGCCCTGAACAGGTGCCAAGGGAAGCTGTCCGGTGCCTTCCCTCCTCCCCTGGCACCCCACATGCTCAACTAAGTACAGGAGCCGAGCGTCAGCAGAGCTGTTTGTGCAGACGAGGCAGGACCCACAGCAACAAGATTTAGATTGCAGAAGAGACTGCTCAGATCTCTTCTTTGGAACATCCCCATGGCTGCAGCCAGACGGGAGCCAGGCGTTCAGGGAGAAGGCAGAGGCTGCGGGAGGGGCAGCGAGCCCCAGAAGCAGATGGCCTGCCTGGCATCCAGCCCTGAGAGGAGGGGCCACCCTGGAAACCATTTGGAACCTGAGATAAAGGAGCCAGAGGCTCAAAGCTTTCGGAATGAGTGAGCCCTCACTGGTGCTTCCTCCCCAGCATCACTGAACTCTCCCCCCCTTGTCCTTCCCTAACAGTTCAGGTGATCTAGTCTTGCTGAGCCTCAGTTTGTCTGCCTGTGAAGTGAAGATGAGCCTACTGCCACCCACCTCAGATGACACCGCAGGTAAAGGAGCCACAGATGTGCGCAGAATGAAACCTAGGCAGAATGAAGCTTGGTTCAGGCTCAGCGCTCTCCATAGCATGTTCCTGAACCTCCACTGACCTTGATTTCCACACCCTTAATTTCTAAATTCCGGATTGTTTTTAAATAGCAGAAACTAGATAAGGGCCCTGTGCTGGCTAGTTTTTGGTCAACTTGATGCAAACTATAGTCACCTGAAGGGAGAAAGCGTCAGTTGAGAACTTGCCTCCGTAAGATCAGGCTATAGGCAAGCCGGTAGAGCATTTTCTTAGTGATGTGGAAGGGCCCAGCCCACTGTGGGTGGTGTCCTTCCTAGGCTGGTGGTCCTAGGTTCTATAAGAAAGCGGGCTGAGCAAACCACAATGAGCAGGCCAGAAAGCAGCCCTTCTCCATGGCTTCTCCACCAGCTCCTCTCTCCAGGTTTCCACCCATTTGAGTTCCTGCCCTGGCTCTCCTCAACAGACTGTGGAATTCAGGATATGTGCGCCTTAGTAAACCCTTTCCTCTCCAAGTTGCTTTTGGATGTGATGATTTTTTTTCCACAGTCCAGAAATATGCCCAAAGGCTCTGAGTTCCCTCTGCCTTTTCTCCTCTGCCTCACCTAGCCCTGGGTTAAGTAAGAAAAACAACCTGTGACCACAGACTATCACATTCTTATCATCCCCCCACAGCTGCCAGCTCTAGGAGGTTAAGCAAGACCCCGGGGAAGATGGACAGGCAACAAACAACAACCACCAACCATAGCTTCCTGGGGACACAGAGCCCAGGACTGAGAAGACTCTACCATCTGTTCCCCCAGAGGACTTTAGACTCTGTGGGCCCTGCTTTACTTGCTCTGCCTATCTGTGGATCAAGGCCTGGTGCCCTCCTAGCTCTGGGTGGGGAGACTTGGCTCCATCCTGCTCACACATGTACTCAAAGATATCAAGGCTGAGAACCAGTAGGATGGAGGAGGCGCTCTGCTCATTTATCAGGGCAATGCTGGAAAGGCACCAGCATCCACAGGAAGGGACGTGCAGTCAGAGGGGTGCAGTCAGAGGGGTGCAGTGCTAGTTCCCATCCCCTAGGAGCCACTCAGGCTGGGGAAGCTCAGACACCAGCCACAGTGTCCCCAAGGGCTTCCTCCAACGAGGGGTGGTGTGTGCTCTCCCTTCCTGCATATTGCCAGGTGCCCCGCTCCGCAGCCTCCCAATCTTATGGCTGTAAACATTTAAAAGATGCATCTGCTGGTCCTCCGGTGGGATTGTGAAACTGAACTGGATCCCTTCTGGGCTCGGTTGAAATCCAAATTGAACCCCTGTTCCCTCCTTGGCAGGGTTTCCCAGGCCAGGGGATAAGGACAGATTCGCACCTGCCGAGGGCCACACAATCTAGAGGAAACAGAAATAAACTTGTCCTCTGCAACATGGATCAGTAAAGCCGACCTCACTGAGGTGTGACCATGGACTAAGGAGCTGTGGGGGAAAGCCCAACATGACGGTCACAGCAGCGTGATGGGTCTGTAAAACAGCCATGTTGACAGCTGCCACTTGGCTGGCTGGGTGCTGGTCTAAGAATATTATTACAACATAATTCATTGAGCCCTCAAAAAACAAAAACAAAACAAAAACAAAAACAAACCTCACCTGAGGTGGTACTGTTTTAGTGTTGGTGCTACAGCTGAGAGAAGTTCAGAGTGGCTGACCAACTTCCCTGAGCTCACACAGACAATAGATTTTTGAACCCAGAGAGGTTTGCAATTCTGACTGCCACGTAAAGCAATCACAAGACAATACTATGCACGTGGTCATGTCACAGCGGGTGACCAGGTCAGGCTACAATTCTGCCCCTCTCCACATCAACCACTTACTCTTCTGGCCTCCTACCCCTGCCCCCCCCCCCCACTTTCCCACCCTGTCTTCCAACCACACAAGATATATTGGTTCTCCAGTGCCCCAACTTTATCTATGTCCTCCAACATTGGTGTGAGCTGACCTCTAACCCTCAGTGACTTCCCATGCAGCTGATCACTCCCCACAAGGGTCCTAGAACCTCTGACTGTATTTGGTTCATCCAGCACTTGTCAGAACGTGGTATAATGGATCCTTTGTTCCTTGAGGAGGGCGACTATACTCCACAGATTCATCTGGGTACCCCATTACCCCATACCCAGGAGCACAGCCTCTTAGCCATAAGTGCCATGTGGATGGATGGACAGATGGATGGATGAACAGATGAAGAGAAGGACAGTTGGAAAAAGGATGGATGGATGATAGATATACAGATGGAAAGATGGATGGACGGACGGACAAACGGACGGATGGATGGGTGGATGGATGGATGGACAAAACTCTCTAGGGCATCCCCTAGAGTCCTGGAGGCTACTTACTCAATTGTGCAGAAAAGCACCCAATTCTATTCTGCGCATCAGTCCAAAGTGCCTCCTGTCACCCACAGATGACCCCATTTACCACACAGACAAACACTTCTATAGAGAAACAGAACAGAGAGAGTGAGCAGGTGGAACCACAGACATTGGGGCATTCAAGGCAAGTGTGGGGCTGTGAGCAAATTGGGGTGGACACAAAGAAAGACAAGATTTTGCAGACACGACAGGAATGACATGAATCATCTAACTGAAACCCAACCTTCATTTCTTACTAAAAGGCAGAGGCACTTTCCAAGAAGTACACAAGATTGCAATGATGACAGAACCACAGCCAGATTCCTGAGAGCCTCCTACCACTTTATACACTTTCAAAACAGAGCGTTCAAAACCTGCAGCAGCCCGGCCTCGGGGATGCTGCCTCTGCTACTCCTGTCCACCCAACTCGTGCATTCTCGATCATCCCCGGACACTGAAACAAAGACTGAGCAGAGTCCAAGGCAGGGAGGTCAATAAAGGTCATCAAGGAAGACAGTGGACAACCACCCTGACCATGGTGCTAACGGACAGCATCCTGACAGCCACACGCTGTCCCCCTCTCCCTATATCTGCATTGACAGTGACCTTAGGGTTCACCAGCCACAGCTGTGTGAGGCCACCACTCTCCTGGCTGCCCTGCATCTTCTGGAGAGGACAGCTGATGTCTCCGTGTACCTCAAAGTGCCCAACAAGTCAGTGGGGGTGGGGGTGGGGGTGGGGGTGGGGAGGTGGCCAAGCATCTGATGAGGCTCCCTTCCTCTCCCCGAGATGTGCACATACATAGATGTGCACATAGTGTGTCCATACTAAAGTGCTCCCAGAAAGAGAAGACAAGGGAGGCTGACATGTTCCCTGCCTTCTGGACTGGACCTGTTACCATGAGCCTTCCCGGAATCACTGAGATTCTAGAAGAGTCTATCTATGGTGCTGGAGTGCTAGAGAATGCCTGCCTCCTCTTCTGCCCTCTTTCCCCCTTGTTCAATACTCTAGAACAATGGTTCTCAACGTGTGGGTTTACACCCCTTTAGAGGTCACACATCAGATATCCTGCGTACCAGATATTTGCATTATGAGTTATAACAGTAGCAACATTGCAGTTTTAAAGTAGCAACAAAATGTTATGGTTGAGGGTCACCACAACATGAGGAACCGTATTAAAGGGTCACAGCCTTAGGAAAGCTGAGACAACGCTGGTCTCTGGGGTGATCTGCAGGTTCTAGCTCCCTGTGATCCCACATGGCCTCTGGTGGCTGGCTCTGTGTTGACCCTGGAAGCTCCTGGATGTCTCTTGATTATTTCTACACGCAGCAAGGGGCGTTCTGGCTGACGGGGCTGGGTGCCTTGAGGGGTGCTCCTCTGAGGAATGAGCTCTGGATGTCACTGTAACCCCTCTCAGGGCCAGGGAACAGGACACTCACCGACTCGGGTCAATGTGCAGAGGAGGAGGAGCATCGCCTTCCTCACCTTTTAGAGAAATTCGTTCTGCTCTAACAGGTTTGTTTTTGTCGAGAGTGAGGAGGCACATGGGTCCCTTGCCTTGGCCACATCAAGACCTGGAGGCCATTCCCTGAATCCCCTTCTGTGCAGCAAGATCTCTTTCCATAGAAGTCTATACCTGCCAGTCTGGCTTTAAACACTCATGTGGGCTGTGGTGTGAGCCGGGTGTGTGTGTGTGTGTGTGTGTGTGTGTGTGTGTGTGTGTGTGTGACTTTGCAATATGCTAGCTGTGGTGACTTCCCAGCTAAGAAGCAAGGCAATGTGACAAATGACCTCCACCTGACTAAAGGCCCAGGTGCCTTTAGTGCTACCTGAGCCTCCATCTACACTCTGGGGAGGCACAGGGCAACCAGACTAGGCATGGTGGCACCAAGGGAGTGATTAGAAAATGCAGGTGGCTTGGGTCTTAATAAACCACAATTACTAAGACACTAGAAATCCAGGTGTGTGTGTGTGTGTGTGTGTGTGTGTGTGTGTGTGTGTGTGTATTATAACAAATATAGTTCTATTTTTAAAAAAAGAACAACATGTTCAATGCTTAGGTATACACCAGCTACTGGGGTAAGGTCTCCACAGGCATGGGTCATTTCCCCATTAGGAAAGTGGCCAGTTCCATGTACTTGATTGAATATGCTTTCAACGAAGTTCATCTCCCTAAAATTCCGGAGGAGGTATAGTTCCTTTGAGGCCACAGCGCCAAGGAGATGTTAGTACTACACTCCTGGGTCCCTGCAACTCTGCTGCAAAAAACCAAAACCAAAACCAAACAACAACAACAAAAAAAACCAACCAAACAACAAACAAACAAACAAACAAAATCCCTCCTTCTATTAGAAAATATCTAGGCTTTGGTGAGTTCGGCTATGGCTATAGGAAAGAGATCAAGGAACCGTGAACCTTGCAGATGCCAGGCACTCTCCCTCGCTGCTCCGTAACAGCTTGTTTCTATTCCAAGCCTTTTGCACTGGGTTGAAAGTTACTAGGAAGTTTCTAAATGAGATCATTTCATAAGCAAACAGCCCGCAAGTCTTCAGCCCGGTGTTGAGTAAGCCTCCCGCAACTGCAACTAATGCCCGCCGGAGGCAGTCAACTTGTAACATTCCGGCTCAGGAGTGTGGAGGGTCTGTAGGCTGTGGACCCCACTACTTTCAGCTAGTGATAACACATTGTGGGCAGAAGGCAAGATGGAGCAAGGGCATCTGCCTCGTGGGGGCCATGGAACAAAAGAGGAAAAGGAAGAGCTGCCCCCCCCCCCAAGGCACGCCCTCTGCTCCCAAGAGCACTCACTGCCATCCCCAGCAGTTCCCATAGCAGGGGGCTGAGAAAGGCTGTGGAAGCCCGTCTTTCTTTGGGGAACATTTACTCAGCCACAGCAAGCAGGTGCCTTGGATTTGCTGTGAACTCTCGCCTTTTGCTCACGCTCTCAGACTAAGGCCTTACAACTCGAGTGGCTGATGGCAAAGGCTGCTCCCTGGATCTCTCAGCCCCAGATCAGCCAGGAGTTTAGAGCAGCCCTTAGCAGCTATTTCAAATTTATGTCAGGAGGAGTAATTAATGTTTCCTGTGAATTTATGAAGTAAAAAAAAAAAAAGCATGCCACCAAATCCCCAAATATGTAACATTTTTAAAAATGCACACACCCACTCACACTTAATTTATGTATGCTTGAAAAAGGAATGTGGGTCATTGCAGAAAAACAGAAGCAAGCATAAAGAAAAGATCTACCCACTGTGAGCACCAAGATCTGCCTCCTTCCAGTTTCTTCCTTGCCGTATATAAAAATTTAAATTTGTTTATAATCTTTTACGATTCAATTACATAGTTATAAGTAGAAATCACCATGTAATTAATTGTAATTATGTTGTATGTCTCATTTTGGGCTTCTGCTTTCAATTCCTTCACATCTTCCCATGAATATTTTCCTGTGGAAGCAGCATGGCATTACTTGTTCCCTGAGTGGCCGCCTGGAGAGGCACAAAGGAGAAACACTGGAGAAAGCCCCTAGCAAGCATCAGGAGCCTGGGAGGCCTAACAGATAGATTACTGGGATGTGACACTTGAGCCAAGGGAGCAGACCACACTAACCACAGCCTCTTGGATTCAGAGCAGACATCACTAATCACCCATAGACTCTTAAACTCAGAGCAGACATCACTAGGCAACCATAGCTCCCTTTCCTACCAAACCCAGACGGCCTAGGAACCTTTTTTCAGCTCCGTGCTCTAGACAGCCACGTGTTGTATCCCTGCACTGGTCCCCACCTTTGAAAATGTCACTTTTAAGTAGCTCCAATTCACAAGTTCCCCCTAGGACTGAGTTATCACTGCTCAGAACATGCATGCAGCCTCTAGCACACAATGAGTCCGCAGCTGGGTCTTTTGTGTTTTGCTAGGACCTTCGCTTAAAAGCCTGCATGGAACTAATGGGTTTGGGCTGTTGAAGTCAGGGTTTTGTGGTGTCCAGTGAACCAGACTCATCTCTGCTGCATGACTGGCAGCAGGGCAGTTTTAGACTAGTCCCTTCCAATTCCCCGGCCTTCAGGACATAAGAATGCCACCCTACTACATTCAAACCAACTGGAGGCTGCAGGTAATGAGCCCTGTGGTGACCATCACAATGTCTGACATTGTCCATTCCTCTGAGCATGGACTTCAGTAGAGCTCCCAGCACAAGGGTAATTACATTCCAAAGCGGGCTCACTCTGAAGTCATTCAGCTAGAAAATTACAAGCCATTGCAAGGACACACTTCCATCTGAGCGCGCACAGGCAAATCCAGCATCCAGCAGCCTCAAGTACCCAGCAGCTCCGTGCATTTTTACCACCACGTGACCTAGCATGCTGCCAGCATCTCTCATTGAACACTTAACTCACTCCTCCACCACAGCTTGTCTGCCTAATCTAGCCTGCTGAGCCTGCGGACTCTGCAAGGCTGATACCCCCACCCCACCCCACCCCCAATCCCCAGCTCTCCAGAGCCAGCCCCAGGAGGCCTGCAGTCAATTGGTATGCCTGCAAGCAGGGGCAGCAGAGAGCACCAGGCCACACAGTCTCAGGGGCACTGGAGGCTGGGTTACACTCATTCCCGCCACCATTGGCTGTGGAATCTGTCAACCTCATCTCCCCACCCACAGCAGTCTGGACCCTGCTTCCTTGGGGAGCACCCCATTGATTTCAGGGTGGCTCCCCACTGGGATCTTGGGGACAATCATCCTGATCCCTGCTGAGCCCTCCTCCTAGGTTTCTCATTACTTGTGGCTGTCCTGGAGAAGACCCAGGCACAGCCTCCAGCCTGGCTTCCTGCAAGCAAAGGAAACCCTTATGATAAACAAGAGCACTGTGTCTCCCAGCTCCCATTTTAGATTGTCCACTTGAACCAGCCCCTTCCAATTCCCAAGTCCTCATTTAGCTGTCCTAGGGTCAATCTGGATTATTCTGCACACTGCCTGCTTCCTGCGCTGAAAGGCTGGGAGTGGGTGATGGACCAGCCTGCATCCATCCTAGGCTTAAACTCATCTTATGGTAAAGGCAAACGAGGCTCATTCCTGTTTGCTCTTAGATGTGTTTCTCGAGGATTTGGCTATGCCGGGCTTGTAACCTTAACTACAAATGCTTCTCTAATTCCTGTTCTCGGAAATGGCAACAGTGTCTCTGTTTGAAAATGCTGTTATAACCATCTTGCATCCTTTGTTTCAAAAGGTTATTATAACCACCTGTTTTTGTTATGAGGACCTTATAATGACCAACTTGCTATGTTCTGCTCCTGTAACCCCACCTATTTGCCTGGCAGATCCCCATTTGGAAGCCCCCTACCCCTGAGCTATAAAAGCCTTGTCTTCCTCATGTCCAAGGCTGACCTCTTACATCCTGCTTTAGGGGGAGGCAGCCAGTGCTTACAAATAAAAAAAAAAGCTTGCTTAACTAACTGCTTGCTTTAATTAATTTGGCCACGATGATTTGGGTTCATGGCCTTTTTTTTTTCCCCTCCCATCTTTGGAATTAACATAGGGGCAAAAACCCAAGGCAAGAAGATGGAGTTTTAGGGGTTGGAGAGACAGTTCAGTGGTTAGGAGCATTTGACTGGTTTGGTTCCCAGGACCCACACGGTAGCCAACAATCATCTTTCACTCCAGCTCGAGAGGATCTGATGCTATCTTCTAGCCCCTGCAGACACTGCACACTTGTGGTACCCATATATACCTGCAGGCAGGCACACACTCATACACATTAAATACTTTTTTTTTTTTTTTGAAGCTAGAGACTTAGCACAATGCTTTTCTCCGAGCTTTGGCTCCTTATTAACATGTCTAAAACTTTACAGATACTCTAAAGCATTTCAGAATAGGAAAAACAACATCAGGATATAAAAATTCCTTTTTCCCTTTGACTGCAGAGACGATGAACCCAGGGTCCCATATGTGCCCGGCAAACGCTCTACCCACTCCAGCTCTCTGTTCACATTTTGAGACTAAGTCAGTCAGGATGGCCTTGAACTCGCTCTACAGCCCCACTAGATCTTGACCTCATGATCCTTCTACCTCAGCCTCAGGAGAAGCTAGGCTTACAGGTCTGTACCACCAGGCCCAGCTCAAGATTCCTTATCTATCCTAGGAGACTCAGTCTAGCCTCAGCCTTTATCTCTAACTACACACGGGTCTATGTTATACAGACTGGAAGGCCTGGGTGATTTCTCAACGTGAAACAGCTGTAAATTTCAAAAAGTACAAACAGTCCAGCTATCCTGCTTCAGTGATCAAGGTGCAGCAAACACCACCCTCCCTCCAGGTCAACTGAGGGAATGACACAGGCCCATGCACACAGGTGCCTCTTTGTCTCCAGCAGGAGCAGCTGGGGTCTGACTTCTGTGAAGCTTAATCATTTTCTCGATTTTCTTCAAAGTCTCTCTTAAGTATGTAGGTAGGTAATCGGATGTGTAGGGCTATCCGCATTTACACTGTCACACAGGCTTGTCACAAGGGCTGCTGAAGCCGGCGTCCTTTCACTGTGCTTTGCAATCTCATGTATACTGTTAGCACATCTTAAAACGTGGGGCAGCATTCACTCTTCAGAAATATCCTATGATTTCCCTCTCCACTCTTCCCTCTCGGGATGGACACACAGACCATGTCCAGTTGAGTGAGGTACAGGCCCAATGGCGGTAGACATTCTTTGTGCCTTCTGGCGATAAGGTTGGGACATGCTTAACATAAAAAAATCAAAATGAAGGTACTTGCTTGTGTTTAAAAACAAGGGTGTACAAGTAGGAGGTTATGAAAGAAGGCTTCTTAACACCTTGCCCGATAATGGCCATCCCGAAAGACTGCCAGAACTTTCATATCAGCTTGCATAGTGGACCGAGCAACCTCAGGTAAAACATATGTCTTCAAGGATTTATGCCTAGCAACCATTCATTCAGCCTGGGGCTGATGCCACATGGGTATTGGTCATTGTGACCAAGGATTATTGCTTTAAAACATCTAAAGTCATCCTCATTCTTATCTTAAAAACTTACCCTACCTCTGCCTCCTGGGACACCCACATGGCCTCACCAAAGTTCATTGTTCATCCCAAAGAAAATGCCAGTACCCTCCAGGTTGCTTTTCAGTTAAGGTGAGGCATAGCAGTATGGCCCCTGTTACTAGGTCCTGACAAACTGCTTTCTAAAGAGTACCAAGTGTGCACTGCCGCCTGCTGGGGTGAGTATTTGGTCACCCTCGGCATCAACACCCAGTGACAGTACACCTCCTGGTCTGATAGTAGCCCCCCATGAGGACGGTGCCACTTGAACTCCTAATTCTCTAGTTCTCAGTGAGGCTGTGCACTCGGGAGACTTCTGAGCCACACTGTCTAGCGTTGTATGTTCCCGTGTACCCAGGGCCTTGGCTTCATGTATCCTTTCCCTCCTGTGCTCAGTGAGCATCCACTCAATAGAGCAACACCCAAGGCTCAGGGTGACAACATTCCCTTCCATCTCTCCCCGACAGACCCTTGCCTCTGGCTTCCCATGCTCCTGGGATTTCTAGTACCCTTGTCTCTGGTTACCCTGGCTGTACATCTCCATATTCCTCTTCCTCTTCAATCCTCATTTCTGCTGTACAGGGCAATAACTGGTCTAGAGCAGCCGCTCGGTGTGTTCCCTGACTGATCCAATCAGGTTTTGAGAGAGAGAAAAAAGTCTCTCCCAGCAGAGAACAGCTCAAGTAGAAGGTATAAATTTAGGTAGCGTGTCAGGCTTGGACACTTTCCCAGGTCCTCATCAACTTGACACCCACAGTGAATTCTTGGGCTGCCCTGGAATGGACAGTATGCCTCCTTGGATCCTGTCTTAGGCTTTTAGCTCTCTGCTGTGCTTTGAACCCCAAGTCCTGCACCCCCAAGTGCTCAGCCTGGACGGTGCCTTGTTCAGTCTGTCCTTGCACAGCCTAGACTTGAGTCTCAGGACTTCCTCAACATGAAGCTCTTCCCCAGGTCCTCTCAGCTCTTGGATTTGTTCCTTCAATCATCCTGTTAACCCCCCATCCCTTTTCACCTGAGCTCAGAGCAGCCTCCTAACTCTAACCCTTCCCTGCCTCTCCAACTCAAACCCACAACGCCAGCTCCCCCACTCAGCAGACAGCCAGGCACGGCCAGCACTCTGCTATGGCTCTGCCGCAGCCCTCTCCCACCAAGCCTGTCCTTCCAACCCTCACCCACATAGAAACCTCGCATCTCAGAAGGTCCTGCCACTTGCAAACCTAGATTCCTCAGCCACTGAGACCCTTCGAGGGGAATGGAGGGGGCTAGTGGGATAAGGAGCTCATAACAAGCACAGCTCGTGGGCAGTGTGTCCTTGCTGAAGGGCGTCAGAAACTCAGGATAGAGCAGGCAGGAGGCAAGATATGGAGGACCAGAAATTCTCCTGGTGGGCTAAGCACTCCAGGGGCAGGTGGAGCCTCCTGCCTGTTGCCCCCACGTCTACAGACTCAGGACTCAGCAAATTCTTGGGATGTCATAGAATGGGCAGTGGAATTGTCAGGGACCACAAGCTCCGAACAAGCCAGAGGGGAGAGAAACCAAAGCCAGAGAGCTTCCTCATCTTAGGACCAACTCATCACCCCAGTAGATACACCCATAGCCTAGGACCAGTCAAATCCCCTCACTGTACACATTGTGGAGTACCTGACTCAGGCAACCCAGGAAGGAAAAGCGTTGTCTAGTTCACAGATTTGGAGTCTAAAGATCAAACGGCATGGTGCAAGCTTCGTATCCCATGTTGGAGGAGAGTGATGTTGGCAGAGGAACCTGGAGATTGGATCTCAAGCCAGAAAACAAAGAGATGGGTGTGGCTGGGGCTCGCCCCTTTTACCTCTTTCTTCTGAGAAAACTCAAGGGGTCCCGTGAGAACTAGAGCACACCCTCAGTGGCTTAACTCTTCCTACACTACCATCCTGAGCACCGAGTCTTCAACATGCAGACCTCTGGGATGGATACAACCAAACAGAGTAGCCCCTCTCACACAAACCACTTCCGCACCAACTTTATAGATAGGGCACCGTGGATCAAGGAGGAGAGGACCCGCCATTAGGCCTAGGGGTTGGAACCAGAATCTGGATCTGCCTAGTCTTGACTTGGCGCTTTGACTGTTCCGCTACAGGACCTGAGAGATTTGCCTGGTTCTTACCCATGCCCAGGGCTCTCTGCACCTGCCCTCCCACCCCTTGGGCTGAGAGTTTAGCTGAGGGATGTAAATGTGTAAGTAGCATTTTTCCCCCCAGCGGTATGTGACCATAGATCTATGCCTCAAGCCCTTTTACAGTGAGGCATGTACAAATAAGCAATGATCAAAATCCATAAGCCAGCTCTGTCCAGACTCAATGTCGTCCCGCCTCCCTACCATATCACTGACCCCGCTCACCCCAGAGGTACTACATAGGAAAGTCTTTTGGTATTTATTACGTGAACACGTGCCCACATACAGACACAAGAATGGTGAATTCACGCAGCACCTTCCTGGTGGCAGACCTGTATTAAGTCACCAAAGAGGAGAGGGCCCTTTGCGTAGCTGCCCCAAGCCTCAATCCTCCTTTCTCCCACTTTATATAGTGTGCTTTTCAGAGAGACGTCTCTAGCCTCCTCTGCCGCCACGTGTGACCTTAGGATTGCTCGTTGCCAAGGGAATGTGTGTGGAAAGGACAGCAAGGTTTTCATGTTCCTTGCTTCTGTGTTGCCTGGGACCTGTTCGTTCTTCTTTACCATGGTTAAGAGGTTAAGAAGTCATTAGGTCACACCATAAGGAATTGTGAGGCAACACAACAGAAGGAAACGAGGTCCTGCGCAAGTGTGTGAGACAGAACTTCAACAGTTCACCTCCAGACTGAGAGAGCCATCAACCACCACTCGCTGAAGCCACCATGTCGTGAGGTCTTACTACAGTACTAACTTGCCAGCACACTAATGCAAAGCACACTAGTCATTTCCCTCTGGTGTGGACCGGGGTTCAAATCCTGCGTCACTTGCTCCCTAACTCTATGACAATCACAAGTGATTGACCCTCTCTGTTACCTTACACAGGACAGGAGGGTGACAGGGAACACTGCGCTGGGAACTCTGAGACAGGAAGTGCAGCCTCAGTGTCCCTGTTGATGAAGCCCTGACCCCATTTGTTGTTCTTCCTGAGCCAGAGGAAACGGCTGGTCACATGTGGTGAGTGACATGGCTTGCAGCACAGCTGGCCTCATCATCCCTTTATCTGTTCCAGTGCAAACCACCATCACTTCTGGGGGTGGATGCTACCTGCAGATGGGTCTGGGAATCAGTGAGGGCTTGGCTTTACCCTGAGGGGCCTGAGAACTGTGGCTAAGAAATCCCTGAGAAACTGGAGCTCATCAGACCCTTACTGGCCTCTGATGATGAAGAGAAGAGGTGAGGATAGTCGAGGGAAGAGGAGGGCGGGTGGGGATGGGGAGGCACTGAACTTGGAACATGGTTTGTCTCCTGGAATCTTATGTGTATTGTGTAACAGCTTCCTCTGAGATTAAAACACTACATCCTGCAGCAAACGCCTTAAGGAAGAAGGCAAACAACTCAAGACAGCTTCAGGAAGTCCCTGAAACTGACCAGATTTCACTAGGCTCCTCCCTGTCCGAGAAAGCAATAAAAGCTAGGAGTTCCCCTCAGACTGAAGGAAGTTCTCAGAAGAGGAAAGCGGCAATGATTCTTGAGACCAGACCAGCTGCCTGGAAGAGGCTTAGACCAACTGAGGCACCCAGAAAAGGATACTTTCCAAGCTGCTTGCATGCTGGGCAGTGTGCTCCAGGTTCCCAGATCTGTGAGCTGTCACTACACTGGGGTGGGCTTTGGTGAGGAAGCTGCCTTTGAGCCATTTCTTCTCCTGTAAGTCACCTCTCACCCATACTCCTGTAAGTAATCCCAGCAAAACTCATTGGTCCACCAAACTGAACTTCAGTGGTATCTGTGCTTTGGCTTGTCATGAGATCCCTGCCTGGGGTGAGTAAGTTGTGTGCCTCCTCAGAAAAAGTTTTGTCACATAGCCCTGTGGGACCTTCATTGCCACAGCGAGGTGCTGACTGAGAGGGTGGACACAGCTCGATGCTGGTGCAGTTAGAGGAAGGAGGGAGGGGATTAGGTTAGCCCTGGTCCCTGGGGTGGAATGACTCAAGCTTAGATGTGGTGCTCCCGGGCTCTGACACAAAGCCCGCAGCAAATGCAGCCCTTGACCCCCGGCCTGGAGTCATGAGCCAAGACCAGCCTCCTGTTTAATAAGGTTTGCAGCACGCAGGACTGTGGGAGTAGCCATAGCCACAGACTACTACTGCAGTTAACGAAAAAGGGTCAAGTTCAAGTGCAGGCAAGGTTTCCTGAAGCAACTATTGCCTCTTTAAAAGATAGGAAAAAAAAACCCATATATATATGATGTATCTTAAGTACAATATATACTACAGCAAACACATTTTCTCTTCTTTTCTTTTTTCTTTTCTTTTCTTCTTTTCCTTTCATTTGTTTTCTTTCTTTCTTTCTCCCTCCTTTCTTCCTTCCTTTCTTCCTTCCTTCCTTCCTTCGTTTCTTTGTTTCTTTCTTTCTTCCTTTCTTTCTTTCAAGACAGAGTTTCTCTGTGTAGCCCTGCGTAGTCCTGAAACCCAATCTGTAGACCAGGCTGGTTTCTCAGAGATCTGCCTGCTTCTGCCTACTGAGTGCTGGGATTAAGGGTGTGTGCCACCACCACCCAGCAAAAGAATTTTCCAATTATATATAAATATATTTATTTTCCTAGAGGAAGTGAAGCCTCGGGCAGTGACCAGAGGGCTGCTTTGGCTACAACTGTGACCTGACACAATGACCAGGAGGACCCATGCGTGTCACCAGCCTGAGGGCTGGGGATGTGCCTCCAGGGTAGCACGCTTTGCCTAGCACGCTGAGGCGCTGGCTTCTGTGCTTATGACTGAAAGAGGGGAGGAAAGAGCCACTGAGAACTTTGATCGGGAACTGGCTTAGGCTCTGAGGCCCTGTTTGAGTGCGATAAGGATCTTACTGTGTGGAATGCTGGACAGAGTGAGAAGGGTGTTAGCAAGCTGAGTGTCCTGGGGTACAAGGACATCATGTCCTGTCCCCAGAACCAGAACTGCTTCCTAGAGTAGCAGAGACACAGATGGTGCCAAGACACAGAAGTGAGTTCTGCTGTCCTGTGACGGTGGCTGGATGTGACCTTTCAAACAGTGATGGGCCAGAAGCACTAGCAGAGAGGATATAAATGCAGTTCCCCACAAGGAGATTACAAATGTCCCCACTTGCTTTGAACACTATACAACATATACATGTGTCACAAGACATGCAGTTCCCCACAAGGAGATTACAAATGTCCCCACTTGCTTTGAACACTATACAACATATACATGTGTCACAAGACATCCCACAAATACTATAGTTTTCATTTTTTAATGTCTTAAAACTTAGAAAAATAGAAATGGCAAAAAAGAATTGAAGAGATACAGCCGTGTGTCATTTTATATAAGATGGTCTGAGACAGACCACGGACATGATGGTGTCCATAAGGTGACCTCACTCGGTCCTGCCATAGCCATTTCTCTTGTGTGTAAGTACCCATGACATCTGCAGGATGAAACCAACAAACAGGTACGTCTCAGAGCATGTTCCCTCGGCTAGGCACCACATGAAGGTACCAGGTCTGAGAGTTTGATCAGAGACATGTCTCTCCCTCCAGGGTCTAACTAGTTACTGCCAGTAGAATGCAAAGGGCAGTGAACAGCAGAGAGTGCTGGGGCCCAGGGTGCTATCATATGGAGAGGAAATGACATCCGGGTTCCCTCATTAAGCTTAATTATCCTCTCCACATTTCTTTCCTCCTGTAATCTCTGAGAGGTGCTGAAAACACGTCAGTCCCACTGAAGGGGGATTGGTAATTGCCTTCTATAAACCAGGGTAGGAACTTCTTTAGAAACGATTACTCTTCCAACACCAGGCGCGTGCGCGTGTCTCCTGCCTCAAACCCACTCGATATGTTTGGGGGATGCAACTTCTGGGAGTGGCCTGTTTCCACAGAGAGTGGCTCTGTACGGATGGAGCTCGGCGACCAGACCCCTCATTAGCATGTGGAATCTCTTCAGAGGGCTCACCAGGGCCCTGGCTGGCTCCAGAAAGGATCCGATGCCAAAGGGCTCCTCGGAGCCGCGTCCAGATCAATATTGGGAACTGGCCTTCTGGGAAATCACTAATGGGCTGTGGGAAACCACGTGGTGCATTAATGAAGAGCTTCACAGCTGTCCTAGGATCTAGGGAAAGGATAGCCAGAGGCCAGGTGTTGGTGGGACCCACCAGCTCCCAGGCCCTTACAGCTCCTTCCCAAGCCAAGCCTTCTTTCTGCTGCACGGTGGCAGGAGAGGGGCTGTCCTCTCTCCTCTTCTAAAGGTAGCTGCCCATCTCCAGGCTTGGAACAAGGGGTGCCCTGGGTTGGCTGTACCTCATTCTCCTCAGACACCAGCCAAGCCTGGCAGCAAACCACGGCTGATGTGTAGTGTATCTGAGACACTCCAGCCGTGTTACATACTACACAGGAAGAGAACAACACACTCACACGGAAGGCAGCTTTTGAACGGAGAGAGCTGTATGAAGCAAAACAGAATCTGGACCAGGGGCTCAATTCTTTGGGGGCGGCACTGAGCTCGCCACTTTGTCTAACCCATGTGACTAATCTGTGCTCACAGAACACCATCTCTCGGCCTACATGATGCCCGCAGCGGGCTGTATTTTGGTGTGACATTCAATGATATTGCAATACAGCAGGGGCATGTTGTTTAGGGCCAGATTCACCTTATGCTTAGCCTCTTGGAAAGAGGGCATTAGGTGGGTGTGAACCCCCAGGATGTGAGGCTTAGGGGGAGTCTCACACAAGTCCCTGTACAGAGCTGAAAGTCAGCTCCATGGCTTCCTTTGTTCCCGTGGCCACTTATTTACGGCAACTGTCCTTCTCACATCCTGCATTAGAATGTAGTTTATTTTCAAGATTTATTTTTAGTAACTTAAACTACATGCATATGTGGGGGTAGAGGACATGAGATCCCCTGACGATGAAGTCACAGAGAGTTGTGTACAGTCCCTTATGGGTGCTTGGGATTGGAACTCTGTCCTGCAAGTGCTCCTACCACTAAGACATCTCTCTAGCCCTATTATTTCTTTGAAAAATAGATTTAAAGAGCAAAAAGGGAGAGAAAAAGTATATATAAATAAGCGAAGAAGAAAAGCACAGAGTTCGAAACAGCTATCACAAGAATCGCAAACAGGCAGGTGAGTGCAGAGGTCAGAGCAATGTCCACGTGGAACCATGTGACACAATGCTGGAGCTAAGTGGCTGGAAGGGAGTCAAGCCTCCAAAGTGACCTTAGCCGGACAAGGAGCCAGAAAGCATCATTGCCAATGGACTTCAAGGCCTGCAACATCCCAGGGCCTGGCTTAGCTCTGGCCAACAGGTTCCTATCCAGAGCTCAAACGTCACTTCTGCTCAAAGCTCACCTGGCTACCACAGTGGCTACCACAGTGGCCAGCTGGCCCTCTCTTCCTCTGCTCACTGACCCCTGTCTCAGGGCACTCTCTCAGTTGCTTGCTAAATGCCACCTCCCTGAGGGACAGCTCTCTTCTTCTGCGGCAGTCACCTGTGTGTATTTCCAATTTCCATAGGTACATGAGCAAGCCAGGGTCCACTCCTCCCCGCCCCCATCACTGCACCAATGCCAGGGGTGGATCTAGTTCGTTTTAGGAAAGCTGCCCAACTTCTCAGAGCGTGGAGCATGCACATCATTGTCTGAGCCAGTAACTTTTGTAATGGATACATCTGTAAAACATACAGGCATAAAATATAGGGGCGGTTTAACTGGCAGCCGAGGCGTAAACCCGCCCCAGAGAAGCAGGGGGAGGAAGAGCCTCGGTAAGAGGAAGAAGTGGCAGCAGTTGGGCCAAGTTGGGAAGGGGTGGGTTGGAGTCCCTGGGTACCTTGGCCCCTGGGGGCCACCCCATCTCCCAATGAGGACAAATCACCCAACACAGAGCTCAAGGGACCACTGTGGAGGGCGGGCCTGTGCAACCCAGCAACCGCATGCGACTGTTTCCTGAAGGTTTCGCAGGGAGACTGGCTTAGAGCACAGAAGCAGCACAACTCGGAACCAGGATACCAGGAAACAGCAGGTAGGGCTACTGAGCCTGAGCTCTTTCTTCAGCAGGAGGCTCCCTATAAGAAGGTTCTGGGCTTCATCTTATGTAATTTTTTTTTCCTGGAAGGAAAACAGCATGAACTCCCCAAGGCTGCAGATGGCTCCAAGTTCTGGGTGGTGAAATGCCAAGCGGATGGCAGCGAGCAATTAGGAATTTATGGAGCATGCAGGAGAGGTGGGGAAAATGTCCCCATCTAGACAAGTGATGGAGCCTCTGAGCTCAGCTGTGACCTAAATGGGCAGCTGCATTAGGCTGGCATCGGGGAAGCAGATGCTGGATTTGGACACCCATGCAGGGTGGACAGAGCATGGACAACAAGCTGTCTAAACCTGCCATTCCTCAGAGTGGGACCTCAACCACCACGCCCTTCCAAGCCCCAGCCTTCTGATCTATAAAATGGGACTGGAGGACCATAACTAGAGAGGTGGCTCAGCAGTTAAGAGCACTGGCTGCTCTCCCAGAGAATTCAGGCTTGAGTCCTAGCAACCCCAAGTTGGCTCACATCTCCAGGGGGCTTGAACCCTCTTCTAGGTTCTGCAGGCATGACACACGTGCTCTCCCATGAGCACATGCATACACACAAACACATATACATGCACGCACACACATACATACACGCATGCACAAACACACACACACACACACACACCAAGACCCAATAAATACTCAGTGGCACAGCACGCACTGGCCTCTGTGTAGCTTGTGTCATTTTGCCAAAACTAACGCAGGCTTAAATAAAAACTGATTACAGACGGAGCCCAAGAAGGACATTTATTCAAGGAACACATGCCTTCTGAACCTCTCTGACATAAATCATGGAGGTCTCTGAAGTTGTTATCTCAGTAGAGACACCTTGGCTATGTTTACCACTCGTGAGCACTGCATCAGATAGGCAGGCAGGGTATGAGTGAGAGACTGCCAAGCACCCTCCTCTGTGATACTCTACAGCCTCTCAGGGTATCCTGAGATCCCAGATCAGGGTGCCTAGCTTAGAGCTCAGATCCCAGCATGGACACCACTGGTTGTCTATATCTGCCTTTCTCTTGGCTGAGGGCTCTTGGAAGGCCTTTAAGGTTTCTACATTCCCAAGTCCCAAGCACAAGGTGTGTCTTATAGTGGGTGGTCAAGAAATCTCTGTTATAACCTGAAGCATTTGTTGGTGGCAAACATGCACATCCATCCACCTCTGGCTAGCATTAAAACGGCTGCTGGAGTTCACTGAGGCTTGTGCTGGGGGAAATGTCCAGCGTAAAGTATCTAAAACAGTCGTGGCTAGACACTGGCTTCCAGAGACAGGGCTGTACTGAGGCGGCAGCAGCCATGGTCTCCATGTGGCTTCCTCAAAGTGTCAAGTGGTAGTAGCAGAAGCAGCAGCAGTGAGCAGATGCCTGGAGGGTCCCAGAGAGCAGCTGGGTCAGAAATAACAGGAGCAGAGACAGAGGCAACAAAGACAGCCAAGAATGGCGGATGCAGAAGGAAGGTAAGAGAAGGCAGAGAGCTGAAAAGCATTCTGACCAGCCAGCTGCTGTCACAGCCATCCAACTGGCTCACTACTATCTGTTGATGGCACTCCAGCTGAGGCATCTGGCCATCAGATAAGGGTCTAACAGTCACCAATGACAGAGTCGAAACTGTTTCAGCTGCCAACATCTCAGCTTAAAGAACACAGATATTAAAGGGATGCTTATCGCAGAGGCTAATTGCTAACATTGACGGAGTTTGATGGTATTTCACAGTACTTTACTCATAAGCAAACACCCTCGGAGAGACTTAGGTTGGTTTATCTGTCTCAGATGGACAAATGGCCTGAGGGATGGATTGAGGGTGGGTGGCCAGTATACAGATGGAGGCTGACAGCTACCTGGGCATCTCCTCCATTCATGTCCTGCTGTTCAGGGACCCATTGACACTAAGCACCTCACTGTCTTCTGAGAGGCCCTAAATCACTTGGGAAGAGTCACCCAAAGGATGCTGTGACCAGCCACCCTATCAGTCTTGCCGACACTGCCTGCTTTGTAGCTAAGGACACTGCGGATGTGCCAGGCCGGCTGCTGGCCCACAGGGTGCCATGTTTGGATAGCTCCCTGGTTCCTAGTGACATTCTCTCCTGCCACTCTACCTCCTGGTTTGGCTTTATCCAGCACATGCTCTGGATGTTGGCTCTACTGAGGTTTTGGTAGTAAAATCTCTGCTTTTTTGTCTGCATTTGCTTCCACCGAAAGCCTCAAAGGTCTGCCCAACACCCCATAAGGCACACAAGCCCATCACTGCCTCCAGCCCTCCCTTCATCCTCACCCGGCCTTCTGATTCCATCCAGACCCTAGTGGAGCACACATCCCCTTTCGCTCTGATCCCAGCGTCCTTCAGACCGGCTCTCCTACAATGCTTCCCCAAGCCTCCCTCTATAGTGGTCCTTTGGTAAAATGTTAGAAATACAGAGAAAAAAAAAATCCAAAAATCAGAATGAAAATTACCCATCAAAATTCCACACCCCAGAGCCGACCATCTTTGCATTCCCAGCCCTCCCAGCCCGTATTTAAAGCAGGGCTACTGTCTTAGATGCCCCAGGGAAGCATGGGTGGAGGAGCCACTTTCCCTATGTAGTGCTCAGGGGAGAGGCCTCTGTGGGTCCGATGTCAGCCATGGGTTTTTGAGCTGCCTGTTATCAGATGAGGCTGGTGGCCCCTGCTTTCTCAGGTTTTTGGTCTTTTCAATCTTGAAAAGTTACCAGATTTGGTCAAATATGATGACTGAAGAGTTTGTTTCAGGAAGTTAATCTTTGTAGATATTAACTTGCATACCACAGATTTTTGTGTGCTTACTATTTTTCAGTGTCACTGGATGCAGTTTGCTGGGTTTTAAAGGTATATTATTATTATTATTATTATTAGTTGTTGTTGTTGTTACTGTGTGGGCATGCATTCATGCTGTGGCACATGTGTGGAGGTCAAGAGACTAACTCTACAGAGTTAGCTCTCTCCTTTGCACGTTTACGTAGGTTCCAGGGATTGAACTCAGGTCATCAAGCTTGCACGGCAAGCACCTTTACCTGCCGAGCCATCTTGTTGGCCCATCAATTTTCTGGTTTCCTTAAGGATTTTTTTTTTCTATTTTCATATGAAATGTTGATTTACTTTTCTTTCCAGGTGATGTATCTAATGTCGATCCTAACTCCTGGGAGAGAGTTGGGGAAATTTCCTCTCCAGTTTTGGTTGGTGCTGGCTTCCTTTTCCGGTTTAGGACGGTCTGGGAAGGAGCGGCACTTCTTCATGTGTCTGTTGATTACAACAGTGAAGCCATTCGGGTCTGGGCTTTTCTTGGGGGTGGGGGATAGATTTGATTGGCGGGGATAAGAATCTCTGACTTGTTATAAGCCCACCGAGGTTTCCTGTTTACTTTTGATCAGTTTGGTAATTCCCATCTTCCTAAAACTGTCCCCATCTTTTGGCCTAGCTTATCTAATTTATTGTTCTACTCTTTTGTAATTCTCTTCATTTCTGAAAAAAAAAAAAAAAAAAAAAACCACTTGGTAGTAATGTCCCCTCTCTCATTCCTGGTTCTATTATTTAAGTTTTCTCTATTTTGTTTTTTTTTTTTTTGTCCATTTAACTTTTTGTCATTAACATTTTGTTTGTTGATGGTTTCAAATAGCCAATTTTGGATTTCTTTTCCCTCTTTCTCTTTGGTTTCATTATTTTCTGACACAATCTTACTGTTTCCCTCCTCTTCCTCCTTTAGGTTTGGCTTGTTCTTTGCCCAGTGTCTTAAGATAGAATTTCAGCCATGAGTCTCTGGTAAGTCTCTGTAAGTGACAAGGAGAGAGAAGAGAGACACAGGAACATAGACCTACTAAGGCTCAGGCTCCATGTCGGCGTGGCTCTGAAGCCCTGTGGCTCATTCAACAACCCTGTAGATGCCTCAGCGTCTCCCTCCCTTACAAAGTCAGAAGCCTCCTCAAGAGTCTCTCCACACTTCCTGGCTCCTATGACTGTTAGCTCCATCCTGTCACAGGTGACATGACTCTCAACACCCAGCTCTGCTCTCTTGAGGTAGGACCCTTCCCAATTAGGCCTTCCCCCTCCTAGTCCCAAGATGGCTGCTAAGATGTCAAGCTAGTAGAGTCTCCTCCCCAGAGCTGGTTGTCTCACCAAATGGCTGCCTCACACAGGAGACTTGCCTGTCCCGGAACCAACCGCCATGGGCTAGGAAATAGCAAAATTGGAAGGCCAATTCTGTTACACGATGGAGCTCTGAGCAGCCTGGGTGAAGGCTCCCAGGGACACACAGGCTGGAAGCAGAGAAGAGATGCCCTTTTGATGTCAGGCACCTTAGTGTCTGTGCTCAGCTTCTAACACGTGCCCAGTGTGCCCTCCCCCTCCTTGCTCATGCTCCGGAGTGTGCTTGGACACTTCAAACTCCAGCAGCCCAAATGCTCCCCACACTCCTACATTGCTTGGCTCTACCAGGCCCAAAGTGTCAGAACCCAGTGTGGCAGAGATGAACAGCCGCTTGCCTCATGTGGATCAGCTTATCCATGAGAGGCTGAGGGTTCCCGGCCTCTCCCTACTCTATACAACACATCACTCTTGTCCTGTTGTGACTGTCGGATGGGTGCTGCAGCCTTGAGTGGTATGACCCATCCTGGAGACAAGAAGGAAGACTGTGTCTGGGAACCCTCCAGAACATTCTGTCTTGTCAGCCATCAGTGAGCCTGACCACCAACGTTGGCTGCAGACAACACTGGGGAAGACAAAGAGAATTTATGTCTTATTAAGAGCAACCCTGAGCCCCGCACATCCCTGGGGCTGAAAATAAGCCAGAAGGGGTGGGGAAACCCCAGGATGGCCAAGCCAGGGCCTCACTCTCTAGAGACAGGGGTGACTTCTGGAATGCTCCCAACTACTGCCTGCCACTGCCCTTGTCTTGGACTGAGACAGCACAGCAAGGGACAGCCCCACAGGCTGGGGTTTTCCCCAGGGTCCCCCAGAGAAGCACAGATGTGGAAAGGCAGGCTGCTCATCCAAGTCTAAAAACTCAGCCATATGGAGCTGGGAAGATCCTTCCCGTCGCTTTGAACGTACGGCGCCATCCGCAACTACCAACCTCAAGTGCCCTGAGACTCTGACAGCTTCCACCCAGGTCCACACACCAGGCCCAAATCACTGCACACGTTAAACAGGCTGTTAAAATTAAGCAGAATGAACCAAATGTGCAGGGGTGTGGGACACAGCGAGAAGGCTGCCTTCTGTACTCAGGGGGCGGTGGCCTCCGAGAAGCCAGCCCCGCCCACACCTTGATCTAGGACTGCCAAGCTCCAAAACTGTCAGGAAATCAATTTCAATTTTTAAAGCCAACCGTCTGTGGCATTTTGTTAGAGGTATCCATGCACACAAATACATCAGCTGTTCCTATCTGTGCACCCCCCTCCACAAAAAAAAAAAAAAAAAAAAAAAAATCACTCACTCCATGTTTACCTGCCACATAGTAGGGCTCATTTCCAAAGTGCTTTTCAGTTCAGAGGTTCCCATTTCTCTTCCCACCTCCATGACAATACAAAAGTGGTTCCTTTTTTTACTCTAAGACCCAGATGAAACCTACCTGAGTTTCTCCCTCAAGCCCCAACACAGAATCCTAACTCTTCCTAGCAGACTCCCCAGCGGCCTGGCGCTGTCTCCCTGACCACCATGGCATCTCCACAGAGAAACTCGACACAGGGGAGGTGCCTGGAGAAAGCTGTGCCATAGAAGAGGATGGTCCAGTGTGTTTGTGGACCCTCCCCTGCTCTCCTGCAAGGTACAGTTACATGCGAAGTCTACCCTCCTGTTAAAATAGGGCAGCAAAGTCCACCCCCAGGTCCTGCTATTCACCTGGCTCCCAGGCAGGAATGGAAAGCAGCTATAATCTGCATCTACACACACACACACACACACACACACACACACACACACACACACACTGCAGTCTTCCCAGGCAGCGGCCCACATCACAGCAAGGTTGGTCAAGGGCTACTACCTAGTGCAGGGCTCTTCTCGATGTCCCCACTCCTGAAACGACACCCATGGTCTATCCCTTCTGAGTACAATGCTTCCTGTTCTAAAACTCAATGGCCTTGGAAGCTCTAGGAATGGCCAGTCATCCCACTGAGAACACAGGGAGGTGGACTCATGAGTTTTAACAAACACTTTGATGTCCTAATGTGTTCCAGGAGTGGGGGAGGACACTGGAGAAGATGGAGCAAGCATGTGAGATGAATCCTGCCCTAGAGCGGCTCATGAGTGATGAACTCTGGGCTCTCTGTGATGCTCACCATGGCTCTGGGCTCTCACAGGCCCACAGCTGCTGGGCCATGCAACCCTGCATGGAAACCAGGATAAGCCAGAGTAAACCTTTTCCTTCTTTTAATTTGACTTGTCTCAGATATAGGACACAGTTCCAGGAAGCTGGCTTACAGACCCCTAAAATTCTGTTATCCCCAGAACAAGTCTAAGCTAGGTTGAAGGATAAGGCCAGACGGAGAAGCACTGTGGTGATCCTACCACAGCCTCCAACTGCTGGGCTGGTGGGTAAAGCCATCTGCGACCAGCAAGCACCTTCACAGCCTGCCCTACTCACAGGCCAGCCACTACAACAGATCTCAAAGGTCTAGCCAAGGACAACAGACACCTGCCAGGTGGAGCCCTCACAGACCAACAACCCCCAACCATTCACTGAGTCACGGCAACAGAACATTAGCAAAGATGCTTGTTGACACTCTGCCCACTCAAGACCTAGTGAATGCCACCATAGGTGACAGCCTCACCTCACCCCACGCATTGCCAGCATTTCCACATGATGAAGGAGAAAGACACAGATGTAGACTGAGCGTGTGTAACACCGGGACCACTGAAAACCAGTCCCATCAGTGCTACACCGAACTGCTACACGTGGTCCTCTGGAGCTGTCCCGCTCTCCTTCCAGACAAGAAAGAAGTATTGAGAGATCACACAGTACCCCACACGTGGGTCAAATAATCACAACAGTGATGAATAAAAACAACATACAGATGCTGGCCACATGCTCTTGGTAGGAATATACATTAGTGTGGCCAGTAGAAGATGAGGGGGGCATCCATCCACAAGACACCAGAAACAGAACTACTACATGACCCATCTGTAGACCATCCCTAGGTATGTCCCTGCAAAAGAAGAAATCGGTACAGCAGAGAGAGACTCATAGCAAGCTCTTGTTCACTGAGTAGAATGGATGGGTAAAGAAGATATAGTGAATATTACCCAGCCATGAAAAGGGACGGAACGGTACCATCTGTGGCAATGTGGATGGAACTGTGGGACGCCGTGTTAGATGAACTGAGCCAGGCACAGACAGCCATGTACTGAATGCTCCCACTCACATGTGGAAGCCAGGAAGCTTACTCCACAAAATCACTGGATGGTATCATGAGAAGCAAGCAGGGGATGCAGAGAGCAAGGGAGAAGGCACCGACCGGAGAGGAGTCAGCACCAAGGTTCTTCAGCACCTAGACTATCTTATAAAGACTCACAGGAGAACAGTCATGACTGTAGTGTCTCTAGGTCTGTAACCAGTGCCGCGAGGCAGAGGAAAGTGGAGGATGATGGGAGGCAAATGTCCACAGTCAGCGGCCTGTGAACAGCCTGGGAAACTGGCCTGCTTTGAGGAGGGAACTTCAGCCAGAGGCTATGGATGGCCAACAACACAGTTTCTTCATTTCCTCCACCTTCCACAAACTCCACCCCCTAGTCCGACTTCACTTTCCTCTGCTATGATAACCATCAGGACCGAAGGCTACTTGAGCAAAAGTGGGCTTAGGTTAAGGCTCACAACTCTCAGGCCACCCTCCATCGCTGAGGGAAGCCAGGGCAGGAGCCTGGAAGCAGGAACCGAAAGCAAAGGCCATGGAGGGGTGCTGCTTACTGGCTTGCTCCCCATGGCTTGCTCAGTTTACTTTCTTATACCATCCAGAACCACCTACCCTGGGAGAAGCACCAGGGTGGGCTGGGACCAGTCAGTAACCAAGAAAACACCTCAAAGACTTGCTTCCAGGCCAATACTAGGAAGGTATGTCTCAAGTGCGGTTCCCTCGTCCCTGGTGACCCAGTTTTTATTGACAGCGAACCAGCACACCCTGTAACTCTCCAGCAGTCTCCTGGAAGTCCCCTCGCCTGTGATTATAAAGACATTCCATGCTCAAATCTGCGCTTCCCCAACTTTTAGGTCCTCCTCTTCTTTCTTCCATTTCCTTCTGTATTTCATCCCTCTCTCCCTCCCACCCTTTCCTTCCTTCCCTGTCTCTTCCTTCCCTCCTGCTTGCTTTCCCTTCCGCCCTTCCTGCATGCTGACAATGCTAAGATCAAACATAAAGAATCTAGTGTGGACCTCACCTCTCTCCTCATTGAGCCCACAAGGATTTGGTAAATGAGACTAGAACCGGGCGGCCAGCAGCACCAAGGGACTGGTAGGCCTAGCAGGAGAGCCTGCGGCACCTGGCTCTTTATGAAGCCCTCAGACACACAGAGCAGTGTTTCACCCATGAGCATTCCGGGCCCGCCCTGCCCCGCCCGCACACTAACATGGCTCTGAGAACTGAAAAGAGCCTCCTCCCAACAGGAACCTTGGATGACTCTAAAATGTGGGTCAAGGGTCATCTTGTAATCTCAGCTGTGAAAACTTGCACCACTAAAGACCATTTTGCCTCTTTACACAAAGACATCAAGAGCCTGGGTCACTGGCATGGTCAGAGTGCCCCTGGGATTGAGAGCCGAACCTAAAGGTGCCGACAGACGGTGGTGGACAAGGCTTCCATTCACAAAGGGGCTTATTTTGCTACCTGCCCTCTCAGACTCCATCGGCAAACAAAGCCAGATTTGTATCTGCAGAACATTCTTAGAGCCACCGGGGGAATTTATCCCTTAAGGAAGCGGTTGGAAAAACCAACCTCAGCACGGCGGCAGCCTCCACTCTTCTCATCAGAAAAATCTCTGCCATTCCAACAGTCTTTAAAAAAAAAATTGCCCAGAAGGGATGCCCTACTTAAAAGCAAGACGGTTTGCTGTGCTAATGCACCAGCAGGAAAAACAACAGCTTCCAATGAGGGGAAGGAACTTGTGGAAATTCTTAAAATAGGCAAAAGAATACGGAGGTGCTTCTAAATGGAGGTAAGGGATTAAAAATAGCAGCACTAGCCGGGCGTGGTGGCGCACGCCTTTAATCCCAGCACTCGGGAGGCAGAGGCAGGCGGATTTCTGAGTTTGAGGCCAGCCTGGTCTACAAAGTGAGTTCCAGGACAGCCAGAGCTACACAGAGAAACCCTGTCTCGAAAAACCACAAAAAAAAAAAAAAAAAAAAAATAGCAGCACTGCTGGACTGTGCACAGTAGGGCCAAAGTTCTCAGGGTTAGGGGTGGGGTGGGTAACAACAGGTGTTACATCAAAGCCTACGTCTTCCCTCCCGTGGCGAGTAGACGGAGAGAACCATGGCCACTTTCTTCACAAATGTCATGTGGTTGGCTGGCCACTCTGGGCTATGAGAGCCCACTCTCCATTTCTCCTACTGATTCACTCCAGATCCACTCCACTGAGTGTTCCCAAATGACCTGGGGACCTGTAGGCTCAGAGCAGCCCAGCATTTCCTGAGCAGGGACTAAGTGCCCAGGAGACGTGTGCCCACTGGGCCCCTGAGTGGTGCAGGCTCTCCTGTCAAGTAGTGGGACTCTGTCGATCCTCCCCTCTCTCCATGTCTGTCACCATCAGGCGGGGACAGCCTCAGTCTTCTTCAACTCCACCGCTTCCGGGATGGCCTTCCTTGCCTCTCATGTCACGCCCAATGTCCCCAGCCAGCCAGCAGTGAAGACACAGATCTGTGGCTTCAACTCTGCCTGGCTTTCCATTTGGCACCTCTGCCCTGTCTTTCCTTCTAGAAGACAGACAAACGCTCCTGAGGACACTGGGTGAAAGGGCAAGGGCTGAGATCCAGCACTAACCAGCCTTTGGGGCAATGCCAACCATGGCTTCACAGGATCCCTCCTCTCCCTAGCCTTTGCTACATGGCAGCTCTACACACACACACACACACCCTCCCTGGAAGAGTGCCCATGGCCTCCCTCCCTCCACCTGCTCTATGCCTGGTGAGTGGATATGACCACACTAAGTGACCTGTGAGTAGGAGCCTGGGAGACACAGAGGAAAAGCAGAGAAGGCCGGGGCAAGCCTAAGCAGCCAGTGCCCATCATACAACTCATGTGCCAGAGCTGGGCCATCCTGATCCTCATGGAGGTGATGTCACCAGAAAGTATGGCAGAAGAGCCTATGTGAAGACACCCAGGCCAGTGTCAGCTAAGCAACTAAGGTGGAGTGATGACGCCTAGCCCCAGGTGGCATACGTTCAGAATTGGTACAGGGAAATGGAGACGTTGGCATAATCTGAAAGCAGATGCCCTGAACGCAGGACAAGCAAACTGGGAAGCAAGAAAGGGGCAAAGACCTGGCTTACAGCCTGCCTGGGGAGAAGCAGCAGCCAGGCTGACCTTCGAGAACAAAATGTCTACCAGTAAGAAGAGGTGGATATGGTGACGATGTGCAAGTTCTTCATCTCTGCATCTAGCTAGCTCCAGATGGCTGGGAGGGATCCTTATCCTGGATAGCCACATGCCCAGTGTGAGGCGGGTGTTATGGGGTGGCAGGAGGAAGAAGGACTGTGGCGTCTGAATTAGCTTCTAGCAAGTGGCTCCTTCCCCAGATAGATTTGCATAGGTGGGAGGAAGTGTTTCAGGTTGGTACTGGCACCACTCCAGACAGAGAGAGAAGGCAGAGGGAGGAGGAACCGAGGTGGTCGGGGAAAAGAGGCACAGAGGTCCCTCAGGAGAGCCCAACCCTGGAGAGCTGGAGAAGAGCTGTGATCGACTGGGCTCATGCTTATCACAGAGCCACCAGTGAGCATGGTTTGCAAACACCGCCCTCGCCAGCACATTGCCCATGCACCCCCCTCACAGCCCCGCCCTACACTGGTGGGGGTGGCACTGGGTCTCAGCCTGGCCTCGATGAGAGGCTAGAGATGGAGGAGAGGGAGGGCTTGTCTAACAAGGCCATGGCAGGGCTTGGGATCTGGAGTCTCAGCCATGCGGGTATCTACAAATACTGATAGCAACGGAAAGGCTCAACACTTGCCCAAACCTAAGGCTTAAAGCTAGACGCCAGCCAGCCATCAGGTGTTAGAGTGGTCACACACATGGAGGCTCCCTCCAATGGTGTCACAGTGGCCGCAGAGAACCAAGCGTGAAGGAACAACCTAGAGACCAAGTGCATGGGACAGGAGGAGACCATCATTCGGCTGGGTCTGGCTCAGCCCCATCCACTTAGCATCTTCTCCAGGCAGATGAAGAGAGGCACTTCTGCCTGGAGCCAGCAGGTCAGGGCAGCACTGGGTAATCCTGTAATTACAGAGTACACTCCAGCCTCTGTCACAAGAAGCGCACAAGCACTGTAGGGGCGTCTCCATCACCAAATGAGCATTGTCCTCTGGACAGCGGCACTCCCACAGGGTGTGCTCGCCATTCCTGACTCTCTCTCTCTCCTGATTCAAAGTTGCACTTTGTAGGGACTGAGGGCCACTTGGTGAAAGGAACGAAAAGGTTGACTCCAGGGCAAGGAGCAACCATGGATGCCCAGTGCAGGAGAATATAGGACCTCTTGACCCCCAACTGTGGCCCTGCCCATCAGAGGGAACTTGCCAAGGAACTAGGAGCTGAAGTTGCCAGCGTCTGGAGTCTGAGTGGAGCAGCTTGTCACCTGGGGCGGTATGGGTGATGCTTTT
This sequence comes from Mus caroli, assembly GCF_978045245.1. Lineage (NCBI taxonomy): Eukaryota > Metazoa > Chordata > Mammalia > Rodentia > Muridae > Mus > Mus caroli. The sequence goes on from NW_028227262.1 coordinate 60,566,138, forward strand.
TCCCACTTTCTCCAGAATAGACACAGATCTTTCATCAATATGCTACATTTGATGTGTGAATAATCTCGGTGAATTCCCTTTCCTTTTCTCTTTGCCCTATGAAGTAATCTATCCCAACCCCAAAATGTAAGAATTAAGAAAACAGTACCTGTAAGTGTTGCACACATAATATTAAATAAAAATCCACTCTATATCGCCAGCTCCGTTCTGGTAACATGGTTACCCCTCCCCCAATGGGAGCCACAAGCCCAGTTCTTCCTTGTTCCCTGCAGTTCATTTGCCTGCCTCTGAACCACTCCCTATCTTCCCATCCATCCTCTCTGCCCTTCCTCTCTGTCCCCTGTCCTCTGTCTCGGAAACTCTCAACCCCACCTTACATTTTCTTTGTCCAATTACAGACTCTGGTCTTATATCACACCTGCCCTCACCTGCAGACCGACTGCAATCCACATGGTAAGGACAGAGTTGGCTATGAGTCATAAAAGTAATAACTTTTACTTTCCTGCTGTAATTGTCATCTTACTGACTCTGTCTGCTAACCTAGGCCTAGTCCTGGAAGCTTCTAGCTGCCACACAATTTAATCTAGGCCTAGAATGTTTTCAGCCTCTGGAACTTAACTGCTGAATAAGCTCACCCCTTCCTAGTTCTTTCTGAACTCTGACTGGCTGGTTCAACCTAGCTGTTCTGGCTCAAACTCCTCTCCAAGATGACTGAGTCAATCTGGCTTTTCTCAGTTTCTCCTGAACTGCTCTGTCTGGCCTCATACTAACTTTGGCGATCTGTTCTAAGCTTCTGGCTCCTCATTCTCTGGCTCGTTCTGTCTTCACTGGTGTCTAGCTGGTTCTCTTACTACAACTGTCTCTGTAGACCTGTCCCAGGAAAATTGCTTTCTCCTCTCTGCACTGCCCCTCAAGTAGCTTCCCTTCCCTCTCTCTTCTCACGGAGAGAATTGGGCGTATCCTAGTCTGTCAAATCTTTCTCTGATTCATCAATTTGTCTGCCACTCAATTAGACATCTCTTTCAAGCACCGCCGCTTCCTTCTACAAACTAACTTTACCTTCGCATTGTTTGGGATTAAAGGTGTGCACTAAGGGTGTGTTTGTATTCCAGCCAGAGGGATTAAAAGTGTGTGCTAAGGGTTGAATCACACCACAAATAGAAACGGTTTTTTTGTTTTGTTGTTTGTTTTCTTTTTAAATAGTGAATAACACAGTTTCAAGTTTCAACGTGTGATCAAATATCCTGCAACAATGATTGGTGGTGTGTCCAGGAGAGTAACTAATACAGACTTTGAAGAACCTAGGAAAACCCGGCAGGGACATTCACAGCACAGTGTCTATGTGTGGGTGGGTGTGAGTATGGGTGTATATGCACACGTGCACAAATGTGTAGGGGGCAGAGGTCCACCTCAGAAGCCCAGTGTGAATAGGGCCAGGCTGACTTCTGCCTGTCTCTGATTCCCCCACACTAGAAATACTGGTGTGCGGCCACTACACTGCTCCAAGTTTTTTACATAGGTTCTGAGACTCGAACCCAGTCCTCACCCACATTTGCACAGCAAACACGTTACTGAGTTGTCTCCCGAGCCTGCTAGATGCCGTATAACTTTGTATCTTTGGCAAAGCCGCAACAGTAGCCACCACAGTGTTCCCCTTTGGATTGTTGTAGATATTAAAGAGATCAGGTATGGACAGGGTCTAGTCCAGTCTCTGAACCTTGCTTGGTCCTTCACAAAAACTGAGATCCACAGTGTATAACACAACATTTTCATTTCTGTAAATATGTCTGGGTGAGTAAGACCTTCCTTGATGTGGCCAAAGGGGATAATGATTCATTGAACCCAAGACTCTAGATGGCCATATTAAAAAAGCATGTTTGCATGTTCACACTGTAACAAAAATGCTCTCCTCTTCCTCGGGGATTGGAGCATTTGCCATTTATAAAGATATAATCAGCTTTTGCTGTAACAACTATCCCAAGACAACTCTCTCCTTCCTCGGGGTCCCCTCGGAATTTTAACCAGCGTACAGAAGCAGGTTGGGCCAGTTTGCCAGCTTGTGGCCAGCAGACACCAATAACTTTGTTGCCTGGGCACCTGCAGATCCAGCCTTCCAGACAGTGAGGCCTCTCAGACAGAATGTCCCAGCAGGTGTTCTGGGGATGGGAGGATATCCCAGGGGATAGGAGGACAACAAGCAGACTAGAAAAGCAAGCTAACAAATGCCAAGTCACAAGGGCAGACACAGGCCCTGCGGGAGACGGGCCCCTGGACTCCAAGGGCAGGCGGCTGAGGCTCAGTGTAGCAAAGAAACAGGTGCACAGGCTATTCCTGTGGCCAGTGGGACAGGCATGGAGCTTCAGCCTCCTTGTTCTTTTCTTTTCTTCTCTTCTCTTTTCTTCTTTCCCCTCTTCTACCCTTTACAGGGAGGAGGCATGCTATGCAAGGGGCAGCCCAGATTACAACGAGGAAAGGGAAAAAAGCTTTGGGGTCGGGGTGGGCTAGGCCCAACATGATTTGAGGTACTCTCTCTTCCTTACAGCAAGCGGGTGGTTCTATGTGAGCCATAGCATTTTGGGGTCACTTGGACCATGAAAGGCAGAAGTTTGCCAAGCAGCTGCTCCTGTGATTAGGATCTGGAGATGCCTGGCTACCAGCTGGCACAGTCCTCTGCCCTAAACCACATTGTCCTCCCACCACTCTGAGTGGTTATGATACTTTCTCCAGGACCATGACGACCTCTCCAAGGTCCATCAACTACAAGGATAAATCTGTCTCTAGTGGAGCATTCTGGGACAGTGCTGTCCCAGCTGGTCAGAGATGGTTGTGAAATGTTTCCAAGAGCGACACTATCAGAGGCAGGCTGTCCCCAGCTCCAAAGTGAGTTTACCAACTGAATTTGCTCCAGGAGGTGGTGGCGGGCCAGGTGGACAGCTACTTGAGTTATTTGTGCAAGCATGGCAGGACCCCCGGACCTGTCTATCCTCTCTTACAGCACACAGTATAGGAAGTGGCCAAGCCACAAATGCTAGTGGTTCTACTGCTTTCTCTCCTCCATGCCTCCTGCCCTGAGCCTACTTTTTTTTTTCCTGAATGCACTTCCCTGCCCCCAAATCCTTGCTCCTAGTAGCGGTCAACTCTCCAGCCCTGCTCCTACATCCATCGCATCCATCACAAGGCAGATGCTGACATCCGAAAGCCAGTTCAGCTGAAGCCAAGACGTTGGCTTGCTGTCTCTAACTAGAGCAAAGGCAAGTGAGCTGGGAGCTGCCTGCATGGCAACTTCTGTGGGGAGAAGATTGTGAAAACCACCCACAGCCTAGGCAAGGGCAGCCAACTTGGCCATTCCTGGCCCAGTCCACCACCTCCCTTCCCCCACTGAAGACTGCAGGCCCTCTGTGTTTTACTGTGAACTGGGGCACTGTCACTACTCCACCAACAAAGCCTGCAAAGGCTGAGGCTGGACATGAACAGTGGACTTTCAGTCCCTAGTCCCCTCCTGGAGTGACTGAACCGCTCACTATACAACAACTTGTTAGAAAGTATAAAGAGCGCTCAGAGCTGGTAGCAGTTAACTCTGGGAGAATTAATGATTAATGAGGACAGCAATGCTCCACGCACCACACACCTGCACACTTGCACACCCGGGCACACTCTCCTCCAAGAGCTGGCAGGAACACTTACCAACCAGCCTATGCACCACTGCCCACTTTGAAAACACACAACTTGGTGTAGCTGCACAGAAGCTAGGGCATTAAAGTCACTCCTTCTGCATTGTTAATAGGAATCCCTCCAGATTGCACCCACCTTGTTGAGAGAGCTACTCACCTGGGTAACCCCAGAGCCACGGTGGGAGCACAGTTCATACCTACCAGGACCCCTTGGGAGACAAGAGGCCCATGGAGCAGGTAAGCTTCCCCCAAAACAAGGAACAGGAAACAGTGACTAGTCACCAGGCCAAGGTTGCTACAGATAACTCTCTTCCCTGATTATCACAAACAAGCCGGGCTTTTCCTGCTTCACCCAAGAGGAACAGGGTGGTGGGGAGCAGCTGCGTGGCTGGGCACAGCCCCAGTCTGTCTCCAGCAGCAAGGCAGATCCTGGATGGGAAAGTCACTGAGCTGGCGAGAAACCAGAAGGAAACCCCAGGCCCCTCTCCTCCCAGCTAGCTGGGTGTCATCTCTGAAGCTCAGAACTAAGCAGGAGCAGACAGCAGAGGTTAAAAAGACAGATACGAGCACATATAATTTTAGTTTTCTTATGCATTCGCTGGCTTTTTTTTTTTTTTTTTAACTGTTGGGTTTGCTTTTAAATGAATGCTTGCAACAGGGAATCAATTCTGGTACCAAAAAAAAAAAAAAAAAAAAGTCATCTGAATCTTTGAAAACTGCCAGACAGTGGACTCCTATCCTAGTTGTAGTGAAAAGAGGACTCTTGAGCCGTCTTTTTAAAGAAAAGCATAAAGTATAGCTCACAACTTTGCTAACACCACTGTGCCAGGGGTGTCAGTGACATGAGAGGCAGGTCACGGAAAGGGTGGCCCCCATGATGATGGAGGAGGAGGAGCAGGTGCGATGAAGGAGGACGCAGAGGAGAGGACTTACTTGGGTGTGCCACTGGGCTTCCAGTATCTACAAAAGAGGTACTGTCCGTCTGCATTGACCAGGTGAGGCAGGTCCTGGTAGGGAACATTCTGTGGAGTTCGCCTGGGTAAACTTGCCTCAGGCATCCTGCAGGGGTCTTTAGGCCCTTGGAAGAAAGGTGGACATATTCTAAAGTCAGAAATACACTTATGTCCATATGGGAGGAAAGAAAGCCTTTTTAGAGTCAGGACTGGTTGTGGCTTCTTTTCTAGGCAGTTAAAAAAACAAAAACAAAAAACAAAACAAAACCCTACCAAATCCCAATTTGATATATATATTTTAAAATTACATACATCTCTTGCAAACCCCTTCAAGATTGAAAAGTCCTGTTTGTCCTTAAGAAAATGCTCACTTTATTTTTTTAAAGTGCCTCAGTATAGCCCCCCTCCCATCTGTGTTTATTTTAAATCATCTCAGGAAACTTCATCTTAAAGACTATTTTAGCTGTAATCAAGCGGAAATTACAGTCAGTTCCGTGGGTACAAAGCCCCAGCTGCAAGGACCCATCTCTCCTAAAATCTCCGCTGAGCGGGTTTCAGGGGGCATAATAAGTAGGTGACGCGCCCCAAGCGATTTTTCCCTTCTGAATGCCAAAGATGCCATGACAAACCTGTTTCCATTAGTCTTGGCTTTTGCATTCCACTACCGCCACAGCCTCGAGTATCAGCGCCAGGCAAACGAGGGCTGTTCCCTCATCGCGGCCGCAGGGCAGCACCACGGGGTCCGCGCCCTCCCCGCCTGGGCTGCAGGGGTGCGAGTTGCTCCCTCCTGCTGCTCCAGCTCTAGCTCATGTCGCCACTTTTCCAGAACACACCCCTGAAGGGGTTCCGGGAGCGAGGGACAGCCGGTCCCCAGCCCGGAGCTGCTGCGAGACGCGCTCCGCGGCACCGCGCATTCGCGCAGATGCGGGTCCCCGAGCAAAGTCACCCCGATTCTCCGACAAACTTTGCCTCTTGCCCGCCCGCGACCGCTTGGGGAAGGAAGCCTCGCGGCTGTCATCGGCACGCCACACAGGACGTGGACCTGGCCGTTGTTCCCACACCGGTCTGGGAAGATGCAGTTGACGGGCACAAGTCTGTTTGGGGGTTGGTGCGAGGGCGCGAGGGGCGCGTTCACGCGCACACGCTGACACGCGCGCACACTCGTGCGCACGCACACGCGCGCAGGGGACCCCTGGCGGCGGCTCCTATCCTGAGGCAGGGGCGGGAGGCAGTTACCCGGGCCACGAGCGCCGCTGTCACGTTCCCCGAGCACCACGCGGGTCCGGGTCTGCGGCGGGCTAGAGCCAGACTACTGCGCGCGGCCGGCTGCGCAGCGATAGGGCGCGGCGTCTGCGCCGCCACTTTATCCCCAGCCGCTCAGCGGCGGGGGCGGCCCGCTGGGTGGGGACGCGCGGGGAGGCGGTGCCGGGGCCCCACGTGTGCCCGGCCCCCGGGGAGGAGCGGGGCACCGCCCGCCGACCTGCCTCGCGCTTTTCCTGGCCTCGTGGGGGGACCTTCACGGGGCACTGAACCGAATTAGGGGGCCCTTCCAGCCCATGCGCACAGTGGAGAACACAGACCCTCACTCAGGTCCCCGGAGCAGAAACATGCTCACTAGAACTGCATGCACATGTTTACAGTTGCACACGTGCGAGACCCACATTCAGATAGCACAGGTGTAGGTACACCCACAAGGACACATCCTCAGGACCCTTCCCCAGATACAAGCTATACTCAGAGGTACAAGTGGATGTCACAGTTACTACATGAATACAAACACACAGCATGGACGCACGCACCCTAGACACCATGCACACAGATTAAAAACAACACACTACGCACACAGTGTCAGCACAGAAACCACAGCTCTCATCTTACTGGGGAAAAGATTATTCTGGAGCCATTTTGAGTGACCATGAGCTGGAAACACAGATTTAAGTTACCCCTAATTCCATGTTCCCATGTGAAAGCAGTTTCGGGAAGTTATTTTTTGTTTGTTTGTTTTGGTTTTGTTTTTGTTTTGTTTTAAAAATAGTTTTACAGAACAGATAAAGCCATATATCAAGGCAAGTTTAAAATACATTGGTGGGTACACCAGCGAGGCAGGTAACGGTGAAATGGAAAAGTGTTCCTATAGGCTCAAAATGCTATCTGATAGCATTGCTAACTTTTGGATTTGTAGAAGCTAATTATCCTGTTAAATCAATAGTTAAACAGTGTTCATCTATTGCCTCAAGAAGTTAGTTCTAACAAAGAGGGGCAAGAAAGAAATGGCTGTTCCTGAGGGCCCGAACTTAGCCCAAAATAAAGTAATTTGCCTCTGGACCTGGAACAGTCCAACCTCTCCAGAGAACTGAGACTTGAATCAGCCAGCTAATCTCTGTAGACACAGCTTCCTTTTAGTTTTCCGTCTCAGCAGCAGAAGTAGCTCCTTTCCCCATGTTTTTGTTCACAACAGAGAAAAACAACACACCATATACACCCAGAGAGCTAAAGATGCGTGACATTCACACACAAGCTCTTAGAGCTCTGAGGAGGAAGCAGACATACTGCAAGCACACACACACACACACACACACACACACACGCACTGTGTGAAACCATTTCCCCTAGGTGCCCCAGGATCTAGGTCCCACTAGCACAGCTGCCTATGTGGCTGTGGAGTCTGGAATCCAGCACTAAATTTACAGCCTGTTCACTGTGTCCTATGCCTGCCACCTGTGAGTGACAGCTGCAGAAGGAGGATGACCCCGATCCACACCCATCTCCACAGGCTTTCCAGGGCTTTCTTCTTGGCCAACCACTTTGCAAAATAGCAGTGTTGAATAGTATCATTGTCAGGGCAGCACAGTGGTAGTGTCCACCTAAGGTGAGGCTGCAATCTAACTTGACTTGAATGGTAAAAGGGGTCTCTGAAAGACAGATTGGTTACAGGCCATGCAGAAGGACCTAGCTCACCCTCTGCCTTAGGCAGGTCTCCAGGGCTTGGGCACAGAAGGAGTGGCTAAATGACTTCTTGGAGTTGATTTTGTATTTCCTGGCAGGTCAGGATTAGGGTCAGCAAGCTCAGGCGAAGGACTGGGAGCCTGTTCTCAAAGCTGGACTGGGCCTTAACAGCATCATTACTCGCTTCAGCTGTGGTTTACTGAGAGCAAGGGTAGTGGGGTCCTGAAGCCATGGGGTTGAATGTTCCTAGCACTGGTGTTTTGTGACTTTCAATGGTTTGAAAGTTTTGGGAAGAATGGTCCCTTGAGCCGTCAGCAGAGTCTCCTGAATGTAGAGTTGCTCCCGCTTGATCAGAGAGAGTTAAGAGAGTAGAGCCTTGTGTGATGTGGTGTTCCTGTAGTCTGGCTCTTCAGGGAATGAGATAAGCCATCCCTAGAGGCCATGAGCTCTCTGCCATCCTCAGCAACAGTGGCATTCAAATCCACCGGGGAAAGACCATAGGTTTAAACCAAATTATAATTAAATGAATTTATTAGTTACTGCTAGCAGGTCGACAGCCTAAAAGCCAAATTGAGGCCATGCCACACAGGAGTGGTAGAGGAAGGGTTTGTAAAGGTGAGCACTGTAAATGTCTCATTTGTGTGCCGTGTGTAGCCGAGGGAGAAACTGCTTTCACTCCTTGCAGCTGTGAGGATCTGTCTGTCTCCCTCTGTAGACAACCATAAAGGAGCTGTCCCATGCCCTGGCACACAGCGATACATGGGTTTACAAAAGCCAGAGTAAGAAGTGAATTCTCTCATAGCAGTTTTCCAGTTGTGAGGAGGGGGGACAAGGAGTCAGAGTTGTTGAAGCTTATCTTTTAGGAATTTAGAATGGGTGCCTAGCACAAAATGGAGATTTCCTTACCCATCACAGTAGGACCCCGGAAAAGGAAGGGAGAAACTAAGCTAGTTGCCTGTCATGGCAACTTCTTCTTTCAGAACCACAGAGCAATAGCATAATGATATTAAATTTACTTTTTATTTTATTCTATTTTTTTGAGACAGGGTCCTACTCTCTAGCACTGTATGGCTTGGAACTCATAGATATTTACCTGTCTGCTTCCTAAGTGCTGGGATCAAAGATCCGTGCCGCCATACCCATAATAACATTGGATTTATACAATCAAGAAAAAGGTATTTCCATCCACTGAGACTTCTCATAGCTCTCTTCAGAGGCACATCTCCTTCCCGTTCTTTTCCTCTTTCCCTACAGCCTCTGGCAGTCTTGGCTTTGTTTTCTCTTTCTAAAGTTTTGTCATCTCAGGTTCTTTTGCAAATGGGATCATGAGATAGATACTGCTTGTAACCTTTAGTACTTTTCTCATTGAACACAATCTGGATTACCCGTGTTCTAAGCTTAGATGCACCACAGTACTGAACAGTTCACCCAGTGAAGGACAATTCATGTGTGTGGTTTCTAGTTTACAGCTAATTCTGAATAAAGCCACGATGAACACTGGCAAGGCACAGCGAATCCAGCATACAGGGCTGTTAAAACAGGATTACCTTCGGTTCAAGATCAGCCTTGTTTGCAGAGCCAGACCTTGTCCCCAATGAACAAGAAAGGAAAAGGAAATTGCTTGCTTAGTTTTCTAAACAGCTGTCAAATGTTTTCCAAAGCAGCTGTATCTGTTTACATTTCCATTGTCAATGCCATAAAAATAATGCTTAATATATTTTTATTGTACATTTATATGTGTGTGCCTGGGTATATGTAATGTTTATGTAACATGTACCACAGGTATGCACTACTTGAACCCAGGTAGGTCAGAAAGGGGCATTGGATCTCCTGGAACTGTGGTTATATATGGATGGTTGTGAATTGCCACGTGGCAGTGAAGTCAAACTGGGGTCTTCTGCAAGGGTATCCTCTTAACTGCTGAGCCATCTCTCCACCCTCCCCTCCCTGATCTTTATTTTTAGCCCTTCTATTGTGGGTCTTGTGGATTTATCTGCATTACCCGATAGCTTATGCTGTTGAATGCCTTTCTGCATGCCTGTCTTCTCTATATCCCAGTGAAATGCCTCATTGTGCCTTTTGACCATCTTCTTAGTGTGTGTTCTTACACAGTTGAGTTCGGAGAGTTCTGGATGTGTTACAGATACGAGTCTTGTGTCAGACATGTGATTGGCAAGTTTTCTCGTGGTTTATAGTCTGTGTCTTCAGCCTCTTCAGAGGGTCATTTGCAAAGCAAAAGCTTTAATTGGGGTCAAAAACAAATGTTGTGTTTGCTTTAATGGATCACGTATTTGGTGTTGAGTCAGAGAAGCGCTTGCTTAGTCCTGCATTTGAGACTATCCTCTTGTGTTGACGGCTAAAAGTTATATTGATGTATATTTTATGTTTAACTCATTTACAGTTAATTTTGATTAAGGTCTGAGATTTAGATGAGAGTTCTTTTTTTGGAGGGCGGGAAGGGGAGTCCACATACATCATTTGCTCATGCTCCCTTAGCTGGGAAAAAGTTTTGGTTTTTTTTCCCCATTAATTGCTTCCATTTTTTCTCAAAATTCTGTTGATCTTTCTGTGTGTTTCTGTTTCTGTCTCCCCATTCTATCCCATCGGTCTTCTGTGCCTCTGTCAATACCATGGTCCCAGATTGTTGAAGTTATCTATAAATTCTATATACTGATATTCTTTACATTTTTATTTCACAAGATTGGTTCCACTATTCTAGTTCTTTCACCTGTTGCTATAATTTTTTTGATCAGTGTTACCTATACCAATTAAAAAGGCTTGCTGAGATTTTGACAGGAAATACATTAAACATGGATGTCAATTTGCTTAGCGTTGACATTTTCAAGGTTAAGTTTTACAAACTACAAAAATGGTACATCTATCTAGTTCTTTCTTTCAACACCGGGCAGCAGTTTTAACAGCATACAAGTCTTAACATAAATATTTTAGATTTATACTTTTATTTAAGTAATTATAAATGTCTTGTGTTATCTCTTTCAGGGCACTTAGATTCATTTCTAGTCTATGCTGATAAAATTGGTTTTTGTTTCTTGGACCTGTAATCTGTAACCTTGCCTAACCTACTTGTTAGCTTGGGTCTTGTTAACTTATTTGATAGCTTGTCAGCTGACCTGGGGTTTTCTACTTGTGCCATCATTATATTTAAACCAAGTTTCTTGTATATAACATGTAGTTGCATTTGGATCTATTGATTTTAATTTTATTTATTTGTTTATTTTTGGTGTAGGGAATCAACAGCAAAGGATTGGTGAGGTGCAGAAATTCTCGTGGATTGTTTTCTTCTCACACAGCAGAAGACGTCAGGGACCCCTTTCATTCTGGTATTCTCACTGCAGATAGGCTCTGTGGAATAACAGTTCTTCCCATCCCCCTGTGTATTTTTAAAATGCTTTGTTACCACTTCTGGCCATGATAGTGTCCAGTGATGCCCTCTCCCATTCTCACAGATAATGCCGTTTCCCTCTTAGTACTTTCAAGATGGCTCTCTGTGTCTGGTTTTCAGAAGTTTCACCGTCTTGGTGTGGATTCTTTAGGTTTATTTTATGCTTGTTCAGCTTCTCTAATCTGAAGAAGTCAAGGTTTATGTCTCTTGACAAGTTCAGAACATTTTCACATGACCAACATTATTATTATTATTATTATTATTATTATTATTATTATTAGTAGTAGTAGTAGTAGTATTTTAGTAGTAGTAGTAGTAGTAGTAGTAGTAGTAGTAGTAGTAGTAGTAGTATTGTTAGTAGTAGTAGTAGTAGTAGTAGTAGTAGTAGTAGTAGTAGTAGAGACATAGTTGTCCTGGAACTCACTCTGTAGGCCAGGCTGGCCTTGAACTCAGAACCAACATTATTTTTTTAGATCCTTTAAGCCCTGCCCTCTCTTCCCTTCTCCAGGTCTCTTGGCTTTCCTTTCCTTAGCCCCATGACTGTTGTCCAGCCTTTGTTCTCTTCTCTATGGCTTTGGCATTTCTGGGTTACTGAATTCCTGAACACCAAGGGATTTAGAAAACAAACCCTAAGCTGAGTCAACTTAGCACCTGTCCTAGGGTTCCAGACCCTCCTTCGCCATTTTCCTCTATCAGCTTGGATCATTTTATGTTTGCTTTGCAGACATAGCCCATAGTGTTCACATTTAACAGGAAGAGGAGACAAGCATATTCTCTTCACCTTGGTTGGTTTTGTTTTTGGTTTTGTTACACAGGGTTTCTCTGTGTAACCCTGGCTGTCCTATACTCACTTTGTAGACCAGACTGGCCTCAAACTCAGAGATCCTTCTGCCTCTGCCTTCTGAGTGCTGGGATTAAAGGTGTGCGCCACCACACCTGGCCTTATTCTCTTCTCCTTCACAGAGCACAGCAGGGAAGTCACTAGCAGTCCTTGCCTCTGTTGTGCACACAGAAACCTCCAGAACAGGACATCTCTAGACGCAACCAACTCCAAAAAGAAATTGCCAGTGGCAGGCTCTTCTGTAACTACCAGGACCTGGCAAGGGGACAATTTGAGGAAAAGTGTCATCTTTCTACCCACTCAAGAGCTTTTATGTGGCCTGCAATGCCCTGAGGCTTGAAGACATTGGTCACACTGGAAATCCCAGTGAAGAAGGGGAAAGAACACACTAGAAGGCACCCAGAACACAAGCACTTCTACCACAGAAACTTCAGTGAACGTGACTAGACTTCTCACAGTCTTCAGGTTCTACCATAGAAACTTCAGTGAACGTGACTAGACTTCTCACAGTCTTCAGGATCTCGACTGGTGTAAACCTCCATTATAAGTCTCTTGTGGTGGAAGAAAAGTGGAGACCAGGAATACAAGTTGTGCTTAGAGAAAAAAACGACAGAGGGGATATAAGACTTTGTATGTGAAGTCAGGGGAAATGAAGCTGAGTAATTTGGGCCTCAGAAACTAGCAGTGCTGGCTAGCTGGGTCACTTCCTGGTAAGTTTCTTCACCTCAATGACCTGCTTTCTCACCTGAGGCAGGGGAAACCCCTAGCCAAGACTATGACTGTGGTACCTGTGGCTTAGTTCCACTAAACTGCAAGTGTCAAACTTGACACGAGAAAAAGAGCCTTGGCATATGAAGTCTTTAATCTGAATTTTAGACAATGTTGATTACACATTGCAAACCTAGATGACCTGTGCTAGGAATGTGAGGTATAAGATGTTGATGGGACAGGGTACTTTCTGCTCTAGGACAGTGAGAGGATGTGGCTCTTTCTGCTGGGACAGGGGGTGCTTGAGCGGCAGCAGGCTTGCGCATCTGGAATTGGAGCTCTGAGACTGAAGTCAGCCCAGAAACAGTCCCTGGAGCTGAGAGGGCATCACCCTTGACTAAGGGATGGCAGCAGAGGTGTGGCTGGGCAGTGCAGACACTGCTCCTGTCAGCAGGGGACTTGGCCCGTGAGCACATTGACAATATTTGCATTGCTAACCAACATCTAACAACCACGACATCTCACCCAGTAATGCTAGTTATTGAGTCCTAGCTAGACTCTCTCTTGCATTGACAGCAGGTCACAGGTCAGAGGTGTCTCTGGGGATTAATTGTTGTCTGCTGGAGAGCCTTGGTTCCCTCCATGGTCCTTCCTTTAAAAGACAAATGCCAAACAGAGCACATCACTCATTGTAAGCCATTAGCACCTCTCCTTACTTCCCACCCCTCAGCCAGGTTCCACTGAAAATATCCAACTCGGATTTCCAGGTTGTTTGAGTGGGTGGTGCTTTCCTGAGTCACTTACATGGAGGAAGGGAGGAGGCTTGGGAAGCAGGGGTCAAGTTCAATGTGGGCTTCTGAAAAACATTGTTGGTTTCTCTGGGGGAAGCCAACCCGGAAGGCCAGACGAGATATACAGTAGGTCAGAGTGGAGGTGAAGGTTCAGGAGTTGCCATTTGTGAGCAGTGATGTCATGAGCAGGCTTTACACAGGGAATGTGTCCTGGGGTACTTCCTGTGAGAAAGAGAAAAAAAAATGGGAAAGAGTGATATAGAAGTGATAGATACAGGAGTCACAGGAGCAGGATTCACATTCTAAAGTCATTGCATGCTCCCAGAAAGAGCCTGAAACTCCCCAGAAGCAAAACAAAAAGCATTGAGAGTTATATACTAGGGCCAGCATCACTGCGAAGTTGGAGAAAACCCACTTCACAGGTGAGTAAGGAGAGACATCAATTTGCATTGACTTACAAAGTGATTGGAAAGCAAGTGTAGACAGACAGTCCTTTCCAGGCTTCTGCAAAGAAGAGGCAGCACAGGGAAGAATGAAGCCACTGGACCCTAGAGCCTGGCCACTAGGACTAAGATCCTAGCTCTGCTGGCCTGGGACTCTGTGATCACAATCAAGAGCATGGCTCACTTCCTGTCCCTATACAAGGTCTGTTTTGTGGAAAGAAATGGAGCACTCAGGCTGAGTACTAAGCACAGTGCCTATTGCAGGGTAGGTGAGGTGAAAAGAACTCCATTAGGCTCGTAGGCACAGTAGAGAGGCAGGGAGAGGCTGTCCAGCTGGTGCTGTTAGAATCAGAAAGCAACAAGAAGTACAGTGAGTGGGGTGACTCCAAGCAATGTGTGTGGTGCATGTCTTAAAAACACTGGAAATATCCTGCACTCTTCATAATAAAGAATTGATAAAGGTTTGCAGCTATAGCTGTGTTTAACATGCTTTAAACTCTACACAACACGTGTGTGGATCGAAACATTACATTCTACCCTACAAATTTGATTATTTCTGTTTTGTTTTGTTCTGTTTTTTTGAGATGGTCTGTAGCCCAGGCTGGCTTACATCTCCTGATTCAGCATCCTGATTATAGACATGCCACCACACTTAGCAATATCTATAACTTTTATATCTTTCTGTACCAGTTAAACTGTTGGCTGGAGATATAGATCAGTGGTAAAGGATTTACTTACCATAAGCAAAGCCTTGGTTCCACACCCTGCACCACACATACACAGGGGAGAAAAGTGTCAAAAATAAAAACACTGTGGCTGAGGAAATTACTTACTTCAGTCCCAGATCTGAATCCTGGTGTCCAGAGGACTTAGATGCCCCCACTACCCTCGACACCCACATCCCCATCCCTCCCCCTTCCATGAAGCAGCCCAGACTCGCTAGAGCAATGATCTCAGTACTTGGAGAAAAGACCATGGAGGGAGCCAAGGCTCTCCAGCAGACAACAGTCAATCCTCAGGGGCAGCTCTGACCTGTGACCTGCCATCTATGCACGAGAGACTCTAGTTAGGGCTCAATAGCTACGCAGCAGAACCCAGCCCAACCTGCTGACCCACAGAGCCACAGCTGAATAAGTCATGGTACTTTAAGCCAGCAAATTTGGGGCTGACTTTTTATGCAACAGAAGCATACATGTGGCAGATTCTACATTCCATGTGCCAACAACACATTTGAGTTACCCCGTCTTCATAACAACTGTGGGGATATGGGGGTAGGATCCAACAATTCTAAGTAAAAAAAAAAAAAAAAATCAGGTCATTGAAAATTTGGATAGAGGAAGATTAGGAAGATACATGGAAACACACACATATAAATAATATATAAATATATTTACATATGGGTTTACCATATATATACATGTGTATATGTGTATATAATATATATGCATATATACATATGATATGTGTATAAAACATAATATGCACAATTATATACCATAGATAATAGCTACAAAAAGAAAGTAGATTTTTAAGTTGACTTTTAACAGTTCTTTAAGAGGCTGTACCCAAGGCTACAACTACTGAGGTTATACATGCACTTCATGTTAATGAAACAGAGAAATCATGTGCCTTATCAGAGAATTTATACTTCTTTTCCCCCAAACCATTTTGCTTTAGCCCCTGGCTCAGTTTCTCCACACTGCTCTTCTTCCTAACTTCTTCCAGCCTGCGCCTGCGGAGACTCAAGCGGCCACCACCCACAGTCAAGGATTTGCCAGGTCCTGGATGTGCAGATGGGAGGTCCTCGGAAACGTCCATTCTTCTGTCGAGTGCTTCTGGACATTGGCCCAGTCTCGTTTCTTCCTGCAGAGGGTGGAATGCTTCTTACAGGAAGTCACAAACCTGGAGCCCTCATTACAGTATGGAGGTCAAAGGCACTTTATTGTCCTTTGTCCTTAAAAGGCCATGATGGGAAAAAACAGGCATACAAATTTAAATCCTTTCAGTGTGGTCCCTGCAAAAATAGCATCAACTGGTATTAAAGCAGCAAGCGATTTGACCAATTACCCAGATCACAGCAGTCCTTGGGTAGATGCCACCATGACAATCGATGGCTCACCCAAGGCCTATAAGGAGTGGGAGCAGGGCCAGCATTTGGTTATTTCCTTCCCAGGGACCCTCTTTCCTGTACATAGGCATGAGGCTCTTGGGGAAGAGGGTGTTGACTGTAGGAGCCAGGGAACTGAAGAACATAGCTTCCCCTGAGACAGTTCCCATGCAGGCCACCTCCATCCTCCATCCTCATAGGCAAAGGCAAAGCTTTCCTCAGCTAAGGTGTGCCTGAGCTGGATTTGAAAAGGCAGCCAGACAGCTAAAGCCAACACAGAGGCTGTCTCTGACTCCATTGCCTGCCTTTAGATTCCTTCCCCTAACTGGACTGTCCTGTGTAGCCTCAATAGAAAAATGGAGAGGAAGTCATGCCTCAAGAGAAGAATCATCTAGTCTTATTACAACTTGATAATGCCAAGGCTGGTTGATATCCAGGGGAGGCCTCCCCTTTTCTGAGGTGAATGGGTGGGCAGGGATAGGGGGTGAGGTGAGAGGGAGGGACTGGGAGATGAGGGAGAAGTTTTGTTCAGGATCTAAAGTAAGTAAATAACTTAATTTTATGAAAAGGGCAGCCCCATGCTACTGGAGGTCCTATGTGGCTTTACTTCCATTGGTTTTATTGGCAGCATTATCTTTACTTTACAGCAATTGTTTGTGCTTAAGACAAATATAATGAACTTAAAGTGTGGGCTGAATTAAGGGAGATTAAAGTTGGTCTGATAGCTCTGGTAGACCTGCCCTTTTCTGAAGTGACTGTGGGGAGAGAGGGAAGGTGGGTGGGAGGAGAGAGTGGAGGAGAGGAGGGAAGGGGAACTGTGATATGAGGGGAGAGTAAATTAATTTAAACAAAGGCTAAAAGATGAAAAAAATAGAGAATAAAAGTGAGACAAGTGAGAAGAAAGGAAGAAAGGAAGACAGACAGACAGAAAGAAAGCCAGCCCATTGGGTTGCCACATGGCAGAGGTGTCACAGCAGTGTTATGGCTGTGACCCAAGATGATGTCCCAGTGGAAGAACTGTGTTTGGCTTCTGACACACAAGGCACACTCTGAGAACCACACCATTGCACAGCCTAACCCTTCACCTCCAGGCTCCAGTTTTCTGTCAGTCTTCAATCAAGGCCAGGAGCCATTGCCTCAGCAGGCAAAAGCACAGGCTGACAAGCTGCTCTCCATCCCCAGGACCCACCTGAAAGTGATACAGGAAGGAGCCAGCTCCACGATGCTCTTCTCTAACTTCTGCCTGTGTGCCGTGAGATGTGTTCCCTGGCCAATGCATGTGTGTGCTCACACACACACACACACACACACAGACATACACACACATACATACACACACATACACACACACATACACACACATACACAGACATACACAGACATACACACATATACACACATACACACATATACACACATACACATACATACATACATACATACACACACACACACAAATAAATCAATAAACAAATAAAATTTAGAGACCAAGGTTCCCACTGATCCTTCTGGCCTCAGAAATTCTATTTTTGCTAATTCTATATTTAAGGCCAAGGACTAGGTCTCTTGGGAAAGGTCATTGAGTACAAAGGAATCTACTGAGAGGGAAATGAAGGTTCCTACCCACATGCTGCTGTCCATAAATGCTTTTGGCAAGTCCAGAATTCAGCAATTAGTAACTGGGCCCAGGCACCCTAATGAGATTCAGACTGAGCGTCAAAGAAGAAATTCTTCCACTGACTAATCGGGTTAGTGAAGCGAAGAGAAGTTGTACACACTGAAAAATACTCCACAAATAGACTTCTAGCAACTAAACATGGTGGGGTGCACACTGTATAGTTCTACTTTATCTCTTAAAAAAAGCCTCTGACTTAACACTAAAGTGTAGCCTTTGAAGGCAAATGAGGGTGAATATGTTTAGACAGGAAAAGCCCGCTGAAGGCCTGGGCGACCGTGGAAAGAGCTGAGGCACGGTTAAGCAGGGAGGGCAAACTGACAACATCTCCCAACAATGCCATTTTGTTTTATCTGATATTTGGGGGGGGGGTGCTAGGCCTTATCTTTATTTTTCTATCTGTCTGTCTGTCTGTCTGTATGCCTTTTGTTTGTTTCTGTGATGGGTTTGGAACCTAGGGTTTCGAGCACAAGGCAATCTCGTGTGGCTGTTCACACTCCCACTCCTGGGTTTTTTTCTTGGCTGGTTTGGGTCAGGAAGGCCTTTTTTTCTGAATGCTGGTAAACAGGGCACAGTCCCTGGGATCCGAGTTGGCTCTTGGACCTACAAACTTAGTCATATTGAGTTACTTAGCCTCTCTATGCCTCAGTCTCCTTATCAGCAAAACATAGGTAATGAATTCTTCACAGGATTATTGGAACACATAAATGAACTGATGGCGTTGTTAGGATGACTGACTCGCAGTGTTTTGTGTGCCATTGATGGGGCTGCTCTCTGCAGAACACTGGCAGTTCTCCTGGCAGCAGCCCTTGCCTATACCCCAGAACCAGTGCCCCTTAGACAGTGTCCCAATGCCTGTGTCTTGAGCATCCTCCAGCAGACCTCAGGGAAGACTTTGCACATGAAGGTGTCCTTCGTGACACAACTGAGGCATAGTGATGAGGAGACTTGTCCGAGACTGAAGCAAGTTCTTAATCCGTGCGCACTTTGCTGCGAGCTAGATGCAGCTAGTGCCTCCCCGCACACCTGGCCTGCTGCTTAACATTGTTCTCTCGTCTTGCCAACAGGTTCTCAGTATTTCATAGGGGAACTGGGCTAGAAACCAGGAACTGGGGGGCTTGGGGTTTTCACCCACACCCTGCCACAGGCCTGAATCAGAGCCTTCAGATTCATAAGAGGTTTACATGGATCTCTATCTTCTTTAGTTTGTTTAGCACGCAAAGTGAAAACCATACAGTCAACCCTGTGCCCAGGCTCTCCATTCAAGAATTCAACCAATGTTGGGCCAACAGTGTTGGAGGGAACTGTGTCTGTCTATGCTGAACATATACAAATCACTTCCTGTCACTGTTTCCTACCAATGCAGTACACCAACCAATGACACAGCACAGGTTACATGTTAGCTGTGTGACATGGGAGGTGCAGTGTGACTTGAAGCATGCATAAGATGAATGCAAATGCTCTGTCATTGTGAACAAGTGACCCAAGCATTCTCTGAGTTGCTCATCTGAAGAGGAAGGAAGATCCTGAAGAAGGTGAGGGTGCAATTCTATTTCTCCTCAAGAAGTGATCATCATGTTGTGTGTTCTAAGGACAGCTGTCAAAGCTACCCAGAGCCCAGGAAGTATAAAGATTCTCCCTGAGCAGAGTGTGACGCTCATCAACCTCATGCTGACAAGGCAAAACATGGAATTCCAGGTTCTAGTCCCAATCTGTCATTTCTGTTCCCGATCTCCCGGCCTCTGCTGGGTGACAGGTGGTCAACAAGCATCAAATTCCTTTGGCTAAATAATGCAGGGCTGATGTCTGTGGCTTAACCTACTTACCTGCCCTGTCAGTGCTGCTGTGAAAGTCCTTGGCAGTAGATAGGCAGCTACAAGTGACAGAAAAGGAGACCACAGGAGCTTAGGTAAAGCTGCCTGTAGGGAAGAAAGGATGAGCAGATGGTAGGAGGAACCTGAGAAGTCCCTTTGAACCAGTCAGCAGCAGAAAGGCAGTGAGCAGGAACTATGGCAAACCCAGAAGTTGGCACACTGAAGTCTCAAAGGATGCAGGACCACAGGGCAGGAGGACAGGAAAGTGCCCTGCAGTTGAGGATCTGGAAACAGGAAAGTAACAAGTGGAGAGAGGAGAATTTCCAGGGGCTCCACAAAAAGGGTCCTCCACAGGATGACTTACAAATGAAACCAGGACTGGGGGTGGACTTGGCCAGCATACTTGAATCCTGGTTCAATCCCCAGTACCTCCTCCCCCCCCCAAAAAAAAAAACCACCTCCCCCCAAAAAAAAACCCAACTATTGTTCTAGGAACAGCCTGGACAGTGAATGCCAGTACTCATTCATTCTGTCATTCATTCACTCATTAAGTACCTGCTCTATGCAGAGTACTACACTAGGTGCTCGGATGAACTCACTCCACTCTAGTGATTGACATCTGTAGAGGAAAGGGACAAGAATTGGCTCAGCTAGAGCGGTGGAAGGGGTGCATAGAGGGTGGAGCAATGGCTCCTACAAGAAATCTTTGGTGGAGGAGCCCATCACCAGCAGCCAGAGCAGGGCTT
This sequence comes from Mus caroli, assembly GCF_978045245.1. Lineage (NCBI taxonomy): Eukaryota > Metazoa > Chordata > Mammalia > Rodentia > Muridae > Mus > Mus caroli. The sequence goes on from NW_028227262.1 coordinate 60,586,236, forward strand.
TCGAGGCCTCCAGTGAACTGCACACCACCAGGGTCTGCCATTTTGCTTGGTGCTTGGCATACTCCAGGCTTGGGTGAAGGAGAACAAGTTCAAAGCCAAGGTGTATTTGCTTGGGTTCCCAATGGCCTCCTAGAGACATCCACATACTGTACTCCCCTGGGTCCTGTGTACCCCAGTGTGTCTCTGAATCAGTGCTGGGACCTGTCTTGGTGTGATGTCAGATCACAATTCTACATAAAGCAGTGACACATAGGAGTATGGGGGAGGTCAGAGAACAAGAACCAAAGTGCTTGGTTGGGAAAACAACCTCCAGTATTTACGGCTCCTAACAACCACTTTATGTTTATGAACGATTAGAAGAAGCTCAAAGGCTCTAGATAGTGATGAAAGGGCCCCCAAGAGTCTGCTTGAGGGTCTATGAGGTGGAGTATGGTGGGAAATACATGTGTTACTCCTGACCTAAACACCACCCCCACCTCTCTCTTCTCTCCCTTTTTGCCTTCTAACCACATGAAGAGTAGAAAACTCTTAGAAGGTATTGACAATGCAAACGATCTGGGTCCCTGAATGACTGCACAGAACAGAGAACCCCCTGTTCACACACACCATTATCCCCAGCAACAGCAACACACGCATCTTTCTCTATGGCTGTGAAGTAATGTGAAATAGCCTTCCATTGGGTTCAGACAGTAAAACTGGGTTTTGTCTCTGGCAGGAACTCACATTTCTTGCTCTGACTAACGTGGCATTTGAACTGTTGTTCCTGCAGAAGAAAACCTTCCCAACGCTTTTAGCATCTTTTAGCTCCCCTGCCTCCGCCTATTTGAGATACATCAACACAAGAACATGCAAATTTGAAGCTAAATCCTAGATGCACGTCAACCCACATCCAAGCTAGTGCTTGTCAGTGCACTTCAGAGGACATAGCAAGAGAGGGTGGGAGGACCTGGCCATGTGATAAGAACAAAATGCTCAGAGAGACAGAACCTTGGCATCTAACGAAGATCACAAAGACCAAGTTCAAAATTGTTGGCAACAGTGAGTGGTTGTACTTCTAAGTTAGAACACTCACCTGTTCAGAGCAGAACACAGGGAACATTGTTGGAGTTACACAAGCCCTACTGGAAGGAAGCAACAGAACTAAGTGAGGCCAAGGGGAGAGGTGCCCAGGAAGGAAGACAACAGCGAGGCAAAGCCAGTGAGGGGGCAGGAGAATGTGCACCTCTTCCTCAGGGCTGAGCTGCTTCTATGTAGCCCCATACCTGCTATAATGGGGACCCCCCCAAGACAACCCTAAGATAGGGGGACATCTTGCAGCCTTTATGAAAGTGATGAGAAGGTCTTTGCTTACCTCCCAAGATTGTTCCAGAAATCCCTGGGGGTATCAGAGAAACATGGAGGTGTCTATTGCAGCTGACCTCTCAATATCAGCAGACACTGTGGTCCCTTGAGGCACTTGTGCTGAGTGAGAAAGACCTGCAAGAGAAGGAGTGCTTGGGAAAGGGTGGCAAGCAGAGGGAGGAGAGGTGGAGGAGAGAGGGGGAGCCAGAAACGCATTCATCATGGAGTGGTGAAGCCTACAGAGAGGTGGGGAAGATAGTCCTGGTGAAAGGCAGCTCTCAGGGAGGCAGGCTCCAGCCCACAGTACCCACACAAGGCTCTTGATCACAGCCTTGGGGGCGGCTACTTGTGGTCCCTGCTGTCGGGTAGCACTGTAAATGCCAATGAGTGTTCCTAGTATAGGGCCCTGAGCCCAGCAGCAGCAGAGATGGGCAGGGTGAGTCAGGCTTCTGCAGTTCAGAGAAAGATCAAGACTCTGGCAGGGACAATAAGGATATATGCACCATGGTATAATGCATGACTACAGTGCATATGAAATCAATATAGCTAGGCTTAATATCTGTGGGTCTACACCCTGTGATTCCACTCATCCATGATCACAAATGTGGAAGCACACTACCTCCATAGTAATGTGTAAATTACTACACATTACTACAATATAGTACAGTAGAAAAGTTCAGACATACACTTCTATTACTTGGGGCATTCTAAGTCAGTAAAGGTGAAAAGGCACAGAGTGGATGTGTGTAGGCACTGTGCAGATGTACCATTCCGTACAATGGACTTGAACACCCACAGATTTGACTATTTATGGGAGTGTGCCAGAAACAATGCTCTTCAACTATCAAGGGCAGGCTGTGCCTTCAAGGGACATGCTAGACCCTTGGGACACCAAATGGTGAGTAAGTGTCTTTAAAAGTGTGCCTTGGGGGTGTAGGGGGATGGCTCAATAGAGAAAGTTCCTGCTGTGCAAGTGTGAAAGCTAGAGTTGAGATTACCAACACCCACATGAGGAGCTGGGCATGAGGATGCGTGTCTATAATCCTTCCATTGATGAGGCAGGAATCCCTGGAGCTCCCTAGCCAGCTAGTATGGCTCAGTCAGTAAGCTACAGGTTCAATGAGAGACCATGCCTCAAAAAATAAGGTGAAATACAATTGAGAGAGATATCCAGCCTTGATATCTAACATCCACATGTGCGCGCACACACACACACACACACACACACACACACACACGAAGAGTGTACCTTGATGCACAATGTCTGCCAAGCCCCTGCCACATAGAAATCACTAGACTATAAAGACCCACAGAGATGTGGAAAAGACATGGTAGCAAACTATACCCCTAGCACTACAATCCTTGGAGTGCCACCAAAGGGCCTTTTGACTTTCTCTCCTCCATTATGAAAGAAAACAGACCATTTAAGAAACATAAAATTGAATTCAAACAAACAGAAGGCAAGAGATGGCCCAAGGCCAGACTCCTTGCCTGGGCTGTGAGGCACATGGGCATGTGGCTTCAGGGTCCAAGCTCATGTCTCCACTCTCACCCTATTGCCCTGGCCACACACCATCCTGAGAGTGCTGCTGGGTCCTGATGCAGGACCTGTGCCTTGCTGAGGGGCTTCTCCAGCAGGTTTTTCCCTTCTCCAGCCTTGGCATGGCTCACTTGCACTGGATTCTGCCCTAGACCAAATGCATGGAGAGCTGACTGACCATGGCCGGCCTGGCCAGTGACTCTCGTGTCATTACTGCTTGTTTTGTTGCCACATGCTAAAGACTCACATTATGGTTTTTATATTTACTTACAATGGATGGCATCTTTACATGCCTGTTGTCTGTCCAACATGGATAACTTAACAAATGGCTGGTCTTCATTGAGGTCCTCTGTGTCATAGCTCTAGATTTTAAATACCACATAAAAAAGACTGTAAGACATTGGTAATCTTCATATTGATAACATTTAGAAGAAAGAATATCACTTCTCAGCCTTTTGGTGAGATATCATTTTTCTTGGTAGTGGGCTTGAAAGCAGTTTTCAAAAAGATTTAATTATTGTTTATGTGTAGGAGTGTTGTGCTTGCAGGTATGTGTATGCACCACATACACTCATGCTTGATGCCAGAGAAGTCCAAAAGAAGGTGTGAGAGCCCCCAGAACTAGAATTACAGATACTTGTGAGCCACCAAGCAAGTTCGGGGAACAGAACCCAGGTCCCTGTACAAGCAGCTGTTGGTGATTGTAACCACAGAGCCATCTCTCCAGGCCCCACCTTTTTAAAAATCAAAATTAATTGCATTTGTTTCTTTTAAAGACTGTCTCTGCTAGAATCTTTTTAATCCCACCGGTGGTCTGTTTCCACCAGACAGTGGGGATCTAGGTGAGATTTTTTTTTTTTTCAGAACAGGAATGGTGGCTGCCTTGTCCCCAACACCTACAGACCACCTGGTGTGTGGAACAGACACACAGGGGCTAACTGGGGTTCTGTTTTGTGGAAAAGTTAGCAATACTCTCTCTGTGTCTCTTGCCTTTCTCGTCTCTCCCCTCTGTCTTTGTTTCTCTTCCTCTTCCTGGTGACATCATTTTTATTTAAGACTCTGGCCCCTTCCTTATCTACTTATTCCAGCCTGGCTTTCCTTATATGCCTTTTCAATAGATATTAAACATGTTTGCCACCGTCATCTGAAAACTTTAATTACATTCTAAAATAGTTAAAGCATTTTTAAGTGGCCCATTGTGTTAGTCTATCCTTCAATGCTATAATGAACTATGAGTGGTTTAAACTATTTAGCTCACCGGTTTGCAGGGATGTCAGTCTCTGCTCTGCTCTAGGCCCTCTCGCCACAGCACACCACAGTATCAGGCACTGGTGGGAAAGAAAGGAGGAGGAGGAAGGATCGCCCCTCGAAGCAGGAAGCACAAGGGGAGCTCACATCTCTCCTCAGGGCAGCTGACCTAAGGACTCCCACAGAGCAGCACCCCTTAAAGGTTCATACCACCTCAACCCCACAGTGAGGACCAAGTCTCCAAGACAAGGATCCACAAGGGACAGGTCACATTCTGGCCATGGTGCCCATCTTGTAGGCACACTAATTAATGAAATTAATGAGAGAACAGGAAAACAGCACAAAGAATGTGTGAGCAAAGGCTCAGGTGCCACTGCCTGATAGGAAGTAATACAACAACAGGCAACAGGCCCTTTCTCCTGATTAGCCCAGACCAGCCCCAATAGAGCATCAAGCTGCAAGAGCCAGCACACCTGCAAAAGAGGAGGTGGCGTCCAGTCACTGTCTCCAGCAATTTAGTGAGCACCAGCCTCTGTGTCGAAGTCTGGGCACAGTGGAGGACTAGACAGACAAGATGAGCCACACTACACAGCTGCTGTGCATGGTCAGCATCCATTCTCAGACCTCGCTCTCCACTGATGTTTAAAGCTTGTGGAACAGGGGGGCAGTGAAGCTGGACAGTGACTTCTCCTGAGAATCATTTTAGGACTTTTATGAATTATGGCTATTAAGGACAAATCTCTACAGAAATAAAACAGAGACTAGAAAGGTGATGCCACAGACCCACCTCTAAAGGAATATGCCAAGTGGGTACAAATGCTGTAGCAAGCAGTTCATCCTGAGTGCTGAGTCCCCTGCATTACAGGGTGTCACCTATGTAAAATAGCTCCAAGACTTACATGTTGCACATCCAAACCTAGGAAATGGTAACACTCTTTTTCAGAGAGTAGAAGAAATAAAGTTTCATACAGCACTAGTACAAGATACCCCTTTGGAGATACTGTGGCCAGTGTGCTATCTGGCCCAGAATAAAACACAAAGCACAAGTCCACTAGAAAAGACCACCCTTCTCGAAGGGACCTTAATCTCTGCAGCATCCCGGGGCAGGAAAACGCACGCATCCTCTTCTTGTTAGCTTTGACGATGCCTGAACGTTTTCTAGAAACTGCTAGTGGTTCCATCTGGATTGGCTGCTTGGAGCTGAAAAGAAAGCAGAGACAGCCTGACAAAGGGTTTGATTTAAATTCTGCAGTCAGCGCAGTACCAGGGCACAGGAGCCCACCGGCAGGACTACGGCGCCGAGGGAGACCTGATGAAGCCACAGTGCAAGTTTCCAGGCAAATGTATAATCTGTCCCTAGCTTATAAATCACATAATAGTAACTTTGTGTTCATTGAGTTTCTGTAGAAGAAATGTGTGTGCTAGACGCAAGTGGGGTCTTAGAAAAGGAGGAAACCTTTTTTTAAGGAGTGAGGGTTTATGCAGGTATACATATACTTACATTATATAAGCTCATTCATCCAGTCTACAAAGGTCTGTTAGGGATTATAAAGGCAGTAGTATTTGGTTTACAGAAATGAAGAAAAACAGAATCCCGGGCTGTAAGAAAACTACAGTCTTGTCTGAGAATCGATGACATCTGAGCAAATGATTAGGGTGACACATAGTAAAGACAGACAGTTGGAAGCTCTCCTGTGGGCTCAATAACGAACCTACCCAGTAAGAAGTGGGTCAAGGAGGGCTCCTTGAGGCAGAGATGTTCGTGGGCTATCAAGGGTGAGAGGTTACTGGGCAGCAGAGGGTAGGGAGAGGAATGCATGAAAAGGAAATTGCTTGTAGCAATACATTTACATATTGTAGTAAGAAGGGGGAAAATAGGCACAAGAGAAAACCAAGTGTGGCCTTGGTTGTTAGCCTGAGCATTGGCTCAGTTGCCCTAAAAAAGATCCCTGTTCTAGTTTGCTTCTCTGGTGCTATGATAAAACACTGACCAAAACCAACTCAGAAAGCAAAGGGTTTATTTCAGTTCATGGGTTGCAAATCCATCACTGAAGGAAGCCCTGGAAAGAACTCAAGGTAGCAACTTAGAGCAAAAGCCATGAGAGAACACTGCTTACTGGCTTGCTTCTCATGGCTTGCTCAGCCTGCTTTCTTAGGTAACCCAGGACCACCTTCCCAGGGGTGGTACTGCCCACCGTGGAGTGGGCTGTGCACATCAATCGTTTGTTTGTTTGTTGGAGACAGGGTTTCTCTGTGCAGCTCAGGCTCTCTTGAAACTCACTTTGTAGACCAGGCTGGCCTTAAACTCAGAAATCTGCCTGCCTCTGCCCCCCAAGTGCTGGGATTAAAGTCATGCACCACCACTTCCTGGCATTCCACATCAAATCTTAAGAGAATGTTCCATAGACGTGCCCACAGGCCACGTGATGGAGGCAATTCTTCCACTGAAGTGATTCTTTCACCAAGTGACTCTGTGCCAAACTGACACAAACTAACTAGCACAGACCCCAAATCAGCGTAGTTTAAAAATAGGCACAGGTTTCTCTCACATACAGTGTGGCCATGAACAGGACAGGGCTCGAAGGAGTCTCAGCTGGAAACCCTGCCCACTTGTGTCTTAGAGCTCAGTAACATGGTTCTCACTCACAGGCTGAATTGGCTGAGCTCTAGCACCGCCTCCAGCCCTGATCACCTCTGTGTTCTGCCTTCACACGACACATGCTACACCCACCACCCATCTCTATATTCACAGGATGTTTTGATCATCTTCCCCCCATCTATAGTCCAGCTGGAGGAGCAGGAAACCTCTACAGGAACAACTAGAGAATCACACAGGTTGTTCGAATGATGTGCTGGAGGAAGATCAAGCTGTAGGGAAGCCTGGGAATAACAGCTCTTTTTCTCCAGTTGACATTTGTCAGGTGAGAGATGAGAGGTCCTCTCTCCACTGGCAGGATGCAGCCAAATGAGGCTGGCAACCCTAGCCTTGGTTTGCTTCAGGGTGCCAAGCCAGTGATCTCTAGAATGTCCCTGAGAAAAATCAGTGCACCTACTGGAATCATCTGCCTTGACAGAATGACTTTAAAAGATTTTAAAGTTTTATTAAAAAAAAAGAACTTTCAGGGGTGTAAGAGGTTACTCAAGGTCACAGAATAAGAAATGAACAATAGAAGACCTCACATCCAACCACCATGGCAGGTCACAATCAAACCACAGGCACACCAAAGACACTATACAAAGCTGCCGGCAGGCTGTATGCAAGGCATTTGTGGAATATATATGTATATATGTGTGTGTGTGTATACATATATATTCCACAAATTTTATATATTATATATTACATTATATATGTGTGTGTATACATATATATTCCACAAATTTTATATATATTATATTATATTATATATATATATTTCATGTTTAGACTCTGTGCGTATTGAAGGCTAGAGGAAAAATAAGCAAAATAATCCAGAGCATTTCTGATAGCAAGCATCTCGCTCACACAGCCTGTACAGGTGATGCTTGTGACCCATTATAATGTGAAGAAATGTGGACACGGGGCATGGAGTTTGGGATTTAAGGCAACAGTCAGGACACAGACACACAAGAACAAAAGAATTACTAGCTGTAAGAAGAAGAAAAGGGAGGGAAAGAAGAGTGGACCGCAGCTTCATGTTTACCTTTCTATAGTCATGGTTGGTATCCCCCCACCAACCCTGGTAACAGGATCTTGGTAATGAGAAAAATGAAAGCTCTCCCATCAGTATGCTACGAACGCTCAACAACTGCCACTCTAAGGGAGGTGGTGGGCTGGGCTCTGGCTTCCCACAATTTATTCAGCATGCATTCAACGTATGCCGAATACACGCACACATGGAGCTATTAAGGAATAAAAGTCAAACTGTAGATACACTTAAGCATATAATTATATTAGTCTGTAGAGGAGCTCTCCAAGGAGAGGCAGAACCGGGCATTGGCCCTCGCCAAGATGTATCTTCCTGCCAGCTTTGCTTTTCACTGCTGCGTGAGCTACAGCATGGTTATGAATACATGCCTTCAATTTTATTGCTTACTTTTGAAGAGCTGGTGATTGAACCTGGGGCTGGAGGCATGCTAGGCAGGTGCTCTGCTATTGAGCTGTGCTCCCGGGATCGTTCATGTGCTTTTACTTTGACTGATCCTTATAAAGAGTTGTGTATGGTTGATATCTGCTATGGTTACACACAATAGAGAAGAGCGGTGCCCGTGTGACAAGGTTAGGTTGAAAGTGCAAGAGTGTACCCAGAAAATGAACTCGATCATATAAATATTCATAGAAAATGGCTGGAAGGAAATCAACTAAAATGTTAGCGGTGGGTGTTCTCGGCGCTGAAGTCATGGATAATTATTTCATCCTTTTCAGTTTTCAATATTCCTAATTTTCTATTATAAGCATGCATTATTTTTATAATTGAAAAAATAAGTACTATTTTTAAAGAACCTGCATGCAATTGCCAAGTACACTGCTGCATTCATGCCGAAGGGTTGCCAGATTTTCTCCGCAGCAGGGGAGCCTGCTTGGGAAACAGGGAAAAGCAGAGATGTTCTCGCAGGATGGAGAAACTGCAGCTGCATGTCTGAGACCAAGAGATGGTATCATGTCACAGTGGAAGGCTGGCACAGTCACACACAGCTGCCTTGAGGAAGTGACCAGTCAGTGGGTCATTGGAGTGAGGCCTGCTGTGGACAGCCTCTGGGCAGCCTTGGGGAGGGTCCTGAGAGGCAGCACGGGATCAGGATTCCTGTGATATACTTGATACATGGTAAGGAGCTGCTGCTCTCCATATAGAGCAGATTTGTGCCTCCAGTGTGTCAAGCCACACCTACCCCTTCGCACCCCAGGCCATGTGGCTTTTTCAGTGGGGTACCCCTACCCCCTGAGGTGTTTTCCTAGAGAGTTAATCACTGAGTCCATACGGGACATTTCTGATCTTTCAGGGAAGCCCACCTGACACCTGACTCTCAGTCACTGTCACTAGACAGGTTCGACTAAGCAGGTGAACCCTGCCTCTGAATTCATCTGGGACTGCAGACCTGTGAGGAGGGAATGCGTGCCATCAGTGAGGGCCAGAAAGTCTACCATGGAATGTGTGCCCATAGTCACCAGCAGGGCAGAAAAAATGAGGAGAGTGTCTGTGGAATAGGGGCTGCCAAGACAAAGCAGGGTGACAGGTCCAGTAGCGATTGACACCGTGATGGCTGAGCCATGGAGCAAGTGCTCATGGGCGGAGGGGGGCTGGGGGAGGGGCAAAAGTATAACACAGATCTAGAATGTCTCAACGCTGCTTGCCTGAGAGTGGATACATGTACCCCATCGTGAGCTCTGCACTGGTCTGGATCTCTTGTTAACATAAAATGCACTCTAGAGCTTTAGTGAGGAGGTCCAAAGGCCCCAGGCCTGGTCATATGTGAAGGGCCAAATGTCAGCTACACTGTGAATGAAGGCAGTCTATACTGTTCATGAGACTGGTGAAGGCAGGGCTTAGTCACATGCTCTGAAATGAATGCCATCATGAAAACAATGAAGGGAACCTGGGAATGTGGCGGAGTCAAAGCACATGGCTTATGATCAGCGCTGCCAGTTCTAGGACTCTGCCAGAAGATATATACTAGCCTAGCCTATGCTGCTCTTTGTGAGTTATCTAAATGCTCTCAAGGTGGGGCAAATTGAACAAGCGAGAGCAGATCTAAAGGAGCACAGGGCAGCCATAATTATGAAGGAGAGCTACCTCTATATTCAGCAATAGAGCATTTTTGAAGATACATTTAAGTGAAACGGAAGACAAGAGAACTCTGGATAGCATGTCAGATACTTTTCTCTAGGAAAATAGTAAAATGAATGCATGTGTGTACGTATGTACACACACACACACATACATATATACACACATACATATATATGTATGTGTATATATATATGTATAAATACACACACATAAATGCAAATGGAGATGCAAAGCTAATAGGCTACTGGTGAAGTAGGGTCAGAATGAGCTGAGGAGAACAGGGATGGAAACTGGACAGGCCCCTGAACACACTTGGCTTTGAGATCTGACTATGAAATAGTTGATTATCTCCAGTGACAGGTAAGGGCAGCATGAAGTAATTCAGCTGTGTTTCAGTAATCTGATACCATGACCTCTGAATGTGAAGCCTCTATGTGAAGATTCAGCCAACCACAAAAGAGAGTCTTCTCTTATTATTATCCCCTAAACAAGATGACATAAAACTATTTATGTAGCATGTTGTTGCGCAGCCATTTCCTCTAAAATAAAACCTCCTATCTTGGTGGGAATTTCCTTAAGATGTAATATATTAGAAAGTAGGTGAAACATCCCATCCTATGGGCATGCTCATTAAAATTCAGGAAATAAACAACTCAGAAGCTTCAGGAACTTCCCCAAACTGACCAGATACACTATATCTCCTCTTTGCCCAAGCATATGTAAATAGTGAAGACCACCGAGAAACACTCTCAAACTAGCTGAGCTGCTTAGAAGACCATTCCCCAACCTGCTGAGCTGCTTCAAAGTTGTGCAGTGTGATTCAGGTTGTCAGTTTTTGTGAGTAGAGCCACCCATGCTGGGGTGTGTGCTCTTGGTGATGCTGCTATCTTTGAGTCATTCAGTCATTCAGAAGTTATCCCGAGTCCATATTCCTGTAAGTAACCCTAACATATGTATTTACTTCATCATTTGGGCTTTGGCTGTATACTGACTTAGGACTTTGTCAGTTCCTACTTTGGGATGAGTAGATGTTCACATCTCCCCAGTAATAGGATCACACAGCACAGGTACAGCTCATTGGGTGTTGTGAGTCAGCCATGGAAAGATGGTTGAAAGTTAAATAAAGAAGACTCCAGCTTTTAGGAACCCCAGCTTTTCCACCAAAAAGATCAAACTGTAAGGAAAAATTCCACCATCCTCAATTTGAATAGAAAATATAATAGATGCAAAGTGTTTACTCTCAAAGGGAAGAATGTGTTTCCCATAAAAAGCTCAACAACAAAGGCTGATCCAGTCACTCTGAGCACCTCTAGCACTCAGGCTGTTTCTGAATATCAAGTCCTGAGTAGACCACCTCTCTCCTGACATCAGCTGACTCAGGTAGGGGACAAGATACAAGAAAGGTGGATCCATGACACCTTGTCATGGTGAAGCTCATATTATAAAGACTTGAACATCATCTAAGAGGCCAAAAGCAAAGCAATCTGGTTATTAGAAGCAATATAAGCCATCAAAGATGCCTTCCAACCCATAGACCTCCAATGATGCGAAAATCCAAGACCTCCAATTTTTCATCTTTGGAGATTTGACGACCAACTTATGAAATATAAAGGGAAGAAAACTATTCTAACTTTTCTAGAAAAGTACTGTTTATATATAGGCAGAGTCAACCAGAGAACAGTGTTCCTTGTAGAAGTCCTATAACAGAAAAGGATTTTCCACTATTAAGTAACAGTTGGGTAAGGACTGTCATCACTACTAAAATTAGGTTACAGGCTAATGGTAAACTTGGCTATGGATAGAGCTGATTGGCAGACATTTGGTCCTGATGCTTCAGACCTGTGGCAGTGCAGTATATCACAGCAGCAGTATGTTCCATCCACAACCTTTCACTCCATAGCCAGAAAGTAAAAGACAGGAAGGGCTCAAGGTCTTCTTCAGGGGCAGACCCCAATGATCTACCTTCCTCTTCTAAGTTCCACCTTCTGCAGGTTCCTCCAACTTCCAGTATGGCCAAGGTAGGGACCAATCCTTTAACACATTGGCCCATGGGTAGGACATTCTAGATCCTAACCATGGCACTATGTAAACATGACCTATTTTGGAAATCTCTGTTAAGAAATGGGCTGAGGAGATAGTTCAGTCTTCAAAGTGCTTGTTGTGCAGGTCTGAGGACTGGTTCAATCGCCAGAACCCATGTGAAGGTCTAGCATGGTGGTACAATGGTATATGTTTGTAGTTTCAGTGCTGGGAAGGCAGAGGGATGCCTAGGACTTGCTTGTCAGCCACCTTAGCCCCGTGGGCAAGCCTCAGGTCTGTGTGTGTATCAAAAAACAAGGTGAATGAACATCTTAAGGAACAACACCTGCAGTTGATCTCCAAGCATAGATCACAGGTACACGATACACATGCACTCACTCCCTCTCCTGTCTACCCTCCCTACCACCCGCACTCCAAACACAACACACAGATTTATAACAAAATGTTTGGTGTTAAATATGCATATGATAAGAGTGACAACTCGACACCAAGACAGGAGGATTGCTATGAGTTCCAGACCAACCTGGACTAGAGTGAGGCTCTTTTAAAAGCCAAAGAAAGAGATGAAAAGAGATTGAAAACCATTGTCTTCATAAACTAAGAGAACAGAAAAAAAACACAAACAGTTCTAGTTTTAATGCAATTTCAACTGAAAAGAACTTCTGGGGAGATGGTTCCGCGATTAGCATTCACTGCTCTTAGAGTGGTTTTGTGTTCAATTCCCAGCGCCCACAAAGTGCTGGTCACAGAACAGCATAGAACTCCACTTCCAGGGTATTGACTGCTCACTTCTGGCTTCCACAGGCACCTGCACTCATGTGCACACAGGCACACACATGCTCATAATTTTAAGATCTTTAGAAGAATTTCAATATTAATGTATAATGTCAAGGTCTTTGCTATGATTCCTTCACACATTTTCCATATGTGATTCTGTTAAGGGGGGGGACTTCCTGGGAACTTATTCTTAAAATAATATTTTGAAGCATGCTAACTACATCACCAAAAGGTAGCAAGATACCCTGTACAGTCTACCTCCATCAAATGGAAAACAGAAACATTTTAAATGTGCTTGCATCTCGGAATAGCCTATGGGGAGACTTGTTTCCAGGCATGGTTTCAAGCAGTGAGTTGGTTATCCTTAAAACAGCCTTTTGAAGCTGTTCCAGTGGGGAAACCGAGGCATTCAAATCCTAGCACTGCTAAAGCAGAGTTAAAAATCAAGCTGTTCGGGAACCCACAGAGCCATCACCCCACAGGGCCTTATCTATTCCACATAAAACCTGCTGTTTCAGGGGAGTCAGTCTGTGGTTGTTTTCTTCATTGTTTCTTGTTCTCCTACAAACTAAGAGGAGCTGTGTCACCTAGAACCCCTGAGGAGGATTGAGCTGAGCTTCCTGGTAGGAGACTTGAAGGCAAGGCAAGGTGACTGACAGCAGCTAAGCTGAGGGGCAGTGCTGGCTCCTCCAGACCCAACCAGCAGACATCCCAGACATCCATCACTACAGACATCCACAGGGGCACAGGGACCCCCCTGGTCTATAAGTACCAAAAGCAAATCTCCCCTGGGTTTTTGTTTTGTTTTGGTTTGGTTTTATTGCTTTGATTTTTTGTAGCCCTGGTCTTGAACTTATAGGCACCCACCTATCTCTGCCTCCCGAGTGCTGGGATTAAAGCTTTGTGCCACCATCACCAGGCTAAATCATCCCCTTTAATGCACCTCCAGCTCTCCCTGAAAGAATTTCCTTTTCATTTCTCTCTGTTTGAAATACCCAGGGAAAGGGGAAAAAGGAAAGCCAGCCAGCTCTGGCCTGAGATGTGTCCCTTTTCCCCTGGATGCTATGGCCCGAGGCCACGGCACCAGCTCTCTGTGCTTCTCAGGTGATCCCTGCTACCCATTTACACATAGCACACAGTGGAGTGTACAGAGGGGGAGCCAGAGGTGGCTGTGGCAACCACCCACATGTTCAGGATCACTTTTCTTAATCATTACAAAAACAACTATTTTGCAAGGTGCTTGCCCAAAGCCATCAGCAAGTAAGAGAAAGGCCAGGAAAACAGGGGAGCAACTGGCCTGAGTGTTAGGCGATTCAGGGCTTCAAGCTAAAATCACAAGCTGATATTCGTGGTTTAAGTTTCACATTTGAAAACTTGTATTTGCATGATTCAGAAATCAAGAAAAAGTAAAAGGATAATTCCTCAACCCCACTCATCCCCACCCCATGTATTGTCACATTTATTTGTTTTTGTGCAAATATGAACAAATGTGGATGAACGTATTTTCATCCCTTCCCATGTCACAGAAAACATGGGGTACTATGCTCACGGGCTGGCTGAGGCTGCCACAGTAAAACTGCACAGCCCAAGAGGTTGAACGACAGAGACCCAGAGTCTCAGTCAGTTCTGAATACCAGAAGTCCAAGAGCAGGTAGAGCACGGTAATATCTACCATCTCGGAAAGACTGAAGAACCAGACCTTAGTCTCTAGCCTTCATCCTCTTTAGAAATGTACTCATCCATCAACTCCTGGGATGTTGCAAAAGGCAAATTGATGATTTTTATATTCTTTCATCCTTTCTTTACAACATATCATACGTGTGTCTTGCTCCAAACTCCCCCTTACTTAAGATAACACATTGGTTCTCAGAATGCCTTCATTTTAACCTGATTACCTCTGAAGAGACCTGTCTCAAATAAGGACCCTGAGGTACTGGGAGTGAAGACCTCTGACATGCTTTTGGAGGGGGGAACACAGTTCAGCACCCTAACACTATTCAATTTTCTGCCTTGTCTCGGGAATATGGCCCCTGAGATCTTCACAGTGTTCACTCTCTTCCTCCTAGAGCACTCTTTCCTCATGCTACAGCGTGTCTGACTCGCTCCCTCTGTAGATGATGCTTCTCATTCACACCACACCTTTGGTGGGTTCCTTAGCCAAAAGGAAAATGTGTTCATAAACGTTGATAGGCATTGCCAGCCTTTGCTCTTGAGGCTGAACCATGTCCCATTGTGTGGGAAGTCTTGCTCTTCCCTCCTCTTAACAGCATAGCAAGTTCCTAAGGTTTCATTGTTTTTCTGATCTGGTGAGTGGGAAAAGCTTTCTTCCTCTCATTTAACTCTCACCTCTCTTGTTAGCAAAGTCAAGCATTATCTCGCATACCTTAGGTTTATTCTCATGTCTTCATTCTGAGAAAGGACCATGTTTTATTGATCATCACCTCGTTTTGTTCTAGACTTCTAAGCATGTATTACCTTAATCAAATTAGCTGTGATTCGAGATGCAAGCATGGCCCTGGATTTATCATCGGACTTCCATGCCGCAGACCCTCTGGGTCCCTGTGTCTGTGTGGAACGGGGTCTCTCGAAGCGGGTGGGCAAAGCGTGGATGAGCGAGTGACAAACAGACACACACAGGAGAGTTCGTGTGGAATCTGAGTGTAATTTTGCAACTCGAGCATTAGAGTTTTTATGCAGAGGACAATAAGGAAGTTGGGTGACATATTCCGCAAGGTACAATTGAGGTAACCGGAATCTTACATAAAACAGAGGAATGCAAACACAAAAGGTCTAACGGGAACCACCTGGGATAAAATTCATTGATAACAGCTGGGATCAACAAGGGCTCCACCTAAGATTAGAAGCTCCACTAATCTTAGAAGCCAGGGTCAAGGACTTTGCGTCCTTGCCATAGTTCCTATTTTAGTCTCTTGTATAGTCCACCTTCCCCTTAGCCCATTGTAAATACGTGTGTATGGGTGTAACTCTGCTATAGTATCTATTCTGGTTTCTCCTTTGGTCTGAAACTACCTTCTTCCTTAGTGATGGTAAATTCCTGTGTAAGGGAGTGATTTAGCTTTTACAATCTTGATGAATTCTAAACCCATGATCTTGCTCAAGGACATTTCTAGGACTGTTGGAACACTGGTGGAAGGCTTAGGCCATGTCAGAATTCAATTTTAAAAAGCACTTATAATAGGAAAATACTGAAAGAGAACACGTGGATCCATACACTAGACTAATGCGGGAATGGAACACGGGAATGAAAAATTACTGTATGGGTAGGGAACGCTAGACTCCAGGAGGAGAGCTTCTTTGAAACTCTTTTGCCTCATGAGTGACTTTTAAGCTTCTCGGCTTGTCCAGTTGACTCGACCGGGGTGTAGCACTTCCAGCTTTGCATTTTGGAAAGTTCCAAGCATGTACAGAAGTAGAGATATGATTCATTAGCTCCATGTCCTCCTGCTCAGCCTCAGTGGTCACCAACACTTGATGAATTGCTGCAGAGAATTGCTGCAGTGAAAGGCTTCTCCACCCCCAGTCTTGCAGCATTTTATCAATCACCCAGAATGCCATTTGTATCCCTTGTTTTATAAAAGGACACAACTCAGTATTGTTATCATATATACAAAATGATGATGACCCCTTAATATCAAAAAATGGCCAGTGTTCAGATGTCGAGAACATACAATGGCTGTGTCATTTCAATCCACGGTAACACCTTTGACCTTCAAAGTCTCATTTTTTAAAGAGCTTGGGCTCCTGCTCTGGAGGTTCCCAAACTGGATTCTCAACTTGTTTGCAGCATGTCTTATGCATTCCCTGTGGACTGGTAGCTAGATTTGCAGGCTTCATTTGCTGAGGTTTGCCTGGAGGAGGGTACCATAGCATTGTAGCTGATGAGGGTACCTCCTCCCAGAGCACAGCATGTCTGCTGTCTCCACCAGGACACTAGCTGTTGCATAAGGAGGTTTTCTTAGTTAGGGCTTCTATTGCTGTGATAAAACATATGACCGTTCATTTCAGCTGACAACTTGCAACTCTCAGGTCATACTCCGTTGCTGAAGAAAATCAGGGCAGGAATCTGGAGGCAGGAACTGAAGCAGAGACCATGAGGGAAGGTGCTTATTGGGTTTCCCTCATGACTTGCTCAGCCTGTTTTCTCATACAACTCAGGACTACCCACTTGCCCAAGGGTGATTCCACTACACTGGGCCCTCCCACATCAAGCATCAATCAAAAATGCCCTACAGACTTGCCTTCAGGCCAATTTGATAGAGGTTTTTTCCCCCCTCAGTTAAGATTCTCTCTTCCCAGCCATGTCTAAGTTTTTATCAAGTTGACAAAGAATCATGTGGATATTTGCTTTCCAAGTCTTATTCATTCTTCACTTATTTCCTAGAATACATCTCTGGAGAGAAACGTCTCATCAATTATTTGATAACACAGAAGTGTAAGTCACACAGCAAAGACAGGATTGATGTTGGACTCTCTTTGTTTTACAACCCCTGAGCTTTGTTTTATAACACTGAGCTTCATGGGGCTGGAGAGATGGCTTAGGTAGTTAAAAACATGCAGAGGTTCAGTTCCCAGCACTGGCATGGTAGCTCACAACTGTCTGTAACTCCAACTCTGGGGCACCGGATGCCTCTTTTGGCCTCCAGGGGTACTACATACATGTGGTGCACACTCATAGACACATGCACACACTCATGCACAGAAAATAAAAACCAACAAATTAAATAAAATTAGAAAACAAAGGTTTTTAAAACATTGCTGAGTCTTAAGATTCCTTGAGGATTTTGATTATTATCATTTTTAGCACCATAAACTCGCCTTCTTTTGCATGCTTTGTGTTTTGGTTCCTCAGTTACTGTTCCTATTAATGCTCCAGTTGTTCCACCTTTGGTTGGTCAGTGGGAATCCCTGCCCCATGGCCCTTTCACCCTTCTGCACAGCCTCAGCCACCACTGTAGAGCTCCTTGCTTCTTGCTCTAGCAAGGTGTTGTGCGTCTCTCTTGTCCTGTTCCTGCTCACTGAGTACCTGCATTCAGCCTTTCCTCCCGAGAGCCTTGCTTCCTTAGTGGGGGAATGGTGTTTTGAGACAGTACAGCAATGCTTCTGAAGTCATCTGTTCTAATTAGTGTGCATAGCACTGTCACTGCTGCATAAAATAAATGGTCCCTACTCGAAGGCTAGGAAGAATTAGAATAGGCTTACAAAAGTAAAACTATCAATGGGCCCAGAGGATACAGTGGGCACAGGACAATATCAAGCTGGGGATCCAGAAAATAAAATCAAGCAAATCCTTAAGATGTAGAACAAAACAACAGAGAGAAAAACACGTAACAAAAACATTTTAAGAAGCACAGGAAAGGTCTGGAGAGATGGCTCTGAGGTTAAGAGCACTGACTGCTCTTCCAGAGTCAAATCCCAGCAACCACATGGTGGCTCACAACCATCCATAATGAGATCTGATGCCCTCTTCTGGTGTGTCTGAAGACAGCTACAGTGTACTTATTTATAATAATAAATAAATCTTTGGGCCGGAGCGAGTGGGTGTTGAATGGAGTGAGCAGAGGTCTTAAATTCAATTCCCAGTAACCACATGAAGGCTCACAACCATCTGTACAGCTACAGTGTACTCATATACATAAAAAATAAACAAATAAATCTTTTCGTGTTCAACTATACAAATTCCAGATGGAAAAGAAAAGAGATAACGACATTGAAAAAATTAATAACAAACGTGTAGAGCAGATCCCTTGTGCTTAAGAGCTTTGCATAGCAGGATTCATACAACCATGGTTTAAAGTTCAGGGAGAAATTGCATCTGTATTGAGGAGATACTGACATTTCTTGATATCATCCTTTATAACAGTATGAGAAAAATCTTATTTATATTTATGTAGTGTTTATATTGTAGTGGGTATCACAGGTAGTCTAGAGATGCTTTGGGGTGTGAGAGAACACGTGCAGGGTTTTGGACAAATACTACACCACTATATAGAAGGCATAAATGGCTGTGGTGGCTGTGGATTCTGCTATCCACGGGCAGTTCTGGACCATTGCCCCTCAGTGCCAAGTACTATGAAACTCCAGCCTCGGGACATGGCACAGCATTGCCAGCTTGAGATCACAGCAGCTCTGATCATCTGAAGGAGGGCCCACTCACATTCTCTGTGGAAGCAGAAAGGACTCATGAGGTCCACATGGCAAGGCATGTCCCTCCCTGAAGAAAGGTGTGTGTGTGTATGTGTGTGTGTGTGTGTGTGTGTGAAACTCATTGGTCACCAAACTAGATGGGTGGATTTGTTTCTCTGATCTGCCTCTACCCTCTTTACCTGGGGTGAACAGACTTAGCCTCCCCAGGAAAAGCAATGCCACATCAAGAGACAGCCACCCTGTTCAGATTGTAGGTAACCTCTCAGAAGTAGGATCTGTGACTCAATCAGCTTTGTTACTAAAACTGGCTCTGCAGAGATGTGCTTCTGACAGTAATTTACCTATGATCAGCATTTATGTAGATCTTTGTGTTCTTCTTCTCTCAGACTTTTTAAAAGATTTCATCTTTAATTATGTGTGCTAGAAACAAAGCCTCATCTCAGTGTCCCACAGAGGGACACGTGAGCAGAGGGGAGCAGTTTGGCAAAGCAACTTCGTTCTGAAAACGTGAGCCATGACCCAGACTGGGGAAGCAAGCATATTGGGGTAGGAAATTCACTTGCTTTTTGGTTTTGTTTTGTTTTTAAATTCTAAGGATTGTGTCTTTTTCTTCATTGGCTGGGGATCCAACTTCACAGTTTTTGTTTGTTTGTTTGTTTGTTTGTTTTTTAGGCTTACGCATTTTGTGTTCAAGTAGTCTGACTGTGTCTATGACTATGTAGCATGTATGAGGTCGGAGGCATAAGAGTTCCTGGAACTGGAGTTGGGGTGTTTGTGAACCACCATGTGGGTGCTGGGAATTGAACCATAGTCTCCTCTCCAGCTCCGAGGCTTTCTTGATTGGCCAGTTTTAAAGGAATGAGCACAAAGGAATTGAAGGAAAGGGAGAAAGGGCTGGCCGTCCCAGGCCATCAAGTTCTGGGAATGGAGGTGGAACTTGTATAAACAAAAGTCTTATTAGGTAAGGGAGATTGAGAGATTGGCATAGAAATTTTACAAGACGTGGAGGAATAAAGATGGGGAAGATTTATGGACTATTTGTCCTTGGCAAGCTAACTACCTTTAAAAAAAAGCCCACCCACATTTCTCATATATGTGCATGTGTGCATGAGTCTATACACATGAATGCAGTGCTTATGGAGGCTGTAAGAAGGCATTAGATAGATACCCTGGAGCTGGAGCTCCAGGAACTGGTGAGCCCTTGACGTGGGTGCTGGGATCAGAACTGGGGTCCTCTGCAAGAGCAGCATATGCTCTAAACTGCTGAGTCCTCTCTCTAGCCCCTGTGTCTTATTCATTGCAATTGTTTATGTAAATCTATGCACGTGGTCACCTAAGCAGGAGGTCGTGCAGCTCCTCCTGAGAGCTACCAAAGCAGGCCTATATGCAGCCTCAGCCTTTGCCTGCTGCTTCTTTGGGAGGCCATATACCTTCTGGGAACTAAAGGACCTAAAGGTAGGAATCAGGTTGTTACTAAGGGAAGAAAGGGCATGAAGAATAAATATAATAAATGTATTAGAGGGTGGCTTTCAGTGGGAACACACTGTGTGAGGTCTTCCATCACCCTCCAGGGGGGTTAGCAGAGGGTAGGCTGCAGATCAGCCCTGCTCTCTGCCTGCTTCTGCATTGCCTGTAAACTGCAGGTAGCCCTAGAGTTCTACAGTTGGGAAAACCAAGAGTGAGTGTAACATGTAAAATACATCCCGAAACCACAGGAAATCCAAGCATCAGTGCCTGTAACTGTAGAGACAATTTTGGAATTTTGCTTTTTTAAAAAAACACAGTATTATGAGAAAGTTTTCATCTTAATCTCGGGTGTGGGGTTTGGGGCTGCTTCAGACCGTTCACAGCAGCTGACAATGCTTTGCCTTGTTCAGGGGGAGTGATTTTGCCCTCGGAAGAGATTTTCAGGGATTGTGTGATGTTTGGAATTTTGGGGACTTTTCAAGGGGTATATAAATGCTAGGGCTGCATGACAGAGGGTGGTTGTTGGTTGTTGTTTTTCACAGTTTGTTAAGTAGTCATGCCCAAAGGAAAAAAAAAATAACAAGAAGAAATTAGATATGCTGATGGCCAAGATCAAACTTGCCAAGGAACTCTACACCCCTAATCAGCAGGATATAGTCTAAGTATAATGTCGACCCCTTGCCTTTCTATTCTTTTTTCTCTTATATCTAGTGTTAGGGGGTTGAAATGGTAGAAGAAAAGGGGTTGAGAAGGGTGGGAGAAAAAAGAACCCACAAAGTAGCCGAAGTCCAGCTACACATAACTAAAGGTTTACTGAGACAAAGGCACAGTCCTCTGCTCATGTCTTACAATGGCTGCTTTCAAACCACAATGGAGTGTCTACAACAGAAAAAAACCCAAATACTACCCAAAATCCTCCTCTTTCCAACAGTCTGTTGACCCCTGGCCTAAGGATGTGGCAGCAATATTCCCTCTGCTCAGGGATCTCATGACCAAATCTTCATCTAAGAGCCTCCAAGGGCCAAACAGGATTCTTTTTTTTTTTTTTTTTTTTTTACCTGAAACATCACTTGCAGACATATTCTGGTAAAAGTTCAGGCCTGTAAGATAAGATAATGTTTCAAAGTCCTAGGACTCCAAACCCAACTACATGTCTTACTATGTGACTGCACAAGGAAGACATTCCTAAAGTTACAGGGACTCGACTAATTAGCCCATATCATCTATATTCCAAACTCTGCTCTGGAGTTGTAGTAAACAAGGCAAAGAAGCTCTGACAAAAGGGGACTGTAGCTAAGTGTGCCAGCTACATGTGACCCAGGAGAAACAGCAGGGGTGAGAAGGAAAATAAGAGAGAGAGAGAGAGAGAGAGAGAGAGAGAGAGAGAGAGAGAGAGAGAGAGAGAGAGAGAGAGAGAGAGGAGAGAGAGAGAGAAGAAGGAGGAGGAGGAGGAAACTGCAGAACAGTAGCCCTTCATCTGCAGTGTGGGCAGAGGAGCCTAGGCCGCCCCAGCTGCAGGCTCTTCTTCACATCTGGTCTGTAGGTCCTGGACTAGGAAGCTATGTTTTCTTCTGTTAGTTTTCATTTTATTTTACTGGGCTGGGGATTGAACTTAGACTAAGTTCTGAGCTGAGCCCCAGTCCTGGAAGCTGCATTTCAAATGTAAATTCCTCTCATTCTTTAGCCCCAGGTCGAGGAATACTTTGTACCTGACCCCTTTCCTAGAAGCAAAATTTTGACCACAAGCATCCTGTCTTAGCCTCTGTGGTCCAGTGGAGTCACTGGTTGGTTCCCTTAATGGGAGTGTTTGTTCCATTATCTAGTCAGCATCTATTATGCACCAAGGTATGTTTCTTTTCTAGTCTATGTTCACCACAAAACCTAGATCACTACCTCAGGGAATGGGGGCCGAGTTGAGGGTGTATTTTTTTTCCTTCTAAAAGGATCACTTAACAATCAGGAGAGAAGATACTTGGTTTATATTTACATAAACAAGTCACAGGAAGTTTATTGACAATTACAAGTGAACAGATAAAAAATAACAATTAAACCTTGACAATAGTAAAAATACCAAGAGGGGTCAAAAGGACAGAATTGTAGTTTAGTTTGACGATATTAATCCGAGTTATTTCCAATTCAGAGTTGGACAGCTTCCTTCCACAAGGCAGACGCTGTTCCAGGTCTGAACAAAGGATTTTTTTTTGTTTTGTTTTTTGTTTTTTGTTTTTTGTTTTTGTTTTTGTTTTTCGAGACAGGGTTTCTCTGTATAGCCCTGGCTGTCCTGGAACTCACTCTGTAGACCAGGCTGGCCTCGAACTCAGAAATCCGCCTGCCTCTGCCTCCCGAGTGCTGGGATTAAAGGCGTGGCCCGGCGAACAAAGGAGTTTTACAAAGAAAGGATGGAAAGGAAGAAACAAAGAGCTAAAAACCTGATTGCCTCAAAGTGACTTTCCTTGTAAGGGGATGGGGCCAAGGGAGGGCCATGGGGAAAGCAGCTGCTCAGTTAACGTAGGACTTCAAGGTCTGACAACTGAAACTGGTCTGTTCTGAACTTTGGCTGCTCTCTCTCGCTTTAATCTTGATTTCTGCAAGGTCAGATAAACAGCTTTGCTCCAGTCTAGTGATGAGGACCTTCTGTAGAAGTGACTACAGTTTGATTTTGAGCCTGGTCTGTGAAGGAACTTAGTCCAAAAAAGAAAAAAAAATGGTTTTCTGTTGTTTTTGTATAATACATGTGGAATATACATCAGGGAAAAGACATTTCTTAGAGGCTGGAGAAATGGCTCAGTGTGGCCTCCCTTCCCCCAGCCTGGAACCTGCCTGCTCTAGGGTGGAGCTACCGGCTCATTCGTCCTGCCACGCCTACCTACTGCTGGAACCTGACCTTGCTGCCTGGAGGCACACACGTGTTCGTCCTGCTACTGGACCCTGAGTTACTTGGCGGGAAATTGGGTTCCCTCCCCCTTCCTTTATAAACTGAGTGTCTGGAAATATTAAATTGAGTCTTGATCAGAGTTTTGTCTTGACTCCATTGTTTCTTCCGCCCTATCTAGTTACCTCTCTTTGCAGGGAACTGCCATTCTCAGTTGAACCGTTCGTGTTGTGGACCGCAGGCGGGCCGCAACAGTTGGCGCCAGAACTGGGACCTGAAGAATGGCAGAGAGATGCTAAGAGAAACGATTGCTGTGTGGAGCTCCACAAGAAAGGAAAGAATCGTCGTATCGGAGGAGCATCGGAGCAACGGACAGGTACACATGCTAGCGCTAGCCTAAAAAATTTCAGTTTTGTAAAGTGTTGCGGGGATGCAGTAGGATACGAGCAAGTTTGAAGCAGTGCTGACCCAACACTGGTTCTGCTTGGGGTCAGCAGTTCGTAAATCGGAACTAGATACGGAGACAGGCGGTGTGCCGCAGTTTTTTAGAAAACTGCTTAGGTGGAGGAAAGAAGGGTTCAAAATCATGGATCAGGCAATTGTTTTTAGTTTTCAGGAGTTGCTTAAGGAAAAAGGAGTAAGGCTTGAAGTACAATTAGTAAGAAATTTTTTAGATAAGATAGATAGCTGTTGTCCATGGTTCAAAGAAGAAGAAACGATAGATTGTGGAACCTGAGAGAAAGTTGGTGAGGCCCTGAAGCGAGTTAAAGTTTGAGATTAAGCTTCAGAGGCTGAGTCTCTTAAGATATTTCTAGTTTAGATAATGATAAATGTGGTTCCTATCCTAAATAGTAAAATTTAAGATAAGATATAAAGCAATGCCTCTTTATTAAAGCGTTAAAGCTTGCTTTAATAGGTATTCATAGGTATTAATTGATATCCAAACTTCGTAATATGATAGTAATGCTTCTAATATTGATTTTAAAGGTGATAAATTGTTTTAAACATAGGTTTTGCTTTCCCAAATTTGTAGATATTATCCTAACCTTGCACAAAAACTTAAAAATTATGGTTAAAACTGCCATTGTTCCATTGACTGCAGCTTGCAGTTTGATTGCAAATTTAAGATTGATGCTCAGATTAAAAAGTATTTTACCTTTGAGTCAATACAGGGCTCTGGGCAGTCCCAGAGCGGCTTGTGGCCTTTTCTTTTGTTTTGCAAACAATGCCTAAAAAAGTTTTTCCCTGTGTTCAAGAAAATTTCTTTTTAACAGTGTTACAAATCTATTCAGATGTTTAAAATAATGCTTAAATTCAAAGATTTTTGCTTCTAGTAAACTGGTAATCACTAGAAAATTTTGCCTCTATGTATGGCTAATATAGCTTTACATTATATAAGAAAAATGTTTATTGTTTCTGCTTCTTTACAAGAAGCCAAAAGTTTTAATCTTTCAGTATATATTGTTTCCTAAGTGGAAAGTATTTTATTAACTAATGCTTCTCAAGGGAAGTTTACCTTAAATCCTTGCTCTCACCCAAAAGATTCAGAGACAGTATCCTTTTGTTATTTGGTGTTTTGGTTTGCTGCAAGGGGTTTTGCAGGAAATAAAGAAAGCTTTTATAATTGTTGTTAATTGGTAATTAAAAATTAGTTGTGCCGAAGACAATTCTTTGGCCAGAAAAAACATTATTGTAAAGTCATTTTTCTCATCCTCCCAGCCAATCGTTTAGCCCACGTGGGCCCAACTAGCTGCTGTGGAGCGGAGTCTTAACACACAGTTGCCCCTATTCCAGCACAAATAATCTGGTTGTGTGCTGTAGATGGTGTTTTAAAATGCTGAACAATCAAACCTTAATTTATATATTGATAGTCAATGCTATATCTCTGAGCTCATAATTACTTAAAATTGTTCGTCCCTCAGATACTATTAATTCTCAAATTTACAATTGCTTATACATATTTCTAGTTAATAAATAAATAAATTATGCACGTGTGACTCTTAATAACTTTTCTAGCCTTCTAGTTACAACCGTTCCTTAAGAAAAATAATTGAAAGTGCAATTAGTCACTGCCCCTTTACAGCCAAATATTTAAAATGTTTTGTCCAAAAAGTTATTAATTCAAAAGGTTAGATATTGTAAAATTTTAAACTTTAACCTCTTAAAAGACAAAAGAGAGAAATTGTATTCCCATATATACTATTTAGTGCATTTCCATGCACACTATTTAAAACATACCTTTATTTTCAAAATTTGAGATTAAAACGTAAAATTTAATAAATGCTTTTTAGTATCTTAAAAGGGTCTACTTATTGGCTTATAGATTGATCCTAAAACAGCTACCTTATTAGGAAAGGGAAAAACAGGTTCTCTCCACAGAACTCTACAGAAACATATTGGTAATTCGTGTGCTGAGCTGACAGGTAAGTTAACTCAGTGTCCTGATTAAAAGGACTAAAAGATTAAATTCATGTTTTAGATCCATCCTTGCTTGTCATTTTTCCAGTTTGGACTAGCTTCTAGCCTTTTAACTTTATGGCAATAGTACATCAGAGACTGTATATTCAGACTTAGTAAAATTAGTCATTTAATAGAGTCATAATGATTTTTCACTCTTCTTCAGTGTGACCAGCCATTCTAACTCAATCTTAGACTGGTCTAATATTCAGTTCAATTATTAGAGATTCCTATATTCTAAATTACCTAGCAAAGTTAATTCAGAGCATATCCCCCAAAGTCACCAAAGGCTCACCTTGCCTTTACCTTATTTGTCCTAAACTTTTTGCAAACTGACATTAAAGGTCAGTCTGCAGCGGAACGCCACTGGCACCCAGTTACTTCTAATTCTTATGCATTGGTAAAATGGAAGGACCCCCTGACTAATAAATGGAAGGGTCCAGATCCAGTCCTAATTTGGGGAAG
The DNA here is from genome assembly GCF_978045245.1 of Mus caroli. Taxonomy (NCBI): domain Eukaryota; kingdom Metazoa; phylum Chordata; class Mammalia; order Rodentia; family Muridae; genus Mus; species Mus caroli. The sequence goes on from NW_028227262.1 coordinate 60,612,373, forward strand.
AGGCTCGGTTTGTGTTTTTTCACGAGATGAAGATGAAGCACGGTGGCTACCAGAGAGATTAATTCGTCAGGTAAACACAGATTCTGTCTCTCCTCGTAAGTATCATTCTACAAACTAAAATTCCTTTTGAGCTGGGAGTGGAAGCTCTCAAAAAACACTGTTTCCTCTGAGCCAATTCCCCTACAAAAGGCCGGAGATAAACTTTAGCTTTACAATTTGCATCCAAATAAAGTACCTTGACTTCTCCAAACAGAAAATTTACATTACTACACTCTAATTGTTTAGTATTCTTCCTTCTCTCAAGCAGGTCAATCTACATTCTCCGGTTCTCCGCCCCGCCCCTAAGAGCAAACAGGTGGTTCTGCTAATCTCCCTTCCAGGGACATCCCAGCATGTGGCTTTTCAGTCTAAGATAAGATTTAGATTTACCAGGAGAGCTAGGGAAGTAGAAATTTCATATATATTTACAAAGATTAGTTCTTATTTTGATAGATATAGGCTTAGTCCCTTGACTGGCCTCTGGCTTTTCACCCTTGCTGTTACTGCAAGGTGTCCTTAGTTCCTCAGGCTACTGGGAATAACAGGGATGAAGAGGAAAGACTTTCAGCTCCTATTTTAACCAAAATTAATGGTGTTAATAGTGACATAATTCTTGTATAGGCCTTGCTAAATCTGAGGTTGACAAGTCTCACATAGAGGCCTCGCAATAACTCAGAATTGCGATACTGATTCATAATCATATGAATACGGTATGGGTACCGCTTGGCGCAGGAGATCACTGCGGAGGGAAGGTCCAGTTTGACCGTTTCTGAGTTCCCTGTGCGACACACCTGATTTGAAAGAGGTTGGTATCTGACTCCAGCTAAAAACCAAAATACTTACGGCTCTGCCTCCCCTCCCCAAAAGATACCAAGAGCCACAGATGTGAGTTGTTACGATACTCACGGGAGGAATCGGGTTAATGTCCACCCAAGTCAAGGTTAAAGGCCCACTCATCTACGGATGAGAAAATCATTTGATCACCTCTGTTAAGCATTGCCTATTTAAACTTAATTAATAGGGGGGAGAGAGATTGGAGACCTTGCTGTTGTAAGAGCAGGCCCTTCACTGCCTCCCACCCAAAAAATAAAAAAGCCAATTGGCCTTGTACTAAAGAGCTGGTCTTAACCTCTTCTCACTGTCCCCCTGCCTGTCACCCAAAATTGTGGATAATTATCAGTTCAGTGTTATTCTAAAATTGTTTAGCTAAACTCAGCCAGGGTTCCAACGCCCTACTTAAAAGGCAAACAGGTAGCTACCTATTCAGCACTAATTAGCATTATAAAGTCAGAGCCTACAGCCCAGTGCTGGTATTTCAGTCAGTGCTTTTAAGACAGTCTCAGCCAGATACAGTTTACCATTAGAATAGTTAGGGAATCCCACGGAAATAGGTTTTTTCTTTAGCCCTAGGAACTCAGGCAGAACTATTGAACATAGATAATTTTTCTGCCACAGGCCACCCCTTTTTTATTTTTATTTTTGTTATCTAATGGGGGGAAATGTGGCCTCCCTTCCCCCAGCCTGGAACCTGCCTGCTCTAGGGTGGAGCTACCGGCTCATTCGTCCTGCCACGCCTACCTACTGCTGGAACCTGCCCTCTGCTGCCTGGAGGCACACACGTGTTCGTCCTGCTACTGGACCCTGAGTTACTTGGCGGGAAATTGGGTTCCCTCCCCCTTCCTTTATAAACTGAGTGTCTGGAAATATTAAATTGAGTCTTGATCAGAGTTTTGTCTTGACTCCATTGTTTCTTCCGCCCCGTCTAGATTCCTCTCTTTGCAGGGAACTGCCATTCTCAGTTGAACCATTCGTGTTGTGGACCGCGGGCGGGCCGCAACAGCTCAGAGGTTAAGGGCATTTGCTGCTCATGCAGAGGACCAAGGGCTGCTTCCCAGTACTTGTAAGATGGTTCTCAACTGTCTGCAACTTCATTTAAAATTTCCAATAGTCAATCAGTTTTTGCAATTTTATTTACTTTTTATTTATGTGTATGTGTGTATGCCTGCTTGTGTATATGTACACCACGTGCATGCAGATACCCTTGGAGGCCAGAGAGTATGTCAGGCCCCTGGAGTTGGGTGATTGTGAGTGTCCTGTGGGTGCTGGGAACTGAGAACAGGTTGCCTGGACAGGAGCCAGAGCCTCTGAGCCATTTCTCCAGCCCCTCAAGTACTTAATCTTGTCATTTTAATTTTTATCTAAGTTCATATAAAATTCTCTTATCAAAAACTGCTTAATATTTTTCTTTTCTCTTTTGTAATCTCTTAAAAATTTAAAGTATTAAAGATTTATGAGACAATATTTTAGCTTATTTTTCAAACATCTAGCCTCTTTTTTTCCTATCAGGATTTATTAACTAACTCTGTTGATTTATTACACTGTATTTGACATGCCCCAACAGAGTTGAGACGTAGCTCCTCTTTGTTCCCGTGAAACAACCCTCTGTCCTCCTGTGGCCGCTGAGACTGCTGTGTGTGTGGCTGTTCTCTTCTTTATGGTCCTCTCCAAAAAAATTATTAAAGTATTTATAAAATAAAAAATTATATTCTGATAAAGTGAAAAACAAAACAAGGTTAAAACGTACTTTAAATGAAAGCAAGTCAAACCCCCAAAATGCCCCATGAAGGAAAACAGCTGTAAACATCGAGTAGGTGTTATTATACCTCTGAAGATAATATACACAATGAAATAGAAGGCTTTACATTTAATTTTGTTTTTAGTACTTGGTTTTAAGAGCAAAATAAAAACGTGTGAAACTGGAGAATTGCTGAATTTAAGATAAATTGTTTTTAATCATATCTTGGTCCTAAAAGATTTCTCCAAGGTTATCATGCTAAGGGCTGACTTGATACAAGCCTTTGTCTGCAGGTCCCAAGTCTGTCCTGTCCTTACTCCCTGCTGTGCTCATTTTGTCTCTCTAGTGCCTCGTAGCATTTGTTAGCTGTATTCTATGTTTTCACTCCGCCAAGTAATTTAACATTTACATTTAGTTTCATAAACACTTTTCCCAGTTGCTTAGTTTGGGGTCTGTGTTTATATGACTTCAACATTTCTGTTTATATTACACAACACTGGTGTTTGGACTACATTTTCTACATCGCTAAATTTAAAAAGCAAGTTAAATCTCATCATTGGTTCTATTTATGGTCAAGGATTTTGTTTAATAAGAAGCACCGTATGCAGTATGTCTTGTGCTTCTTCATCAAAATCAATATCCAGTTTCCTTTCTATTTGAACTCCCTGATCCTAATTCTCTCAGACCTCACTTTCTTCCCCTTAGGACAAGGCCTGATGATGCAGGCCTGTAATCCCAAGTGCTCAGGAGACTGAGATAAGAGAATTGTTAAGTTTAAACCATCCTGGGCAACTTAGTGAGACCCTGTCTCAAAAAGCAAAAAGGGTTCCGGGGATACAGTTCAGTCATAAACATGCACAAGACGAGGAGCACTGAAAGCAGAAAACACTTGCTTATATGCATTAATGCCTGGAGAACACCCACAACATCGCCAGGTGGAAAGACTGGTTTCTCTGTGTAAAACTCCGGAGCACGAGTGTGCCTTCAGACTGTTCTTCACACTTCTCTCTCCTGAGTTCCACAGGAAGGACTCCGCTAACCCTCGGACTGACTCGCTGTTACGGCCAATCTCCTCCCTCCCCTCAGCCTCATAGCTCTCCTCTGGAATTGGGTCTGGACCTTGCATCTGTATCAGACGTCAGACTGCCAGTCATACCCGCCTGATTCACATATGCCTAAATTACTTATAGAACAGTAACACTGCCAGAACGTTAGTATCTTCTTGTCAGAATGCAGCCAGTTTCACCGAATTCACTCTTTGCTGTTTTACCAGATTGCACAACATGCTTGGAAGTTCTCTGCTGCTCTTTGGGTTCTGTTTCCCTCCAGACAGGGTTCCATACAGTTCTGTGTACATCCCTGCTGATGTGGGCCTAACTGAATTTGCATAGCATCTACCTCTCTGTCTCCCTGTCTCTGTCTCTGTCTCTGTCTCTGTCTCTGTCTCTGTGTGTGTGTGTGTGTGTGTGTGTGTGTTAGTCCATAGCTCCACCCCTGAGCTAACTCTCAGCCTCCATTCTTTCTCTGCAGCTTATGTATGTTCATGGTGACAGACATATGCTCCAATCAATTGTCTCTGCTCCTCTGGAGATCTGAGTCTCCTTTGCTCCTTGTCTGTCTGAGGTTGGGGGAGTTTAAGTTAGGTAGGACAGCATCGAGCCTGCTTGGGAATTAAGGGGTCAGCTCTTCTCAGGGGTCTGAACACTGCTGTTTTCCAAACTCTCATTTTGTGGCTAATACTGGTAGACTCACTTTCACAGGGATATGTCCTGCTCCTCCGGGTTCATGTCATTTTTTTGTCACATGGCAAAGAGCCCTGCAAAATGGTCCTTCTAGGGTCTAATAAAGACGAGCAAGTTTTCGTTCTGAAGAATGTCCCTTCTTTCCCTCCAAGGCTGCATATTTATACTCGCCTTTCATTTTTCTCTAGACCAGAGGACACTATGAGAATGTTCTGTATCTCGCATGCAGAAGTAGCTGAAAGGGAGACAGGAAGCTTCAAACTCCCATCAGCACGATGGCTGGGCAACCATTTGACATGTTAAAAGCTAGACCTTGGTGTCTAGACTGAATTGATAGGAAAAGAAGCTACAAAAATGAGGACGGTTGGAGATCTTAGCAAATGAAGGAAGAGCTGGGGGAAAGGGAGGTATCAATGTTAGAGCCAGATGTGTACAGCAGGTATGAGCAATGTTAGAGCCAGATGTGTACATCAGGTGTGAGACCCAAGCTGGGCAAACTGTGGGGAGCCTTTCCATCACATGGTGTGCTGGACTGTGACATCAGACTACCTGAAAATATCAGTCACCCCTGATTCTGACAGATTGTGCTGGTTCTAAGCTCTTGCCCCAAGAGTAGGGGCAGTGTGAAGAGGAGGAAGCAAGAGCAAAGGCAACAGGTGGGAACAGTTAGAGAAGGGACCTCAGCCGGGCGTGGTGGCGCACGCCTTTAATCCCAGCACTCGGGAGGCAGAGGCAGGCGGATTTCTGAGTTCGAGGCCAGCCTGGTCTACAGAGTGAGTTCCAGGACAGCCAAGGCTACACAGAGAAACCCTGCCTCAAAAACCAAAAAAAAAAAAAAAAAAAAAGAAGGGACCTCACAGTCAGGAATGAGCAGGGTCAGCTGTCTCGGGGGACACACAGCACACCAACACAGTCGCAGATGTGTAATAATAAAGGTTACAATTTTCCCTTGAAATGAAGTTTTGGTCACATTTACATTTTCATTGTTTTACTGTGTAAACTTGTAGTTGTTAACACTTCCTAAATTATGAATGTGGGTTTAATCGGCCCTCTTATGCATGTCTTTGCTTAGGTAAATATTAGTGAGATTATATGATTTCGAGAGGTTCTTTCAAGTTTTTGTTGCTTTGTTTTGAGATAGGATCTCATTATGTAGCCCAGGCTGGCCTGGAACTCACTATTATAAATAGACCACGCTAGCCTCAAATTCCCAGAGACCCATCTGCCTCGATCATAGTCTAGCCACCATACCCACCTTCTCTCAGTATCTTAGTGACATAAAATTTGCATACGATGAAATCACAGGGCTGAATTTGCAACTGAATTTGCAACTTAGTACATTTTGAGAAATCTCTATACCCACCTAAGTAGTAGCCAGTCAAACCTCTCCCTTATCCCAAAGCTCTCTTGTCCCAACCGACAGGTCAACTGTCACTGCAAGTCCCAGAGCCCTCTGCTGACAGAATCTCATATGCACCATGTGCTCTCTGTACCTAGCTGATGGGCTCATTTATGTATTTCGAGGTTCAAGACATATCTGTGCTTTGGTTCTTTTTCACCACTTAGTAGTATTCCATGGTATGGACATGCCACAAGCAGTTCCTGATGTTTTGTTCTTAGACTTGTGCTGCTTCCGATTTTTTCCTATTCGGTATGTGCCTTTGAGTTGATTCACTTTCTGTCTATATAACCAAGAGTTAAAGTCATATCTTGTTACTATAAGAGGGGTTTTTTTTGTTGTTCACAGCTCTGAAAGATACAGACCATGATTGATTGACTCTATTGTGTTGGGCCACTGTGGTTGAGCAAAACCTTTCATATCATGGCTGAGAAGGTAAGGACGAGACTGGACCCTGGTGCCCTTCGAAGGCATGTGCCAGTGACACTGGACTCTACTTATAAAAGACTCCATCACCTCTCTAAAGCACCACAGGCTGGGATTCAAGCCTTCAACACATCCAAAAACAAACTATAACAGTCCTCTTGGCAGCACGGGCTTTTGTTTGACTTGGGTAAGAATTGGATGTGAAGTTTCTGGTAGATATTTCAACCCATGCAAAACCATCATTCTTCCAAAATAGTTGTTTCATTTTATTCTCTCGAAAGGAAGAAGGGAGTATGGCTCTGTATCACCATCCATCAGCGTTGTCCTTCTTCTTCTATAAGCTATTCTGATAATGATACCTCGTCATGGCTTTAAGCAGCGTTTCCCTGGTGACTGACTAATGAGGCAGGCACCTCTTACTGTGCCGTTGTCCATTTTTAGTTCTTTTGAAGTGTCGAAGTCTCTTGCCTTTTAATAGATATTGGTTCCAGTAACCTGTTTAAAAAGTCTAATGCTGGTCAGTCACGTGCCATTAAAGAGCATTTGGGGCAACAGTGAAGTACATATGTGACAGTGTTGCACCCAGTCATATATCTAATGACACGGTAGCCACCTTAGCTTTGGGGAGCTCTCAATGGTGTGTGCACAATCCTTGGTGATCACCTTCTCATTATGTGTGAGTCTGTCTCTGTGTTCTGCTCCGTTTCAATTTCCACTCCCATACCGTGCTGTCTTTTGGTCTACAGCTCTACTTTTTTCAAGGTTGTTTTGGGGACCCATGGTCTTTCCATTTCATGAAAGTTAGAGAATTCACTTAGCAACTTACGCCTTAGGAAATTTCTGGGCTTTTGCTGGGGTCATACTAAATCTACGAATCAATTTGGGGAGAGCAAAGTATTTTAATTCACAATTGTGATCCATTTTCCACATCTTTAGATCTTTAAGTTCGTGATGCAATGTTTTTTTATATGTAAAAGTGTTATATACAACACAGAGTGTGATCGCATTAGAAGTGGTCAACTGTGATGATTTGATTTTCTTGAGTCTGTACTTTAAACAGACAGATCTGTACCTAGCACAACAGGAAAGCCCTCAGGAAGTGTTGTATTAGTAAAGATCACTAGATACTCGGAGTCTGAGCTCTAGATCATAACAACTTTTTTTTTTTACTAACTCTCTTTTTTTTTTTTAAGATTTATTTATTTATTATATGTAAGTACACTGTAGCTATCTTCAGACACTCTGGAAGAGGGCGTCAGATCTTGTTACGGATAGTTGTGAGCCACCATGTGGTTGCTGGGATTTGAACTCCGGACCTTTGGAAGAGCAGTCGGGTACTCTTACCCACTGAGCCATCTCACCAGCCCGATCATAACAACTTTTAAGGGCAGTGGTGACTTAGTACAAAAATGGTAGCAAAACAAAATGTTAGTTGGACTGAAGTCTTACACAAACCTGTCCAATCTTACACCCAAAGCTTTGCCACCTTTGGTTTCTCTTACACCTTTCCTGTCTAGTTAGGATGTCCCACTGCTTCCCACTGAGCACCACTGTCTAGGCCAGGTGCCCTGCTGTTCCGGGGACACTGAACTTGTCTTCAAGCTTTCATCTCTCATTGGCCAATGCAGCCATCATAGCTTTTGGAGCACACAGCCACTTCAGGTATTTTTATCCTTTCCATTAAACAAAATAGTTCAGACACGACTACTTGAGAGAATTGTTTTTAACTGTGGCATGCAAATATATTCTCCATCTATTGATGATTATTAAGTTAGAAATTTTTAATTACTTATTACTTAAAAAATTAAAAGCAAATGCTTCAACTAATTTGTCTAAATTAAACTATTTGAGTCACCACTCTGATCCCTAATCTAATTATAAAGTTATTAACTTGAAACTGTATGGAATTAAAATCCTGCATGAAACAGACTCCCACTTCTGCCACTGTGAAGATCATCTGACTCTTATCACCAGACCACAGTGCTTGCAGAAGAACAAACATCAGATTGAGTCTCCTTTATTAATGCTTTGAGTTGAGGCTTCTAACTACAACATAAATCATGATTTACAACATGATTAGCACTGACTCAGTGTAAGCAAAACCCTCACCACCAGGAAGCCTCATATTCTAGGACAGTTATCTGGCTACCACACAGATGACCCTAGAAGAAGACCTCCAAGTAATTTGCAAAATGTACCTCAGCAGAAGGAAATCTTTTGCTTCAAAGTGGAGTATCTGCTTAGTCTTCATAATTGATGACTTTATGATCCACTCTATAAACCTGGCATAATTATGTGGAGAGGAAATATGAAGCCAAAGGATGTGGTGCCTCTCTGCATTTCCGCTTGCCAGCTTGGAAGAGAGGAAGAAAGAGACTAATTATGCAGCCTGGCGATGCTGCTGCATTCCAGCAGTTTCGATTGACAAAACAGCATCCATCATCCTTTGCATGACAAATTTTCTTTGCCTCCCTCCCCAACTCCAGCTCATGATAACATAATTACATTCCATTTTTTCCTAGCAAGAGGCCTGTATTTTCTTTTAGGCAGGACAACAGCTGCAAATCTCAACCTTGATATTGCCTTAAAATGGTAAAATGGTGGCTTTTGTTCTAGTCTTGGCAATTGGCTTTTAAACACTCCTGCCAGGAGGCCACTCCTGCCTGGCAAATTTTCCCACTAGAAAAAAAAATGCATTTATCTCTGAGACTTTCATGAAGTGGTGCAAAGGAGCTCCGTGGCACTTAGTGCTTGTCCGTACTGTAATTTATCCTTGGGCCACATTGTTTTGGAACTGTGTTGAGAAGATGAACGCTGCTCTCATGCTTTTTATAGCCTGGTAATTGCTAAAGGAGCATTGTCTTTGTGTCAAGCCAATCTGAACATTTTCATTCTCCTCTCTATTTATGTCTACTCATGCATCCTAGCATCAATGTTTTCTGAGAGTTGGGGACATCAGGCCAAAATCTTGTCAATAAAATCTCCATGCTTTATGGCAAAAACTCTCAGATCCTGAATGCATACTGATAATAACTAATATTTTAGGAGGTATCACTGTGTGGCGAATTGCACTCTAAAGACTTGCTGGTAAAATATCTGCTACAAAAGCCACAAAGAAAGTCCACTATTACCTTTGGTTTTCGAAGGAAGAGAAGCTTGAGAGAGATTATATCCAATGTGTTGAATCTGGATTTCAGGTAGCCAGAGGCCATCTTGGTGGCCTTGATATCCTGCTTCCATTGCGCTCACGGCCTGTCCCAAATTCTTAGGAGGGCCACACCCCAAAGGGAGACAACTGAGCTAATCCCTCAGGGAGTAGCACACAGATATGAAAAACCTATATTATCCAGTTCCCTATAGCAATAACCAAAACTCCTGAGATTAGCAACTTAGAAGAAAGGAAGGCTTGTTTTGGCTCCTGGCTTCAGTGCATGATCACTGGCCCATTGCTCTCTGGCCCATGGCAGTGTAGTATGGTGGAACTGTGTATCTGTTCACCTCATGGAAGCAAAGAAAGAAAGAGAGAGACCCAATATGCAATCAAAGGCAACACACCCTTCCAGTGATCTTACTCCTTCCACAAGGCCCCCAGTATTTCCATGGATTGGGAGCCAAGCCTTTGTCACACAGGCCTTTGGAAAACATCCCAGAGACAAATTGTAGCAAAGCAATAGACTTAATAAAGATTAACTATGTTTTGCATGCTGGATGCCTCGGTGAAGTTTCTCCTACTGGTTTTAAATGGTGGCATATTATTAACATGGGAGTCAGTAGTTTTCCTTCATCCCATGGGGTAGTACTGAAGAGCAATAAATAGTCTCTCACAGGTGAGTGGAAGGACAAGTCTGGCTGCAGTGAGATGGTTAGACTGGAGAGATCACCATGACAAGAAGAGAGACAGAGAGGTGCTGAGGCTTCCTGCTCTCCAGCCTTCTTGGGCATGTTGCCATATATGCAATTCAAGACACTCCAGGATAACAGCCCTACTTCCAAGTGCTTACAGCCTTCCCTGGTGACCCTACAACCCCTAAGCACATAGATAAAATAAATGGCTACCCCTGTCTAAACCACTCTTTTGGGTTGTCTGATATTAAACGCCACACAAGACACTGGCAGAGAATGCCTACAAGAATAAATTCTATAGGTTCAGATGTGAGCTAATTGTTGGCCGAGGACCCAGTAGCATTTCTATTGTGTGGGCACTGTGGGAGAGTGGATATTATTATTGATTGGACTTGTGTTTCATAAATCAGGTCTTTCTTGAAAGGTAACATAATTTATTGCGTAAGATATGAAAAATTTGCCTTGGGAACAGTAAAAATGGTGAATCCAGAAATAAGACCAGGTGGAGAGGCTTTGGCAAGGGAGGGAAGTTAAAACCATCTTTGCTGATGCTGTCCACATGGACACAGAATGGAAGAAGAAAGTAGGAATTAAGTCAAGAACCTTTCTGGTGGCTCAGCCTCTGGAGCACAGCAGAGACAAAGCCTGGGGTCCAAGCGTACACCGGAAGATCTGTTTTAAGTGGAACACTTTGTATGCTTTTTTGTATTCAAGGTTTTATTTTATTTTCCTTGATATTTCATAAGGTCTTTCTGAACACTCCGCCAGACTTGGGCCATGTGATGGTAAGCTGGACCCAGGCTATGCTTACAGTGGGGAGCAACAGTATCATGATGTGACGAAAATGCCGCCATTCCATACATTCTAGGATGCTGCCATAAAAAACATGATTGCAATAATGACTATTCAGTGAACAGCCACTGTTACCGTTTGCAATAGCTGCGCACATTCAGTCATCCCAATATTCTTACAAGGAAGGTTCCAGTGCTATGTGATGTGATGTGATGTGTGTGTGTGTGTGTGTGTGTGTGTGTGTGTGTATTCATGTGTACTTGGAGAACTAGTGAACAAGACATAGAGGTAAAGTCCCTCGCCTGGTTCTGCAAGTTGGCACCCAGGCAGCTAGTCCCCAGAGCCACTGTAGCCAGAGCCTCCCACAAACAGAGACAGATGGAGGACACCCAGTGCAGGGGCTAATGCAACCATCCCACACTGTGTTATGTCACTAGGGTCCTGCTGACTTGCCTGTGGGTTCCTGGAGGGCAAGAACTCCTCCCTGCCTGCCTCCATGTCCCCAGAAACCAGTATGGTCACATCCAGTGCCATGAATGTGTTGACTTTTTGTTTTGTTTTGTTTTATATTAGAAGGATTGGATTCAACTTAAAATGATTCTGAAACCTTCTCATGAGATATCCTCTTCAATTTATTCCAACCAACAAAAAAAACCACATTGACCATTTCCCATGCAGCTTGGAATAAAAAGCATCTCTAGGGGATTTGTGGGCGTCTGTCTACCTCTGATTTCCCCATAGGGAAAGATACCAGCTCAGCAAGTATACACCCTCATCCCTGGCCTCAGCTGAGGTGTTCCTTCAGAACCTCCCCCTTCACATCCAGCCTAAGGATTTCAAAGAAGATGGAGCCCACATGGCTACATCAGTTCTTCAGTTCTTTGCTTAATGGGTTCATGGCACTCCCAGGAGGCCCTAGAGTGGCAGTGTACTTTGGCACTCTGTACCTTCTCTCTCCCGGGGTACAATTACTGCTTCCTGACTCCAGGGCTGTGACAGGCCAGTCATGGAACAGAAGAGGAAGTGCTAGTGGAGAGCGTTTGGGAAGAAGGTATCTCATCCTCTAGATGCTGAGAGACGTGAAGCTGGGACTTCTGGTCAACCCCATCTTGCAGTCAGCCATTATTCTAGATTGCTAATCAATCTGGTAATGTCACATTTTTTTTTAACTTAAACAATCCAAATTAGGTTTTCTACTAGCCATAGCCAATGGTATGTAGCTAATACACTTTTCATAATTTTGTGCATGAAAATAAAGTTTTCTTTCTCCCCCTTTTTGCTTTTTCTCCCTAAGAACAGTAGTCTCCTCCTATATACAGTTTGCTCTCTCTTTTCTCTTCGTCATCAAGAGGGGCAGATAGAGTGCAACATGATACCAGAAGACGGAGAAGCAGAGGCAGAGACCATGCTACACAGCATACCATTATCCTTGCTCTGTGGTAGGTTATCATGTCCCTCTCACTGAGCCCAGTGTAACTTTACCATGGCTGTGGAGTCATGGGAAGAAGCATGTCTGTGCTTTGTTTCTGTGCTAGTCTTCATTTCAGGGATCCACCGGGAGCTTTGTAACAAAGTGCAGCACAAACAGGAAGCACGCTCCTGTACACACATATGGTGGGTTGAATGACAATGTCCAGGATCAGATCTTTGAGTATTTGGACCCTACTTGGTGGTGCTCTTTGGGGACATTTGGGTGTTATGGCCTTTTTAGAGAAGGTGAATATTAAAAGATTCGTGGCATTTGGAATTCTTGCTTGTTCCAGCTGCCATGCCTACCCATGGCTAAGCTTCCCCACCATGAGAGTGATGGGCACCTATCCTTTTGGAACTATAATTCCTAATTAGCCTTTCTTTCTATAAGCTGCCTTGGTCATTGTCTTAGGGTTTCCATTGTTATGAAGAGACACTATGACCATAGCAACTCTTATAAAGAAGACATTTAATTGGGGCTGGCTTACAGTTTCAGAAGTTCAGTCCAGTTATCGTCATAGCAGGAAGCATGGCAACGTGGAGACAGGCATGGTGCTGGCAAAGGAGCCAACAGTTCTATATCTTAACCCCAAGGCAGCCAGGAGGACACTGTCTTCTGCAGGCAGCTAGGAGGAGGTTCTCTGTCACACTGGGTGGAGCTTGAGCATAGGACCTCAAAGCCCACCCCCATAGTGACACATTTCCTCCAACAAGGCTACACGTTCTCTAACAAGGCACCTCCTAATGGTGCCACTCCTTGGGCCAAGCATATTCAAACCACCACAGTCATGGTGTTTTATCACAGCAATAGAAAGTACCTAATATAGCACACATTCAGACTGTGGTCTACACACTGATTCAAGTAAGTTTACATAAAGGACACAAAAACCAAGACAGAAACTATTTGTTATAAATGTCATCATAGACTGTTGTGTACAAGTGAAGAGTGTTAATACACAGTCCTGACAAATGAGGGTGGGACAAGCCAGAGTCCCTGCCATACCAATACTGTGACCTTCTAAGCCAGGGAGATAGAGGCAACTTGCTCAACCTCCCTAAACCTCATGTAAATTAGTCTGTTGCTTTGATGTTTTATTTATTGAATATATTTTACACATCTTCATTTCATGTAGCATCATTAATTCTGGATCATGGAGGACCAAGAAGTAAATCCCTATAGAAACACAATAAAGGTAGATACAGGCTGTTGCACACGTTACTGGCAGGACCTGTGGTTCTTGCCTTGAGTCTGCTTACTAACTGGTAACCTTTCTACCTTGGTTTACCTTAAAGAGACACAAAAGGCTATTTGATTCCAAATCAAAGAAACTATGGTTACCCAAAAATAAAGCCTATGTCTTCATGAATACATTTTCTCTTAGAAGAGAAATTATTGTTTTCAACAGAAGGCAATGAGATTATCAAATTGAAAAAACTAGAACTCACAGTCCTTTGGCTCTAAAGTTTGTGCTCTCTGTACCACCCCACACATATGCCAGTGGGGTCTAAGGGACACTGAATTAGTCAACTATCAGACATTCATGTGTAGCGCTTTGGCTTTCTTGTTTTGATGAACTCATCAGTCAGGCCAGGTATTACTGAAGTTGTCCTCAAACTTAGGCTTCCCTTGTTCACTGGATCTCCTCGCATTGACTGCTGGAGACTGTTTTTCTTTCACAATGTGCAGCACCAAGTGATGGACACCCATCCTTTTCTCTTGTCACTTGGCAAAGCATAATTTTGCTCCTGGTGCCTAGGCTGGTTTTTGCTTTGTTGCATCATTAAGCTTTCCTTCTTTTGGCTCATGGTTTCAGGAGTTGAAACACATGGTTACTTGGCCCTATTGCTTAGGACCTGTGGCAGCTCAGCACCTTGTTAAGGCAGGCATGATGTTTGTATCACAGAAGCCAGGAAGCAGGGGTCTGGGGAGATGAAGTCCAAGGATTCCTTCAACGGATTATCCTCAATCCCTCACTTGGTCTATCTAGGTACCACCTTTTAAAACTTTGCCAACTACCAACAGTGCTACCTACAGGCTGGAGACCGAGCTTTCAACACAAGGTCTTTTGGGGACATTCCAGACACTTCTCTGAAGTGCCTGGCCCAGATGTCAGTCCTTTGCATGTCCAAATCAGTGATACATTGTTCTCCGGTCTTGCTTCCCTTCTCTTCTGGAATGTGCTGAGCTTTCTCTTCTCCCTACACAAAAACCACCTCCAAAGACTTTTAGCAATTGGGTCCTTTCTAACCATAAAACTAGCAGAGAGGAGAGACTGTGGAAATTAGGTTTTGGAAGTTATGTGTCCAACTTCCCAAGCAGCTAGAGCCAAGGCCACTTAAGGGATTAGATAGTCCTCAGATCAAAAGCATTAAATCCCTGGACTGTAAAGAAACCAAATGACTTTTCTCATGAGAGCAAAAGAAGTCCTGAAGGGAAGAAGCTTTAGTTCAGGATAAAAACTAAACCCCGAAGGAGCAGTGCAGATCATAGAGGCCTGGCTTGTAAAGTTTCAGAGGGAAGTTAAAGAGCTCTTCAAAGACTGCTGGGGGCTGCCCATGTGATATTTTGAATTGAGCATGTGTGGTTTCTGGTCAGCTGAGGCTAAAGAATAAGCTGTGATTAATAAGAGACCAGAACCACTGAAATGAAAGCTTTGCTTTACTGGGACAATTGTTACTGGTTAGCTGGGGCTGAAAAATCTGCAATTAAGAAAAGTCTAGTATCACTGAGGCAAAATATTCTCAAAAAAAATTTCCTAAGAGTCAGCACACAAAAGCTATGGTTCAGAGATTATGAAGGCTGCATCTCATGCTGACAGCCAAACTTAGTAAATATGTAAGAGTCTCCCACGTGGTACTGGTTTGGAGGCATAAAGGGATCAAAAAACAACCTCTGAGGCTTGGCACTTCCAAAGGTCAGGAGGGGCCATTGGTGAACATGAAGCCTTGGCTATAGCCTCGAACCCAGGATTGAAGGGGTCATGAAGAGAAGCTGAAGCTTGGCACCATAAGGCAGGGTCAGAGTTCCTGAAGAGAGGCCAGGAGGCCATTGGGGAGGGTGAAACCTATGGAGACCACAGCATATGGGAGATGCCATAACCATAGGATGACTGCCAAGGACAGCAATAACTCTAGAGTGAGGCCAGCCTGAACCTATGAGATAAGCTGTGTGTGCAGGGAATGGCAGAACTAGAGAAATGGAGCCAGCCAAGCCCTTTGGAGCCCAGACTATTGTGAGTGAACTTAAGCTAACAGTGTTATTTACACTGTTAGATTTTTGGTTTTGCTTTGATTTAATTGTGACTGTGTCCTGGTTCTTCCCCCCAATAGCAACAGAAAGTGTGTAACTTGTTTTTTATTTACAGAGCTACAGTTGGGAGACTTTGGACTTTTAAAAAGACATTGGGTTTTTAAAGAGAGCTTGAACTTTCAAAGTGTTTAAAAACTTAAAGACCATGGGACTTTTAAAGGTACTCAGTGTTCTGTATTGTGATATTAATGTGAGCTCTTGGGAATAAACAGGTAAACATGGTGGTTTAATAGTTACATACTGGCGTGTAATGTTGAGAAGAGGTCAATTGTCTTGGTTGGTTTATCAACTTGACATGAGCTAGATTTATCTGGGAAGGGAAATATCAATTGAGAAAATGAATAGAAAACAAACTAAGATCGAGAGCTATTAGCCAGGCAGTGGTAGTGCACACCTTTAGTCCCAGCACTTGGGAGGCAAAGGCAGGCAGATCTCTTTGAGTTCTAAGACAGCTAGAACTATGCAGAGAAACCCTCCCTCAAAAACAAAACAAAACAAAATGACAGAGACTTATCAACTCCCTTTCCTAAAAGAAAGTAGCTGGGTCACTGGAAACTTCATGAAGAGAATAATTCAATGTGGCTCTAAACCTACTGAGAAATTTATTATTATTTATTATGCCATTAACACAACAACCAGTGACCCCAGTAGTTTCTCTTGTAAGAGAAAATGTATTCATGAAGACATGTGCTTCACTATAGGGCAACCATGGTACCTTTGATTTGGAACCAATCAGCAATAACTGTAGCGTGGAGCTGGCATCTGCCTATGAGATAAGCCATGTGTGCTGGTCTTGCTAAACCAGGGTAAACAGGTCACCCGGTTAATAAACATACTCAAGGCAAGAAGACACAAGACCCACTAGGAAAGTGTGCACCAGCCTACTGCATTACCTCAGGAGTTTTCTCCTTCCACAGGGTTATACTAAAATCTGTATAAACTATGTGTGGTGAGAATGTCCACACTATATCTGGTTAGAAAAACATAAGGTGAATATCAAATGAACAGAGAGAATTGCACAATCATATCAAGATTGAAAAGGAATCTGACAAGTCTAATTCATGATTAAAGGGAAATCTTTGCAAAATAGGAGCTTTATTGATAGATCTCTAGAAAAATCATAGCTCACACATCACACACAATGATGGGTTTCCATATCCAGGATTCTTCTAACACCATTCTCTTTAATCATGTACTAGAACTTATACTAGAACCTAGTGTAAGACAGGAAAGGCAAGTGTCTTAGTCAGGGTTTCTATTCTTGCACAAACATCATGACCAAGAAGCAAGTTGGGGAGGAAAGGGTTTATTGAGCTTACACTTCCACATTGCAGTTCATCACCAAGGGAAGTCAGGACTGGAACCCAAGCAGGTCAGGAATCAGAAGCTGATGCAGAGGCCATGGAGGGATGTTACTTACTGTCTTGCTTTCCCTGGCTTGCTCAGCTTGCTTCCTTATAGAACCCAACACTACCAGCTCAGGGATGGCACCACCCACAGTGGGCCCTCTCACCTTGATCACACTGAATCTCATGGAGGCATTTCCCCAACTGATGCTCCTGTTTCTGTGATAACTCCAGCCTGTGTCAAGTTGACATACAAACCCAGCCAGTATAGCAAGTAAAACATATGCAGAGCGAGAAGGAAAATGTAAAGGTCTAATTTAGGTAATTATTTATGTAGAGTATCTCAGAGTTTTGCCATGGAAATCTCCTGGGCTCTTGGGTTGTCAGTGCTACTTGTCAGTGTGACAGAATCTAGAGTCATCTAAGGAGATGGGTCTCCGAGCACACCTCTGAAGCACTGTTTAGGGTAAAGATGGTCTCTGAGAATGACTGTAAAGGCTTATCTTGATTGTGTTTATTGAAACTGAAGGCCCATCTAATTGTGAGAGGGATCATTCCTTAGTATAACGTGGAGGGAAAGCACCAGGATCCGAGCACTGGCATGCTTGCCCTCCTCTCTCTCTGCATCCTTCATCTCTCTCTGCATCCTAGCGAATGTGAGGAGGAGCAGCTGCAGGCCCCTGCTGCCTTGGTTTCGCCACAGAGATGAACAAACCGCATTCTTGAGTTGTGAACTGGACTGATCCCTTTCTCCCTCAAGTGTCTTGTGTCAGAGTATCGGATCATAGTAACAGTAAAAGAAACTAAGAGCTAAAAAGTGCTTACAGCAAAGCCACACATTACAAAGTCAACTGCTTTTCTGTAGACTTCCAAGGAATCAGTGAGACTTGAAAATGAAAACCAAAAAGTAGTAGTAAACTCAAGGGAAGTATAAGGAAAAAAATCTATGAAAATTTGAGATATCTAAGTGAGAAAAAATAGAAAACTCTGAAGAAAGACATCAAAGATCTAAAGAAATGGAGATATAATACATGTTCAATGATAGGAAAGGATGACTCAATATTGTCAAGATCTTGACAATAAATTCAATGCAGCCACAATAAAAACTGGCAGACATCAGGAAGAGAGAGAGGGAAAGACACTGGGCTGGCATGGACTTATGAAATCCCAAAGCTCACCCTCAGTGATACACTTCCTTCTACAAGGCCATACGTACCCCAACAAAGCCACACTTGCTTCTATATGGCTTAGCCTCAAAATCCTTTCAAATAGTGACACTCTCTAAGTATCCAAATATATAAGCTTGGGAGTGGGTAGGGTGGCAGGGGGCGAATTCTTAAGTAAACCACCACAGGTAGCAAACAAGCACATGTATTCTTAGAGCACCACAAGCTAAAACAACTAAATAGCCAATACACATAACAGAACAGCATCAAATGCTGATCAGGAGTAGAGCAACAGAAACACTCATGACTGGTGACATGGCCATGGGACTCAGTGCACTTTTACTGTGCAACCCAGTAGCCACATTTCTTGGTACTGACACCATTAGTTGAAAACATAGACACACACACACAAACACAAACCTACAGATATCTATAGTCTTTATTCATGATCACCCAAACTTGGAAGCAATTAAGATGTTCTTCATTCAGTACATGTACAGCAAAATAACCCCAATAGAAATGTTCAATTCAGCCGGGCGTGGTGGCGCATGCCTTTAATCCCAGCACTCGGGAGGCAGAGGCAGGCGGATTTCTGAGTTCGAGGCCAGCCTGGTCTACAAAGTGAGTTCCAGGACAGCCAGGACTATACAGAGAAACCCTGTCTCGAAAAAACCAAAAAAAAAAAAAAAAAAAAAAAAAAAAAGAAAGAAAAAAAAAAAAAGAAATGTTCAATTCGATATTATGTAACACTAAGAGTAAATGAGCTATCAAGACATGAAAAGAAATGGCCTCCCAATCGTCTCTTGAGTGACTACAGCGCTACAATGTATTTTGTAGAATAAGGATTGAGGCTAAATCAATTAGGAATGTGTTCGACTGTAAGTACAGAGCCTGGCAGACAAGAGCTTACCAAAGAGAAGAGGACATTTTCTCTCTGCTATCAGAGGCAGTGCTGGCTGCTAAGACAACCCTAAGATACCATCAACAAGTCTTTGTGCTCTCTTCTGATTGTCTCTCCAGTGTGATCCACATCTTACACAGTCAGCCATCCATATTTGCCAATTCCTAGTTTGCAGATTCAAGCAACTGTAGACCCAAAATATATTTTTTTTTACTTGTACATTGTCTTCCTCACTCTTCTATTGCTGTGAAGAGACAGCATGACCACAGCAGCCCTTATAAGAGAAAGCATTTAGTTGGAAACTTGCTTATAGTTCCAGAGGTTTAGTTTTATCATCATGGTGCCAGGAAGCATGGTGGGAGGCAGGGGTGGTACAGGAGAAATAACTGAGAGCTGCATCTTGATCCACAAGCAGAGACAGACTGACTAGGTTTGGCAGTCTTTTGAAACCACAAAAGCCATGCCCAGTGCCATGCCTCCAACAAGACCATACCTTTTAATCCTTCTAATCATTTGAAACAGTTCTACTTTCCGATGATTAAGCACTCAAATGTATGAGCCTATGGACAGCATTCTCTTATTCAAACCACTGTAGAGCCAAATAATTTTTTATTTGTACATTGTCTTCCTCACTCTTCTATTGCTGTGAAGAGACACAGCAGCCCTTATAAAGGAATGCATTTAGTAGGGCTAAATATGTAGGGCTAAAGACAGCTCAGCACTTAAGGACATACACTGCTCTTGCAGAGGACCTGAGTTTGTTCCCATCATCTATGTGGCTTGCAATTGCTTGCAACTCAGGCTCCAGGAGGATCTTATTCTCTCCTCTGATCTCCTCAGACACTGCACTCACATACATAGACATAATGAATAAATTAAAATAAAATCTTCTAAAGATTGCTTGTACACTGAAGATGTATAAGGTGTTGTTGTTGTTGGTATCCCTAACAGTACAGTATAAATAGTACAGTATAACAAGTTATTTATGGTTTCAATGACACTGAATTGGGTTTTATAAACCTGACAGTAATTCTCTATAATCTATTTATTATTGTTACTATGGTGATTAAAGAATATGGAGCATGTGCACTGGCTGTATGCAACTACTATACTGTCATAATAAGGTTGCTCATGGGAAAGTTGATAGGAGAGGAGGGATTACTGTGGCACCAAAGCCATGAGGACACCAGGAAACAAGTCTCCTCCAAGATTCCTACCAAGGCATGGTGACAGGAGGAATGGACAAGAAGCCTGGATTGGCTGAGCTGTCCCTATTCTTGTTTTGTCAGGGGTCTCATGATGTAGTTGTATCAAACCAGTCCCCAGCAACAACGATGCATTGTTGGCTAACAATGATGTTAGTCATCTGGCATTCTTTCTGCAGAGATGGCTGAGAAACAGGTTCTTGGCATTGTTTTGCTTACTTTGCTTTATTTTTTTTTTTACCTTTTTTCCCCCTGGAATAATATTTATATAAGTGAAGGTGAAGTGAGTATTGAGTGGGAACCACTAACTCCTGAGACTTTTGTTTTTTTCGAGACAGGGTTTCTCTGTGTATCCCTGGCTTTTCTAGAGCAACCACGCCTGATGTGTTGGATCATCTTGATTGTCCACCTGACAGGGTTTTAAATCACCTAGGAGACCTTTCTCTGGCCTATGAAAGTGTTCCCAGAGAGGCTTTTTTGGTTTTGGTTTTGGTTTTGGTTTTGGTTTTGGTTTTGGTTTTTCGAGACAGGGTTTCTCTGTATAGCCCTGGAACTCACTTTGTAGACCAGGCTGGCCTCGAACTCAGAAATCCACCTGCCTCTGCCTCCCAAGTGCTGCGATTAAAGACATGTGCCACCATGACCGGCTAACTCCTGAGACTTAAAATGTTGTCCAAATTTAATATGTCCTAGGCAGAAATATGTCCCTAGGACACAGCTGGGTCAATGCCAGTGCCTCTGTGTGAAGTTTTCAGATCACCCCTTTCCCATGCATAGAGCTTGAAGCAAGAGCCCAAGCTATCCCTTTTTTCTGTGGGCCACTCTGTGTAGCTTACGTGAGTTTGCTTGAACCACTGTAACAAAGTACAGTCTGAGGGCTTGACAACAGACCTCTGCCATCTCACAGTGCTGGAGGGCAGCAGCCCCACATTAAAGTGTCAGTCAGCAGGCTGGTTCCTCCTGAAGGGTGTGAGGGAGAATCTTCCAGTCCTCCTCTTTGGATCATGAGTGAGCATCTTCTCCCTGCGTCTCTACACCAACTTCCCTCTATGTGTGCCTGCCTTCAAACTTGCCCTTCTTTTAAGGGTTCCCACCCATCCTGCTGGATTAGAGCTCTGCTGAAGAACTTTATCTTAGTTTAATCACATCTGTCCAGACCCTGTCTTCTTCTAGAGTTTATGTAGTTGAGCCTGTAGACACCTCTTCATTGTCTGTATGACCTCAGCAACACAAGACACAAGTTGCTTTAATCTGATCCCATGGAATCACAATGAAGTCAGTCCACTTTAATGTCTATACCACCTATGCCTGGCCCCATGTGAACCATCATATGCAACAGATACATACAATGTGGCTGACTCAGTCAATAACTCTTCCCTGGTAAAGATGTTCGAATGTATAGCCATGCACTGCATAATCTGCCTTCCAAACAGCTCACACTCACTCTCTGGCTCCAACATCCCCAGCCGCCTTTGCATTTGGCATCCCTCTCCCAGACATCCAGTGGCTCCCTTTCTGACTTCTACCTGGTGTATTGTGGGCATCACAATAGTCTTCCACAAAAAAGAGGAAAGACATCAGATATCCCAGCTCTGATGGCTGTGAGAACCTTCTCACATGGTTAAGGAACTGTACAGATGTGATGACTGCTAGTTATCCAGGCCAACTCAAGTGCCAAACTTCCCTTTGCAAACTCTGAGTACTTTGGAAACCCTCAAGGCAGGATAATGGCCAGGTCCCTGTCTTGGTTAGACTTCTAATGCTCTGAACAGACACCGTAACCAAAGCAACTCTTATAAGGACAACATTTAATTGGGGCAGGTTTACAGGTTCAGATGTTCAGTCCATTATCATCATGGTGGGCGCATGGTGGCACCCAGGCAGACATGGCATAGGAAGAGCTAAGAGTTCCGCATCTTCATCTGAAGGCAAACAGGAGAAGACTGGCTTTCAGACAGCTAGGACAAGGGACTTAAAGCCCATGCTCACAGTGACACACTTCCTCCAACACACTATTTGGAGGAAGTGGCCACACCTCCAAATAGTGCCACTCCCTGGGCCAAGCATATTCTCCCACCTAAGGAACTTCAGTGGCCAGACCCTATCCCAGATTTCCCTAACAGCTCTAGTTGTCATGTTCTAAAGACTGTAACTGCCCAGAGGTGGGAGAGTGGCCAGGCCCCACTCTACAAGAAGAAAATCCTATCAATTCCGGAGCTTGCTCTAATGATCAGGTCACATAAACCCTCCAATCCCAGGTCAGCCTGGAAAGCTCTGCCCCACCAGGACCCCTGCATAAACCCTGTGTTCTGCCCAGTTCTCTGTTGCTTCTCGCTTGAGTAGAGGTTCTTCCTGGGTTCTTCACTCCCGATAAATCTCTTGTGTGAAGTTTGTTGTATGGTATGACTTTGTGGTATTCCTTGGCTCCCAACTGCCAGTACACCTTTTGGAGCAGAGCTGTAACACTTACAATGATGTTAAAGGAGAGGATCCTGGATCACCAGGACAGTCCAGTGTTCTTAGAGGCACGAAAAGCAGACTTGTTTTGGCCAAGCCTAAGTGGAGACTGAAGATTTAGGAAGGATTCAAGAGTAGCAGGGACCTCAATCCACTGCGGATAGTCGCCTGAGGGTAAGGATAGTGGCAGTAGTGGTTATGAGCCAGGAAGCATGGCAGCCCTCAAGACTGGAATAGCCTGCAGTTGAAAGCCCGTAAGAAAAGGAACCTTGAGCCCCATAATCTCAATGAACTGAATTTTCTCTGTTTCTCAAGGGCACAGCAAGCAGACTCCTCCATGAGAGGTTCCAACACCCCTCTAAAATCCTATGTCTTCCTGGTGAGAGCCATACAAGTCTTCTGAGCCTTGCGAGGCAATATATTTGTGCTTCTTTCTGCCACTAAATGTGTTTTATTGATTACTGGGGCCAAAATGAGAAGGTATGACACTCACATCATCCAGGTCTGTGGCAAAACTTCAGAGGGCCTCCTCCTGTCGGTGCCCTGAGGTTCTTCTCATTTACTCTGTATTATTATTATTATTATTATTATTATTATTATTATTATTATTATTTTACTTATTTTTTATGTGTATCCAAGTTTGCCTGTTCACATGGACATGCACTGTGTGTGGGGTGCCCATGGAGGCCAGAAGAGGGCAACAGATGCTCTGGAACTGGAGTTGCAGAGACTCAGGAGCCATTATGTGGGTGCTGGGGATTGAACCTGGGTCCTTTGCAAGAGCAGCCACTGCTCTTAACTGAGAGGTCTCTCTCTGACTCCATTTACTTTTCTTACAGTGCTTCTAACTCCCAATGCAATAGTATATATTTATCTGTCTTTGTGTATCTCCCCTCACTCTCCTAGTGTGAGGGCTATGGAGGATAGGGCACTTGGCTCTGACCCTTTGTAGACAGAGACTTAATAGTTGTTGAAGGAATGAGTGCCATCATCAGGTTTGAGTTTTATCAGATGCTTTCTTTACATAGATAATGAATTGGAGTCTTTCCCATATTTTGTTAATGAGGTAGGTTGATTTACAAAGACTACATCTTTTTAAAATTCTTGTCTCTGGGATAAAATTCATATGGTGTTGGGGTAAAATCTTGCTTTCATATTGTTCTGGGTCTGATTTTCTTTATTTCATTTGTGTGTGTGTGTGTGTGTGTGTGTGTGTGTGTGTGTTTGAGAGAGAGAGAGAGAGAGAGAGAGAGAGAGAGAGAGAGAGAGAGAGAGAGAGCTTATATGCACTTATGGGTTTACATGTACCTTGTGCATGCAGGTGCCCATGGGGCCAGAAAGGGGCACCCAGATCCCCTGAGACTGGGGCTGTAGATTGTTGTGCACCTCCGTGTGGGTGCTAAGAACCAGCCCTGCATCCTCTGGAAGAGCACTAAGCACTGTTAATGCTGGGTGATCTCGCCAGCCACTGGTATGGTTTTGCTGAAGGTTTATCACACTGTTTGCAAGTCTCTTCATGAGACAAAAATATCACAGAGCATCTCTCTTCTTGTTATTAGTGACTGTTTATTTTTTATTTTGTTGTTTTCTTTGTTTTCGTCTCTTTTTGGTACAGGGATACAATGGGTGTACAAAACACTCTCGGAGCAGGTCTTCCTCTTCTATCTGTAAGTGTCTGTAAGCTTGACATACATTTCTTCCCTTGGAAAGACTGCTACAATTCATCAAGGAAGCCATCTGTGCCTAGAATTTTCTTTGTAGGAAGATTTGAATATAAATTTAATTTCTTTAATAAAAATAGCTACTCAGATTTTTTTTTACTTCTGTCAGATTCAAAGGTGTGTTTCTCAGAGGATTTTCACTTCCAAACAGTCCCGAGAGTCTACAGTAACTCTCTTCATGCTGATGGTAACTGGTGATTTTCATTTCTGTCATTCTGTCTCCTTTTCCCCTCTATGCGTCTTCCTTCTGCCTCTCTCTCTCTCTCTCTCTCTCTCTCTCTCTCTCTCTCACCAGCTTTATTAATATTTTCAAAGAGCTGTTGCTTTTGTTCTTCCAAGTGTTTACTTCTCTTCCAGTTTACAGATGTCTATCTTTTTATACTCCTTTTTCAACATTTCTGGAGTTTCTTTCTTTTTCTATTTAAATTGTGATTGGATCACTGGCTTTTGTTGTTGGTTTTTCTAACTTATATATTTAAATCCATAAACTCAAGAACATCCTGCATTTTTATATATCATATTTTCATTATCTCTCAGCTAAACACAAGTTCTCGTGTCTTTTATAACCTCTGCTTAAATCCACAGATGATACAGACGTGCATTATTTAATTTCCAAATATTGGTAAGGCACATATTACTTTTTTGGTGATTTCCAAATTAGATTAGTTTTTTTGGTTTTTTTTTTTTTTTTGGTTTTTCGAGACAGGGTTTCTCTGTATAGCTCTGGCTGTCCTGGAACTCACTTTGTAGACCAGGCTGGCCTCGAACTCAGAAATCCGCCTGCCTCTGCCTCCCGAGTGCTGGGGTTAAAGGCGTGCGCCACCACGCCCGGCCAGATTAGTTTTTGTATGATCAAGAAACATACTCTGATTTTGGATTGCTGTTATTCACTAAAGTTACTTATGACCTCAAATATGATCCATTTATGATTGTATCCATTTAGAAAGAAAGTGCTCGCTGGGGCAAACAAGGCGGCATTGTGCTTTAAGTCGTGTGTGTTCTTGCTCCTTTCCACGTGCTTGTTCTGCTCCCGAGAGGGGAATCATGCAGCAATGGTTTGACTGCTTCTTCTGTGAGCCCTACATGTTCTTTTTTACAACTTATTGATTCTCTGTGAGTTTCATATCATGCGCCCCAATCCCACTCATCTCCCCACCTCTCCATATCTACCTTCTGCCCTTGCAACCTCCTTCACAAAATAAAATATAATAAGAAGTTAAAAAATAAGCACAACAAACATAAAAAAAATCTCATCATGGGAGCCTTGGTGTGACATAGTGTGTCACACAGTACACCCTTTTGTCCACACTTCTTTACCTGCAAATGTTCATTACAATGAATCTTTGGTCCTATTCAAGGCCCCTGACTTCTATATTATCAATACTGGATCTTCGCCAGACATCCTTTAGATTGTTCTGTTATTGCCCTGGGTCATGGAGATCCTACAGCTTTGGATCTGTAGGACCAGCACTTTCACATGCTCCAGCAGTTCATAGAAGGGTTATATGTTGGGTTGGGCCAGCTCAAAGCCCTGGATCTGGGCTTGGGTGGTAGCTGAGTTGGTCAGCCTGGCAGCTCTCCCACACCCACATCACCAGGGCCAGCTCTCCAGCACCGCCCCAGCTAGCTAACCCAGTGCCACCCCACATCACCAGGGTCAGCTCTCCAGTACTGCCCCAGCTAATTCACCCAATGCCACAGCCAGCAATGGGCGGGGCCAGTTCTCCCACTCTCATGCCCTTGGTCCAGCTTACCTGTACTCAAGCCACCAGAATGAGCTCTGCTGTGCCGCCCAGGTGAGGAAGCACTCCGTGTTCTTACTTCATATATTTTTAAGGTATTGTGGATTTATACACTCAGAAAAGTTTAAAAAAAGAAAAGAAAAGAAGGAGGAGGAGGAAGAGGAGGAGGAAGAAGAGGAAGAGGAGGAGGGGGAGGAGGGGAAGGGGGAGGAGGAGGGGGAGGGGGAGGGGAGGGGGAGGGAGGAGGAGATTACTCTTTCCTTCTTGTTTTTGTCTTTGGAGATGCAGCCACATCAGCTACCTCACTGTAGCAAGGGTCTTCCCATGGCTGCAAGACAGTCTTGTCATTGTTGTTTTTGTTCCTTTACTTATTGTTCAGACAGAATGTTTATCAGAAGAGACTGATGAGAAAGGGGTCTTTGGCTTGTGGTGTGAGAGGGATATAGTCTATCATGGCTGAAAGGCATGGAGGTGGGTGCTTGAGGCAGCTGGACCACAGCCAGGAAGCAGAGAGAGATGAATGTTGGCATTCAGCTGGCTTCTTCCTTTGTCCTCTTCTGCTCATCCTGGGGCCCCGCCCATGGGATAGTGTCCTCACACTCAGGGTGCGTCTTCCTTCCCTCAAGAAACCTCTGTGAAAACTTCCTCACAGACACACCCAGAGGTGTCTCCTGCTGGTTCTTAATCCAGGCAACTTGACAGACGAGATTCATTAGATGTCTCAACTACACTGCTCCTTTTTCCTATCGTTTCCTTTAACCTTCCCATAACCTTATAGTTAAGGAGAATTTCACGTGTGCATCATAAAGCTAGATGTCATTTTTCTATCCACACAATAAATTTTATCTTTCCATCAGTGGGTTTAGGTGATTTATTTTTTATGGGTTATTTTTTTTTTTTTTTGGTTGGATTTTACCTTATCTACCCTATGGTTTGTTTTCCATTGTCCTTTAAGATCATTTTATATTTCTTGCTTTCCCAACTCCCTCTAAACTAGACATTTTAAATT
Organism: Mus caroli; assembly: GCF_978045245.1. Classification (NCBI taxonomy): domain Eukaryota; kingdom Metazoa; phylum Chordata; class Mammalia; order Rodentia; family Muridae; genus Mus; species Mus caroli. The sequence goes on from NW_028227262.1 coordinate 60,639,516, forward strand.
CTTCCCCTTTATCTCCTTCTACTGTATTTTCAGTATTGGTTTTTCATATTGTACTTGGCGGTCCCTCTGAGGATCATATGTCTTAGTTGGTCACAGTCCGCCTTCAATGATTACCATACACCCTGAGGTACAGGACCTCCACAGTAGGTCATTTGTCTAACCACTTGCTGGCCCTCAGGACATTTAATATACACTTTACTTGTATATACACAAGTCCCTCCATTCTTTCTTATTTTGCTTTAATTGGTCAATCATTTTTAAGTAATTTCCAAAAACTAATCTCTCTTCCCTACCTACTTATGTTTCTAGGAGTCCCCAGCTGTTCCAGAAGATAGTGGGATCTTTTCTCCTCACTTGTGTCTTGGGTCAGTTCAGGTCCTACAGCAAACTCTAACAGGCTTGGTGGTATACACAAGGATTAATACATCACAGTCTCTCAGAGGCAGGGAATCCACAGTTTGCATACCGGTCTAATCTGGCCCTGGTGAAGACCTAACTCCAGTGCTGTGTCCTCACTTGGCCTTCCTTAGGGTGTGAAGAGAGATCTCACATCTCTCTTCATCTTTTTTAAGAGTAGTAATCACACAAAGAAGGCTCCATCCTCAGGACCTAATCTACCTCCAGCTCCCACAGTTCCCCCCTCCAAATACCATCACAGTGGGGACAACTGGGCTCAGCTTATAAATATTAAGAAACATAAACCTTGGGAGAGCATTGGAAATGTAATTGAGGAAAATACGTAATAATAAAAAAAAAGAAACATAAACCTTTAATCCACGGCAATTCTTAGGATGTTCCTCCGATGTTTCTTGTGTATGGAATGGTTAGCAAAACCACTTAGGCTTGTCTTCCTCAAAAGACATCTTGATAGATTTTCTAATTTTTATTCACTTAGTTCTTTAAAGATGTAATTTCTTCTTCCTAAAACAGCCGTTATTCCTGATGGACATTATTTCTGATACTCCAACACATTTCTTTTAACTATCAGAAAATAGTGCCTCTGTTATACTTTGCTTTTCTGGGGTGAGGAATGTATGCCACAGTGCATGTGTGTAGGTCAGTTGGCTCTCTCCTGTCTTGTCTGAGGCGAGGTCTCTCTGCTGCATGTTTCAGGCTCACTGACCTGTGAGCTTCTGGCATTCTTCTGTCTAACCAGAGCAGTCCACAGCACCACATCTGGCTTTTCCCATGGGTTCCATGTGCTTAACTCAGGTCAAGCTCCCACGGGAAGCATGGCTACCTGCTGCTCAGTCTCCCAGGCCATTTGTCACTGCTTTTATTATTTTTATTAAATTGTATGGTTTCCCTGAATGTCATCTCTTCTGCCTACATTGAAGATGTTCCTCTTGGGTTTGGAGAGGTGGCTGGCTCAGTGGTTGAGGGCACTTGCTGATGACCCGGGTTCAGTTCCCAGCACGGTAACTCAGAACCACCCATAACTTCAATCCTAAGGGATCTGACATGTTCTTTTGACCTCTGTGGCACCAGGCACACATGTGGCTGACATACATATGTGCAGGCAAAACACCATTCACATGAAATAAAATAAATCTACCAATAATAAAGAGATATTATCCCTTTTGTTCTGTGTTTATTATGGCAAGCTCAGGTACACTCAGGTCCTTGAGGGGGACTTCTTGGGGAACTCTCGGCTCACCTGACCTAGGGGTTGATGCCTTTTATCAGTATTAGAAAATATTTGACCATTACTTTTTCAAATATTTCTCTTGTCTCATTCTTTCTCTTTTCCTTCTAGGAAAAGAGTAACTTGTACTCCTTCACAGAAAAATGTAATTAATTAGTAATTTAATGTACTGTCCCATAAACCATTGACCATTTTTAAAAAACATTGTCTTTTCTAGGCTTTCTATGGTTAGTCTATGCAATCTGTTTTTGTGTTTGTCTTAGTTTGGGTTTCTATTGCTATGAAGAGACACCACGACTGTGGAAATTCTTATAAAGGAAAAGATTTCGCTGGGGCTGGCTTACAGTTTCAGAGCATTAGTCTATTAATAATGGGGGGAAGCATGGTGGCATGCAAGCAGACATGGTACTGGGGAAGGAGCTGAGAGTTCTCCATCATGATCTAACAAAGCCACACCTAATAGTGCCTCTCTCTATGGACCGATGGGGGCCATTTTTATTGAGACCATCACAGTGTACATTTTTCTTTTACTTCTTGAGTCTAACTTGACAATCTCAGCTGATGTGGCCTTCACTTTGGATGGCTTCCAGTTTCTAGTGGAGTCTTTCAAAGTTCATTTCCACCAGCTTATTCATCTCACCAAGTTTGTTTTGCCAAGTTCTTTAATATTTTTAAATGTCCATTGTTTTAAGTGTTTGCCTACATGTAAGTCTGTGTACCACGTGCATACTTGGTGCCTGTGGAGGCCAGAAAGGAGTTAGGTCCTCTGAGACTTGAGTTTCAGTCATGTGGGTGCTGGGAACAAACCCAAATTCTCTAGAAGAGCAGCCAAATATTCTTAACCACCAAGTTGTCTCTCTGACTCCAGCGTTAACCTGCTTTGGGTTTTTTGTGTTGTTTTGCTTTAGTTTGCTTTGTTTGAGACAGGATCTCACTATTTAGCCCTGGCTGACCTTGAACTTGGGAGGTAAAGCAAGTTGACCTTGAACTCACAGAGGTCCAACTGCTTCGACCTCCCAATCACTTAACGTATTTGTAGCAATTATTTTGAGGCTCTTCTGTTTGTGTACATGGATGCATGTGCAAGTATGTAGAGGCAGTGTGGGCAGTGTGCATGCTTTTGTATGGAGGCCAAAGGTCAACTTTTTAAAGTTTAGTTAGTTAGTGAGTGAGTGAGTGACTATGTATCTGGATATTTATAAGGGTCAAAGGACAGCTTGTTTGGTCCTCTCCTTCTGCCCTTGTGGGTCCCAGGGATTGAACTCAGATCAATAAGTTTGAGAGCAAGAATCTTTACCCACTGAGCCATTTCCCTAGTTTACCATTTTTTTTTTTTTTTTTTTTTTGCCTGTGTGTGTACACGTATGTGGGGTCCGGAGGCCAATGTGGAATGTCTTCCTCAATCACTCTCCACCTAATTTTTTAGACAGGGACTTTTACTGAGCTCAAGGCTCAGCAGTTTGGATAAAAAGAGGCTGAGCAGCAAGTCTCAGGAAGCCTCTTCTCTCTGCCTCCTGAATGCTGAGACTACAGGCATACACCTCCACACATCGCGCTTTTATGTGGGTCCTGAATGCTGAGACTATGGGCATACACCTCCACACATAGCGCTTTTATGTGGATCCTGAATGCTGAGACTATAGGCATACACCTCCACACATAGCGCTTTTATGTGGATCCTGGATGCTGAGACTATAGGCATACACCTCCACACATACATAGCGCTTTTATGTGGATCCTGAATGCTGAGACTATGGGCATACACCTCCACACATAGCGCTTTTATGTGGATCCTGGATGCTGAGACTATAGGCATACACCTCCACACATAGCGCTTTTATGTGGATCCTGAATGCTGAGACTATAGGCATACACCTCCACACATAGCGCTTTTATGTGGGTCCTGAATGCTGAGACTATAGGCATACACCTCCACACATAGCGCTTTTATGTGGGTCCTGAATGCTGAGACTATAGGCATACACCTCCACACATAGCGCTTTTATGTGGATCCTGAATGCTGAGACTATAGGCATACACCTCCACACATAGCGCTTTTATGTGGATCCTGAATGCTGAGACTACAGGCATACACCTCCACACATAGCGCTTTTATGTGGATCCTGAATGCTGAGACTATAGGCATACACCTCCACACATACATAGCGCTTTTATGTGGATCCTGAATGCTGAGACTATAGGCATACACCTCCACACATAGCGCTTTTATGTGGATCCTGAATGCTGAGACTATAGGCATACACCTCCACACATAGCGCTTTTATGTGGGTCCTGAATGCTGAGACTATAGGCATACACCTCCACACATAGCGCTTTTATGTGGATCCTGAATGCTGAGACTATAGGCATACACCTCCACACATACATAGCGCTTTTATGTGGATCCTGAATGCTGAGACTATAGGCATACACCTCCACACATAGCGCTTTTATGTGGGTCCTGAATGCTGAGACTATAGGCATACACCTCCACACATACATAGCGCTTTTATGTGGATCCTGAATGCTGAGACTATAGGCATACACCTCCACACATAGCGCTTTTATGTGGATCCTGAATGCTGAGACTATAGGCATACACCTCCACACATACATAGCGCTTTTATGTGGATCCTGAATGCTGAGACTATAGGCATACACCTCCACACATAGCGCTTTTATGTGGATCCTGAATGCTGAGACTATAGGCATACACCTCCACACATACATAGCGCTTTTATGTGGATCCTGAATGCTGAGACTATAGGCATACACCTCCACACATAGCGCTTTTATGTGGATCCTGGACAGTCAAACGTGGGTCCTCGTGTTTGCATGGGAAGCACCTTAGTGGCTGAGCTACCTCCCTGGGCCCATTTTAAGGCTCTAAGTGCTGATCCCAACATCTAGCTCTTCTCTGGCTCTGCCCTAAAAAACCAGAACAAAACCAAACCTGTTCCCTTCTTTGATGGTGAACCTATTTTTCTCCTTTAAATACAGAAATCATTTTATGATGCATGCTGGTCACTTGTGACCCCTGATACCCTAAGAGATTCTAGACTTTCGTCTTTCTCCAGAGAGTGCTGAGCTCTGCACTGAATTCCCTGAGGTTTCTACACAGGTCTTCAGTGTTTCTCATCACAAGACACAACCTTAATCTATGGCCTGATTCTTACTCCTACTTAACAAGTGGTCTTCCTGGGGCTTTAATTGAATATTATACATGTCCACCTAGGTCTCTGGCTCATGACTTTTGAAATTTCTAACCAACTCTATTTCCCAGGAGCCTTGTGATGTATGTTTCTGAGCATGCTTAATGTCCGGCCTGGCTGAGGACAGGAAGGGAACTCTTCTCTAGTGTTAAGAGATGACTTCTCTGCTTTCCCCTTCACACAGACTTCCCTGACTTATCAGCTGCAGACTGATCTGTTTCTGTTGCCCAGGAGACTACTGTTCTTTGGGTAAACTTTATTACATCACGGTTTAGAGATTGTCTTTAATCAGACAGCAAGAAAAATGCAGAGGCTACTGTGAGTGTTGCCTGGGGTCAGAGATCATAGCCTTCAGCTACTCACTCTCCAGTGACTGAAGCCCATCACTTCGTATGTTCTGCCCACTCGTAAGTAACCATTGTTGGAGGTTAAATCTATTAGCAGCAGTTGCATATGGTGACTGGAGAGAAGTCTGTTGAATGCATGAATGCACACACAAGCAATAGGAGATTCCACGTCTATCTAATGTAAGTCAGTCAGGTTTTTTTTGTTTTGTTTTGTTTTGTTTTGTTTTTTTTGTTGTTGTTGTTTTTTTTTTTCAAGATAGGGTTTTTCTGTGTAGCCCTGGCTGTCCTGGAACTCACTTTGTAGACCAGGCTGGCCTGGAACTCAGAAATCCACCTGCCTCTGCCTCCCAAGTGCTGTGATTAAAGGTGTGCGCCACCACTGCCTGGCAAGTCAGTCAGTATTAATTAAGTTACTGGGTTGGAGAGATGCCTCTGCAGTGAAGCACATTTATGACTCCTGCTGTGCGGTTCCCAGCACCCATGGGGGATGACTCTCAACTGTCTGCAGCTTCACATCCGAGGAAACTGAGACCTCTGGCTTCCGCAGGTACCCGTACTCACATACATACCCACATGCAGAAACATGCACCGACACATAATTAGAAATAAGAATAAATTACTGCCCTTTTCCCTTTGAGTGCCTCTAAAACAGAGTCAGTCCTGTAGCCTAGGCTCCTATTTCCACCTTTTTCCCATCAGCCAGTGTCTAAGAGCCAGTCTCAGCTGAGGCTACACTCAATTCATCTTCCGTTTTTATTGATTCTAAACCCTTCCTCAGACACTAGAGTTACAAAATGTCCAAACAAACAAACAAACAAACAAACCCAAAGAACACAAAGGAATATCAAAATACAAACATTATAATATACTAAAAATAGTTTCCACCCATACACCTTATTAAAGATCAGATGCAGGAGGAATTAGAGACTTCTGAAGAGCTGCCAGCATGAATTGCATCAATAACATTCCCTAATGAAGGTGAAGTAATGACATCCTGCAGCAGACAGGTTTCTTATAATTATTACTCCCCTGCATTCAAATTGGCAATAAATCACATAACCCTCCAATCTCCAGTGGAGATTAAAAATAAAAGGCCGAAGCTAGAGAAAGTACCCAAGGAGCTAAAGGGATCTGCAACCCTATTGTTGGAACAACATGATGTACTAACCAGAACCCTGGAGCTCTTGTCTCTAGCTGCATAATGTATCGAAAGATGGCCTAGTCGGCCATCAATGGAAAGAGAGGCCCATTGGACTTGCAAACTTTATATGTCCCAATATAGGGGAATGCCAGGGCCAAAAGAATGGGAATGGGTGGGTAGGGAAGTGGGGGGCGCTATGGGGGACTTTTGGGATAGTATTGGAAATGTAATTGAGGAAAATATGTAATAAAAATATTAAAAAAAAAATAAAATAAAAGGCCATGCTTCAGGTAAGCAGCCAGGAAAGTTTCCAGGAACACTCTAGGCACCTGCCGTGGCTGGTCAAATTTGGACTGAAGGTTTACCCAAAGGAGCCGTGTTAAGCATCCATCATATGCAATGCTGGGCACCATACAGGTGTTTTTAAATAAATGTATATGGCTCACGTCTTTAACCATTCTCCACAGTGCTGGCTCTCTATTCCTACATCATGCTACACTCTACTCTGGCTCCTTTTGTTGACTCCGACCCTTCAGTCACCATGTTTACTGTTTGTGAAAATTTCATTAACTTGGAAAACACTGTTGCCTCTCCCACATCTGGATTAGGGGCCATCTGCTTGCTGCGGTCATGTGTGCCTGCTAATGTTTCCCCAAGCTTTGTAAGAGTATTTTGGAAATGTGGTGCACTTTGACTTTGAAACACGTGGATGGAAGATTTTAATGTAAGAAGCCCTGCACGCATTGTTATTCTTAAAGAGATGTATGCAACTGTTAAATTTTGCATGTTTGGTTTTGTTTTCCACAGCTGACAGCACACTCCCAGTGAGAAAACAAGGTCAGCAAAACAGCTGCAACTATTAAAAAAGGGGGTGGGTGGAACCAGAAGCTTTGAGAACGAACTGATAAAAAGAATCAACTACTGTTTGGATGTGGTGGTGCAGAAGTCCTCACGCATGCAGACCAGGCATCTCACAGGCTCCATGTGAATAAATCTACAGATATAAACCCTATCCTATGAAGTACAGCATTCTTTTTTTTTTAATTAGGTATTTTCCTCATTTACATTTCCAATGCTATCCCAAAAGTGCCCCATACCCCCACACACACTCCCCTACCCACCCACTCCCCCTTTTTGGCCCTGGTGTTCTCCTGTACTGGGGCATATAAAGTTTGCATGTCCAATGGGCCTCTCTTTCCAGTGATGGCCGACTAGGCCATCTTTTGATACATATGCAGCTAGAGACAAGAGCTCTGGGGTACTGGTTAGTTCATATTGTTGTTCCACCTATAGGGTTGCAGTTCCCTTTAGCTCCTTGGGTACTTTCTCTAGCTCCTCCATTGTCTAAACTGCACAGAGACCCAAGTCTAATGAATATTTGAATTAGAGAGGTAGAAGATCACTTTGTTCTTCCTGGAAAGCAGGAGATTGCTCTAGTCTATAGTGAGATCCTACGTGTGGTCACAGGTGTGTCCTTTAGACAACCTGGCTTTCTTCTTCATATTTGAAGCCAGTGATTTCCCAGAATTTGACTCTTGTCTCCCATTTTCTCCTCTAGAAGGATGTGAATCTCTGTGGACTGGAGTTCGCATCTGCGCTTTCATCTTGGCACCAAAGATGAGTGAGACTGTTTCCCATGATGAGGCTAGTGTAGGAAGCATGAGAAATTCTACAAATCCTTGCTCTGGGGCTGCTAAGCTCTCATCACTCTGCCAACCTTTCTACACTGTGCTACAGTCTAAATCTAGAGTGCCCCCCACCAAGGTTTGTGTGCTGAAGGTTTGACTGGTGCTGTTAGAAGGTGGAAGAACCTTTAAGAGGTGGAACCTAGTAGGGTGTAGTTAGCTTATGGGGGGCATTGTGCCCGTAGAGGAGATACTGAGACTCTATCCCACATGTCCTCTTCCCTCACAAGGCAAATAAATCTCTTCTATGTGCCTCTAACATAAAGACTGTGCCAAAATAGAACCACAGCCACAGAGACAAATAAACACACCCTGAAACTCCTACAACAGTGAGCCAGAACAAACCTTTCCTTCATTTAAGATGATCATTTCAGGTATTTTGTCACAGTAACAGAAAGCTACACTGAGAAATCGCTTGGTGAAACAATTTCCAAATGCCTACACTTCATGCTTAGATGCCCCTCCATGGGCCTATGCATAGCCCAGATTATCATGGTTGCTGTACTCTATAAGTGAGCACACGGATTTCTGTTTAAAAAAAAAAAAAACCAAGTTGGAATCTTTTAAAATACGCTTACATCATTAAAATATTTTGCTAAAGCCTGAAGACTCACAATTCCTTTTAGTTAAACAAATGTTATATATTTGTGCACATTTTATTAGTTGATTTTCTTTTGCTATATAAAACACCATGACCAAGACAACTTGTCTTGTCTTATGGTTCCAGAGAGAGTCTATAAAGGCAGTGGAGTGATGGCAGAAGGAGGGTGGAGGGAGGGAGCTGAGAGATCACATCGTCACCCACCAACATGAAGCAGAAAGAATGAACCGGAAGTGAGGCCAGGCTAATCATTAACTCTCAGTGATGGCTTCCTTTACCAAGGCTGCTGTCCCCATGACTTCCTCCAAAGCACCACCAACTGGGGAACCAGTGTCCAAATTCATGAGTACAGTATGAGGAACATTTCTCATTCACACGAGGACACTCATACTTTGTGTGGCATCAGAAATATGATCTATGTTTTCATACATGTTATATGTGCTCTCCTTAGAAACATATGACCTTTATCTATAATGGCTACAGAATAGCTAATGGAGTTGACACAATTTAGTGGAGTTAATACCATAAATCTGTCCACTTTATCTGCCTTCGATGGAAATAGATGACTAAGGTTTGCTTAGTGTTTCGTGTCCACCTCACCTTACATCTTTTTGATAGGGCTTAATGAAGTTACTATGTGTGTGGATACATAGATATTTACAGGAGGTATATTGTCATGAATTTTATCCTTTATTAATGTAGATGCTAGAATTTGTTCTATTTAACAATTTTTTATCTGAATTTTGCCTTGTGTGATATTGAAGTCATGATCTCTAGCTTATAATACATGCAAACACAGATGTACACACACATATGGGTACATACATTTATGAACAAACACAGTTACACATGATCACCAGACATGTACACACTAACACAGGCATGCATGCATGTGCATTCATATATAGATATGATCATATAGGTATATATACATGTACATGCACACAAACACAGGCAGATACATATGCAAACACATACATATACATGTATGCACATGCCCGCACAGATATGCATGCACACATACATGCTCACAAGCATGCACAGGCTCACAGACACACATGTACACACCAATATGTTTACACAGACACACAAGCACAGACACACATACAGACGCAGACATGCACATAGAGACACACAGGCACACATATGCTTGCAGACAACATACCTGTATGCACACACTTATAAGCATGTTTTTGGTTGGAGTATCTTTAAGCATCCTTGTATTTTTCAGTTTTTCTATTTCACTTGGTGACTCATTTGAAAATCTTTTTCTTCTAAATTTATTTTTCTTTTATTTATTTTTTATTGGTAGGACACATTTGATCTTGGTACTATGGTTTGCTATTTTGTTTTGTTTTTTTAGATATAGCATTGTAAAAATGTTTGAACCATTTATTTCCCTGACTCTTGCTGCAGTTCTTCTCCTACCAGGAACCAAGCATTCTGTACTGGGAGAGCTTTAGGTTCACCCAGTTACTTGATACTTATAACCTCCTCTTTCTCTTGCCGGTTCCCACTGGTTTCATAGAGCATGAACAATAGAATTACCCTTCTCTTCCTGATCCCCTTCTCCTCTTTGCCTATGCACTTTGATTTGCGAACACTGCTTTTGCTTAATGCTTATCCTTTCATTCTTACGAATTCTTAACTGCAGACAAGATGATTGCCAGCATTGGAGACTGCATAATCCACAAGTTTATCCTGCCCACTAATATGGCCAGGACACAGCATTAACCTTACTTGTGGGACACAGGGTGGGGAAGCACTTATCTCCCTCTGTTCAGAAAGCACCCCAGGCTCCAGAGTCTTAACAGTTATTGTGTCTCACAGTCCCCAGGCCAGCTGAGCAGCTCCTCTGGTGAGGATCAGAGAATCACATCAATAGTTATGGGGCCAGCAGTGTGGCTGGTCTGGAAAGGCCTCACTGAAGTCAGCTGAGGCAGAGGCCATATGTCTGGGATCAACAACAGGCAAGTCTGGGCTTGCTCACCTGAAGGCACAAGGTCTTCCCATAGCCAGAACAGCAACCTGGCACACGGGCCTTTATGAGTCTCAATTTGCCTTACATCTACCACTATCCACTGACACAGCACAGAGTAGGAGGGTCACAGTCACAGAACCAGGCCCAGAGTAGGAAGAGGGCCATTGGATAAGGAGCCTGCCCTCTGCTCTTTTCTACTTTTTCCCCTTTGTTTTGGCAGTGGGTCTGCTATCACATGTTTTCATTGGCTGCAGGGATGATATGGCAACCTTCGTCCCCTCCCCTTCCCTGCAGCAGTGGGGAGAACTGGCCCTGAGGTCATGCATGTGAGTCTTTTCCTCACAGTCATGCTTTGACTGGCTGAGGTCATCCTCCAGTGAACCCCATCAGGAGGGGTTCAAGATGATGGAGTGGGGGAAGGGCAGTCAGGACACAGACTTCTGGTGCACCCAGAGGCATTATGTGTTGTCAGCTGTTGTCCAACCTCAGCTGACTGGATATGGAGCTTCAGAGGTGGCAGATGCACAGTGCAAGGCTAGGGACCACTTCCTTTAGAGATAACTTACTTTTCTGTTGCTGTGATAAGACACTATGACCAAATGCAATTTTTAGAAAAGTTTATTTGGGCTTATGGTTCCATAGGGATGAGGATCCATCGAAGCAGCAAGTGCCAGACATGGCAGCAGGAACAGGAGCAGGATGCTGAAGGCTTACATTTCCCACTCCTAGCATGAAGAAAGAGCAAACTGGAAGCAGGCGAGGCTTTTGATTCTCAGAGCCTGCTACCAGTGGCACAACTTCCTCCAGCAAGGCCGAACTCCCTACCCCTCCCCCAAAACTGCTACCAACTGGGGGTCAAATGTTCACATTTTGAACCTTTGGGGCACTACAATCTACCAGACTTCCAACTCTGCTGTTAGCCAGAGTTCACTAATAAAAGAGACAGAGATAGAGAGAGACAGAAGAGACAGAGTTGGAGATGGGGTAGAGATAGAGTTAAAAGAGGGATAGAGACAGAGAGGAATAGACAGAGAGTCAAGAATAGAGACAGAGAAATGGAGAGAGGGGAGGAAGGGGGAGAGGGGGAGAAGGGGAGAGGGAGAGGGAGAGGAGAAGAGGGAGAGGGAGAGAGAGGGGGAGAGGGGGGGAGAGACAAAGACGGAACAAAGACAAAAACACAGCCATGGATAAAACCGAAGTCAAAGATAAGACCCAGAGAGCTAAAGAGCAATGGAGAAATAAGTAACGGGAGAGAATTGACCCTCATGGCTCCAGTGCCCAGGAAACCCTACAGACTGTCATCTGCAGCTAGAGATACAGGCAACTAGCTGATGGTGCAGTCCTGTTCTGGTTCAAAGACCCAAGAGCCAAGGGACTCAATTATGTAATTCTCCATCAGCTCTGAAGACTAGGGCTGTCATGTCCAGGAGTAGGAGAAGGCAGATGCTCTGCTCAGGAAGCGCAAGAGAACTTTCCTTTCTTTTGCTCTTTTGTTCTGCAGGCCTTTAATGGAGGAAAGGACGGTCATCTTAATCCAGTCTGCCTATTCAAATATTGATTCCAACTACAACACAAAATGGGGTTCTGGCAGCTATCTGGACATCTCCACCAAAATGACAATGAAATTGATCTCACCCCTGGACTGCTATGCTTTATTCAAAATCACCTGCCTAGCTGGTGATACTGCCCAGCATTAAAAGCTAGGGTCCTCAAGGTGGTTTGGCTGCAGGGGTGATAACCTCAACTTCCCTTACCCCAACCACCTGTGGTAGGTAGGAGAACTGGTCCTGGGGTCACACAAGTGAGCTGGCTCTGTCCCTCCTGCACCTTCTCTGGGCAGCACAGTAGAGCTGGTCCTGGTGGAGGAGGTGCAGGTGAGGTGGCCTAAGGCTGAGAGTGACGAAGAGCTGGCCCCACCACTTGTCTGGCATGAGGTGGTATGAGGGTGAGAGTGATACCTCTCTCATTCCCCTCCCCCCTTGCCACCTGCAATGACCTGGAGACTTCATCCTGGGGTCATTAGAGCAGAAGAGCTAGCCCTGTCCCCTCACTGGCTGTAGCACTCAGAAGACCAGGCCCTGCACCTCACCTGGCGTGGAGCTGTCCCTCAAGCCAGGGATGAGCCAGCTCTGAGGGCATAAGAACAGTTGATCCTGTACCCTGCTGATGGTAGCATTGGGTGGCCTAGCTGGAGCAGTGCTGCAGAGCTGACCCTGGTGGTGTGGATAATGGAGAGCCCATGGCCTGACCAGCTCAGCTTCCATCCAGGCCCGGAACCAGGGCTCTGAATTGACCCACTCCAAAAAGCTATATCATCTGCAAATGGGTGAGACATGTTTAAGGACCAGTTTTGCTGATCCAAAGCTTCAGGGTCCCCACCACACAGGGCAAATACAGGATAACCAGGAGGGGTTTCGATGAAGATCCAATATTGATGGTATCCCAGAAGCTGGAGATCTCAAACCAGACCAATGACTCAATCACAATCAACATTTGCAAGTGAAGATGTGTGGACAGAGGGACTTACCATGGGAATACTGTGACCCATTACAGCTTCCACGATGAGATGTTTTCTATGCTTTGTCTTCGTTGTTGTTGTTTGTTTGCACGTGTCTTTTATTTGGGGTGGGGGGAAGTTGCAAGGGTAAAGTGGAGATATGAGCGGATGGGAGATGAGAGGGATTGGAGTGTGTGATGTGAAACACAGAATCAATAAAAAGTAAAAAAAAAAAAAAAAGTAAAAATAAAAGCTAAGGTCCCTAAACAAAGACAAAATCAGCTGCCCACTCTCAGGTGACACTAGATCCAGAGAGAACTTCATAGAGCTGGGGCTGAGTAATCAAACATCCTGATGAAAGGGAGCCATCACAGTATGTCTCCTGAATAGGGCCCCTCATACAAGACAGTCAGCTGGGTCTTCAGTGTGAGGACATCCAGACGTTTAGCTGTGTAACTCGCACGCAGGCTGTTTACATGAACTATCCTCTGACATGCATTGTTAACTAGTTGTGTTGGCGGAGGCCCGAGAGTCCTTGAGTAGTTGGTCTACTATCTTTGCTTCTGCTGTCACCAAAACAAGCTTGGGAGGTCCACAGATGCAAGAAGAGATACGCAGTGCCGGCAAGCTCCCCACTAACCTTCAACCTCAATGAAAGTGGAGCCTCTTCAGCCTCCTGCAGAGCCAAAGAGGAGCCTAGCCGGTAATAACACAAGCAGCTTGCCCGGCACATGGTGAGAGTAAGCAGGTGAGTTCTGAGTTGCCTGCTACACAGTGGCAACAATGCCACTGTGACCTGCCACTGCTGGATCTGGCCTGGGTTAGTGTTTCTAGCAAAACTGTCAAGAAATGATGGCCTACTTCTGGGTTGAACCATGCCCTCTAGGGCCTAGGATGGAACTTCCCCTGCCCTGGCTATCTACCACTGAGACAACACAGACCCGCTGGGCCCAGTGAGTGGCCAGAGGCGCACACATGTATGGACTGCTCATATTCTTTGAGTTCTCTTTTCATGCCGGACTGGAATATCTCCAGCACTTTTTGCACTTATCACAGAACTGCAGACCCAAGAGGACTCTTATACCTATTGTTTGAATAAATCCATCAGTGTGTAACATCAAAAGGTCATTTTCTGAAACTGACAAGTGGCTCATGGGATTTGAAAGGCACACCATTTCTTGTGTGTAATGCATCCAAACACACCAACGACACTTTGGACAAATAAGCAAACTCACGGGAATTGGATTTTGATTGTGTTTCTTTTAAAAGGTAGCTGCCGTGTTCAATACTGACACAAGGTCTAATGGGCGGCTGCGACTCCATGACCAAAGAAGAGGGAAAATTCCATTAAGTGCCCTGAGTCCTTTCCAAAACTGGTGTTAAGGGAAACCTGTTTGGCTTAAAAGAAATTTGTTCCTGGGACTAATAAACTTGCTTAATCAGTGGGAAGAATTGAAACTGGACTCCTTACTGCTGTACCGCTCAGAACTTTTAATATGCTAATGTACATTGTACAGCTCCGAGAGGGGGTATTAGTATGCAGCATTTCCTAAGCCAACTTGGCCTGGAACCCTGAGAACTCTGTGTGCCTAGGACATCTGTATGATTCATATCAGCCCATGGAACCCACTTAGAGAAACTCTGATCTTTTCCAAGGACCCACAAGGCAATGAATCATTCTGTCAGTTGCACAGTCACATTTAAATCTCACCATCCTGGCCCTAAATGGCCCACCCCAGTGGTTGGTCACCTTTCATGGTTACAGCTCATTGAAGGGATTGAAAGATTCAGGGCCAGAGGCAAGAGGGAGTGGGGGTGGAAAGCCACTAAACAGGTCAGAAATAATTTCAATGAAAACACTTCTTGGGCTGAACAAAGGCTCACAAGTCTATTTTAAAATCCACAGTTGTGCTGTTATTCCCTACTACACTGGGTCCTTTCTAGAACTTAGTGATGGACCTGAGCTAGCACTGCAGAGAAACACTGGGCATTGGCCTGCCTGCCAGGACCTCACCCCCTTTAACTCTTCTTACTCATAAGCCAAGTGCTGCACAGCCAGGTCAGTACAGCAGCCACATTGAGACATATGTATAACAAAGCTAAGTCACACAGGTGAAGAAGTTCATAGCTTACCTGCTGGCAAACTGGCAAGAAAACCAGATCCACGGTGGCAGAACAACTATGCCAAGATTGTCCTTTCCGAGACCGTACCAACATTTAGCTTAGATTTATATCCAAGCAAACAAAAGCAAAAGAAAAATGCCTCAGCCTCCTGGGCCCTCAAAGGCATTGCAATAGTGGCCTTCCCTCCGTGAGTCTGGGTAATGGTATGCATGGAGATGCTAGGGTTTGGATAAGCATCCAGCAAAGGCCAATGTGTTACAAGCTTGGCCTCAGCCCATGGCAGCAGCAGTGAAGCCTAGTGGGAGACGCTTCCACCGAGGCTGTGCTCCTTAGCAGACTAGTAGAACACCGACCCCTCCTTTTTCTCTATGAATCCAGGTCAGCACACACTCCCACCATAATGTGTTATCTCACCATAGACCCAAATACAACAAAATCGACTCAGCTTAGACTGAAACCTTCAAGTCAACAGCCAAAACAAATCTTTTCTCAGTTTTACAACAATTGACTCACTATCAAAACTATTGTTTTGTGACAGTAGCACAAAGCTAATTAAAACATGGCAACCAACCAACTTGTATGTAGAGGGCAAGCCGTGAAGTGACATCCATAGACAAGAACTGTATACAGCAGACATGTGGATATGTAGCAAATAGAGATAAAAGAAGGTCTTGCCCAAAAATGAGATGGCAAGGAGAACCATTTTATAAGAGTCAATATCAGCCACTGAGGGAAAAACAGGAGGAGAGAAGAAGAATAAACCATGTCTGAGAAATAAAGACTAGATGGCTTTTCTCTATGAAATCCCATGTCTGAGAATCTCCCAGAAGAAGAAAAATCACCCCAGGATTAATAAGCATAACTTACAAAATTAATAGTAGTAAAATAATAACTCAGAAATTAAGAACACTAGCTGCTCTTACCGAGGACCTGTGTTCAGTTCCCAGCACCCACATGGCAGCTCACGACCATCTGAAACTCCAGTTTCAGGGGTCCTGATGCCCTCTTTTGGCTTCTGTGGGCACCAGGGGCACACATGGTACACAGACATACATGCAGGGAAACCACAAATATACATGAAAATAAGTAAATTTTTTAAAACTCAAATTGGCTGTGAAAAGCAGTCCAATAAACTCATGTGCTTTCTCTACCATGCTATTCAGAGTTATGATCTGTGTCTACTGACATCAGAAGCCATCTATCAACTGTCATTAGAACACCTGATGAGAAATGAGGTGGCCCTCCTTCTAGGAAACACTGTGCCTGTTCATGAGTGAGGCCCCTCCTCTCTGAGAATGCTTGCCAAGAGCTTTGCTTCTGTGGCCGCTGTGTGCTTTTTTGTATGATTAGGATCAGTCCACAATAAACAATAAAAGCAGGTTTAAATATACTTTCTGGTTTGCTTTGTTTTATTAGCAGCAGGGTCTCACTAGGTGGCCCAGGCTGGCCTGGAGCTTACTACTGGGACTGCAGAGGCATGCCAGAATGCTTCCAAAGAACATAGTCCAAGGTGTGGGCAGACAGTGGGACACTAGTTCTGACAGAAACGCAGAGCAGCCTTCTGGAAAGAGAAACAGAGCAAGCACGGCAAATCCTCGGTCACACCTGCCCTTCAGTTTGTGAGCGTCTGTCTAGCCCAACGTCAACCCTTAATACATGGTAATGGAAGAACTGCCATTAAAAAATTAGTGGATGCTCTCTTACCCAAAGTTATTCAAGTTTATTGAAATTTTAAATGTAAGGACTGGGATGTGGCTCAGTGACAGAACATTGACCAACAGAAGTGAGGCCCTAAGTTCAGAGCCCAGTGCTATAAAACAAAACACACACACACACACACCCCAGTACTAAAGAACAAAAAGAATACCTTACCAAACTTAAACTGTGTTTGTTGAGGGAGTCATATTCTAAATTTGTAAACCCCAGATAATCTAAGTGGAAAGAGAAACAAATCTGATTATGTAAGAAATTTAAATTTCTGTATTTAAAAATGCTATTAACAAAATTAAACTACAAATACAACACAAGAAAACTGCAGTATTTATCACACCATAAAGCTGGCTTGATGAGGCAGAGCCAGCCTTTAACAACAGCTATCTCTAGGCCATCATTGTTTATCATAATGCTTTGGGTCCCCTTAATTTTTGTCCCTGAGCGTAGTATTTTCATAAACTAAAATGCTCTTAAAAATGAAAGCCAGAGGTTGATGAAATGGCTGCTCAGTGATGCAGAGCACTTAGTGGGCCTGCAAAGGTGAAGGGTGCAGTAGCTAAGACCCACAGGACACCAGGCACAGATATGGCACATAGACACACACAGACAAAACATTCATATACCTGAAATACATTCTGACACCAGGCACAAACATGGCACACTGACACACACAGACAAAACACTCGTACAACTGAAATACATTCTTTTAAAAAATGAATACAAAGGGAAATGAGAAAACAACTGTTCATAGAGACTTCCAAGTTTAGAGATGAGAAAAGAAAAGGAAGCCCCTTACCCATGGACCACACTCACATTCCAATGTCAGGGCCACACCCACAGTCCAAAGTCATCCTTGAACTCTCATAGGCATCTAAAGCTTAACCCCAGTACAGTGCAGCTCCTAGCCACCCCAACCCCTGCATAAGAAATCTAACACTCGCCTACCCGGACGTGAGTTAGTATGCAACCTTTAACATGAATAACTCAAGATATCACTAGTTTTGCCCTATTTTACTAAAAGTCTTTCAGTATTATCAACAGTGGTAAGGATAAAGGACCACACCAACAGTTCCGTTTCTGTAATCAAATGCCCAAGATAATCAACTTATAAAGAGTAAGGGATTATTTTATAGTCTTGCTCCATGATTGTTCCAGGCTAATCCTGTTTATGTGAGCCCACTGCAAGAGTACACGGCAAGGCAGAACCATTCACCTCATGGCCAGGAAACAAAGGGAAGGTTAGGATGAGAGTCCCACAAGCTCCTCCAAGGGCACACCTAATGACAAAGGCTTTTCAGTAGACCTCACTTCTCAGTGAGTCTATCAACTCTCCAAGTGCCACTTTGGAGACCAAACCACATGGTTCTTTGGGAAATACAGCATTGCTAAGGGAAAGGCAAGTCCCTCTCTCAAGGACATGACCCAAAAGCTGCCCACACCAGTTCCTCTCACATGCTACTGACCACAACTGGGTCACAGTCACATCTAGCTATAGGAAGTCAATTTTTTTCCCCTAGGCAGTCACATTCATGAAAGGACTCTCTTAAGATAGGACTTAAGGACAGTGGGTATGGAAAGACTGGACACCTTCATCCACCACAGTTACAGCCCAGCATGTAACACGGGATCCCATCTACATAGAGGACATCTCCACACTCACTCACATGCCCTTGGGAGGGTGTGTATGTGTGGGTGTGTGGGTGTTACATACCATAGGAACTTCAAATACATTTTGCTTTCTACCTTCACTTTTTCTGTATTAAATATAATTCTTTTTTAAAGATAAATTTTATTTTTATTTATGTGTATGTGGTGTGTATGTATGTGTGTGCGCACGCGCGCACACACACACACACACACACACACACACGCGTGCGTGCATTTTCATGCTCAAGTGTGTGCATTGGATCCCCTGGAGACAGAATGACAAGTGGTTGTAAGCTACTTGGTATGAGTGCTGGGAACTGAACTCTGGTCCTCTGCAAGAGCAGCCAGAAGAACTGCTAATGTCTGAGCAGCCCTTCCAGTCCCAAAAAGTACCTTCTTATAATTGGACATACATTTCAATGTAGCTTTTTACACCTGAGTGAACCTCACAAACAAAACATCTGCTGGAAGACATGTGACCAGGTATCCCAGGCCAGGAAGCAGTCTCGGAGTCTGAGATGAGAGTGCAGGAAGCCTGGTGGGGTGCATACAGGAATGTGCCATGAAGCCGGAAGAGCTGGAGAGAAGAGTTGAGGTGCATCCCAGGCCTCTGCTGACCTCACAGGACTCTGGAGCTAGGGTGGCCCCTCAGAGTTATCCTAATTGAGGGCCTTTGTACCCCTCATCCACCAGTCATTGGATGCTGAAGGCATTCAGGGAGGAAACAAAACCTTAGCCAAGGCCACACTTTCTGTCTAGAGCCATTCCAGGCAGGGACTGAGTACTAAACCATCAATAGCTACTGCTTAGTTGATGAAATATGCTCCTGTACTGACTGAATCTGTGTGCATGCCACAACATTGGGTGATACCAGGGATAGGCAGGCAGGCAGGCAGGCAGGCAGGCAGGCAGGAAGGAAAATGAGAAATAGTATAGTGCATACTGTGTAGCACAGGCCTATCGCTCTCTGTGTTATCCTATTTGCAGACAGATTGGTTAAATCAATCATACTTCAATCTATAGAAACTCAAGGATAATGCCCCAGTGAGACTCAAGAAGAGGAGGCAGGTAAGCAATAGAACTAAGATGCAAACCCAGACAAGGATCCTTTGTCTGAAGCGTCTTGCTGCCTCCAGAACTAAGTCACAAAGTTGAGGCTTTGTTGGCATCGCCTGGGATGAAATCTGCTAACAGCTTGGAAGAGACCTTTAAAGCCTCTGTGCACCAGAACAGAGAAGTGAAGAGCGCAGGGCAAGGCAAACGCGCTCCAGCTGGTCAGCAATGGAAGGCAGCGCTGCTCTGGGCAGCTTAGTTGGTTTGCTTTGCATCATCCTCAGGGAAGATGCTTCTGTTCTTAACCCCAGAACTCATGGTGAAAAACACATACCCAGAATCTCAGCAGGAGTAAATCTCAGAAAAACTCAAGCTGAGTAGCTCTGTAAAACAACCAGCCTGAACTTCAAACAAGCAAACCAGTAAAGTCATGCAAGGCAAAGGAATCTCCACGGATTGTCCAGATGAAAGGAGACCAAGCAGAACTGTCAGGTAAATGCAGTGGGTGGTCCTGGACTGGAGAAGATTCTTAGGGGTCAGGGCAATCCTGTTACAGACTGTATGCAGCTCTCTGCTAACAGAGGGCTGCGCTGGCGCGTGCCACAGTCATAGTGGTGGTGGTGGTATTAAGTGTTCTGGCGTTAGTGGTTATACTATGGATTTGTAAAAGGCCATTTCTGTTCCTAGGACTACATGCTTCAGCAATTGAGGGACTAGGGTGAGGGTCACATCACAGAGTCTGGAGTTGGCTCTTTTCTTCATCCAGTTTCTTTTACAGCAGACTACATAAGTAGATTTTTAAAAGGAGGGTTATTTGGTTCATAGTTCTGAATGCTGGAGAGTCCAAGATCAAGTAGCTGCATCTGGGAGAGGACCACAGTAGAACACAGAGGGCAAGAGGGCAGCATGTGACCGGGCTCTGTAACAAGCAGCCTTAGAAGCAGCTGACCCACCCTAGAGAGAATGACAACTCTCTTGAGACACTATTAATCATGAGGACTCTATCCCCATGACCCGAGCCTCCACCTCCCTCGCAACACTGCTAGATTTAAGAAGTACATCTCAACATGAGTTTCGGTTTTTGATTTTTGTTTTGTTGTTGTTGGGGCAGGGAACCATATTTAAGCTATAGCAACTCTCAAATATTAGGAAACTAGAATTATGTAAGATATTGGCACAAGTAAATATAATGAACGTTAACTGTTGTGAGAGGTCATTGTAACTCTACTGTGACTTTATTTGAATTCTTGAAATTCTTTCAAAATGAAGAAATGACAAGATCTATTCCCATAGCCAGGCAGTGGTGGCTTATGACTTTAATTCTAGCACTTGGAAGGCAGAGGCAGGCAGATCTCTGTGACTTAGAGGCCAATCTGGTTTACAAAGTGAGTTCCAGAACAGTCAGGGCTACACAGAAAAAAAAAGAAAGAAAGAAAGAAAGAAAGAAAGAAAGAAAGAAAGAAAGAAAGAAAGAAAGAAAGAAAGGAAGAAAGAAAGAAAGAGAAGGGAGGGGAAATAAAACATCAGGAGAGCAGCCCGTAGGCTCCGGATGAGCAAATGTTACAGTTTCCGAATAGTGAGTAAAGATTGCTATAGGTAGATCAGTGAACCGGAAATTGACCCTCAGAAAATTCTAGAATGTATTTTCAAATGAATGCTTTGCAAATACATAGAAAAGTTTATTAGTGTACCACCAATACTCTTACTGTGGCATGCACACACACAGCCCCTGTCAGTACAGATCTCTATAGGCCAACAGGAACACATACACGCACACACATAAACATAGACAAGACAGATCAAAGTAACCTCATTATCTTTTTTAACTATAACGGAATGATTATAAGCACAGTGAACTTGACTTTGGCAGTTTTTACTCTGTTGTTGAAAACATTCCGTGGATAAGGTAAATAAGTGCCTGGGGTGTTTCTGCAGCAGCTTGCATCTGGTCCCTCAAAGAAAGCTGGTAGTGCATTTTTAACCTCTGTCTGCTGTTCAGAGGTTGGTGGCTTAAACAATAGGAGCTGCTTCGCAGTCTTGAAGGCTATAGGTTCAAGATCAAAATGGTGACGAGGCTGGTGTTGAGGGTCCCATGCCTCGCCTTGGTTTGCAGAAGGTTATCTTCATGTTCATGTGGCATTTCATGTGTGAGCTTTTATCTGTACACTCATTATCCACATAAGCAGAGCCCGCTCAGGTACTCCTTGTTCATTTGATTGGCCCTGTGCACCCAATCTCAAATAAGGCATTCTGAGGCACAGAAGTTAGGATTCCAACGCATAAATTTAAAGAACAATTCAACCTTAAGTAGGGAAAGAATCTCTAGGACAGAGTCTCAAAATTCCTTCCTCCCTCACTCCCCTTCTTCCTTCTTCCAACTCTATTGTGATAATACAATTAGGGGAAATGAAATTAGTGTGTAACGATGGAAAGGAAAAGCAATAGTAGAAGCCTGTGAAGGAGGTAGCACAGAGACTTGAAACTGGAGGATGGGGTTCCCGTGACCACTCAGCTCCCTGGGTGCAGAATGGTCCTGAGACACAGCAGCCTCCCGGCTGGCATGAGAAATAAGGAGGGAATGAGCAAAATGCATTATGCAAACTGCAAGCCTCACAGAACTCTCTAATCATAGGCACTGCCACCTGCTGGGAGGCTTAATCAGAGTTCCAGCAGGGGCGGGTGGGGGGTGGGGGTGCAAAGCCGGGATTGAGCGGGTGGGATGCTGACTGCAGTTCAATCAGCCAGCAAGATGGGGTTGTCATTTCTTTTACCGCTGTTTTGATCAGGTATGGGAGACAGGGATTTACTAATTTACAAATCTAATTGTGTGCTAATTTGTGAGACCTATTTGGGAGAATTCCATCCATTTTTCTATTCTTCAAAGGAGTTTCCTTAGACATTCAGGGCTTAAAGAGATCCTTAGACATTCAGGGCTTAAAGAAGACAGCTAGACATCATCTTTTCAGTAACCAGCCCAGTCGGCCAAGGAGTCAGGACAAGCCCCTGTATTTCTTCGCTCTTACACATCCTTACACTACAGGGGTCTGTTCCTCTGCACCTCCCAGTAAAGATGTCTGCCCGCTCCCTGACTCCTGCTCTTCCCAACTTCTTCAAGCTTGGTTTCACATTTCCTTTCCCTTCCAGTGCTTGGAATCCACCCCCCACCCCCACCCCCTTTGCTTCCCTTTTTCCTTTCCTCGCCTTCTTTTTCTTCTCTTTTTTTCTTCTCTTTCTTAAATAAATCAATTTGAGCTCCTGCGTTAACACGTTTCCCTGAACCGGAAGCACCCCAGGCCTGCTCAGGATCATCATCGAGATCCCACCTAACTCCAACTTCTCAAAGCCAGAAACAGCTAGAAATGCTTTGTCTCTGAGCTGCTAGCTCGGCCAGAGTCTTCAATGTCACATTCTGATACCTGCAAAATGCAGCTCAGAGTTTCCTGAGTGCTCTAACCTGAAGCTATTTCTAGATCATCTGCAGAGACTAATGTCCTCCTCCCACTACAGCTGGTCTACACACACAAAGCTTCCACTTTCCATTGGCCTGTACAGAAATTGCTAACCGTGCCCTCAATCCTTTCTTCTTGAACGAAGCCAAACCTCATTTCTCAACCTTTCCTTGTGGCTCCAGGGAGCATGTGACACAGTCCTTTCAAGCAACTGATGAAAGGGATTAGATTTGCCTCATCAACATCTGACTCCCACAAGACTCTCACAGTCTTTTCCAAGCCCTTTCCCTCCTCAAAGTTCCTGTCCAGTGGGTAGAAAAATTACTTTAAATGGCTTGATCATCTCAAACAATATTAAGTTCATAGAGGGGAGGGAGGAGCTCTGCTCCAAACCCAATTCTGTAACCTCATTCTCATAGGTGTTTTTATTCTCACAGGGACCCTAGTGAAAGTCGATCACCCTGCAGTAGTTCACTCACCAACCTCTTCTCTAATACTTGGCATCTTAGCTCTCTCTCTACACATGTCTTTGCTAATCATACCTTTCTCATAACATATTGCTTTAGACTCCCAAAATAATTTTTGGCTGATCTTCCTGATCCCACTCTCAGTTCCATACAGAAAGTGACTCAGTGACATCCATGTATTAAATTAGTTGAATGTAACAGGGCAAGGCAGTGCAGACATTCTTCTGTCTTATATTCTTACTGAGGCCATTTCAGGTTTAACTAGAATTAGATCTCCTTGATGGAGAATCTCATGGAAAATTACCCAACTCTATTGTGGGAACCTGAGGTCAGGATGTCCTAGCTAACTATCTTAACATCTATTAAAATGGCTGTTTGTGCAGAAAACCCCTCCAGCTGACCACTTCTTTAAGATTCTGTTAAACTTTAAGCCCCCAGAAGCTGTTGAAGTGGAGATTTCTGGTTCCTTTGGAAAGTCAGTTATGTCAAATGTTGTTTTGCTGAAGCAGGCACAGGTGAACGGATGTTTTGCTAAAGCAAGCACCTGAAAAAACTCATGATGAAAGATTCTTCACTAATGATGCACATGTATTGGTTCGCCTTACATTGCATTGCTGAGTTCTGTCTGTCATGACTCCATAGACAGAAATGCACCAAAAGACTTCTGGTGGTGTTCCCATGGCTTCTCGCCACTTCTGTGGACTCAGGTCAATTGGCAGAGTGATGTTAGCTGATACAGTCTCATGTGGAGTTTTGCTAAGACAAACTCATGTGGTGAGGCAAGACCTGCTGGAGGACACCTGATGTTTGAAGGAAGTATAAATAGGACCGAAAGGACTCTAACAAGGCTTGTATAGTTAGTTTTGCAATACTTAGTTGGTCTTGCATCTTCTTCGCAGACCTTCTCTTCACTGAGAGAGGCATAGCCTAGAAATTCTCCTGGTGTTCCTGCTGGTCCTAATCACTCCTGCTGACTTGTACCAATTCAGCTGAGGCCTGGCTGTTTCTGCTAGGTCATGCCACCGCTGCTGATTCATGTTTCTATCCTGACCCTATTGAAGCAGACTACTGGTGTATTCACAAAGTGTTTGCAAGTGGATTGAGCTGATGCTGCTGCTTACTATGAACTGAACTGCTGATTTCCTAACAATGCAGAGGGGATTTGCTCCAAAGAACAACTAAACAAGTCCACTTCCCCAACATCCTAATAACCTTTCTTTTCCACTACCTCTGGTGGATGGTAGGCTAGAAGGGAGGTTAAAGCATTTAAGTACCCATATTAAAAGTAGGTTTTGAAAAACACCAAACCTACAAGCTGCCAAGTAAAACACCAGGCTATGGTTTCTACCTTTAAAAATCCTGTGTTCTGGACACTCTAGGCTATACCTAGGTCCCTAAACACTTGGGTATAGTCTCAGCAGGATGGAGCAAAGTTTTTCAATTGGCTATTAATGTGTCTGAGTAGTCATCTCTGGAGAACTCCCTGTAACAGCTTATTTCTAGAATAATCCAGAAGCTTGAAATTAATGCCTGTGGGTTGAAGAGTTGGGAACGTGGGACTTGGGATATACTGTCAATTATATCTGCTTTTTGAATGAGAAAATTTATCAGTTGCATCAGTTTTTTTGGTACAACTGCTCTAGCACCTAACTGACTGTTTCATGGTGCTTATGGGCTCTAGTTCCCTGGAACAGGAATTCCCAATAAATTCTTTCTTCTAATATTATATATTTCTTTAATGTTATATATAATTTGCTTTGGTCGTAGTGCTTTGTCACAGCAGTAAAAAAAGTAAGACAGAAGATGGTGCCATGGATAGGTTATTGCTCTGACGGGTCTGGCTGTATACTTTTTTTTTTTATGAACATAGAAGTCTAATATGCTAAGAACAATGTGGTCTATAGAGGCCCAGCTCAAGGGGGGAAACAATATTATTAACTGAGCTAGAGACTGTGTTTATGATATTTTTGGCAAAAAAAAAAAATGTGGCTACCTTTTGCTCTTGTCCTAAGAATCTGTCTAAGGCTAAATCGTAGAGTTTTGGACTAATTTTAGTATCAGAAGAGATTTCAAGACAGCCCAATATTAACTCTGTTATATGGTTATTAGTTATCGCTCATGCAGGTCTATCATGAAAACAATCAAGGAGTGCAAAAAAATGCAAAATACACAGATTGAAGAAAAAAAGAGCAGCACATAATTTAATTTCAAGCTTTTGGTTTGTGTTGAAGGAGATAAAGGAAAATAAAGGGAGTGGTACCCTTACGGCAGTGCCCCACCTAGCAACCCTGCAAGGGGTTCAGGATGATGGGGGCGATAATGAGTTCTCTGATCCTAAGGCCACCAACAAATAAAACTTACACAAATTTAATTAAAAGAGGGAACCAGGTTCAAGGAGGGAACCGGGTTAGATCCCAAGCAGGCAGAGGCACTTGCCAGCATGATTCTAGCTTTCGGGTCATGAGTAACACAGGAATAAAGGGATTGTGGCTCTTCATCTGTGATGAAGAAGAGCCACTGAGGCAAGGGCATGTGGGAGGGAAATCCCTGCCTGGAGGCCCTGAGAGGCCACTGTGCCAAAGATGTGAGGGTGGAAGCTGGACTGGATTAGAGAGGCAGAAATGATGGAGAAGGCAGATCCATGGGATGTCTGCTAAGAATAGCTGAGGACGTGGAGTAAAACCAGCGAGAGAGAAGCATATTGCAGTAAGCAAAGCTAAAAGGGAAGTGCCATCCAAGCCCTTCGACCTAGACTGGAGCCACATCTGATCTGCAGCTTGCTCTGCTGGGTTTCAGTCTTGCTTTGGTCCAGTATTGCCTCACTATGCCCACACTCCTCCCTTTTAGAATGGTAGTATATAATCTGGGCCACTGTGTGCTTGAAGTATGTCATTTGGTTTTTTATTTAAGTATTTAACTATTTTTACTTAATATTTTTACAAGTATTTGAGGTTTGTTTTTTTGTTTGTTTGTTTGTTTGTTTATTAAGTATGCTATTTGTTTCTCACAAGGGATTAGAGTTAAGATATTGCTTTGGGTTTCAGAAGAGACTTTGGACTTTTAAACTGTGTTGAGACTGTGGAAGACAATGTGGACTTTTGAAGTCAGACTAAATGCATTCTGCATTATGATATGGCCAGGGAGTGAAATGTGGTGGTTGGTATGAAAATGGTCTCCACAGGCTCATAATTTGATTGTTTGGCTCCAAGTTGGTGGAACTGTTTGGGAAGGATCAGGAGGTGTGTAGTCTTGCTGGCAGAGGTGTGTTATTAGGAGAGGGCCTTGTGGTTTCAAAAGCCCATGCCCTTCCCAGTTATCTACCCCATCCCATCATGCTTATAGATGGCATATGAGCTCTTAGCTACTGCTCCAGTGCTATGCCTGCCTGCCTGCTACCGTGCTCCCTGGCATGATGATCATGGACCCTAACTTCTCTATAACCTTCTATAACCTTGGTAATGATGCTTCTATAACTTGCCTTGGTAATGATGCTTTGTTGCAGCAAGAGAAAATTAATTTAGACAAAACTGAACCCAGGTCCTTTGCAAGATCAGTGTTTTCTAATATGATTTATTAGAGTGGCTTACAAGCTGTGGTCTGAGTAGTCCAGCAATGTCTGTCTCCTAATGGAAAGGCCAAGGATCTGGTCGTTGTTCAGTCCATGAGACTGGCAGTCTCTGCAGATCCAATCTGGTGCTGGAATTCCAGGGAGGTGCTAAAGAGCTGCAGTGTTCAGTCCACAATGGACTCCAGAAGACGTGAGTTCTAACACCAGTGAAGGAAGTGCTCAGGAGAGATGAGCTTGCCAGTGAGAGTGAGGGCAGGCAGACAGAAAGCACAGGCTCCCTTCTTCCTGTCCTTCTATGTGGGCTGCCACCACATGTGGCCCAGATTTACAGTAGATCTTCTGACTTCAAGTGATCCAGATTTAGGGTGGTTTTCCCACCTCAAATAAGAAAATTAACTCTCTCTCTCTCTCTCTCTCTCTCTCTCTCTCTCTCTCTCTCTCTCTCTCTCGGATATGGGCACCTGCTTGAGTTTCAGTCACTTCCAAATGTAGTCAAGTTGACAGCCAAGATTAGCCATCACAAGCACCAAGTGCTCTTAACCATGAGCCAGTCCATGGGTGTCTTAGTTAGGGTTGCTATTGCTGCAACAAAACACCATGAGCATTTTCTTGCAGAAGCAAAGGGTTTACTTGGGTCACACTTCTATATTGCAGTTCACTAAAGAAAGTCAAGAAACTCAAACAGGGTAGGAACCTGAAGTCAAGAGCTGATACAGAGGCCATGGAGGGTGCTGCTTATTGGCCTGTTCAGCCTGCTTACTTATAGGACCCAGGACTATCAGCCTAGGAATGGCACCACCCACAGTGGACTGGGCCCTCCCCCTTGATCACTAATTGAGAAAATGCCTTACAGCTGGATCTCATGGAGGCATTTCCTCAACTGAGGCTCCTTCCTCTCTGATGGTTCTAACTTGTCTCAAGTTCACACAGAAACCAATAGCATTTCCAAGGAGGAGGAAGCACCCATAGCTGGGAAAGGGCCTGGAAGGAAGTGAGCACAGAGGCAGGGAGGGAGGTTGGGAGCTACAGTCATGACCTCCACAGGTGCAGCTCACACATTTTAAACTTAGCAGCAAAGAGGAAACACAGGCAAAGGTGCTAAAAGGGGCAGGAAAGAGAACAAAAATGTTTGCAGTTTCTAAACTATGAAAACTTAAACAGCTCTGTATGAAAGTAGAAGACAGGGGAAATTCAGATGTTACGTTATCTGCTATCTCACCAGATTATAATCTTCAAGGAGCTGTGTCTGTTTTGTCCACAGCTTGGCACCATCTAGCTTTACCTGACACAGGATGGGTGTTCAGTCCATGTGCAGGAGGTCTAGAGGAATGTGAAGCAGATGGCTCTTCCAAGGCCAAAGTCAAATTACTCTGCCAGGATAAACTCAGAACTGAAGAGGATGCTCAGAAAGAAGCTGGGGCAGAAGGCTGCCCTGGTGGAACAGCCCTTCCTTGTGTGTTTGGCATACAGGATTCTTTAGCAAGTGGAAAAAAAAGGCTGAATCATGACGCAGAAAGAATCTTTTGGAAGAGAAGACTCATGGGCAAGAAGGCAAAACAGGAAAGCAAACATTTTAGTTTGTCGGGGAAATTTATTTTTCACAGTTCTGGAAGCTAGGAATTCTGAAATCAAAGGGCCCACATATTTGGACTTTTACCTATTATAACATGGAGGAAAAAAAGCAAAACACTTGAGACAGGGAGAATCAGGTAGAATTCCAGCAATAACTAACTTACTTCCTTGAAATGGACCTGGCCCATTCATGATGGTGGTACCCTTGTGATCTAGTAAAGATTCCACCTCTCAATAGCTTCACAGTGGCAAGTAAATCTAAAACGAGCATTAGAGGGAACATCCAAATCACAGCAGCCTATATGCCAGCCATTTGCTGATCCCTAGGAATGATGCAGTAATGAGTGAGGTCACTCTGCCAAGGAGAAGCTCACTATCTAGCAGGATAGAGACCTGAGACCCCCGAGGTACCATTGGCTAAAGCCATTTCCCAGTGAGGAGACAGTTGAAGTGCTCCAGGGGTATGGGGGAAGCACCAGCATTCTGCTGGAAGTGTGTTTTGGTGAAGACACAAAGTGGCCCAGAAAATAATGATGGACTCCCTAACTACAGATATTCATTTACTCTACAGCTTATCAAGCATCTATCTACCCTGCACCAGGCTCTGTGCTGGGCTTGAAAGCAGAGCTATACACACTCCTTGCCCTCATATCATTTGTAGACAGAAGCCATTAGCTGCATAAATGCATCACAAATGCAACACTAAACTGGAAAACAACTAGAAAGGAAAGATACGTGGCATTATGAAAAGCAAAAATAAATGTTTGAGTTACAGAGTGTGACTGGCACACAAGGTTACCTACTTATAAGATATAAATATATCTGGTGGTTTGAATATGCTTGGCCCAGGGAGTGGCACTGTTACAAGGTGTAGCCTTGTTGAAGTAGGTGTGGCCTTGTTGGAGAAAGTGTGTCACTGTGGGAGTGGGCGATGAGACCCTCCTCCTAGCTGTATGAGAGCCAGTCTTCAACTAGCAGCCTTCAGATGAAGATGTAGAACTCTCAGCTCCTCCTGCACCATGTCTGCCTGGATACTGCCATGTTCCCATCTTGATGATAATGGACTGGACTTCTGAATCTGGAGGCCAGCCCCAATTAAATGTTGGCCTTTTAAGAGTTGCCTTGGTCATGGTTTCTCTTCACAGCAGTAAAACCCTAACTAAGGCAATAGTGTATCCCCCTTCTTCGGAACAGACAAAAAGAAAGCATTTGCTATCCAGGATAAACTAAATTCCACAATCTGCTCTCTGGCAGCTACATTTTGTCATGCAACTCAGAGTCAATGATACAGAGTAACTCATCTTGTGTACTGACAGGTATCTTACAGAGCAAGGCTTGCTAGCCCCTCTTTCATCACTGCTTGGAGGTAGTGGTGAGCTATCTCGGGGCAAGTGGATGAGGGCAATATCTGAGGAAAGGCAAATTAAGAGAGGAGGAGGAGGAGGGGTGGCTGGCAGCTTGAGCCACTTTAGCAGCTTTGAAAAGCTCCCGGTCAGGCAAGTGTGTATTAAAAATTCACTTCTGTGTCTTAGCTCTCATTCTAATGATTTGTAAGAAAGGTCAAACAATATATAGGATCACTGGATTATTGCTTACTAATGTAACAAATAATATCAACTCATCATTCTTGTGTCGAGAAACTACTTGGAACTGCACTGAATCGGAGCCTGCGTATTCATATACATGGGACTTGGGGATTTCATGGCTGAGGAAAATGAAATAGCCCCAAACAAGAGAAATCTGGTTTCCAGAAGGTTTTGTGATTAACTTGTATGTAGCCTCAGATGCCCTCAGCATGGAAAGGCTGTCTGAATAGGCTGTGCTCACAGGAATGGAACAGTGGGGCTTAGTAAACTGGTAATAACTCCATTCTCTGAGCCTCACTGTGATAAATTCCTAAAATGGAAAAGCCAACAAAGGAAGTATGGTCCATATCTAGCTCACAGTTGGATGAAATGGATTATGAATAGGAGATAGCTTTCTGTTCCATTTTCAAGATCTTTCTGAAGATCAAGCACAATTTTATTAAAGTCTGAGAGACAAATAAAAGAACAGGCAAGCTGAAAGTCTTGGCAACTGCCGGGAAGAGGAGATAAGGAGAAACCCGTGCCTTTTAAGTTAGGCGAGGAGGTCAGGAGGACAGTACAAAAGCCCAGACGTCAGAGAAGCGTGCTTAGTATTGCTGAGTCACGGATCTGAGTTCAAGGGACAGCTGATTCCAGACTCTTTGTGTCCCAAGGCAGAGGAAGGGTAGCACTAGAGACATGCGGTTAGACATAGTTTATTAAGAAAGGGAAAGCACTCTCAAGAATAAGAGTGGAGGAAAACCACAAAAGCCTGTCTTGAAGATCTTTGGGAATGAGTTTGATTTAGAATCGCACGCCTGTCAGAGGAAGATGACTTGGTGTGACTTTATAGCTTATTATGTACTTTCACGCTCACTAGCAGGACTATTTCATCATCCTACCAGCTTTCTATGTAAATAGACCCATTACTGCCTGCCTGTTCTACTGCAGGAATATAAGTGCTTTGCAGGAAACACGGCTTCGGGGAACAGGATCAGGACACTGGGTGTCCAGGCACACCTTCTTGCATGTAAGCGCTTTGTCTTACAGCCATTTGATGCTGCCCTGAGCTGAGCAGATGCATGTTGCAAGGGTGAAGAGGACAGAAGTCCTGGCGTATGAGTGCTTTCACAGCCGCTGTGTCATAGTTCAGATCTGGGATGTTCTCCGAGGCTTATATGCTCAAGCTTCACTCCAAGCTTGCTGCAATCAGAAGGCAATGGGGACTTTACGAGGTAGGGCCTAGGATGAGGTCTCCAGATGGCTAGGTGTGTCCTCAAAGTCATTTGTAGGACCTCGGTCTCTTCCTGCCATTCTTCTACTCCCAGACCATAAAACAAGTACTCTTATTGCACTCACGTACTTCTGCCCTGATGTACCTCCCTCTACAGGCTCAGTAGCAATGGGGCCAGTTGATCATGAACTGCTATCTATAAAACTATGAGCCAAAATGAACCCTTTTCCTTTATAAGTAAGTTGATTTTCTCAGGCATTTGTTAAAGTGACAGAAAACTGACTAGCATGGAGGGAGGCAGGTATACAGTGAGTGTTACCCATTGCCACAGTACAAGGTCAAGCACGGAGAGCACAACACACCAGGCACAGACAGGAATGTTCTGTGCTTTTTAGACAAGAATCAACAAGGACAGAAAAGAAAGAAGAAAGGAAGGAAGGGAGGAAGAGAAAGAAGGGAAGGAGAGAAAAGATTGCAACTGTTCCACTATCGCACAGGGATCCACCTGCACCTGAAACTGCCTGTGTACACATACACACATTCACACACACATACATACACACTCACACACATACACACACACACAGACACATACACACACAGACACACACACTCACACACCCCCACACACATACATACACATATACGCACACTCAATACACACACAAACATACAGAGACATAGACACACACACAAACATACAAGACATACACAGACCCACACATACACACATGAGGCCAACCAAGAACCAAGTTCAAGCCGCAGAGCTCTTAGTGTTTGATGTATCGGTATGTTTGTTAAATATTAACACTCATCATTTGGCAAACAAGATTTCTAGATCAACAAAAGTCACCTAGGGATAAAATGAAGGCTCTAAATTGGCCCCTGGACTCAAAGCTCTGATTTTTCACAGAACTCACTTTCTCCTGAAACAAATATAAAAGGTAAACTAAAATGATCAGTGAGGAAATTAAAGAAGGCTTCAAGACAAGATTCCTTGGCTTCACAATGACATCCTGTAAAGAAAACCAAAAGGAGGGACAGAAATCACTATAGAAGGCTCTAAATGGAGCTGTAGATCTGTGAGAAATGGAGAGAAATTTCCTCAAATAACTAAAACATGAACTATAAGATACTGACATATGTGAGAATAATATTAAAATGTTCCAAGGGAGACTTGAGGCCAGGGAATGATGAGTCTGAGGACAGTCATGAATGCATAGTGAGTTCTCTCAAAGACGAAAAAAATCCAATTAAGTATGCATACATTAAATACATAGAGTAATATTGAGTCTTAAAACAGATGAAAATTTTCATAGATAATATATGAACTTTAAGGGCAGTATTCAATAAATTAGTAACAAAAGACAAATATATGTTTCTGCTTATGTAAAGTATATAAAAGGTAAATTTATACAAGCAGAAGATAGTCTAGAGATGACTGGATATTTGGGAAAGGAGGAAAATGAGGCTTTACTTTCTAATGACTGTCATGATTTTAAAATATAGAAATGGAAGTGGTGATGGCAGTTGTATTAGTTAGCTTCTAGTTACTATAACGAAATGTCTGAGGTGACTAACTTATAAAGAAAAGGAAGATTTTCTTTCAAGCAGGAACGGTTCCAAACTGAGCCCATTGTTTTGGACCTCTAGTAGGCAAACTGAAGTAGCAGAGGAAGAGAACCAACTGAGCTCCTGTTGACTCTATCAGAGGCATGCGCTCCAGGGATCTAAGGACTTACCAGGTCTCCCACACTAAGGTCAAACACCTCCAAATAGCATCATTCTGCAACTCACCCGTTCAACATGCAAACTTCTGGGGGGAAATCAACATCCAAACTATAGTAGTTATAGTTTATATATTGATATATAAATATATTTAGTGAGGCTAGATTGAACACTTAAAAGATTAGGTGGTAAATTCTATGTTAAACATATTTTACCACAAAGAATTTTTTTTATTTTTATTTTTTGGTGTTTTGAGACAGGGTTTCTCTGTATAGCCCTGGCTGTCCTGGAACTCACTCTGTAGACCAGGCTGGCCTCGAACTCAGAAATCCGACTGCCTCTGCCTCCCGAGTGCTGGGATTAAAGGCGTGCGCCACCTCACCCAGCCAAAGATTTTTTTTTTTCTTTTTTTTTTTAAGGAAAAATGTGACTGTGCACCAGAGTAATCCAACCTGAGAAAGACTCATTTCTGTGACCCCCAAAGCTTTGGGGGAGGGAGTGATGGGGTATCATTGTACAGTGTCTCATGTGCCCCAAGCTAGCCTTGAACTCCCAGTGAAGCCGACAGCCCCTTAAATTCCTGATTCTCCTGCCTTTACTTCTTGGGTGCTGGAATTACAAGTATGTCCAACCACTTCTAGCTTGATCTTGACTTTAAGAGAAAGGAATCACACACAAAAGAATCAGAACGGTTTCTAGAAACTGAAACAACCAGGTGACAGATTCTCTCCTAGAAATACACCTCCACTGACAGCTTCATTTTAACCCATCGAGATCCTCAACCTTCCTAATGTTGTGACCCTTTAATATAGACTCTCATGTTGTGGTGATATTTCCAAGGGTCTTAGGTGACCCCTGTGAAAGGGTCATTTGACCCCTCCTCCCAAGAGCTTGTAACCCTCACACAAATGTGTGTTAACTACACTAAAGCCATCCTGGTTCGTTTTAAGCTACCTGACTTAATACTGAGTCTTTAATCACAAAATAGATGACGCTCTATGACATTCTGAGGGGTACTCCCCATTACTGAAAGCACCCTGAGAACAGAATTAATCTTTTCGCAGGATTAGGGGACACTTTCCACTTACAGGAAATCCCCCCTCCCACATCAGGAGCTGAGTGCTGAAATTCAGTTGCCAGCTGTAATAAATAAAATAAAAATATAGAAAGCCTATGTTCTGTATTGAAACCAAAACCTGTTTTTTGGTTTCAAAACAATGAGTTGCTTCTAAATGTGGACTGGTCATGCGATCTCTGGAACATATTATACGAAAAAAGAAAAGAAATACCACTTGTATGTCTGGATTTTATATTTAACTGGATTCCTGTGTTTTATTCAGCAACCCTACCGTAGGCCGTACTCAATAAGATCACACAGAAGCCTCGGATGAGCTTTGCAACGTTTAAAGATGAAATGAAAGACCTGTCCCTTAAAAGATCCGATTTCCAAATTCTCTTTTCAAAGGTGTCTTTTTGGGCTCCTGACTGACAGAACACCGTTGTCCCTAAGCGCGCGGTGTGGCGCGGGAAGACCCCCGCGCAGGCGCAGAGCACTTGCCGGTGAGGGACCTCTGGGGTCAGTGTGGAACAGGCGCGGGAAGACCCCGCGCAGGCGCACACTGCGGCGCGTGTCCCGGCCGCTTCCCGCGCGGAGGCCGAGCACCTGTTACCTCTGGGTGGCCGCCAGCGCCCTCCTCGTCCTCGCTGGGACGCCGCCTGTCCCTTGCACCCGCCTCGCTCCGTCTATTTATAGAGTTTGTCCGCCCCGGCCCATTTCGGGTAGTGTGGTCAGTCAGGCCTGCCCGCCGCGCCCTCGCGACTCCGCGTGTGCCTAGTCACGGCGCCATGGCGGCGGAGCGAGCCGGGCCGGGCAGCAGCGAGTAAGTAGGGGCCTAGAGAGGGGGCGCTCCCTCGGTCGGCCGGCCGGTGTGGGGTCAGCGGCCGCTCCGGTCTCCCTGCGGCATAATCCATTTGCTAGACCTCCAGGATAATTCCCTTCCCTAAATGACCCGCTGATTATTTTGCGACCCCGCTAGACTATAAATGCCATCGAGGTAAGGGCTCTCCTGCCTTCTCGGAGCCCATAATGAAGCAGGGTTCGGTTCGTTTAAATTCAATCAGCGCTGAATGTATCCCTGGGCGGCTCTCTTAACTTTAAAGCCAGGAATATAATTGCCTTGCATTTTCCCCACATGATTCTTAAGAGGAACTAATGAGCTATAATGCATATTAAAGCACTCGGAAAAAGTATAAGGAACTGGGTGAATGCAAAACATTGCAAGCACACCAAAGGAAAGAGAAGAGAACGCTTATTTGTCTTTATCATCTCTGTGACTCATTATTGCAAGCCTTATGTATGTCTGAGGGTGACTTGTTCATATTAAACAAATCAGATAAACGACATCAGCAGGGAAAGTTGAGTGTAATTAGGGTGGTATGCATATTCAGCCATTTCCTACCGATGGCAAAAGTAGGACTGGGGAAAGCTGGTGATGGCAGAAACAACATACAGTAAGAGTGTTAGGTTGTAAACCAGCGGTCACAAACTTAAATGGCTGTAAAATCACCCTCAAGAAGAGAAATAGGGAAGGCACCATAAATAATGGCTGACACTTAGGGCTTAGCACGGGTGGGCAGATGTGCCAACTGAGAAGCTGCAGCTGGCTTTTAGGTCACTTGGAAATAAGCCATTGTTGCCATTTTTTTTTTATATAAATGCGGGAATGTTTCAAGTTTGCTTCAGCTGGCTGTTCCCCAGGAATGAGGCCTCTATCTCAGAGAGCAAATAATGACTGTGAATTAACTTTGAGGGTGGAGGTCAAAAGTAGATGTCATAATGCCACAAATAAAGGGAAGAAAGTCTCCTGGAAGGATTTATAGTTGGACAAGAGGATAATAACTTAAAGCATGGTTTAAGCAAAATCAGAATCTCCAAAGCTAACATATACATGTAAAGACACAAAGAGAGAAGGGCAGACATAGTGGCACATGCCTTTAATCCTAGCACACAGGAGACAGAGGCAGGCAAGATTGCTGTGAATCAGAGGCCAGCTAGGGCTACACCTAGAAAAACCCTGCCTCAGAAATATTTATTCAGATATAGGAGGGTAAGGATATTAGGAATGATGTAGTACTAAACAAAGCATTAGTTTGATCAAACAACCATACCAAGCAACCTTTTTTTTAACTTACTCACTTTACATTCCCCTCCCTGTAATCCCTCCCACAATCTTTCCCCCCTCCCTCCTCCTCTTATTCTCTGAGCAGGTGGAGGCCCTCCTGGGTATCACACACACACACACACACACACACACACACACACACACACACACATCAAGTTTGTGAGGCTAGGCGCATCCTCTCCCACTGGGACCAGACAAGGCAACCCAGCTAGAAGAATGTATCTGAGATACAGCAACCGCTTTTGGGATAGCTTGGGGATAGACTCTCCCTCCCCCAATGCTCCTGCTCTTGTCAGATCTCTGAGGCTAAGCAGGATGGGGCCTGGACTGGAGACCAAGCAACTGTTCCATGCCAGGTATCAACACAGACACGGAATAGAGAAGTGAATAAAACATGAAGTCCTTTACTTCAGGAAATGTTATCTGCGCTGAATTCTGAAGAACTGGATGGGAGAAGGAGGGTATTCCTGACACAGAGAATTACGTGTATGCATTAGAATTGTTAGCCCTTTGACACTATAAAAAACAATGAGGAGCCGGGCATGGTGGCACACGCCTTTAATCCCAGCACTTGGGAGGCAGAGGCAGGCGGATTTCTGAGTTCGAGACCAGCCTGGTCTACAGAGTGAGTTCCAGGACAGCCAGGGCTACACAGAGAAACCCTGTCTGGAAAAAACCAAACCAAAACAAAACAAAAAGGCTTTCTTAATAAAAGATTTTGCTTTGGAACTGGGAACATTAGAACTGGGACATTATTTTCTGATGTCATAATTGTTACTATTTCTTAGTTTGTTAACAAAAGTCTGTTGAAGGCATTTTGGAGAAAACTAGATTTTTGGAGCCCTGTCCTTGTTACTTTTCTGCTCTTTAGCTGTTTTTGTTTGATTGGATGGTTGGTTGGTTGCTGGGTTTGTTTGTTTATTTGTTTGTTTTTTCTTTTTGAGACAGGGTTTCTCTGTACAACTGCCCTGGCAGTCCTGGAGCTCACTTTGTAGACCAGGATGGTCTCGAACTCAGAGAGAGTACTAGGATTAAAGACCTGTGCCACTATGTCCAGCTTTTCAGGTTTTTTTTTATAAATAAAAATCCAAAGCTTTGATGTTGATCATTTTTACCATAATTGTAACCTATTTACTGTACCAAATATTTTTTAAAGATTTGTTTGTTTGTTTACTATACTTATACATAAGTACACTATAGCTGTCTTCAAACACACCAGAAGAGGGCATCAGATCTCATTACAGATGGTTGTGAGCCACCATGTGGTTACTGGGATTTGAACTCAGGACCTCTGGAAGAGCAGTCAGTGCTCTTAACAGCTGAGCCATCTCTCCAGTCCTGTACCAAATATCTTTATGGGAGAAATAAGCACATAAGAATTCTGAGTCTAGTAACTTTCGCCATCACACAGGTCAATGCCGAAGAAAGGAACAAAGAGGTGGGGGTATCGCCACAAGATCTCAAAGCTGTTGTCATGCAGACCAGAGAGGAGGTTTCTGTATTTCCCAGTCACTCATAAGTAGAGCTGCCTACACTTTGATATGTAAATTTACAGTATATGAAAATTCATAATTTATATATTATTTTTCTGCATATGATATCAGGTAATTTACAGATATCATTTGCAACACAGCTAAGGTTTTTGAAAACCATAAGTAATTGATAGTAATACAATCTTTTATTCTAAATACATTTTATGGGGTTTTCAAAATATACAAAGGGCATAAAGAATAATGAAGTGTGGATTGAGTCCTCACAGTACAGCAGGGAAATTAAACATTTATATAGTTGAAACGCCTTGTCATTCTTCTGTTTCCCTGTCTTCTACATCTCATGAAAGCAGCAACTCTCCTGAATTCAGTGCTTATAAGTACCCTTCATTTCTTTATGTTCTATTACAGTTGTATGGGTTCTTAAAGATACATCATTTAAACCTTTTTATTTTGGTGTTTCCAATTTTACAGAAAAAATACAAGAATTATGTTTAAAACTCCTGTAATACACTATCAAATTCATCATATATTTATGTCATCATAATATATGACTTATACTTTATTAGAACAGTATACTCCATTGTATATTTTAAACACATTATGAATGCAGCATGTATTCTAGTTATTTTGTAACTATTTTGATACATGTAGATCACATTTATTCATTTTTCCATTATACAATATTCTTTTGAGTGAATATGTTATAGTCTGTTAATGGATATTAAGTTGGTTTTTACTATTTCAAACAGCGCTGCCGTGGATTTTAATTATTTTAAATTCTGCTAAAGATGGAGAATTTTCTTAGAAAGGTTGGTCATATATCAATCATTATTCAGAAAAATCAGCAACTGTAAAGATAATGGAAAGATGATAAAATCAAACATCATGAAAGCAAAACATTTGTGATTTGAAAAAATTGACATTTTTGCCCTACATTAAATTTATAGGAGTACACATCTCTAAACTAAATCGAATGGACCTGGGTGTAGCTGCACTTTGGATTCGCAGAGTAATTAGGCTTTATTCTTGTGACTTATATTTATCTTTGCTACTCATCTTTCTCCATTATTATGGGTACTATTATTATGAGTGCATCAGTTCAGCCTGCCATAAATTGGAACAGAGAATAACTCCCCATTGATATCATTGAGAACATTTATATAATTTTGTTTTGCTGATGAAAGGAGAATGCACTCTCTGCCCTCATTATGAGAAAAAGTTGCTGTCAGCTCTCTCCAT
Source organism: Mus caroli (assembly GCF_978045245.1). NCBI lineage: Eukaryota > Metazoa > Chordata > Mammalia > Rodentia > Muridae > Mus > Mus caroli. The sequence continues at coordinate 60,678,659 of NW_028227262.1, forward strand.
TTATGAGCTGTGTCTGTATCCACTAGTGACTTGTATATGCACCAAAATTATTTTCATTTGAAAAGTGTTTGTGAAGGTATGTCTCGCCTTCACTTTACCAAGTAGATTTTATAAAGCGAATTACATATTGTACATATATAAATAACCTTATTCAGTTCTTCCACCTGTTCTTATTCTTATATAATTCTCAGAAGAAATCCCAAGTGAAGAAACTAGAACTTAAAGAGTCTATAGGACATGTTCATATTACTTCATTACAGTAGACCAGGAGTCAGATTCTGGCCTCAGGAACAAGCCCAAGGCCACACCCTTACCCATGGAGAGTGTACTGAGTACTCTGTACTGTGTACTGAGTACTCTGTACTGTGTACTGAGTTTGCTCAGTCACTGTAATGGTAAAATCAACCTATTGTCATTTTGAGAGCTAAAGATTAATGAAATCAAGAGTAGGAAAAGTTAAATCATTTTAAGATGACAGTTAGTAAACAGCTAGCCTCTCCTCCATTGGCCACACCAATACCTTCTGTGCTCTTTAAATGTAAAGAAAAAGAATATTTTTTTTTGGAGTGTGGTAGCTGATTTAACACCCAGGCTTCCCCGCTCCCATAATTTCAACCACCAAATTAATTTGACCTGTAAAGCCATAGCAATTAGAATAGCTTCCAAGAGTTTATAAACAGCAATTAGAAGGAATAGGTCCTTGTGTGTCCATTTAAAACATTCATAGTAAGTGATTCATCAAAATGTTTGAAACTGTTGTTTCTGTTTTAAAGTAAATTGAGTTTTTGCTTTTGTTGTTGTTATTTGCAAGCCAATGTTGGAGAAAAAAGAACCACATCTGAACACACCATTTGTTCGAGAGACTAAATACAGATATAAATGATGTAGGCATATAGATATGAACAAGCAGTTGATTTTTTTTCAAAACAGAGCCAACCCTTTCTCAGAACTCTTCAGCTGAGTTTAGGAAAAGAGATGGAGATTAATCACCCAGACAGGATAGTGTCCTACTCACAGTCTAGAGAGTGGATTTATTTATAGCTTTGGAGCAATCGGCAACATGCCACTGTTTTTGCACAGTCTATGAGCTACGAACGGGTTTTTAAATAGCTTTTAAAAGTCAAAAGAAGAATAATATTTCATGACACATGAAAATCGGGCATGTTAAATTTGTGAAATTCAAATTTCAGCATCCAAAATTCGTCTTACTGGAGCCCAGTCCTGTTCATTTGTTTATGTTTTCTTTCCCTGTGGCTGCCTTTGTGCCGTAAGAGCAAAGTTGAATGGTTGTGACAGAGCCCAGATGGCCTGCTTGGCATATCTACCATGTAGCCTTACTTTTCCAGCCCTTGCACTAGAAGGAAGAAGGATACAGACTTTGGGGTCAGATAGAACTGGGTCCACAATTCAGTCTCTTTCCATGGCAATGCCTTTGCCATTTTTATGAGAAGCCAATAGACAAGATCTCACCATGTAGTCCTGGCTACTCTGAAACTCAACGTAGATGAAGCTGTACTGAGCTTTTAGAAATCCTCCTGCCTCTGTCTCTGCAGTGCTTGGATTAAAGGTGTCTGTTACTGTGCCAAGCTCGACTGGTGCTTTCTATGAAGGAGGAGCAAGGATCCAAGATTCCGATGATGCTACTTGACAGTATGGTATCTGAGAATATAAAACTTCAACCCAATGCTGTACGTAATCCCACAGCTACCTTAACCAACTTTTCTCAACATGTCTTCAGATGTCATTTATACAAGTAAGGGTACTAGATTACAAATAATAGCATTCCCAATTCAAATTAGCTTTAACTGTCTCAAAACTATAAACCCATTTTCAAACCCACTGCTCTGGACACTCTGACTCCTTCCCTGAATTTGTTTTGTCCTGATGCTGTCTCAGGGGCATGGCTGCAACAGTGTCTAACATGGACATTCCAGCCATGAAGCCAAGACCTGAATGTCATTGCTATAGTCACCCTTGGGTGTCGTACCTGCCCTTGAACCAGTAACACTAATAAGGGATATAGGGTCGGCTTTCCCCAGGCACACCAAGGTTAAGATAAGTTAGATACTAAAGGAAGCCCAGCATCATCCAACATAAAATCTGTAAGGTATCACCTGGAGAGATGACTCAGCAGCTAAGAGGACTGGCTACTCTTCCAAAGGATCCAGGTTTTATTTCTAACATCTACACGTGGCTTACAACTGTATGCAACTCCAGTTCCAGGGGATTAGACAACTTTTGCCTGAATTCTGTAGGTACCGCAGACGCAGACACAGTGCACAATTATACATGCAGACAAAAATATCTATATACATAAAATAAAAACGATAAATTTAAAAAATTTAAATACCACTTGTGTCATGTTTATGAGCAAACATAGATCCATTAGTTATTTAACTTGAACTTCTTGAAAGTAGTGATGCCTGATTGTTTGTTTTTTAATTACAATAGACAAATGTAGTACCAAACAGCCCATCAGGTAGAATTTGGCTCCATTCTGTATATGTGAGATCTGAGGATTATAATCATAAGCTTTGGGTCCCAAGCATCTGAGCTCTAACATTATCAAGATCCACGTCTAGGAACTGGCCAGCCTGCCTGTGCTGTAGGAGATCAAGGGCATCCCTTCTGGAAGGTGCACTTGGCCTTCTGACATCATGAATGCTGGTATCCTTCAAGGGATTCTTACATGTCAATACAAGTAAAATACTAGACCTTTCCAAAAACATTACTTCCTTAAAAGAATTCTTATGTTCTGGGCTAAGGGTGTCAATCCATGGTAAACAGCACCTGTGATACCCTGGGCACAATTCTCAGATCTGAACCAAAACAAACAAACAAACAAACAAAAACCAGAGGGTTTTTGTTTGTTTGTTTGTTTGTTTGTTTGTTTTTTACTCCAAGTAATAGCTGATGTGATTATGTGTCAAGACACCTTTATAATGTGATTTTGGCTAGTCATAGTGGGCATAAGAGAGTTCAGACTCACAGCAATCTCATAATTGCCCATAACTGGATACTCACAGATAAATAAAATAAATTTAAAAAATCAGAAGTTTGCTTTTAACCAGAAAGCCATCTCCAAGAAAGCTTTAAGTGTTATGGAAGCAAAACTGAAGAGGCAGTGCCACAGTGTCCAGCTGGTAGGGCTTTGTGGCCATTTCACTCCTTAGCTCTGATGGCTGTTATGGCATATGCTCAGCCCAAGCGCTTATTGGGTCTTTATTTGTCACTGTGCAATTAGACATCCCTGCCATGTGTATATCACTACCTCTTGAAGTGAAATTTACTTCAATCCTCAAAAAAAAAAAAAAAAAAAAAGATATGTCATGAAATGTCTAATTCTTTGCAGGGCTATAGAAATTTGGGGAGTCGCTACCATTTCTCACTAAAAAATGCATCCTGTTCTTATAACTGCCGCCTTTCTTATGCACTCACTCTGCCACAGTCACCATCTCACTGCCTGTGGCTCTGTAGCCAAGTGAGAACTAGAAAAGGATGTAGACACTAGGACCCTCTCCTCACAGGAGCTCCTGGCTCTGGGAATGTCTTTCTTTAAATCAAAGCAGCTAATTAACTTCCTTGAAACCTCGTGTTTGCATCGCCTGGGGAAGGCGAAGGTGACACCACCAGCTTAGAGACTTTTTAATTAGACTAGGGCTTTTAAAGGCAAGAAGCAATTCAGACGGTGCCTCTGAGAAATGGGAAACAAAGAAAAGCTGGGCAAGGAAGAAGCACACATTTAGGTTTAAGTTTTAAATATCATGAATTCTCAGATCAGCAGATATTGGCTTGTACTTTAAAGCTCAGAAGAAATGAAATTTTCATTACCTACCAATCTGAATAATCTTTCCCATGTCAAAGTTTAATCAGCATGGACTTTGTTTCAGTCATCTCACTTCCAGGGTCTATGTAACCCTAAGCATAGTCATATGGATTAGTCATTATACATATAGTTACATGCTGTAGAGGACTTGAGTATAACCTGCATGCAACACTGCATCTCTTTAGAAATGATATTAACTGATACCTCTGAATCCTCAACCTACAGGGTGGCCCTTCTGAGAACTAGAAATGGAATTGCAAAATGTGTTTATCTTTTTACTTCTTTCTTCCTTCACTCTGAGACTCTCCAGTCCTAAGGGGCAGGGTGGTGGGAACCACTGACGATTAGAAACTATTGCAGCAGCAGTTAATAATTGATGATTTACATATCAAAGTCTTCTTTGATACAAAGTACTTGTCCTAAATTGCTCTGTTCTGAATGTATAATATTTATTTGTAAATACTTCTTAGCACTCATGCTTTATGTTAAGTACGGGGAATTTTTTTTTTTCTTAGACAAAACCTGCTTCTTTTCTTACCCACAGGAATGCTTCGTGGCATCTCCATTGATTTGAGTAATCAGAAATGCAAATAGCTCCTCAGGAATCAAGCTAAGCTCAAAGAAACCTTACTTACCAATTTCAAGGAGTATACCATGGAGTGCAAGACTAAGGGGAAACACCAGCATAGCTTGAACTTACTAGATAAAATTAAGAATATGAAAGAGTTAGAAGAAATGATTGATGTAGTGCTCATAGCAGAAGAGGAGAAATTCCCTTGCCACAGACTGGTGCTCGCTGCCTTTAGTCCTTATTTCAAGGCTATGTTCACCTGTGGGCTACTCGAGTGCACTCAGAGAGAGGTCATACTCTATGACATCACAGCAGAAAGTGTGTCAGTGATACTAAACTACATGTACAGTGCTGTCCTGGAGATCAATAACGCCAACGTACAGACTGTAGCCATGGCTGCCTATTTTATGCAGATAGAAGAAGTCTTTAGTGTGTGCCAAAACTATATGATGGACCACATGGATGCCTCCAACTGCATAGGAATTTATTACTTTGCAAAACAAATCGGAGCAGAAGATTTATCGGATCAGTCGAAGAAGTATTTATACCAGCACTTTGCCGAGGTAAGCCTTCATGGAGAAATACTCGACATAGAAGCTCACCAGCTTCTGGCACTTATTAAGTCTGATGATCTGAATATATCCAGAGAAGAGAGCATTCTGGACTTGGTTCTGAGATGGGTAAATCATAACCAAGCTTTGCGCACAGAGCATCTCGTTGAGCTTTTGAAGCAAGTCAGACTGGAACTCATAAACGCTTCCTTTCTAAGACAGGCCCTCAGAAGGAACACGATGCTCCTTTGTGATGGCAGTTGCATTGATATAATCCAGAATGCGTTCAAAGCCATCAAGACACCCCAGCAGCACCCCTCCAACCTTCGCTATGGCATGGAGACCACCAGCCTTCTGCTTTGCATTGGGAACAATTCTTCTGGAATCAGATCACGGCACAGGAGCTATGGGGATGCCAGTTTTTGTTATGACCCTGTGTCACACAAGACCTATTTTATCTCATCACCCAAGTATGGGGAGGGTTTGGGAACCGTGTGCACTGGGGTAGTCATGGAAAACAATACTGTAATTGTGGCTGGAGAAGCAACTGCCACTAGGCTCTCTAGGCAAAAGAGCAAGAATATTGAAATCTATAGGTGTGTATCTCATAGCAGGTTTGGTATTTTTTGTTTTGTTTTGTTAAGATAGGGTCTCATTATGCAGCCATGGCTGTCCAAATACTCTCTGTGTAGACTGGGGTGGTCTGAACTCACAGAAACCCACCTGCCTCTGCCTACTCAGCAGTCTATATTTGTTTTAAATCTTGTTTTGACATTAGCAGTTGAAGAAGTACTGTGAGGGATCACATCTTAAGTAATATATAGTAAAAATTTAATTGAAGTCATAGAAGTAATATATAGGACATCATATTATATATGCACAATATCAATATAGCATATAATATTTATAAGTCATTGATATTTTAAAATTATTTTCTCTTAATTGTTTTGTGTTGTTATTGTTTTTGTTTGGCTGCATTTAGGCGGTGCTAGGGATCAGACTCATGGCCTTAGCCATACTGAGCAAGTGCTCTATCACTGAGTCCCACCCCCAGAAGTTTCATTCTGTGTCCTCAATTTGTGAATCTTCCCTAAACCTTCAGCATTACAGAACTTTTGAAGAATGCCTCAATTATAGTAAAAGGAACAAGAACACTTGCTCAGACATAGTTTATTGTCTGTATTGTAACTGTGAAAACACATTTACTTTATGATCTAATTGTAAATATTTCTGAGTGCTTACTGTTTAAAGCTAACTACATGAGTATGAAATATACACATAGAATACCTTCTGCAGGATCCTTCCCTTGTCAGATCCCTCTTGTCTGGGTTTATTCGGATTTTTCAGTCAGAATACAATTCTTTGTGACAGGAAAAAAAATGGGGCAAAGAAGGGACTTAGAAATCTACTGTTGCTTCATCATTTATTAGCCCTACACATCTGTTCTGAGCCTTTTCTGTCTCTTTTGCACAGTCATGGCTTAAGGAATATGTGTCATCTCCTATGGTTGGGATGGGTTGCAGAGTCCTGGGTAAATGGCCTGAACCCACAAGCATGTCACAGGCTAAAGGAGCATCCTTCCTCAGAATTACCAGTAGACTGCAAAGTGGATATGAAGACCTTTCAGGAGGGGCAACTCTGATTTTCCTGACAGGATTCTTGTAGTTCTGTTTCCTGCTGTGGCACAGGATTTGTGATGGTGCCCTTTCTATCTTGGGGCCTTAATTAAAGAGCCTTGGGCTCCTCAGATATCTCTTTTCCTCCTTATACAGGCTACTCATCTCTCACCAGACTGTTGTTAATAAGTATCAATGCTGTCACGTGTTTTATTCTGTTCTGAGCCTTATAAACATCTTTCATCTTCATTCTAAAGCCCTCTTCCCTTTCTTGCAGCAATGTCTACCTGCACACTCCCTCATTTCCTTTTTAAACTATCTTAGATTCAGCCAGGGTCCTGTCACCAATAGCTCCTTCACATTGGTCAGAATTATGGCTGAAGTTACTTGTTTCTTCCACCTTTAATGTTGATGTGAAATTGTCAGAAAGGCAAGTATAGTCAGATTATCCAAAGCATTGCTTTGGGTTTAAGTGAGACATACCTCCTCATAGTTGTCTACTACATTGAACTCTGGAAATCCCTGAGAGAGTCCTGTCTCCCTAAGATCCTTGTCTCACAAGACTTTTAATCTCCTAGCTTCACTGCAAGTCACTTTGGTGGCAATTTTGTGATAAATGAGGGAAATTAATTGTCCTGTGTTGGATCCTTGCAATATTATTTTATAATAATAATACTTTATTATTTTAATATTATTCCTTATCACTTTGATCTTTGTACAGATGCTCTTCAGAGTGCCTAGGTTGCATGGTTCATAGATGTCCATGCAAGTGTATTCTTCTTGACTTAAAGTAGAAAATGGACAAACAGCTTTGTAGGCCATTCCTTTCCATTTTCTTTCTTCACCTTCCCACTTTGGCATATGAAATAAGTGAGCGTGTACGAATTTCATACTGTCATGTATTCTTAAACTATGCCTCAGAAAGCCCAAACCCATATTTGGTTCTATTTATATATTCTCTCACTGAGTTCTTCTTAAGAGACACCAGCATATAGACATATGATCATCCTCATCTTTAAAAATCCATACAACTGAAAATTAGTGAAAATACTCTCTGCAATTCCAGGAACTCTGGCTTCCTTTCTAGAATTGCATAGAAGGCAGCCGCTGGAAGGTTTGATAAATCTTCCTTCAGCAGTGACAAGCCACACATGTCTCTATGAAAGGAACATGCCTTTCAACTTCCCTGTCAAGCCTGAAGCAGAATGTTCTCTGGAGAATGTGAGAGTTGGCCCAGAACAAGTGGGAGAAACTCTGATTAGATGACTAACTGTCGAATGTTCCTTAAAAACTGCACTTTGTACAAAGCACACATAAGTGCTGCAGGCTTGGTCTTGTCTCCAAGCAGAGCACCTGTTTTGTTTTCTCTGTTTGTTTTTGTTTGGGGTGGGGGTTGTTTTGTTTTTATTTTCCCTGTTTCTGGATTCTGTTTTTATGTTTCACATAAACTTTTCTATATTTTTCTGAAACATTTAATTTCAGATATTTTATCCCACTATCCTGGTAATTGTTTTTGTCTCTCTCCTACCAAATGTCTCAAATTACAATTGGAAAAATACACTTATAAACCAAGCATGATGGCACATATCTATAACCAACCATCTGAAAGGTTGTAGCAGGAGGATGGAAAGTCCTAGGGCAGCTTGGGCTACATAGTGAGACTTTATTTATTAAAAAAAAAAAAAGTATCATGAAGAAAGTCAAAAGATAGCCATAAACTAGTACACTCAGGGGCTTTATAATATACCTAGTAATCAGTTACTGTGTTGGGTTCCAGAAGGCACTGGCATGACACCTATCTAAGGATCCACATCTGAGACCTCTTCTAAACAGATATAACTATTCAAGAAGGAAATTACCCAAATAATCATATCTAGTAGATGAAAATAGACATTAGATGCCCAATAGACATCTGTAGGTGGGTTTTTACACAATGCTCTTGACCCATTTTTAAACCAAAATTATAACTTAAATAACAACCAGGCGAGGTGATGCACACCTTTAACCCCAATGTATAAGAGGCCAAGGCCAGCCTGGTCTCCAGCCAAGGCCATTATGGTCAATAGCCAGGGCTACACAGAGAGGCCTTATTTGTTGTTGTTGTTGTTGTTTGTTTGTTTGTTTTGTTTAATCTACCTATGTAGAATTTACAGTTAGAAATTCTAAATTGATATACTTTAAATTCTCTGCCTTAAAACCATGATTTCTTCCATATTGTACTTAAGTAAATTATCCAACTATTCAGGATATTTTGTATTTTTGGATTTTTTTGTTTTGTTTTGTTTTTTGTTTTTGTTTTTGTTGTTGTTGTTTTGGTTTTTTTTGTTTTGTTTTGTTTTTTGGTTTTTGAGACAAGGTTTCTCTGTGTAGCCCTGGCTGTCCTGGAACTCACTCTGTAGACCAGGCTGGCCTCGAACTCAGAAATCCGCCTGCCTTTGCCTCCCAAGTGCTGGGATTAAAGGTGTGTGTCACCACCGCCTGGCGATATTTTGTATTTTTATGTCTTTATTCTTTTATGTTAAAGTTAAAAAACTGATTTTCTGAAAGATTTTTCTATTCCTGATTTCCTTTCCCAGAATTAGGAAATGTTAAAGACTAGTCTGAGTAAGGTGTACTTTTTCTACATGTCTGTTTTCCAAGGAGATGAAGAATATGTTTCAGCACATTATGTTTTGCTCATTGATCCTTAGAGGAAAAAGATAGCACATATATATTACCATCTTTTCCAGTTAGAAGAGCTGTGTCACATTGTTTTCTGTTGGAAAAAAAAATGTGTTTCTTGGGTAAGTTGTTGCCATGGTAACTCTAATCCTGGATCTCTCTCTCTCTCTCTCTCTCTCTCCATTCTCTCTCTCTCTCTCTCTCTCTCTCTCTCTCTCTCTCTCTCTCTCTCTCTCTCTCTCCTTGCAGGTATCATGATAGAGGAAACCAGTTTTGGGAAAAGTTATGCACAGCTGAATTTCGAGAGCTCTATGCTCTGGGCAGCATCCATAATGACCTCTATGTCATAGGAGGACAGATGAAAATTAAAAACCAGTACCTCATAACAAACTGTGTTGACAAGTACTCAGTAGATCAAGACAACTGGAAACGAGTATCTCCCCTTCCACTGCAGCTGGCTTGTCATGCTGTGGTAACAGTGAACAATAAACTGTATGTCATCGGAGGCTGGACCCCTCAGGTTAAGAAATTCCTTGCATATCTACCTGGTGTGGCTGGCTTTGCTGAAAAATGTAGCAGTCGTTGAGGAGTAAAGATTATGGCTGAAATTTTGACAAAATGCTTTTAACCCCATACACTATAAACTTAATTCTTGAATGTGTCAAAGAAGTTTTAGAAAATTGATCTTTTTTTAAAAAAAGTGTTATTTATAGAATGGGTGCATTTAGTACTCATGCTATTCTATGGACTTCATAATTCTTCTCCTACTGGCTAATTGGTAAAGATCCTCATGTCAAGGAGTAGTTACAGCAGCATCTAAGTAAATGGAGCAGCTGGATCCTCATTCCAGTCCTTCTGTCTGACCACTGTGTGACCAGTGGCCACAGGTCCTTCCCTCTGACCACTGTGTGACCAGTGGCTGCCAGTCCTTCCCTCTGACCACTGTGTGACCAGTGGCCACAGGTCCTTCCCTCTGACCACTGTGTGACCAGTGGCCAGTCTAGGCCATTTTGACATTTATGATTCTTGCTGAAGGGGCTGAGGAAATGTTTCAGTTGGGAAGCTGCTGTTGTACAAGCATGAGGACCTGAGTTTGATTCCTGGCACCTATGTAAAAGCCTGTAATCCCAGCACTGAGGAGCCAGAGACAGAAGCATCCCTGGCACATGCTGGCTAGCCAGTTCTGTCAAATTGGCAAGGTCCAGATTTGGCAATCCATCTTGCCTTAAAAACATAAGACAGACCCTTCTGAGGAACGCTTGGGCTTAACATCTGGTTTGCATGTGCACATGTACATGGACACCCACAATGAACATGAGTAAGTACACACACAACACACACACACACACGCTTACCATAAATGGGAAAACAAAATATTGATTCCGTAGTGGCACAATCACTTCCAAGAAAGTGTGTGACTAACCGTTAACTGTTCTTGCTGAGCATAAGCAATATCAAGAGAATACTGTTGACAGTGAAGCCCAGCAAAGTGATGGCAAGTCAAAGCAGAGGTCAGCAGTGGGGCTACAGTGTCCTTGTGTCCTTTTGGGGTCCTCTTGGATCTTTGGCATTTACAGTGGTGTCCTTTATTCTTGCCTTCCTATTTATCCCGGTACAGATAACTCTCGCTTGCTCTTTGGATGTCTCTGTAATATAAATTTATTTTTGCCTGTAGTTTCTCTTATTCTATAAAATTTGCCTCATTATGAAACTTATGCTTTTGCATTCCCCTCATAAGCTTGAAAATCTTGAACTTATATATGCTTTATACATTTCTACCTGTGCTGTAGATCAAACATAGTACAGGTTTCATCACAGCAAGTCCTTGCCATTACCCTTAGGTAGGTACATTTTCCAAAACTGTCCACCTTCACAGTGAATTTACATGCCTCAAAACAACTTGGCAGGTTTGCCTTACTAGAGTGGGGATTAAATACCTGCATTAGAAGGAAAGTTAAAGCAGTAAAGAAGGTGGTTGTTACTTTGTAGTCTCTGGATGCAGGTTGTGTAAAGAGTCAGTCTCACTGGGCCTCAGGCACAGCACATGAAAGCAGGCTATTGCCCAGTGTCCAGTGCCCAGTGTCCTCACTCCTGTTGTCCTTAAAGGTGTTGATAAAGTGAAGTGCACGCAAGTTTCCTAAGGGTGGCAATGGCGTCTTTGTTGTAACTTGAACCTAAACAAGAGACACATCAATCCTTAGCTTGAAGTTGTTTTAAAGTTCCAGATATATATTAAAAATAACATTATATTATCTAAAAGTTTATGGGTGAAAGCCATAAACTCTGTATCTCTGTAAGAATAAAATTATTCAGTTTTTACTAATTAATCATTAAATAAATATATAAAGTTGGTAAATATGTAAATACAACCTCAAGTAATTTATGTTAATCCTATTATCTTAAAAATTGAAATCAGGATATTTACATATAGTTCATAATTAGGGTCTAAAATCCTCTAATTACTAAAATAGCAAAAGTATTTTGAAACTTTATAGGTTAGAAACTTTCATAGGGTAAAAATATAAAGAAAATGTATTATGGATTATTAAAATTAATTCTTCATAAATACTGTTAAAATTCACACCGTGAAGTTTGCTAAGGATAGGATTTACTTTATACACTGCTCAAGAGAACACGCTTTGCTTTTTATAAAGATTTTACAATTGCTTCATTTTTGCTGTCTCAATGTGAAAATCACTGATTGCTATAAATCAGCATGTTAGCCCCCCTGCACATATGAATCCCTCTGATATTGACAGAGTACTTACAACCCCAAGTCTCAGGGCTCGGCAAGTTTGTGAGTCTGAAGGAGACCGTTAACCTCCATTCATCACCTCTGCCTCTACTTTGATTAATTATATCCGCATGCTCACAAAGGCCTCTAAGTGGTCTGCTGCTACATTTGCTGTCATATTTCATACAGATGGATCTTCCTGATGAAGAGCCTGATCGATTAAGCAACAAACTGTTGCAGTATGACCCCAGCCAAGATCAATGGAGAGAGCGGGCACCCATGCGGTACTCTAAGTACCGATTCAGTGCAGCCGTCGTCAACAGTGAGATCTATGTTCTGGGTAAGAAACAGCAGATTGCTCAGAATATAGCCACTTTTATTACTCCAACAGTGTGTTCCTGCAAAAGCAGAAGGATCCTTTCCTCTTGTATCTTAGTTTAAATATATATGCAGAAGTGGTGAAAAGGCATTTCTTGTCTTCTGGAGCAAACGTCAAATAAGATTAATTCTTAGAGGGCAAAACTATTTTTATGGCATCTTCAAGGGCCTTGAAATGCAGAAGCAGCAGTGAGCCAGCCTATAGAGCACAGGCTCATGAAGTAGAGAAGGCTTTGTCCATTTTCAGTTGGTGAGATGTGGGTTTGCAGCCTACCGTGGTTGTGTTGTTGAAGAGAACGCCATGGCAGGGTAGACTGCCCCAGATTTTGCAGTTTTCATTTTGCCCAACCTTCAAATTTCTAAAGACATACTACCAAGTAATGTTTCCATGGATTCATTTCCCCTTCTACTCTTGAATACGTGTAGTCTGTACTAACAGACTACTAGCAGGGGCTTGTGAAAGACTACAGTTCCCTAGAAATTTCTATGGATGGTAAGAATGCCAGAAATCTCCTGTAGGTCCCCTTCCCTTCATCTTCCTACTTCATCTCATCTTAGTCCTCAGAGCGTGAATCTTCTTTCTCACCTCTCCTTCTATCACCGTATCATACACCCCACCCTCCTCCCCAGAGTAGGGAACACTGCAGTATGAGGCTGATTGGATGGCTACCGAGTTTGGGTCCTCTCCATCCTTCTGTGTGCTGAGTGGCTGGCTGGAAAATCAGGAGGTGAAAGGAGGCAAAGAAATGACAGCTCTTGAGTAAAAGCAAACCAGGCCTCTAACGGAGACGATTTAAAAAAAGAAAACACAGGAAATGCAGGCTGTTATCTTGGGCTGTTTTCACAGCATGGGACAAAGCAATTCATATACCCAAATATTAAAATTGTTTTATTTAAGAATAATTATGAAACATAATTTATGATTATCTCAGTTAAGAGGCTCACAATTATAATTAAATTTTTCCTCTAGATAAATATAACTTTATGTTATAACCAGAATGAGAGCTCTTCCTTACAAGGAACCTCACCTAGGCTGGATGCGTAATGAAATAATAATTCTTTTGGATGACTGTGGGAAAGGGCACCTAGAAGCAATCTCAGAAGGCCTCTCCATGGCATGCAGAGTGTCCACTGGGTGAGCAACTGGTAAATGTAAAGAGCATTCATGTCAGCGGAGGAAGGGCATAAGCTATGCTTCAGGAAGGAGGCGGGGTTAAGGAGCAGGAATGAGCAGGTAGGGAGAGTGGCGGCTGCAGTTTGGGGTAAGACAAGGGTGACCAGAAGAGAGGATAAGAGATGTGGAGTGAATGATGTGCATAGAGATGAGCCGGCAGTGCAGGCGCACTGTTCCCTGGCTCTCCTCATCACTGTGACTAAACACCTGACAGAAGCAATGGAAAGGAGGGAAAGTTTACTGTGACTAGTGGTTTACTGAGGCTCGTGGTTTCAGAGGGATTTCAGTCCACTATAGAAGGTACCTGATGGTGGTATGTGGCAGAAGTTCACATGGCATGGACCAGTAAGCAAAAAAATGACAGAAACCCGTGGTGGTTATGACTTCTAAGTCTCACTCCAAGTAACCTACTTTAGCCAGTGTCTTAGTCAGGGTTTCTATTCCTGCACAAACATCATGACCAAGGAGCAAGTTGGGGAGGGAAGGATTTATTCAGCTTACATTTCCACATTGCTGTTCATCACCAAAGGAAGTCAGGACTGGAACTCAAGCAGGTCAGAAAGCAGGAGCTGATGCAGAGGCCATGGAGGGATGTTCTTTACTGGCTTGTTTCCCCTGGCTTGCTCAGCTTGCTTTCTTATAGAACCAAGACTACCAGCCCAGGGATGGTACCACCCACAATGGGCCCTTCCCCCTTGATCACTAATTGGGAAAATGCCTTACAGCTGGATCTCATGGAGGCATTGCCTCAAGGGAGGATCCTTTTCTGTGGTAACTCCAGCTTGTGTCAAATTGACACACAAAACCAGCCAGTACAGCCAGGCAGACCCTGGGTCCACCACCTTCAAAATAGCACCACAGGCTGGAGACCAACTGTGAGCCTTTGGAGACATGTCAGTTCAAACCCTATCAACTGGAAACCACATTATGGAGGCCATGAAGACTTAACATAGTGAGCACTGAGAAACCACACGGAAGCAAGTTGATTAAAGGATGTTTAGGAAGACTGGTGCAATGAGGCTAGAAAGAACAGAGCAAAGGCCAGGAGAAGCCAGAAGTGGGGAGTATCTTAGTAGCTTAGCTCTCACTTCTACATACCCAGGACCAGAAACTGGATCCATAACCGTCCCAATAAGTCTTGCCACCTATAAACTTTACCCCCAAAGAGTCACCCTGCCCAACATTTGTGCTTAATTTAAGCTCATATATAAGCTCTGTAGTGATGTGAAACTCAAGCTGTTTCATTTCTGTGGTCTTAGCTGTAATTGGAATTGGGGAAAATATTATACAGAACCCTAACATTGTTGGTCTGAAGGACTTACAGAAATAAAACCTCACCGTTGGTTATTGACTGTCTGTATCAGGGTAGCTACATACACCCACTGTGCTTGGAGATCCCTGCTAATTACTATGAACCTTATAAGGCCTCTCATCACTCTCTCCTGGATTTAATACACCTCCTGTATAGACTACAGAGTATCTCTCAAAAAGCAGTCAGTGGTACCTCCTTACCAGAGAGGCAGCAGTATGTTAATGTGAGGAAAGCTTTAGCCTCATAGTGGACGGAACTAAAATCTTGGCTTCTCACTGACTCTGGTCTAATAAATACTTTATCATTGTGAATTAAGATGTATTCAGGATACCTGCATTGCGAGTGTTCAGATGCTGTAACAGCCTTTCATGAGCCTCTTGATGTTACAGACAGATATGAGGATCTGCACTATCCCCTACATCTCATGTGTTGAAGGCCAAGGCATCGCCATGTAGACTGTTATGAAATCATAGACATATCAGAAGATGAGTCCTAGTGGGAAGAGATTACATCATTAGACTGCGGTGTTGCAGGGCTTAACTGGAAAGTATATTCCAGGCAAATTTTAGGTGATAATAACTTAGCAGTATTGATCATAGACAAAATCTACTTTTAGTCAACAACAAAAATATCCAGTTTCCAGCTGAGGTAAATGGAGCAAGCACAGTAACCCTATCTTCCCATTAAAAAGCACTGCAAAACATGGCTGAAATGTATGCAAAAGACACTTGAGAGGCAAGTGCACTGGGAAGGAGCACTGGGGCTGCTGAAGCACTCAGTTTCCCTCCTGTGTCCCCTAACCTGGGCTCACCACAGCTGAACCCAGAAGACCATATTGTGCAGACAGAACTCTGAGAGAAGCCATCAGAGGGCACTGCACATGCTGGGACTCTAAGCAGACCCTAGACCAACAGTGCACAGAAAGCAGATGGAATCTTCCGTCCTGCGCCTGACCAGTTCAAATGTTGATGAGGGGGCAAAGAAGAAGGGGAAGGGAGAGAAGACAGGTGAGAGGGAGGGAGGGGGAGAGAGCAGAGGACAGAGGACCATTGTTATCACTAGGGTTTAAATAAGCCCTGGAACATTATGATCAGAATACCCAGGACACAGTTCTTATTCAGCAGTAAAAAAAAAAAAAAAAAACCTGGAAAATCTTGAACCACTTGGAAAAAGCAACAATAATGACAGAAAAGGCATAAACGCATGAATCATCTTTCAAAGGCCTTAAAACAGTTCCTCTAAAATGCTAAAATATACATATGCATATTATATATGTATTTATAGATAGTGAACATTCTTGAAATAAATACTAAAATAGAAAAACCTCTGCAAAGAAGTAGAAGATGTAAAGAAAAACAAAATAGAAATTTTTAAACAGAAAATATTGTTGCTCAAATCATGAAGCTCAAGGGATGGATGGATGCAAAAGCTGAGGGCAGGTGACAGGGGCAAGAATCAAGAAATGCAAACATGTATTGTAGGAGCTGTGGAGTCTGGGTGGCACAGAAAGGTGTTAAAACCAGGGGAGCTGCAGACCCATTCATTATAAAGGGCCTCTGAGTTATGTCTCTGGGACCCCAAATACCAACAGTGTGGCCCCCTCAAAATTATTTAATATGAAACTTATTTTTCTTTATTTGTGCATTGTTGTTTTTCCTGCATGCATGTCTGTGTCAGAATGTCAGAAGCCCTGGAACTGGAGATGCAGACAGTTATGAGCTGCCATGTGGGTGCTTGGAATTGAACCCAGGTCCTCTGAAAGAGCAGCCAGTGCTCTTCACTGCTGAGCCATCTCTCCAGCCCTCAAAATTACTTAATAATGTCTTAAGAGCTTCAAATATGTTTAAAGTTATAAACTCACAGCCTCAAGAAGCTGAACAACCCTAAGTGGAATAAATCCATAAAGCCCACACCCATGTTACGTTGCCAACTAGCCATAGAAAACCAAAGTGGGAGAAGAGCAAGCAGGCAAAAATGCTTGAATTGTGTACCAGGGGAACACAGTCTGGATGAATAGAGATGTGTGCTCAGAAACCACAGGAGCAAGGAGGCAGGCAAGCACAGCTAAGATGCTAACAGAGATGAACCATCAACCTAGAATTCAGCATCCCCCAAAAGCCTCCATCACGAGTGGGCATAAATAAATGTACTCAAAGACAAAGGGAAGCCAAGACACTGGATAAGAATGTGTCTGTTAAGGGGAGTGGTTCAGACAGAAGGGAAGGGTGCCAAGTGCAAACCCAGGCAAGAGGATGGAATGAGCATAGCTTAGCAGAATGGCAAATGTCTGGACAAGTGCAATGTCCTGCTTTGGAGTTCTCAAAAACATATTTTTGGACTAAAAGTAAAAACTGTCATATTTTACAGTTTTCGGTGTAGATAGATAAGAAGAATGAGACACGTTTGTCTAGTGTACGAGGATGCATGGGGGACCTGTGAAGCCCTGGTTTAAGGTAGACTATGAAACATTAAGCATATGTTCTGGTGAGTGCTGTGTCTCCCACCTGTAATCCTCAAACTTGGAAAACTGGGGCAGGAGGATTGCTACAAATTCTGTTGAAGCCAGCATGGGCTACAGTATAAGACAGTCTCAAACGATAAGACCCCAAAATACATATTTTGTAAACCTCAAAGAAAAGAAAGCTATGAAGGGAATAATGTAAAAATGTCAGTAAATACATGCAGTGACTAGAAAGATGCTGAGTAGCTTTCGCCAGTCTCTCTATTTCCCTACCTCTCCAGCTCTGGTAGCCATAACATCATGCGGCGGGTTTTCTGATTCAACATATGAAAAGCCCTGGAGAATGTGTCTGTTTCTTGTTTCATTTAGTGTAAGATCTGCCAGCCTTACCCATGTTGGTACAGATGCCAGGATCTCCTTTTCATTTTTCTCTGTGTATGTGTGCATATGGTGTGTATCTGTGCATATGGTGTGTGTGTGTGTGTGTGTGTGTGTGTGAGAGAGAGAGAGAGAGAGAGAGAGAGAGAGAGAGAGAGAGAGAGAGAGATGGGTGTGGGGTGGAGGAAAGAGAACATGCCTTGTGCATGGAAGTCAGAGGACAGCCCTGGGTGTTGGTCCTCACCCTGCCCCTTGTTGTGAGGCTGTGTCTGTGGTTTTGTGCTGCCTTCACTGGGCTACCTAGTCTGCAGGCTTCTGGAGATCTGCCTGCCTCTACCCTCACCCCAAACTTCCCAGAAGGTCTGCTACTTTACCCATTTTGTATGTCTATTCTGGGGATTTGACTGTAGGTCCTTGGATTTGTACAGCATGCATTCTGCCCTCTGAGTCATCTCCCCAGCACAGAGTTCTCCTTCCTAAACTTAAATATTCCTTCATTTCTAGCCTGTCATCCATTAGCAGACACTTAGGCTGTCTCTATATCTTAGCTATTGTTCGAAGTGCTGCAATGCAAGAGCACACATATCTTTTTGAAGTGCTTTTCTTCCCCCACAGAAGAGGAATTTCCCAGAAGAGGGATTCAGCGTACTTTTTTTTTTCAATTTCTAGAAATCTCAATACTGTCTTCCATAGGCTGTACCAACTGTCATTCCTACAATCCACATTCAAAGTCGCAGCTCCTCCACATCCTTGCCAACACTTGCCTTTTAGCCTTTGGACAGCAATGTCCCTAATGGGTGTGAAGTGACCTCACTGTGGTTTTGACATAGTGAGTGCCTTTCCTCATGTTGGATACCATATGTCTTCTTTGGTGGGGGAAAGGTTTATTTGAGTCCTTTACTAATTTTGATCAGGTGGTTTGGATTTTTATTATTGGGTTATAGAAGTCCCTTATATTTTGAATATTAGCCCTTATTTTATTTTGTTGGTTGCTTCTTTTGTCATACAGAAGCTTTCTGTTTTGAGGCAGTCTGTTTTGGTCTTCTGTTAGTACCTCAGGTTTGGGCATTGTCTTTAAATAATTATTTTCAAGACCAATGTAAAGCAGCCTTTCCTGTGTTCTCTTCTGTGACTTTCATTGTTTCAGGTCTGATGTTTTAGTCTTTAATCCACTTAAGTTGATTTTTGTGTATGATGCAAGAAGGGGCTCTCGTTTCTTACATGTAAATATACAGTTTTCCAAGCAGCATTTGTTGAAGAATTTCTCCTATCCCAGCACCTTGTCAAAAAACATTTGACCATATGCTCAGGCTTATTTCTGGGCTCTCTGTTCTGTTCTGTTGGGCTATGTGTGTATTTTTGTACCAGAACCACTTTGTTTTGGTCATTATAGCTTTGTAATGCAATCTAAAATCAGGAAGCTGTGTGCCAGGTTCCTTATTTATCAAGATAATTTGGCAATTCAAGACCTTTTATAGTTCCATATGAATTTTTAGATTGCCTTTTCTACTTATGTGAACAGTGTTGGGATTTTGATGAGGATTGCATTGAATTCTTATGTCACTCCAAGTGATGCACACATATCAATTCTCTCAACGCACGAAAAAGGAATATTTCCCATTTATTTATGTCTTCCTTCATGTCTTTCATCTGCATTTTGTAGATTTCATGGTTACAGTTACTATTTTATCCTTTTTGATGCTACTGCATATTGGATTTCATTTTTTCAGATAAGATGTCCTTAGCACAAAGAAACACAATTGATTTTTCTGCATGAATTTTATTTCCTAAAACTTTACTCAGCTTATTAATTCTAAAATTTTTTATAGACTCAGAAGTTTTTTTACACATAGAATGGTGTCATTTCTTAGTGAATAACTTATGCCATTTCTCATCTGTTTTCTCTCTCTAAAAAACATTTATTTTTAAGTGTGTGTGTGCATGCGTGCCTGTAGGTTTGTGTGCATGGGTGCAGTTGCCCTCAAAGACCAAAAGTGTGCATCAGGACATTAGATCTCCTGGAGCTCGAGTTCCATATGATTGTGATCTGCTGGATGTGGGTGCTAGGGACCCCAGTTGGGTACCCTGGAAGAGCTGTGCAGGTTCCTAGCCAATGGGCATCTCTCCACTGACTGTTTCTCTTACTAGTGTTTCCCGTGTCCTGCTGCATAGAAATAGGAAGAACTGCAGCCACACCTCAGGCCAGTTCTCCTGGGAGAAGCTACTCCTCGCTGAGTACAGCACTGGCCTCAGGATTTTCACACAGCTTTCCCTTTGTTAAGGACATTTCTTTCTGTAGATTTTGTTAACAGTTTTGTTTTTAAATCATGTTGAACTTTGTTAAAGGATTTGTGTGCAATATTGAAGTGATTTTGAACCAGTATTGAATGGTCTTAACTTTCCATTCTTTAAATATCAATCTTGTGCAGGAATAATTAGCTTATCAAATAATAATTTAAAAAAATAAAAATAATTAGCTTATTGTACAAAGCAAGCTATCGATGTTCTGTGAACAAAGGGTGTATTTGGGGTTAACATTGGTTACCAAACAGGCAATGGGTTGCTGTCACCTACAACTGTGGCTTATGTTTCTTACTGACATGGCAATGTCTCAGGCCAGGCCTGGAGGAGACTCAGTAGTGTGAGTCAACAAACTGCCCTTCAGTTAAGTAGACTGCCTGCCTCTCTCTGAGGCCCCAGAGGCATGTTTACCAAAGGAAACTGTTGCTGATTGTGTAATCTTATCAAAAACTAGTTCTGGGGCCGACTTATCATGTCTAAGGACAATTGCCTTTTCCTAGGAGTGCAGGACTTTTATATAGCCCCGTTTAGATGTTTTCATCAGTCAAACAGCAGAGGAGACCAACAGGAGCTGTCCAGATCCCATCACAGTTGCTCATTCTCCTTAAAGATGGGGGTTTGCTTGTGGGTCTGCGTGTTGATCAGCATGAACTCATCCTGCCTTTGTCTAAAAAGCATTTGTGGAAACATTTGCTAGGTCAGCTGGCTGTCTAGATTTAAGACTTGATAAACACATCAAACCATGCAATGCTGTAGTTACCTTGTGTGTGTGTGTGTGCACGTGCACACGTGTAGGTATAGATATAGATGACTGCAGTCTGGTGGAGTGATCTAGGTCTTTCCAGGTCTATTGATGAAGTCAAGTCCCAGGAATGCCTTCATGCCTCCCCAGTGGCAGTTTGCCTCTCATCTTGCTTGGAGAGAAGTTGATCTGAGAGTTATCTGTGGTGCTAATGCAGCTTCAGATGAAGTGTCCACAGTGGCATGGTCCTTCATAGCAACAGAAAACTCGAGGCTATGCTTTGGTCCATAAATTCCTGAGCAAAGAAATTAACTTGTTGGCCTGTGTCCTGAGAGGCCTAGGGTGAAGTTTGAGGACCACCAAAGTCGAGCATGCCTGTGGCAGGGACTATTATCCGTGGGAATCTATTGTCAGTATTCATTTGTCTCAGGGAGGGCTTATCACTTTAAATTCTCTCAGAAAACGAAGTCCCTAAAAGTATTATAGGGAATTAGTCCTGGTGGACACCAGAGCTGAGTCCCAGAGAGGGAAACAGAGAAGCATGTGATCTCTGTGAGCAGCAGCACCTCTGGCCTTCTCTTTGGGTCTCATAGTGGTCACCATTCTATTCCAGGATGATTTTATCTCTCCCGTCCCTCAGTGCAAGCACGTTTTCTCTTTGTTGTGTTTTATCACCATTGCCAACATTGGTGTAAAATGTGTCTATACTACATTCCAAACTAGCCACCCAAGCAATGTGTTAGGAGAACCAGATCACTAAATTAGAACTGTCATCATCATTTAGTAACTACTAAAGAAAAAATACCATTAGGGATATCTTTTTAAAATTTATTTTGAAATCATTTTTTACAGTCCAGACTTTATCCCCCTCCTGATCCACCCTCTGACTGTTACACATCTTATACCTCCTCTCTGCCCCATCTCCAAGAAGATGTACCCCCACCCCCACCAGACCTCCACACTCCCTGGGGCCTGAAGTTTCTTGAGGGTTAGGTGCATCTTCTCTGACTGAGTCCAGACCTGGCAGACCTCTGTTGAATATGTGTTGGGGGCCTCATATCAGCTGGTGCATGCTGCCTGTTTGGTGGCCCAGTGTCTGAAAGAGCTCAGGGGTCCAGGGTAATTGAGACTGCTGGTCTTTCTATAGGGTTGCCCTCTTCCTCAGCTTCTTCCAGTTTTTCCCTAATTCAACCACAGGCATCAGCAGCTTCTGTCCATTGGGTGTAAATATCTACATCTGACTCTTTCAGTTGTTTGTTGGGTTTTTCAGAGAGCATTCATGACAGGCTCCTTTGTGTGAGCACACCAAAGCATCAGCAATAGTGTCAGGTCTTGGGGCCTCCCCTTGAGATGGATCCCAATTTGGGCCTGTTGCTGGACCTCCTTTTCCTCAGGCTCTTCTCCATTTTTGTCCCTGCACTCTTTTAGACCTCCAATGGCCTGACATTTTCTCTCATCCTCAACGCTTCTCTTCATTTTTTTCTTTCTTTCTTTCTTTCTTTCTTTCTTTCTTTCTTTCTTTCTTTCTTTCTTTTCTTTTCTTTCTTTTCTTTTTTTTTTTTTTTTAGAGCTGAGGACTGGATGCAGGGCCTTTCCAGCACTTTGCAACCGAGCTAAACCCAGGTGCCAAGGCTTCATTTCTTAAAGGCTCTACCACCTCCCAACAGTCCCTTGTGCTGATTACAGCATTTAAGACCTGAGTCTTTAGTAGACACTCCAGATCCAAATTGTATCACTCCCTAGTGGGCATGCATCCGATTCTTGGGCCTTTCTGAGCTTTTGAAAATGCTTCTAGAGCAGCAAGTTTCCAACCCGATGATGTGTTTTTTTCTGAGACTCTTACTTCAGGTTTGAACCATTTACAAATAGAAAGTCAAGCCTTACACTACTTTCTTTTTTATCTACCCCCCAGATAACAAGTTTGTTGAGGTTTTCTTTTTTATAATCTACTTTCCCTTTTAATTTTTATTTTATGTATATGTGTGCTTTTCATGCATGCTTTTCCTGCATCTTCTCTGAACCACATGCATGCATTGCCAGAAGAGGGCATCAGATACCCTAAAACTGGAGTTACAGTGAGCCAGCCAGGGTGCTGGGAATAGAACCTGGGTCCTCTGGAAGAGCAGCTAATGTGCTTAAGCATCTCTCCACCCCCGATAAAACCTACTTTTACAATATCATTTTACTTCATCTTTACTGCATTTGCAATAATGCTTTCAAAGTCATTTTTTTCCTATTACTCTCACAGAACAATTCAAATAATAATATGGAAGAGATCTATTTCATGGATACATCAGACTCTTACATAGAGAGACTGGCTTGAGAGCCTGATTCAGGCCCAGAGTCTGAGAAATGAAAGATTCTACAATTTCCAAATACTTGATGCCAACCTGTTTGAGTGCCTAAATCCCATAACATTTTTACCAAGAAAAAAATTATTTATTACCATAATTTTATCTGTTTAGTGAAATTTTTCCATGCAGAATAATATTTATTGAGGGGCTAGTAACTGCTAGTCTCTTTACAATTATGTATTGTTTCAGTTCTCAAAATATATTACAAAAGTAAGTTCTTAGGGATGGAGAGATAGCGCAGTGGTTAAGAGTGCATACTGCTCTTATAGAGGACCCAACTTGGATTGCCAACACCCCATCAAGAGGCTCAGTACTACATGTCACTCCTGTCCCAGGGGACCTGATGTCTCTGACTTTTGTTGACACTGCACTCATGTATACACACCCTTACACACATACACGTAATTTTGTAAGTTCTTCTCTACTATTATATTTATTATACAAATAGTAGGATTAAGTCTAGACTTCAAGTCCAAATTGGTTCAATTTCAAAGTTAATTTTTTAAAAATATGTCACTACTAGGGGCTGGCTGGGTCATCTCAGTGGATAAAGTGCTTACTGATAAGCTTGAAGAGTTTAATCCACAGAATTCAGGTAAAAGCTGGACAGGCATGATGGTTCTCAGTAATCCCAGCACCTTGGAGAAGAGACAAGGGGTTCCGCTGGGCAAGCTGGATAACTAGACTAGCAGGAATTGGTATGCTCTGTGTTCAGTGAGGGACCCTGCCTCAGTAAACTGGTGGAAAGCAGACACCTGATATCAACTTCAGGTCTTTACATGCAAGCACATACATGTGAAAACATACATGCATGCACACCACACACACATAAACATAGATGTACACATACACATATATATGGAGGGGGAGATATCAGCAAAGGCTATCCTCTTCTAAGTATGAGCAATGTCCATTGCTGTTGTGTCATGTGACTCTTCTTTGCCCCCTGAACTAAAAGACCTGGCTGGTTCTTTTCCTTCTCATTGCTAAGCAGGTGCCTTTGGTTTTCTCTTTAGTGCTGGGAATGGAACCTAAGGCCTTGCTTCATGCCAGGCAGATGTTCTGTCACAAGCCACACCCGAGACCTCAGTCCTTGCTGCCATCATCCTTCATAGCTGTCACATTGCACAGGCAAACTTCTCCATACATTCTACACAACATAGATAAGCTCACACTGCAGACAGCCATGTATCTCTACAAACCATACATGAAGCTAGGCCATGAGATCACACACCTTTGGCAGAGTTTCAGGTCTCTGTCTCTATGTCAGCACACAGACACGTACTTACCTTTTCATGGTTTGTATCTGTGTGCTAGACAGTGACCTGTTAGTCTGACTTCCTAGCCGATGAGTGACACTATTTCACCACTAGGGATATATTGGCATGGTTGCCATGGTTCGTAAACATCACAGCTGGGCAGGACAACTGATTGCTTTTCTCCCTTGGCAGCTGGCATAGCACCTTCAGATACCCTGAGAGCTGGTCCTCAGGGAGGAGGCTCCAAGGTCTTCCCTATCCTTCTTAGCCTCCTTTTCCTTCATTTCCTCCCTCACAGCACCTGAGTTCTACTTACTCTCCCTCGAGTACTCTTCCTCCACTTCCCATGCTGTTGGGACCTTTTCCACTTGCCTGGTTTATATGAGTACTCCACATTATCTGCTCACACCTAAAGATGAAGACCCAGAATCCAAAATTAAGAGATTAAGCTGCATGTGTCTTTCTGGATCCAGGTTAGACCCAGAAAAAAAAAACCCTGCTAAACAAGACTTTAAAAAAAAAAAAACATATTATTAAGTAATTTGGCTTTGACACTTGAGAGTGCATTGTGCCAAGTGCTGAATAATAAGTGTGTGGTAATTGGTGGTTATAATAGTGAATATCACTTGTAGTAGGAAGTCGAGTGTACTCTAGAGCCCTGCTAATGATCAGTCTGGACACCTCTACAACCACCTGAGAGGGCATCCCTGTGCTGGAGCATTTGTCAACTGAACATCTTCTGTCTACTTCAGCTCCTCCACTGTGACTTTGTACTGACGTCATGCTACACATTCACACAACCCACTGCTCTGTGTGGCTCACACACATGCTTTTCCATGGGAAGCACTAGAAATGACATGCAGAATACGCTCTTGCTGCAGGCCCTGAAGGCAAAAGCTTTCAACAGCAAGGTGCTAACCCTTATCCCAGCCCTGGAAACTTGGATTCAGTTGTAAAAAGAAAAAAATGAATTTGCCCTTCAGTTAAAATTCGCTCCAATTTTTTAAATGGAGGACATGTTTGCTTTTGAAAAGCATGTTTTACAGACACTGAGTTTCAATGGAAAGAGCTTCTGGGATGATGTTGAACTAGTCAAGGGGCAGGTGTATTGGTTTCACATAGATATATTTCCTGACCATCTATAGATTGCCTTCTTGGGAAATCTTTTTCCAA
Source organism: Mus caroli (assembly GCF_978045245.1). Lineage (NCBI taxonomy): Eukaryota > Metazoa > Chordata > Mammalia > Rodentia > Muridae > Mus > Mus caroli. The sequence continues at coordinate 60,704,150 of NW_028227262.1, forward strand.
CCTTTTACTCTGAAGTAATGGCTATATAGCTTTAATGTTGAGGTGTGTTTCTTGTATGCAGCAGACATATGGATCTTGTTTTAGCATCCATCCTGTTAAGCTTAGTCTTTTTATTGGGGACTTTAGTCCATTGATATTGAGAGATCTCCATCATCAATGATTGCTAATTCCCTTTGTCATTGTTGGTGGTGGTGTTGTTGTTGTTGTTGTTGGTGGTGGTGGTGGTGGTGGTGGTGTGTGTGTGTGTGTGTTGTCCTTCTTTGGGTTTGCTTGTATGAGATTATTTATTGCCTATGTTTTTGTGGGTGTAGTTAACATCCTTGTCTTGGAGTCTTCCTTCTAGTACCTCCTATAGGGCTGGATTTGTGGATAGATATTGTTTAAATTTAACTTTTTCACAGAATATCTTGTTTTCTCCACCTATGGTGATTTAAAGTTTGCTGGATGTAGTAATCTGGACTGGCATCTGTGGTCTCTTAAAGGCAGCTCCACATCTGTCTAAGCCTTTCTGGCTTTTAGAGTTTCCATTTAGAAGTTGGGTGTAATTCTAGTAGCTCTGCCTTTATATGTCACTTGGCCTTTTTCTCTTACAGCTTTTAATATTCTTTCTCTGTTCTGTGAATTTAGTATTTTGATCATTATGTGGCAGGGGACTTTTATTTCTGGTTCAATCTATTTGGTGTTCTATAAGCTTCTTGTACCTTTATAAGCATGTCCTTCTTTAGGGTAGGAAACTTTTCTTCTATGATTTTGTTAAAAATATTTTCTAGACCTTCGAGCTGGGGATATTCCTATTATTATTCTTAGGTTTGGTCTTTTCATAATGTACCTGATTTTCTGGGTGTTTTGTGTCCAGAATATTTAGATTTAGTATTTTGTTTGACCAATGTATCTATTTCTTCTATTGTGTCTTTAACACCTGAAATTCTCTCTTCCATGTCTTATATTATGTGGGTGATGCTTTCTTCTGTAGTTTCTGTTTCTTTACCTAGATTTTCCATTTCCAGAATTCCCTCAGTTTGTGTTTTATTTATTGCTTCTATTTCCATTTTCAAGGTCTTCAACAGTTTTGTTCATTTCCTTCAACTGTCTGTCTGTTTTCCCCCCTTGGCTTTTTTTTAATAGTCTTCAAGGAATTTATTGATTTCCTCAAATCGTTTGATTGTCTTTTCCTTGATTTCTTTAAGGGATTCACTTATTTCCTCTTAAAGGACCTTTATAATCTTCATAAAGCTGTTTTAAGGTTGTTTTCTTATGCTTCAGCTGTGCTAGATCATTCATGGCTTGCTGAAGTGGAATGCTGGGCTCTAGTGGTAACATACTGCCCTGGCTGTTTTTGATTATGTTCTTATGCTGACATTTAGGCATCTGGATTTGGAGTGATTATAGGTCGAGGTGCCAATTTCTGGGTTTGTCTTTGTTGAATGGATGTTTTCTTTCTTGGTTTCTGTTTCCTCTCTGGTCTTCTGACTGGAGTGGCCTGGGGTTTGGCATTCTGGTCTGGCCTCTCTAGATTACCCTCTTAACATAAAGATAGAGATATGGCCAGCTTCACAACTGCACTGTTTGTGTGGCTACTTGTGTATTTTATCAGCTGTACTATGCTATGATTGGTGTGTCCTGTTTTCCTAGAAAGCATAAACTAATCTAAATAGTCTGTACAGGTATACTGACCAACCATGCAGGTGCTGAAACTGCCTGGTGTTCAAGTTGACTTTCTTCTTAAGGGCTTCCTCATGCCTGTGTTTTGGGAAATGTTGTGGTAGTGATGGTGCTGTGTGCTAGAGGGAACCACTTGGACTTCCTGGAAAAAGGGTGCTGCCTACAACTGTGTATATCCCTGCCAGGATAGTTGGCCAACACAAATGACATGTTTGTTTGTCTATGGACTTTTTAAATTTTTCTTGGGTTTTACATATTTTTAGTCTTACTGGTCTTTTGATTTTTTTTTTGTTCTGGTGTTTACTTTTGTGTTTCTGCAGTTTGTTTTTGAGACGGGGGGAGGGGGAGCATAAAGTTGAGTGGGTAGGGAGGTGTGGAGGATCTGAGAGACGTTGAAGGAGAAAAAACCATGATCAAAATTTTAATAGAAATATTCTCAAAGAAAAAAAAGAAGAAAACTTAGTCATGAGCTCTTATTAAGATGCCCTAGGGTTTTCTCTGTGCAGAAGCACATGGTGGGGAAGATAAAAAAAAAAGTAGGCACTTTTTAAAATCACACACTAGTGATTATGCTTTTGAATAATATATGCTTGCTCCAGAAATGAAGGCGCATATTCATATGTATGTTTTGGATTTCCATCAAGTAGATACTATGAAAAGTCAAATTGAGTTCAGAATCCACTTCAACTTCACGGAATGTATAAAGTGAGTAGAGCTCGCCTACAGAGGCCTTCACTGCACACAGGGCAGCCCTGCCCACCATGCATCCCATATGTCACTGCATCCTGAAACCCCAGAAAGCTCTCCCAAGGGACATGTCCCTGGGAGCCTGTTCCTCTGCCTCTCATGTGGCTTGTGTGACTACACTCCTCCTGTCACTTACATAGGGAAAGAGCTTCTCGTTTACCCCCGTGTCTCTTACCTAAGTGCTGGCTTTATATGGCTAATAGTTAGCCATATAAACATTTGTTTGCCAAATTAATTTTCCCATCTCTGCATCCTGTCCTATTCTTTCTTCATGTAAAGCTCTGCTTTATAAAAGCCACAGTAAAGGTCTCGTGGCAGTTTTTTAAATAGAGGCTTTTGATTTCCTTGTAGAGGGAGATTGCCAATGTCAACTCTTCCCGAACTGCTAATGCCGCAAACCATTGTTGCCTTGCTGAAAATATAACAGCATCATCTGAGCCTGGCCCAGCTTGAATGCCATTAAAGAGAAACGAAGGGAAGAGTTACATAAAAGGTCCACGCTATTACTGTAAATGCATCCAAAAGATTGCTTTAGTGGCGAATTATTTTATGAGAGTACCAAGCTTCACGGTAACAAGACTTTGTCTTTTCTTTTGACAATTTATTTTTTAAATGCAAATGTAATGTGAATTACCTAGGCAGTGCTTTAAAATGGCATGTATCTGGCTTCTACGCTTGGCAGATACCTGTCAGAAGGTCTGAACGGAGCTGAGAGCCTGATAGCAGGGAGTTTCCATTTCTGGAGTGAAGGAGCATAGGATTGAACTTTGGGAACACAGACACTGTGAGACTGTCCCTACAAGTGCCATATGCTCAGAGTATTTACTAAGTCTGCGCAGCATTAGCCAGCCCTGGGCTGGTAGAGAAGAGACCAGGATGAGTGCAGTATGTCTACTCATAGCTAGCTCTGAGCATTCCATTATTTGGTCTAAGTGTCCTGACAAGTGATCCAGCGCTGGCCTGGTTCTACTCTGATTTACATGAGTTTTCATTGCTTAAAATGGCATGCCTTACACACAGGCTGGATGGGGTAACACATGCTTTATTGTTGTCAGAGGGTCAAATAGGTTATCCTCGGTGCCAATTGCTCTGAGAACAAAGCCCTGCATGAAGTGCTTCAGTGACCAAGAAGCTCTCAGCTGGGGTGAATGGTTCACCATTGCATGTACGTAGTTACAAAGTGTTTTCAGCTAAGCGTAAAAAACATGTTAACCCTTTTCCATCTGGCATCCTTAGCAGTGTGAAGAAGACCAGACCGTGCATGTGGCCACTTGACTGCAACTTAGCTGCAGCAGATTCTATCACTAATGCCCTAAAGGTTCACAAAGAGCCTGCATCTATATTTCTTTGTGATCACTTATCAGTGTGTAACCCCGACACTCTGTTTAATGTGTGCAACCTCCCAGAAGACTCTGGGTATCTTAGGGACAAAACACAGAAACCAGATGCCAGTTGTTGCATGGTATCTGATACAAATATGAAGTGGGCACAGGAAATTTTAGATTGTTCAAAGCTAATTAGAAGTTTAAAATGGTTTCGAGGGCTGGACGTGGTTAAGAACACTAGAGTTTCGTTCCTATCACCCACTTCAGTCAGCTCACAGACTGCTTTTAACTCTGGCTCCAGGGGATCTGATGTCCTCTTCTGACATACACAAACATAAAAACACACATAAACATAAATAAAAGATAAAGATAAATCTTTTATAAATGCTTCTGATTCAGGATGTTAGGAAGCTTCTCCAGGGAGCGGTGCCCATGACACTGCTGAGAATAGGCCAGAGTGGTTCCAGGAGAGTGCCAGCTCATCTCTGATGCCTCCCTGTACTTGCAGGAAAGCATCCTCGGGTTGTGCTATTTCACAGTACTTTTAGGGGGAAGAGGTAACAAAATGTTAAAAAAAAAAAAAAAACAACTGTCAACAGGGAAAAATCTGTTGAAAACAAAACAAAGACCCTAAAGTTGTCTAATGTGCCAATTATGTCATGCACACGGAAGGCCAGCCATACTGCTACACGTGAACCCTGTGCCCCAGAACTTGAGAGGCAGGAGCAGGCAGATCACTGTGAGTTCAAAGCCAGCCTGGTGCACATAAAGAGACCAGGGCTACAAAGTCAGACCCTGCCTCAAAAGAAAACAATAACAACAGCAACAAAAATACACTCTGTCATTTTGAATAAAGCACGTTGTCTTTCTTCAGTTAGTTTAACCTAATTCATGTTTTCTTACTCCAGTCTTCCATCATCTGACATTTCCTATATAAAGAAGCAAGTAACACAGGAACTGCTCTATAGAGATCATTTTACTTAGACACAAAGTAAATAGACCAAGATTCTTAGAACCTTTCTTTCTTTCTTTCTTTTTTTTAATAAAAATATTCAGGCTGGAGGTCTTCAAGGTTAAGAACACTTTTTTCTTGCAGAAGACCAGATTTTGGTCCCCTGTACACAACCCTCTGTAAGTCCAGTTCCAGTGGAGCTGATGCCCTCTTCTGATTTCTGTACATGTGGGGTACAGACATCCATATACATAAAACAAAATAAATATATTAAAAATAATAAATTCAAAATACATGAGGTAGGATTCTTGTTTTAGTATTAAATGTGTGTGTGTGAGTGTGTGTGTGCACGCAAATTTGTGTGCATACATATGTGTGTCACTGCACACATGTGGAAGACAACTTTCAGGAGTTGGTTCTCGCTTTTCACTTTGAGTTAAGGTCTCCCTTCTTGTTTCTTTTCTGCACTTCACACTCCAGGCAGCATGGCTTGTGAGATTCCAGGCATTCTTCTGCCTTTGCCTCCCACTCCCCTGTAGGAGTCCTGGAATTATAGATATGTGCCACCAGATCCAGCTAAGACTCAAACTGAGGTCATCTTGTGTGCAAACTTGAGTCAGCTGATGTTCAAATCTAATGCTTTTACTGCTGAGCCATCTCTCCAACTCCAGTCTTTTTTCTTCAAAATTTTATCTAGCAAATTCTTTCCAGCCCTATTTAAAAGAAAAACACCATACTTGGCACCTCAGGAAATACACCATGCCTTGTAGAACTTCTGTCTTGTGCTGCCTTTGCTTTTGAGGTGGGATATATTCGATTGATGGGCCTTTGTAGAGGCATAAGTAGGAGTTTGGTCTGTATCCTGTTAGGTAGTCCTACCCAAATCAGGAGAGGTTAATCCTCCTGGTAAGCAGGCAAGCCTGGGGAGAAGACTCAGCTACAGTCTGTGGGTCACGGTCTGCTTCTAAAGCTGCCCTTCATTGAGCATGGAGTTCTTTGGACTCAGAACTTGCCTCATTTTAGGTAGTCATCAGCAAGCAGGTGACCTAGGAATAGGGTGAGAAGACGACCATTCATGTGTCCACCTCAGTCTTATTGAAGGAAGTACTGAAGGTTCTGTTCTCAGGAAGCCTGCAGGCCAACCTAATGGGGAAGAGAAGGAAGGGGAGAGGGAAAAGAGAGAGGGGGGAAAGGAGAGAGAGAGAGAGAGAGAGAGAGAGAGAGAGAGAGAGAGAGAGAGAGAGAGAGAGAGAGAGAGAGAGAAACATGAAACCTTGATTTCTATTCAAAGAAAAAAAGTCTTATTCTGTATTGAGACAGGAATGACTTTTTGAGAGAGTATAGGCAAACTAGGCCTTAAAGGTTCAGGAGTATGTCAAGCTGGGGAGGTGGTGTCAAAGAACACAGCCTGTGAAAGGGTCAGAGGGAAAGATCTTGGCTATATGGGGAACTGTTGAGCTGGAGAGAAAAGAAAGCCAGGGATGTTAGGAGGGCAGGACCTGGATTATCTAGAGCTTTGTGCCCCTTCAAAGAAAGGAATCAATATGGAAATAGGTAGTCTACAGAACTGGTGACTTAGGAAGATACAGAGGACACTGTTATCATTCATTTGGGGCAGTTCTGGTCTTTACTGTTCATCTTCTAAACTTTCTCAGAGTCACTGTCCCTGCCTCAAATGAGCTGTTCTCATTTAGGGACTCAACTCAGACCTTTGGAGGCCCTGCAGTACACACTGGCACAATGTGGAAAGAGACACAGAAAGATGAGCTCAGGGTCTGAAAATCCCTGGTGTGGATAGAAACACTGCTGCCCAGTGCTAACTGGACACAGACAGCCTAAGCTTGCTACAGTCTGACCAGATGAGACTTTCAACTGCCACTTAAGTGGCACCAGCAGCTCCGTCCCAGAGCTTTCTGAGTTCTTTCTTTCTTTTTTCTCCTTTTTCTTGATTGCATCATTCTAGAACTATCTGGATGTCCCTGTAGTTTTACTTGGAAGGGACAGAACAGTACAGATTTGTGGGTTTTTCTCTCCAAAATCAAGCTCTAACACATGTAACTTGGGCTTTCTTTCTGCCTTTTTTCCCATGGGATTTGGGGGTTTGGGGGAGTGGGTCATGGTATTCTGTTTGGGTAGTAAATAAAATGCATTCTCAGTCTGGTGAGAAATATGTGGGACCATCAGCCTAAGCTCTATGAACCCAAGGCAGGCTTGCTGTTGGCTAGCAATGCCTAACATATATTATCCAGGATTTGATAAGAGACAGATAAGAACTTTTTAACTGAAAATACCCAAAGGCCCTTGCGTTGGGCTCTGGAAACTGACAAGCTGATGATTTTAAGGCTTTAAACTTGAAACCTAGAAGTCTAAGTATCTATGGGGGGAATGGGAGAGCTGACAACCTGCATGAGAGTGAAGCAAATTGCAGCAAGCATCCCATTCGTAGGCAGAGGCTCAGGTCGTGAGTCAGAAGGGAGCCTGGGGACTCAGAGTGATGGGTTACTTTTTCTCCAAGAAGCTGAGGATTTCTAGAACCATCTTCCCCACAGCTCTTACAGCTCAAATGCTATGGCCAGGTAAGTGCTCTGTGGGATCAGAGAGAGCTGCCTGAAGCCTCATGCCTGATTGTTTTTGGATTTTTGAGACAGTCTTACTCTGTAGCCCTGGCTGGATTGCTACTCACTGTATAATCTGGACTGGCCGTGTACTTACTATATAGCCCAGGCTAGGCTCAAATTCACGACCATCCTTCTGCCATAGCTTCCCAAGTGCTGGGATTACAGGCATGCACTACCACAACTTGTCGATGACTTTTGACCTGATTCTCTCTACCCAGATTCAAAAGAAATGTCTATGAGCATTTGACCCTAAACCAGCAACAATTCAATAATTCAGTTACACATGATAATTCAATATAGGGCAAATGTCAACAATTTCAAAAAACACTTGTGTATGTAAAACCCCACATACATGGAAGCGTTAGATCAGTGGCTTTCAAACATGAAAGAAAATAGCCATCATCAGCGTCTCAGGTGCACGTGTGTCATGATGCCATCCACAAGAGGAACTAAGTAAAAGAAAGTTCCCTCGGTGATACCCACGAGTGCTCAGAGGTCCTGGCTTTCTCCCTTTCTTTGTTATTATCTAAGTCATGTGCTTCTTGCCACATTTTATAAGATTGGTGCTATCATTCTTAGCTTACAGGTGAGAATGATTGAGGCTTAGAAGAATTAAATCAATCAACCTCATTTGGCTATCAAGAAGTGACACAAGAATGTGAACCGGGATCTGTTTCTGAAAGTCCACGTGCTTTCACCAAGGCACATGGGTGTCTCACCACCACCACCCACAGTCATTCCCCACCCCCAAGTCTGGTTTAGCAAGGCAAGCAACTTTGGGATTTTGCCAGAACTGTTAGTGAAATCCCACTCCTGCTTTGGATCAAGCCCAGATCAGAGTAGAATAAGTCTGCCACCTTGAGGCAGGCCTGAAGGGGAAGGGTGTGCACGAGATTCATGGGCAACTGGGTGGCAAGTCCCTGTGCCTTCAGCCAGCTGTCTGCCGGGCTCTTTGTGGGAGGACAAGCTGCCTCCCACTCATCTCCAGAAATGAAAGAATCTATCATAGCCCAACATCAGAAGAGGCCATCTTCATCTCTGTAGGAATAAAATGAAGAAAGAATAGGGAGATGTAATTGTCTTTCCCCCTCCCACCCCTGAATAATCTAGGCATATATTTTGCATGTGGGGTGCATTTGGGTATGACCTATAAAGGTAATTTCTCTCCACTTGCTTGGTTTTGAGTAAGGGGGAGTCATGCTCAGAGATTCTGGTAACGCATAAATGAAAGCCACCGCACTGACTTAGTGACATTCTGCAGCTATGCCGATCCCACCCTAGGCGTCCCCTCATCAAAAGGCTGTACTTGTAGAGCCAGCACTGACTTATTAATAAAGATCAGGCCTTTATTTGATTATTTATCTAATCAAGATTCATCTTCAGTCTAAGCTCATTAAGCCTGCTGCTAATGGAGTGTGCTTGAGGTGAAATTAACACTCGGTGACAACGAGACTGAGTCCAGGCTTCAGGGATCAGGACGGAAACAGAGCACAGAGTGAGCTGGGGTGGCCCAGGGGTCGGGCAGAGCATGTGAAGTGTCTGTTCACCAATGAGAACGGGCACATTTCACAAGGTTAGTTTCGACTGTAGTAATTAAATACCCTCAGTAGCAGCACAAAGGTGACAAGAACTCTCATTATCTCAGACAGTCAAGACTTATAAGCACTCTGCTTGTGTCACACTGGGGCAACCTCTCTGAGGGGATTTAAGGTGGAACTCTGACTTAGAATCAAGGTGCTGGCACTTTACCTGCCTCAGCCTGACTCCTACTGACTTCAGTCTAGACTTTTTGCTTCACTCCCTGGTCTAACTAGTTGCAACATACACCAGCCCTAAAGCATCTTACCTCTCAGAGAAGGGACTCACCATCTTCTTACCTTGCAGGGCTCTGCTGCCACACACAAACCCTCTTCTACGTGACTTCTTGGCTAGTTCCATTTTCCCTAAGGTGAAGAAGTATCCCACTACCACAGAGTCACATTGAGAGTGGTCCTGGCCATGAACACAAGAACTGTGCTAAGGCCAATGTGACCCTTCCTCCAAAACACAGCAGTGTAGATTCGGCTTCAAAGGAGCCTAAATTACTTCTCAAGGCAGATAGGAGAGAAGGCAGTCATGCACGTCCTGCGTTGATATCTCAGTCTCTGGGTTCATGCTGAAAGAATTGGTCAAGTAATGTCATTAAAGAGGTGGGGGACCCCTCCAGTCTTTTTTTCACCTTCAAAACCTGGCTTAAGACCCACTCATAGTAAAGCATGCGCCTCCCATTGCACCCCTAAATTCATTGAGTAGTGTATGACAGGCTCAACCAAAGCCATGTGACCTTTGCCCTTCATGAGTTTACAGGACTAAGAGCTGGACAGACAGGGAAGAGTGTCAGGGAGAGCATGGGGAAGGGACATTTCATACTCATTCATTCACTCCAGACACATGATGTGGGAGGATCTGTGGGAGGAGCTGAAGGCAGGATCAGAGAAGAGGATGACGGAGTAGGTGATAATGAAGGTCTGCCTGATGAATTCAGTGAAGGACAGAGTCCTAAGTAGCAGTGAAAAAGAGAGGCAAGGAGAGAGACCATGTGAAAAACTTCTCAGCAAGTGGAATCTATAATGAAGGCCATAAGTATGTCTTAGTTTTCTCTATGTGATAAACATAGCTATAGCCAAGGCCAACACTGTACAGTCCTTCCTTGGCATACAAAGATTAGCAGTGGGTCTGAATGGAATGGGGTAACAATGATAACTATTGCAAATACAAGAGTATCCCTTCTTCCAGGGAATCTGCCTCAGTTTCAGGAGCTGCCCTCTGGTCAGGAACCATGACCCTCACATTTAAAACCTTTTGTCTTGGGGCTTGGGAGGTGCTTTAATTAAATTTCTATTTTCATGATACAACACTACCGAAGCACTGTACTGATAGAAGGAAGGGTTTGTTTTGGCTTACCATTCTAGAGAGATCAGAGTCCATGACCATGGAGGGAAAGCTTGGCAGCAGGCTGGCATGGCAACTGGAGTAGCGAGCAAAAAGCTCACACCCTGAACTACAAACAGGAAGCAAAGAGCAAAGTGGGAATGGTACAGGCCTTTGAACCCTCAAAGCCTGCCCCCTGTAATAGCCCAATCCTCAATGACAGGCTTCCTCTAGCAAAGCCACACCTCCCAAGCCTCTTGCAACTGCACCACCAACTGGGGACCAAGCATTCAAAACCTCAAAACTCCTCGGGTGCATCTTATTCAAATCACCACGGCAGGAGAGAATAAAGACAAATTGCATCCAGACTGGTGTTTCTGACCACAGTGGATTGGAAAATCTTACACAATTGGACTTCAAAGTCCTAACTCTGTACATATTCTATCTGCTCCTTATTTCCATTTGAAGTATCCCTTGAGATGCCTGCCTGCCTGCCTGCCTGCCTGCCTTTCTATTTATTTACATATATGGCCCCTTTCACTCTGTTAACTTCTTGTTTGGAGACAGTGTTTCATGATGTAGCCCTGGCTGACCTGGCACTTGCTGTGTCAACTAGGCTAACCTTGAACTCACAGAGATCTTGCCTGCCTCTACCTCCCCAGTGCTGGGATTAAAGGCATGTGCCACCATGTTCTGCCTTCACTTCATTAATTTCTCAAGAGCAGGAGCCTTGTCAATCTTTTCAAACTCCTTGTCACTTGCCATTATCTTGCCATCAACGAGGAGTTAGTGAGCATCTGCTGAATAAAGCATGGTGTCCAGTAAGGAAGGGGCCCGCACATCTCACTTCCCAGTCTTTCTGGTCTCCCTCTAATCCCAAACCTGAAATTTACCAAAGAGCCCTTCTTTTCACATGGAAAAGTATGCATGCAAGTGAAGAAGCCAGCTTGCCATGATGAGTCATGGAAGAGAGAGTCCTTGACAGCTGCATGAGTGAACTCATGGCTCACAATGAGGCAGGTGTCTGAGTCATTCAACCAATATCCTTACTGGGAAGGGAATGTTCATTGTGTGAACCAACTTTTCAGGGTCTACGAGTAATAAATCTTGCCTAAGCAGTAACAGGAAATGCGGCATTACAGTGACATTAAACTTGTCTTTGAAATAGGCGGCAAAGACAAGTCAAGGCCAGCAAGCCAGTACTGCCCACAGCCCTAGAAGAGGAGGAGGGTGTCCACTGTGAGACTTCTGCTCCCAAACACCCCATTTTTGTGCTTCACTCTCTTAGGTGGAATTGGCTGTGTGGGCCGGGACAAGGGACAAGTTCGGAAATGCCTTGATGTGGTGGAGATCTACAACCCTGATGGGGACTTCTGGAGGGAAGGCCCGCCTATGCCGAGTCCCCTCCTCTCGCTGCGAACCAATTCCACCAGTGCTGGCGCCGTGGACGGGAAGCTCTATGTCTGCGGCGGATTTCATGGAGCAGGTACTGACCTAGATGTAAATCTGTCACGGCCCTCTTGGCAGTGACTTTTACCTCCATTACCTGATAGCATGGTCAGTTTCCAGAGCAGTGAGGCACTAGCAAGAGTCTGGCTTTCAGAGCCCAGTGGCCTGGAGCAGTTCCCTACATTCTCTGGGGCTTCACCTCTATGAGATGACGAGGATTCTGTGGGATGAAGTTTATAACGCATCTAGCCCATGGCAGCCACTCAGCCCATAGTGGTATGGAGAGAAAAAAAATAGAAGAAGAGGGCAAATTGCTTTAGTAGGACTAAAAGAAGCATTTCTGAACAGGAGGGACGTGGGAGCAGAGGAATGACAGGAAGTGTTGGGTGTTATGCTTTCAGCTAGCAGATGACCCTGTCACTGTCCGCTAGCATCCAGGGAAGTAAATTGCTTGAAAGCATTTCTAAGATGACGCCTAGTGTGTATACTTATTACCGAATGCATACATCCAATACCATCATTGCGTTCTGCAGCATGGAGCAGGGAGGCTTTTAAGCATGCATGGATCTAGAGGCCAATGTCTCATTGGCTACATCAGTAAATAAAGCAGAAGGATACCTTCATAGTAGACTGACTAGCTGATTCTGACCTCACCAACTAAGTGTTAGGCCAATATATACCCGTGAGACACATGCCCCAGAGCACTTACAATTTTGCATTTTGAAAGAAGTCAGATTTGCCTTCATTTTGTAAGCATTCAGTTTTAGGTAACTAATTTAAAGAATGAGGCTTTCTTTCTTTCTTTCTTTCTTTCTTTCTTTCTTTCTTTTTTGTTTGTTTGTTTGTTTTTGTTTTCAAGACAGGGTTTTTCTGCATAGCCCTGGCTGTCCTAGAATGCATTCTGTAGACCAGGCTGGCCTTGAACTCAAAAATCTGCCTGTCTCTGCCTCCCAAGTGCTAAGATTAAAGGCGTGTGCCACCACCACCCAGCTTTCTTTGTGAATTAGAAGAGACTTAGTGGATTAGGGAGTTGGCTTTGTTGGTAAACTACTTGCCTTGCAAGTATGGGGGCCTGAGTTCAATCCTTCAGAACGCAGGTAAAAAGCCAGAGATGGATGCGGTCGTTATTAGAGCTGGGTAGTGCGTGCTCAGGCTGTGCTGCCTTCTTGTTTCCCTTCTGTGTGCTGCAAGGTTCCCGTGATCAAAGGCCTCGCTTGTTCTCCATTTGTCCTTCAAAGAACTTTCCAAAAGGTCTTTAAATGTCTTATTGCATTTTATTTAAAGTGTGCAGTATGTGTGGGTTCAATGGCTTGAGTGTGGAAGTCCAAGGGCAACTTTGGGGAGCTGGTTGTCTATGTGGGTCCTGGGGACTGGCACTTGAGGGAAACATACAAAGCAAAGCTATCCAGAAGAGCATGGACTGCGTCAGTAGAAGTCGCAGCCAGAGAGATGCAAGCAAATGCTGTGCTGAAGGAGCGGGGTGGATGGATGCTGGAGAGAGTTCCTGCGAATTAAGATTTAGGCCAGAAATTGAGTCTACACTGGAAATGTGAGCAAAGATGGTTGAGGAAACTTCCAAGAAAGCAGAGTAAAGAAATAATTGTAAAATCAGAGGAAGAGAAATGAAGTCCAGGAGGCCCAGTCTTGGCGTAGCAGGACCCCTGACAAAAAGAACAGAGAAAGTGGACAGGATGTGTCATCCACAGCGTGAATGAATAAGAATCCCAGAACTGAAGTCCCTAGTCTAAAGGAAGCTACCAAATGCCCTGGGAAGCAGATAAAATAGATCAAATCAAAGCACATCACTGTGACAGTAGAGACAAACAGAAGATCCTAAAACATCCCGAGGAAAGGAGAGTTTTATCCAAAGTTCCAAGAGTCAGCGTTCCAAACTGTGATGGTGGAAGCTAAGGGAAGTGAAGCGAATGGATTCAGAAGCTCTGCAGAAAACTATTTTCAACCTGTGCAGTTTGACCCTGCGGGGCTTGGTCAAGACTGAGGGCATTCTCCTGACATGCAGTGTGTCAGGGTGTCTCTTCTGTGTCCTTTCTTAAAAATCAAGATACGTTTCAGCAAAACTGAATGTGTAAACCAAGAAATAGTAGATCCCAGAAAAAGGATTAAACTCCTTTTAAGCTCCTGAGAGGATGAGGTAGACCCCAGAAAATCAGCTGCTGTGCACCGAGCTGAGGAGTAGCAGTACCGAATGGAGCTGGCCGTGGGCAAGAGGGCGGGATCCAACATGGATGCTAGGAGCTAAATTCTGCTCTCTCTGCAAGAGCAGCAAGTGTTCCTAACTGCTGAGCAGTCTCCCCAGCCCCTAACTCACAATGTTTTTAAATGTTTTAGACATCGAGAGCGGGGCGGTGGAAGCTATAAAGCACAACATAAAAAACACCACGCGTTCCTCCTTCCGTATCCAGTGTCGCTTATTAATCCCGAAAATCACAGGAAAAAGACCAGTTCCACAATGTGGAGCCAAATTTGAAGCAACTTTAATTAAATACTGGCCAGGATGATGGACTCTGACCACCTCTAGATTCCCAGGAAATGGTCATGAGTCATGTTTCATGCAGAGGCTGAAAAAGGCAAAACCTCATGGCCACCGAATTTCCTATCAGGTCCAATCAGAGACAAGCATACATGTTGACATATTTCCTGCCTACATCCCTCCCATCCACAACCAAGCAAGCTCTTTGGGTGTAAACAAACTTGTTTAGGGGAGCAAAATCATGTGGCTTCCACTTCTGTATTTGCCAGGTATTATTGGCAAAGCCTCTCAAGCTCCTGTCAGCAAAATCTTGCTGGCATCCACAATAGTGTCTGGATTTGGTGGTTGTTTATGGGATGGATCCCCAGGTGGGGCAGTCTCTGGATGGTTCTTCCTTCAGTCTCTGCTCTGAACTTTGTCTCTGGAGCAGGGGTAGGGGGAAGGAGATAGGGGATTTTCCTTTTTTTTTTTTTTAACTAGGTATTTTCCTCATTTACATTTCCAATGCTATCCCAAAAGTCCCCCATACCCTCCCCCCCACTCCCCTACCCACCCACTCCCACTTTTTGGCCCTGGCGTTCCCCTGTACTGGGGCATATAAAGTTTGCAAGTCCAAGGGGCCTCTCTTTCCAGTGATGGCCGACCAGGCCATCTTTTGATACATATGCAGCTAGAGTCAAAAGCTCCGGGGTACTGGTTAGTTCATAATGTTGTTCCACCTATAGGGTTGCAGATCCCTTTAGCTCCTTGGGTACTTTCTCTAGCTCCTCCATTGGGGGCCCTGTGATCCATCCAATAGCTGACTGTGAGCATCCACTTATGTGTTTGCTAGGCCCCGGCGTAGTCTCACTAGAGACTGCTATATCAGGGTCCTATCAGCACAATCTTGCTAGTGTATGCAATAGTGTCAGCGACAAACACTGTTTTTTAAATCTATCTTTCATAAACTTTGTTTTCAACACAGGAATTATAAATTAAAAAAATTCATCCTAATCTAATCTATCTTGGATACCTGTTATTTCTTCCTTGAATGGGCCACACATTGCATGGTTACTTTCAATAACGATGACGTTAAAGTCACATGCCACACCTCTTCTCCTACCCTAGCAAAGATGGCTGCCAGCCACTTGGCTGCCTAAAGATGGCAGCAGGCCATGCATTGCTTATGTCCCTAACTGGAATCACGCTAAAGAGTTCCTTTAAGATTGCCTATACGTAGATTTTTAAACCATCAACTCCTTGTTACAAGTTTTGAGTTAACTTTTTTGTTACAAATATTATGGATTTTTAACCATACCCAATAAACTTACAAATCTTGAGATACAGAAAGTTCATATAATTGTCTCAGGTAATTAAATGAAACCAGTAATCCCTTTAGCCATTCTAATTTGCTCTTTTCTCCCTGCCATAGCTCTTGACCCTAAACATAGAGACTTTAAAAGCATGTCTGGGTCTGAGAAAGGGAGAGCCACAACCCGCTTTCAGAACCAGCTTTTCAATAAGGCAGAACAGCATAAAAAAAAACTTTGATATTATCTATATCCAAAAAATTATTTTTGATTTCTTGTTGAACTAACTCAGTGACCAGAAAGCTTAGAGATATATTCTGAGCCCAAGCCATCAAAGCAGACATGGTGGTGCCTGTGGCTGGCAGCTGGTGGCAGCCGAAGCAGTAAAATATAACGAAGAGGCATAGAACGCAGTAAGTTCGTTTATTCAGTTGAGCCTGATGTTATTCTGCCTCAGCTCAATGTTTGCAACAAAACTTACAGACACATCAGAAAACACAGCCCCATCCACACACCTAAAACAGACAGATAAAACTTCCCCTTTCTCCTTTAGTGTTGTAATTCTAAGGGTTTGCTGCTCTGGTAGCTTCCATCATAAGTGTCTCAGTTGGGTAGATGCATCAGGGCCAGCTGCAGACTTCCACACTGGCCAGGGTTTTTCTGCAAAGCTGCTCACTGAGTCCCAAGTCTGGCCCTGGGCACTGCAGTATGTGGCAGTATTCACCACATACTGCCATCATACCCCAGACCCCAAAGGCTCCGCCATGACTGGAGTGACCTCTCCAAAGCAGCTCAAAGCTACCCAGCTTATTGATCTTGTCATTTGTCCATTCAGTTGCCCCACGTCAGAACACATAAAGACAAAAGCCAAATACAAACATAAGACAAGACAAAGAACCAAAATAACAACAGAAAACCTAAGACAATGACATTAACAGTTGGTATTCTACAGAAATTTCACCAGTCTGACCAAGAGAATTTAACAAATAGAAAGCAGCTTCAACTGTCCCTTGAGCAACCCCTGGACTGCCTGATGTCCCACACTGGGCCTCTCCTAACTCTAGGTCTGGCCCTTAGTGTCATTAGCTGTGTTGGGTGGCCTAGGCATTGGAACCCTGCTGACAGGCACCCAGGTGCCAGGCCTCTGGATCGAGTGATTCACCCCACCCCACCCTGTGTCAGCAGGGTATCCTCAGGGTTCAAAGATAAATCAGAAAGAAAAAACAAACAAACAAAACAAAACTGGCCGAATTCCCAAAAAAGTCAGTTGTGGGGTGTCTCCTTTGGCCCTGAGCAGGGGTCAGTAGACCGCATCAGATCCTCCCCAGTCCCAGCTCCGGATGCCCCAGAACCAGAATCCAGAAAGGAGGCAGAAAAATGTCACAAAGTTAAAATGGTTTCTGTGACTTAGCAAAAGGAGGCCTCCATAAAACATTCTTACTATTTCCTTCCAAGCAGAGCTGTTCACCTCAGGAGTTTGCAGAGTGGAAAGCACTTCTCTGGAGCCTTGGGTCAGCTGGGTTAGCTATCCCAAGGTGGTGCACCATTGGGGTGGCTTACCAGCCTCTTAAAGATCCAAGCTTCAGCAGAATTTGGGTGGAATACTTTTTTTTTTTTAATCTCACTGAGGCCTCTAAATGTTAGTCCTGAAGGTCACAAGAGAAAGACCAGTTCCAGAATTTTGAACCAAATTTGAAGGAAGCTTTAATTAAATAACGGCCAAGATGATTGTCTCTGACCAGATCTATCTCTAGGTTCCCAGGATGTGGTCATGAGTCACATTTTACAGAGGCTTAAAACGGCGAAACCTCATAGTCACCAAATTTCCCATAAGGTCCAATCAGGAAGAAGCGTACATCTTGACATATTTCCTGCCTACATCCCTCCCACCCACCCACATCCAATTAAGCACAAACAAACTTTAGGGGAGCAAAACCATGTGACTTGATATTTCCCAAGAACCACAGCACCCAACATTCTAGGAATTGGTTGGCTCTTACAGGCTCAGCCAGAAGAGCTCAGAGATAAGAACTAGATATTGAGCTATATTTATATATAACCAATACTGTGCCTTTATTATCCTGTAAAAATGAGAAAATAGAAAATAGGTAGGTATGCTAAGGATGAGAAACGAAGCTAAGTCCCACGATGCCTTGTCTTTGTTTCTGTGACTAACACAAATTACCCAAAGCTAGATGCCTATAAGAAAGGCTTTTTTTAGCTCACAGTTTTGGAGGCTAGAAGTCCATGCTCAAGTGACCCCAAACATTGGTAACAGAGACCTCCTTGACTGGGTCACTGCATGGTGGATGGTGTCCTGGTGGCAGTGTATGCAGAAGGAAGAGTCACATGGCAACACAAAAACCCAAAGTAACTCAGGAGTTATTCTCACTCTTATGTCTGTTTTGTGAAACAAGGTCTCACTATGTATCGTGAATTGGCCTGGAAGTCACTGCATGGGGCAGGCTGGCCTTGAATTTTCGGGGACCCTGCCTCTGCTTCCTAGGAGCTGCAGTTATGGGGATGAACTACTAGGCTGCAGTCAAGTACTCGGGGGCCCATGAGAGCTGCATCATCCCCTTCTGAGGAGAGCAATCCCAGGGTGTGTTCTCCTCCTACAAAGCCCCGCTTCTTAAAAAGCTCTCCACCTCCAGCATCGCTGCTCTGGAGACCAAGTCTCTTGCACATGAGTCTTCGGAGAACAAACCCGAGCAGTATCTAAAGCACAGCCGCCTTCATCTGAGAAATCAAGAATGAAGTGTTAGAAAAGTGTTATTTATAGGGCTGGAATCGGTGCCTGGAGAAGCAGCCGAGTAGAAAGAAGAGCAGTGGGTAGGGACAGCTTCTTCAAGGAATTACAGGGGTGAAGTCATCTGACTCTTCGTATCGTGTGAATATGAAATTAGGAAAGCTGGAACAAAGTTCACAATATGCAAATCAAGTGTGAATGAAGAGAATGGCAGGGAGCACTCTAAGGAGTCCGCCTGAGGCCAGTCTCTGTGAGTCTCGTGGGGTCCTCATTTCTTCTGCACCGAAACGCTGGCTGCCATTGTTCTGGATGGATCTTATAAGCATTTTTGTATAGCAGGTGACCTTATCCGAGTCCGTAACAAAGGGCAGACATACTGACCCTTTCATGGAAATCTTCTGACTCCTAAGCCCAGGATTTCTCTCTCGTACTCACAGGTGTTAGTTGGCACGCTTCCGATCCTGAGAGATTAGGAGCTCAGATAGCTGGAATTCAAGATGCTGACGCCACAGCAACAGCAGCAGCAAAGGATACTGTCCTTCATCTGCAGCTCAGGGGTCCCCTGTCTCCATCAGCATCCATAAATCTGCAGTAAACAGACTACGACAAACCCAGAGTTTCACAGTCCTTAACAGACTCCTGAATCTCTCCAGCAGGCTCTCCTCCCCACCTAACATAGGCTGAGGAAGCCAGCATGTTTCAAGGCCAGAGCTTATAACACCAGTCTTTCACACATTCTTACAAAACATAAATGAGGAGACAATTCTCAACTTATTCTGTGAAGTCAGTGTTATCCCATTTAAAAAAAAAAAATCAAAGCTCAGAGGCTAGGGAGATGGTGCAATCAGTAAAGTGCTTGTTGCATGAACCTGTGTAAAAGGCCAGGGACATTCCTGCACACCGTATGAACCTATGTAAGAGACGGATACACTCCTGCACACCCAGCATAAGGAAGGATCCGGGACTCACTGCCCAGCCAGTCTGGCTGAATCGGTATGTTCAGAGAGCAGTGCTGTCTCAGAGAGTAAGGTGGGTTGTAGCTAAAGGGCTGGCACCAGGGTTAAAGACATGTACTGCTCTTGTAAAAGACCGAAGCATGGTTCCCAGCATACACATCAAGCTGCTCACAGTTGCCTGTAGCCCCAGCTCCAGAAGAGCTGACACCCTCTTCTGGCTTCCACAAGCACCTGCATTCACATGCACATACCCATACACAGACATACACACAAACACATCATTAAGATGGCTCAGAGGTTGATAGCACTGACTGCTCTCCCAGAGGTCCTGAGTTCAGTTTCCAGCAACCACAAGGTGGCTTACAACCATCTGTAATGGAATCCAGTGTCCTCTTCTGGTGTGTCTGAAGACAGCGACAGTGTACTCATATGCACAAAATAAATATATAAATAAAAAATAAATAAAAAATAAATAAATAAATAAATAAATAAATAAATAAATAAATAAATAAATGGAGCTGAAGAAAGAGCACTGGCTGCTTCTCCAGAGAACTGAGATTTCTTCCCAGCACCCACAAGGCAGTTCACAACTACCTGCAACTCCAGTGTCAGGGGATCTGACACCCTTTTATGGCTTCCTTGGACACTATACACACACACACACACACACACACACACACACACACACACCACAGAAAAGTAGGCAGGCAAAACACCCATAAAAATAAAGATTTTTAAATTTAAGAGAAAAGTAAAACTTAAAAAAAAAATAAGTAAGGTGCAGAGCCATTGAGGGCTTGAGGAAGACTGATGCCAACTCAGGCTTCCATACATACACTCATGTATATACATTTACCCTTACAGACGGCACACGTAGACACCCCAAAAAAAGACAAAAAAAGTCCAAATGTAGCAAAGTGAAACCAGAAGCATTCAAAAAGAGTTACACATCGGAGTCGGGTGGGGGAAAAAAAAAGAAAAAGAAAAAAAAGGGTTACATGTTATGACCAAGCTAGATTCTCCCAGACAGGCAACAGTGACTAATTGTCTAAAAACTCATTTATATAACACACCTCTTAAATAAAATAAAGGACAAAAACAGGATAATTATCTTAACAGATGACAAATAAAGGAGAAAATCCAGCCCCCACTCACAGGGCAGACTCAGCGTGGCGGCTTGATATGCGTGGCCAGGGCGTGGCCTGGTTGGAGTAGGAAGTGTGTCACTGTGGGGTGGCCTTGGAGACCCTCCTCCTCACTACCTGGGAGACAGTCTTCTCCTGGTAGCCTTCGGAACAAGACATAGAACTCTCAGCTCCTTCTCCTGCACCATGACTGCCTAGATGCTGCCATGCTTCCTGCCTTGATGATAATGGCCTGAACCTCTGACCCTGTAAATTTGCCCATAGTAAATGTTGTCCTTTATAAGAGTTGCCTTGTTCCTGGGGTCTCTTCACAACAAAGGAAACCCTAACTAAGACACTCAGCAAAGTAACTGAACCACTAACACACATCTATGGAAAATCTGCAGCTAACAATACTCGCTGGTGAAAAACTGAAAACCTTGGCCCTTAGACTCGGGAACAAGACAAAAGTGTGCATTCTTGCCATTTCTGTGCAGCACTGTGATGGAGATTCTGCTGCAGGTAATTAGAAAAGAGAAGGAAAACACACGCAGCCAGATTATACAGGAATAATTAATTACCTAGGATATGATCCTATACTTAGAAAATTCTGAAAAGTTTTTTTTTTAACTTATTGGTACTAAGAAACAAGATCAGCAAGGTTGGAAAAGTAATGTACAGAAAATCACATTTCTATGCCCTTGTAGCGAACAATCCAAATTTAAATTAAGAAAACATTCCACTTATAGTGCCATTAAAATAAATAAAATACTTAGCAAAACAACTTAGCAAAAAGCACAGAACTCGTACATTGAAAAGTGCAAAGTGCTCTCCCTGAGGACCCAGACTTGGTTCCCAGCATCATTGTGTCTATAGCTCCAGAACCATAGAATCCAATGCTCTTTTCAGCCTTGGATTACTGTATACATGGTACATAAACGTACACAGAGAAAACACTGTACATAAAATAAAAATTAATAAAATATCCAAAAATATTAAATAAGAAGCCAAATTAGTAGTCAGTTTAGTAAGATGATTTAAAGTTTAAATGGAGCTGGGCCGACACATGAATAACTCCATGGGTGTATTGTGGGCTTTTGTTTTGTTTTGGCTTTTTTTTTGTCTTACTGGTTTTTTGTTTGTTGACTTTCATTTTTGTATTTTTGTGGGGTTTTTTTTTCCTAAAGAAAGATAAAGAGAGAAGATAAAACTTTGGTGGGTAGGGAGATGGAGAGAGAATCTGAAAAGAACGGGGGAGGGAAAAGCATGCCCAAAATATATTATATGAAAAAATTTTAAGAGAAAATGTGTATGGAAATGCAAGAGACCTTTATAATAAGAGCCAAACACTCACTTCAAAGCTATGACCGTCCAGACTGTGGGGTGCCAGCAAATCACAGGAATGGCTCAGTGGGAGATCCCTGAGCGGTCAGAAGTGACCTCTTTCTATTATAGTCACTTGGTTCTCTACAAAGCTGCGCAGATAGCTTAATTGGGGAAGGATCTTTCACCATCAAATTGTACAGGAATGGTTGGGTAGCCACAGGCAAAAGAGTGAGCGTATCTCACACCGTGTACAAAGATGGGCTCAAAGGATTAAAACCCTGTAAATATAAAACTACAAAGTCTTAGAAGGAAATGTGGACATCGCTGTGGCTTTGGATCACACAATGAGCAGGCAAGTCACTCTGAGAGCATTGTTTAAGAAGACATCTGTCAGCTGAGGGAAAAACTGCAGATCCTATACTCGACAAATAAAAGGTCAAGTCTAGACAGCAGACAGAAAACTTCTAAGTCAATAGCAAAAAGATAGCGCGCTAACTTTTAAAAATTCTTTTTTTTGAGACTATAATATAATTGCATCATTTTCCCTGCCCCTTCCTCCCACCAACCCTCTCACATACCTTTCCTAAATGCATAAACACACCCTGGCCACTGTTACTTGTGTGGATGTTTTCAGGGCTGACCAACTGGTGTGCTCTCCCTGGGGAAGACTATTTCTCCCGCTCCCAGCATTCCTCAGTTGCCTGTAGCTCTTTGTGTAGGGAGGGACTCACCCACTTTTTAATAGACAAAGAACCCGGATAGACATTTCTCCAGTAGGGGCTGGGAATTTATCTCAGTGGTAGAGCACTTGCCTAGCAAGGGCAAGGCCCTGGGTTCAGTCCTCAGCTCAGGGCGGGGGTGGGGAAGACAGCAAAATGACATTTCTCCTATGAATATAAACCAGTGGTCAAGTGCTGGACATTATCAAATCACAATGAGGTCACACTTTGTCCCCACTAGAGTGACTGTCACAAAAAGCAATCACACATGTTGACAAGGAAAACCTGGGGAAGTCAGAATCCTTGTACAGTGCTGTGAGGGCTTACATGTGAAGCTGCTGTGTAACACAGCCTGTACTTCCTCAAAGGGTTAAACCTCCGGTGGCCCCTGGAACACACATAAGGGACTCGAGCTCCATCTATACACACAAGTCCATAAAGGAGTGTCCACACAGCGGTGTTGTAACAGCCCAGAGATGGAAACAACCCATGTGAATGGATAAACTGGTGAATAGATAAAAAGTTCTGTACTCAAACAGCAGAAGAGCACTCGGCAATAGAGTGGGGTGTTGATGTGTACCCTAACATAAGTGAATCATGAAAGCAGTACTCTGAGAGTGAAGGTGGTCTCCAGGGATCATCCAATCCATGACTCCACCCATAGGAAATGTCCAGGAAAGACAGAAATGGGTTTGCAGGGGAATCAGGGGTCAAAGGAAGGGAGAGGGGGAAGTGACCATCACTGTCTCCCTATAGGTACTTCAGTTCAATTCTTCCTTAGTGTCAGACCCCGAAGCAGACCACCAAAGCAGGACAATGGTAGTTGTTACTTCTTCCTTTAAAAGCAGGATTAGTGCATGTAATTCATATGACGTTTACTCCCTATATGTGAAAAAAGTGGGGATTTTTTGCATATTCACAAAATTTGTGTGGCACCCTGCCAGGTACTTTCACAACATCATGAACCCCCAAATAAGTCATGCACTTTGCATGGGAAGAGGCAGAAATAGCATCCCAGAAATGAAGACTTTAGTGGTAGAGGACACCTAGTGGCCAACACCCACTCCAGCCATCCGAATTCCCAAGAGATGAGAACGCTGTCACCTTAGGAATTACTGTTGATTCCTTTGCCCTTGTTTGGTACCCAAGAACCCTGCTTTTCAAAGGAGCTCATGGGCTTGAACCGAGGTCATCTTTGTAAAATCCTTGAGTTCTTAAAAGACATGGAATTCATTTTGGCAAGGTTTTCTGGTACAGGACCTGTCATCCCTACTATAGCTCAGGCACTAATGTGCAACCTGCAGCTACTCCCTCCCTCAGCACTACAAGGGAATGCTGCAGGCATGTTAGGAAGCAGGACCTGCCACCTTTCCAGGTCACCTTTCCCATCCCTGGATGCCTAGATCCCACCCAGAGCCTGAGCCTGAGATGCTCTGCTTTCAGCTCGCCAGGGTATCCGTACCCTCAGCTTCAGCTTCCCAGGATCCCACCAACGCTCCCACCTCGTTCTCATTCCTTCCACATCCTTCCTTCCTTCACTGGGGACTAGAAAGGTTTCCTGATTCCCTTATCTGCCCAGCAGAACTCTTTTTACATCCGTCTGTCCCCTCCAGCACAGCCTAGCCTAGGCTTAGTGGTGGCACTATGACAGAGGACAGACCCAAATCAACAGGCAGAAAATGCACTGGTAAGTACCTCATGAGTTCCCTGACTCTCAGGTGCAGTGTAAGACTGATGCTGGTGTTGACTGAGCCTACAGCAGCATTGGGCACTGTGCACAAGTTCATTCATTTATTCCCACAACAGCCTACAAGGCAGATACTGGTATCACTCTTACTCATGCAGAAACTGATCACGGGAGGTCACACCAAGGGTAAATATTGAATTTGGGATTCAGAGTCACATACAGAGTCTGGCCCCAAAGTCTGCTTTCTAAATAGTAGGTTAGCCTGTCAAATTAAAGTATAGAATTTGATATGGAGGCTGAACATCGATATATCGTTTTAAAGATCTTTAAAGATTAAATTTTTGTATTTGCTTGCTGTGTGACTGTGTGTGTTATGCAGAGATCGGAGGACAGCTTTCAGGAATCAGTTCTCTCCTTAACCATGCAGGCCCTATGGATGAAACTCAAGTTCCCAGGCTTGGTGGCAAGTACCTTTACCACTGAGCAATCTCACCACTTCTAAAAAGACTTTAAATTATTGTAATATGCTGTTGGGGTTGAGAATTAAAACCCTTGATGATGCCTGTTGGGTTTCATTCATTTAAAATATTTTTACTAAATGCAATTAAGTGATAAGCTCTTATTAGCTGCAGCCCTGAAGGACTTAACTTAAAGCCAAGTAAGGAAGCTGCTAACTGCTTAGAACGGAGCATGCTCCTTAGAAGTGGATATGCAGAGGAACTTCAAGTGGAACTCAGGATTCTTACTATTGTCAAAGCCTGTGAGCGATGAAGGACTTTCATGGGGTCACACCCAACATATAACCAAACTTCTGAACATGAAGGGCAAAGAAAAACCGTAGAAGAAGCAAGGGAAATAAAACAGATAATGTGTGAGAGGACAGATATCAAAATGGCCGGATTTCTCAAGCCAAGGATGGGACAAGATTCCCAAAGGACTAAAGAAAAGTAAATATCTGAAAACTGTAGGCAGCAAAGATGCTGCTTAGGAACCATGGCAAAGCCAAGCCACTCCCCATGGGAAGGAAACAGAACTTGTAACAGTAAAGAAAGTTCCTAAAGAAGAAAAACAACGGATGCCACAGAGAAACACGGAGGGCCAGACACCTGCCTGGCATGGCAGCCCTGATTCCAGCCCCAAAATTATAGGGGAACATGGCTGAGAATCCAGGAACTTCGGGGGTCACAAAGAGACACAAACAGTAAATATCTGGGCATGTGTAGTGGGCGGTTTTTCTCCCTTTCAATAATTTGAAATAAAACAGTTTAAAATATCCCCATCTCCCTCTCTATGAGAAGGGAAGGGACTTGCATAGTAAAAAGATTCTTATACTCCACTTAAAATGGCAATTTGTTCTGCAGAATGGCCAACTGTGTACAGCACAGCATATATAATGAACCTTACAGTAGCTACTAAAATATGACCAAGCACTATGCAAAGACATGGAATTTAAAACTTCAAGATAACTTGAAAATGGAAATTTAAAATATTCACACAGTTTAAAAACAAAGATAAATAAAAGGATAAAAAGGAATTTTTAATGAATTAGACCTAAACTCAAGTCCATTAATATTACAACAAAAATAATAATAATCTAAACCAGGGATTTGAAAACTGCAGCCTAATCCTGGTAGATCTAGTTCACTGTGTTTTATAAATAAAATTCACTAGAAAATGCATCTATTTACTTACATATGTTTCTGGCTATTCTCTTGTCTGTGACCTAACTAAATTAACTAAAAGACAAAGATTGTTAAGACTAAATAAACTGCATCTAACTATATGGTGTTTAAAAGTCAGATTGATGCTGGCTGTGATGGGGCACACCTGTAACCTCAACACCCTGAGGCTGAGACAGAGGATTGTGTGTCTAAGCTAGCCTGGGCTACAGGTGAGATCCTGCCCCAAAGCAAGAAAAGAAACTGAATCTAAACGTAACTGCATAGGTGCTTAAAAGTCAAAGGACGAGCCAGGTATAGTAGCACATGACTTTCATCCCAGCACTCAGGAAGCAGAGGCTGGTGGATCTCTGTAAGTTCCAGGATGCCAGAGCTACACAGAGAAACCATTTCTCTAAAAAAAAACAAACAAACAAGCAAGCAGACAAACAAACAAACAAAAACAGGACTGGGGATCAGTGCTGCACTTGGGAGATGGAGATGGAGATGGTAAAGTCTGGATTCACCATCATCCTCAAGCTACACAGAGAGCTTGAAATCCTGGGCTTCATGAGGCTCTGTCCCAAACACACAGTGAAGAGCAGGGGGCACTGCTGAAGAGATGGCTTTGTGGCCAAAAGTCTAACAAAACATGTTGAAGATCTGTATCTGGCAAGAGCTAAACAAATGAGCTTCCAGCTTTATGAGTTGGAAGACTTATTATGGTAAAGTTGTTGATTCCTCCCAAATTGACCTAAAGATTTAACTCACTTCTAATCAAAATCTTGTTCAGACTGCTTGTGCATGTAGACAAGTTTATTCTCCGATTTCTATGGGAAACAACAGAAGCTAGAAGAGTGAAAACTATTTTCAAACCAAAACAATAAGGCAAGGGTGTTCATCTTATAAATTGAAGACTCTGTATAAAGCCCACCTTAACCCAGTGGGATCTGGTGACAAGCAGACACAGAAATGGGTTTGAAAAAAAACAAAAACAATTAAACATCTATAAATAGACCCAAAGAAATGTGGCAAATTATTTCAATTTACTTTGTTTTGCTTTGAAACAGGATATGACTGTGTAGACATGGCTATGTAGACTAACCTTGAACTTACAGAGATCCTTCTGACTCTGCCATTCATGTCCTGGGATTAAAGGCATGTACCACAATTCCTGGCCAACAAATTGATTTTTAACCAGAATGTAATTGAGTGAAGTAAGGATGGTGTAGGCTTAGGTTTTGTTTCAATACCTACTTTCATAAGTGTTCTTAAATGCTTCAACCTCCCTTCTAGCCCATCAGCCAAAGGTAGGGTTAACAGGACAAGGGGGTGAGATGTGGACCTGTTTAGAAGTAGTCCTTTGGGGTGATATCAGTCTTTGTCGCCAGGATATCGGCAGTCCAGTCCAAAACATCAAACACAAATCAGTAGCAGCAGTCCAGTCCAGTTGGCAAAGACCAAACAGCAATCAGTAGTGGTGGCTCAATTCAGAAGAAACCTGGAGGCTCCAACGAACTGAATCAGCACAAGTCCGTGGAAGTGGCAAGAAGTAACCAGAATACCATGAGTTCTTTGGCAAGTTTCTCTCTATGAAGCCACAAGAGAAGATCAGTGAGGACCAGTGAAACATTGCAAGGTGAACCAATGCAAAAGCCACTCAATGTCTGTTGGGTTCTACTTAGACTCTTCCCAAACATCACCTCTCAAGGGTCTGCCTCAGCAAAACATCCTCTCAGGAGACGGCTTTCGGGAAAACATCCCATGAGGCAACTGAGTCTCCAAAGAAGCCAGAAATGGTCACTGCAGGATGGTGTTCAGAGTTGATATTGGACAGCTCCGTGGAACTTGCCCCCAAGCCTAACAACTCCAGTTGGATAGGTGAGAGAAAACCAACTCCCACCCAAGAAATAAGGAAACAAAACGCCCAGATAATATGTAAGAGGGCACAAGACTTGCAGACTCTTCACCAAAGTAGACACAAAATCTGAAATAAATGTTCAACTCTCTTCTTAGGAAAATGTGAATTAAAGAAGTCACTATGAGATACTACACTACAAACTATCTGAAAAGCTAAATATTTTAAGACATTATTTGATAATTAGGTCTTACTTCATGAGAGTGTTAAAAGCAGACTCCCATGCATTCCTGGTGAGAATGCCAAGCAAAACAGCCACTCTGGGAAAAGACAATTTGTATGTCTCTCTTTCTGTGTGTGTGTGTGTGTGTGTCTGTGATGTGGGAGACAGTCAGTGACTTCCCAAGAGAGGAGATGAATTATAACACACAAACTTGTACATGAGCATCTTTCAAGTTATAATTTCTAAAACTGAGCGACTCAAAGGCCTTTAAGGAGATGAGCAGAAAAAATAAAAGCAGTGGTAGACTCTATGGAGGGAATAGCACTCAACAGTGCAGCGAGCACACCAACTGAACTGGAGCTAGACAGCTGTGAGCTGCCACATGCGTGCTAGGAACTGAACCCAGAACCTCTGGAAGAGTACTGCTGAGCCATCTCTCCAGACCCTGTTTTGCTACTTTAATGCTTCTGCAT
Source organism: Mus caroli (assembly GCF_978045245.1). Lineage (NCBI taxonomy): Eukaryota > Metazoa > Chordata > Mammalia > Rodentia > Muridae > Mus > Mus caroli. Next base: position 60,732,366 of record NW_028227262.1, read on the forward strand.
GACTTTATAGAAACATTCCTAGCTGGACTTTGTGGTACATGCCCTTTTATCACAGCACTGGGAGGCAGAGGCAGGTGGATCAGTATGAGTGCAAGGCCAGTCTGGTCTACATAGCAAGTTCCAGGCCAGCCAGGACTACAAATACTCTTAGAAATAAACTTATAAAAGGTAGGAATTGGTTTATAGTCCATCAATGGAATGCTAATTGTCCCTGGGATCAAAAATAATTGTAAAGGTGCATTCTTTCAATTTGATGAAATTCTTAACTAATTAAATGTGTGGTCCAGGCAAGAATGCTGCCACACACGCCTGTTCATGTGATCCCATCTTGTGTGCCCTGTGGGATCATGAAGACCCTCTCCTTCCCACTCTGCCTGCAGAGTGCTTGCTGCTCTTTTATCCTTGTGGACAGACTGTCACCTGCTGGTCACAGCACTCTTCTTCCCTCTCCTTCTTCCTGAGTCAGGATTTGGTTAATCCTTTGCTTTCATTGACAGGCAGTTCACTTACCAGAAGAGCAGGTCATATCCCTGACTGGGAATAAGCCAAAGTAGGCTGGACACTTCTCTGTTGATTTGCACATCCAGTAGGCCAGAGCATCACAGGCAGTGAGGTGGCTCCTTCCCCTCTGCAGAGCCGTTCACTAGCAGGGAAGAATGCAGATCACGCCTCACAGTGAGGTGGGAATTGAAATAAATCTATGTTACAGTTTTTGTGTGATCTGCTCCCCTCAGGATCGTATGTGTGAAGACTTGGTGGGAGGGTCTCTGGCAGAGGAGACCTCCAGTTTATGGCCCATCCTGCTTTTAGTCTGTTTCCTGGTCTGCCTACACGTGACAGAGCAAGCCACTGCTCACTCCCACCACCATGAAGCCACCAGCATGATAGACTGTGTTCCCTCAAACCCTGAGCTCAGGAAAAAAATCCTTCCTCCTTAAGATGCTTCTTGTCAGATGTTTGGTCACATTGATGACAACAATGACACAGAACAGAAACTGAATAAAGTGGAAATCAGCACAACAGAGGCAAGGCTCATCTTACAGAAGCCAGTGGGAAATGTCCTCAATACCATTTCTGTAGAGCTGGCTTGGCTCGGTAGTGGGTACCACTCTTCCAGAGTTCAGGTCCTAGTGCCCAAGTGAGGCAGCTCACAGTTGCTTATCACTCCAGGGGACCTGACATCCTCTTCTGGTTTCTGTGGGCACTACACACACACATACACACACACACACACTCACTCAGAGAGAGAGACTCACAGAGAGAGAGACTCAGAGAGAGAGAGACAGACAGACAGACAGACAGTCAGAGACAGATAGACGGATTCAAGAGAGGCAGAGAGAATTTAAAATAAAAAAATAAATCTAAAAAAATTTAAATAGTAATACTATTCCTATAATAAAACCCAGCAAGTCAGCGTTTCAGTGATAATCAGTGGAAAACAGTGTACAGTGTCCCCAAACACTCTTCCCACTTTTCCAATCACATTAAAGAATAAAACCTAGATGAAAATGGCCCCTGGTGTTTCCACTGAAGTACCTTTCACAGCACAGAGCACGCCCTAAAAAGCATGGGGTGTATCCCAAGGCAGTCTGCCGCATACACGGGCTTCCACTGCCTTATTTACCTCAAACCTCATGCCCATATCTCATTTACTCTCTGGTATAGCAGAGCCCATTTTCCTATGAGACAGTATTCTTGAACCACTGGCTGCTGGAGACATGCCACTCAGGCTCGCCTGACTCTTTCAGGGAATATGATACTGCCGCATGTGGTGCATCTATTTTTGGGGAGTACCTGGATTGAAAAGAGCTGACATGGGGTTCTGCCTCCTGTGCCTTTTCCTTGCTAGTGTGATGATATTTCATCCTAAGTAGGTCATCTCAAGTGCCAGCCCCTTTCCTGGTTCTCCAAGCCCTGAGCTTAGAAGAATACCAAGAGTGACACCAAGAGGATGAATAAAGCTACCACACCAACCTGTTGGGGATGGTGACAACCTGGGGTCACACAGAGGGTGTGTGATAGTGCACCTCCTCTCTGAGGGAGAGCCTATCTGCTATCACCTTCTGTTTATGAATAATACAGTGATTTTATCCCATGTCTGGAATAACAGGCTCCTGGGAACAATGGCAACACACATATATTTAAAATAAATACAGCATGAGGAAGATGGGGAAATGAATCCAGAAAAGGCAACAATGAGAGGTCTGCCTACTTTCATATGAATGTAGACTCAGGGACCTTCTTCCCAGAAAGACAAAAGAAACCAGATCTTGAGTGTGGCTGTGCTAAAAAGCACATCCCTGACACTCCCAGAGAGCAGGAACAGTTATATCAGCTTGCAGAATGAACCCACAGGATGACTCCAGCTGTACAGGGCTGCTGTCTGTTGGCCACGCCTCTCCTATTCTTGCTGAGGCAGTGCAAGGCTCCCTCCTGCTGCACCCATACTCCACACCCCCACGGTAGGGTCAGGCATCCTTCCTGCCACTCGGAAGGTGACACAACAGTAGAAGTTACAGACTGTACACCTGTCCACAATGCTAACATTTTTTAAAGCTAGTTAAATAATAGCTCAGGGGCTGATGGAGCTGTCCTTGTCACCAAGACTGACAACCCGAATACAATACTTGGAACCCATACAATGGGGCAGGGGTAGTGGGGGAGGAGAGCCAACTACTCACACACATACACACAATAGATAAAATTTATTTTTTTTAATTTATGATCAAAGGATAGACAAATACCAATGTGTTCATCTTTAAAACTCAGTGGTGAGCCTATCAGCTTTTTAAATTTTTTTATTTTATTTTCAAGTATGTGTGTACACGAGCGTGTCTGTGTGTGTTCATGTATGAATACAATGACCATACAGTCTAGAAGAGGGCACCACATCCTCTATAGCTGAAATAGCAAGCAGCTGTGAGTCCTCCAACTTGCTGCTAGGAACTGAACCTGGGTCCTCTACAAGAGCAGTAAACATACCCTCACTCTTAACTGCTGAGCCACCTCCAGCCCTCAGCTGCAAACTCTTAAACATTCCAAACGAGTCTTGAGTTAAAACAGTATCCAACTTTGAAATGGCGGAGTATGGAGTTTAGAACCATCCCAGAAATCCTGTAAATGGAGGTAGAGCACGCAGAAAAGACGCTTGAAGGCATATTTGAAAAGACAGGGACAGCACTGGATTCAGCACCCGGGTCAGAGGACAGGGACGAATGATTCAGCACCTCGGTCAGAGGACAGGGAAGGAGCTATGAAGAGCACCAGAGAAACTCTCAGAAACAGTTTTCAACTTGGCGCAAAGGACTCTGTCACACTTTTGAAAGTTCTTGATTTGAGGTCAGAAGTCCAACGTGACTTCCTGCTTTCCATGAGGCTAGTATATTCACTGGGATTTCAAAAGATAATAAAGCCTCCCCTGCTCCCAAGATTGGGAAGTTATTCTAATTAGCTTCTAATTAGGGTCGCTGCTACGCTGTAAACCCTTCCCAATTTGATCTAGAATTATAGCATATAAATTTCATCAAGGTCATACTAATTCTTCTTTTCTGTACTGGGGATTGAACCAAGGGCCTGTTGCATGCCAGGCCATTGCTCTACCACTGAGCTATATCACCAACCCTCTTTTTCTTCCCCAACTTTTTATTTGGAGACAGGGTCCCGCTAAATTGGCTGGGCTGGCCTTGAATAATTGTCTTGACATAGGCTAAGGTAGAGAAAACCAATTATTACATAATGACTTGTTGATTTATTTAGTGTTTACTTAAAGCTTGCACTGCCTATTTGCCAAGCGTAGCTTCACTTGTTAACAGAATGACCTGGAGGGATAGCTGAAGCAATGGGTCGTTGCCCTTAACAACCCTCTGTCAGCCATGCACCCTCCTGTAAACTCTTGCTTGCATGTCTGTTCTACCTGTGGTTTTAGAATATAAAATTAGAATGCAAACTGGACCCAGTATTGACGACCTTCCACTGTCCAGGTTCATGGGTGACATCTCTCATCAAACCTCACTGGGGTCAGAATGCTAATTCCAGAAAGACTCTCCCAACAGTCTGTACTCCAATAATCACATCAACTAGCTTGTTGTTTTTATTTGTGCCCTAACTATAGTTTTATTTTCCTTCTCTTTTTGCTCTATCTGAAGTACTTTTAAAGAAATGTAAGAGTCGGGCCATTTCCCTCACCTATACTTCAGCAGACATCTTTTACTGGGTGGCTGGGTTAACTCTGCCCCCACCCTGCCTTGTCCCCATGCTGCTGTATTACCTAATGATCCTACTGCCTTGTCACACCAGATCCCAGGTGGCATCAGGAAGCCTCTCTGACAGTTCTTTCCCATCTCCATCCCGCTGTTTGCCCTTCAGCGGTGAAGTCTGAATTCGGTTGTGTTCTGGGCAGGTACATGCCCTCTGTAATCTCTGCTCTATTGAGATTTTCTCTCACCCCAAGCCATGGTTTGTTAATGCACACACTCTAGAATTTTGGGGTGGATGCATACTTTTACTTGTTTGGCACAGGGTTCTGTGTTTCTATGATTAAACTCACTGATCATATTATCTAGCTCACTCAAAGCAGTATTCCACTAGGCAAGTTAATTAGCTTGTCTGTGCCCATTGCCTTCCCCATGAATGATGAAACCAGTGAATATTTCTTAAATGGTTGTTCAAAGGACCAGGTCATTATCTCAACAGCTAATTACCAACTAGTGCCCATTAACATTGTCTTTTTATTGACATCGGGCAAACTTGCACAATTGAAAGTGTTTGTCCTTATATTAACAATCATATCTTATTGTTTTGTTTTTTAATTTTTTTAATACAAGGTCTTGCTCTGCCTGGGCTAGTACTGAATGTATGGGCTGCCATGATCCTCCTACCTCACCCTCTGTACCATTGTGCCTTGGATAGCTTTATGTCAGTTTGACACAAGCTTGAGTTATCTGAAAAGAAGAAATCTTAATTGGGAAAATGCCTCCATGAGATCTGGCATTTCCTTAATAAGTGACTGATGTGGGAGGGCCCAGCCCATTGTGGGTGGTACCATCCCTGAGCTGGTGGTTCCGAGTTCTATAAGAAAGCAGGCTGAGCAAGGCACAGGGAGCAAGCCAGTAAGCAGCCTCCCTCCATGGCCTCTGCATCAGCTCCTGCCTCCAGGTTTGTGCCCTGTTTGAGTTCCTGTCCTGACTTTCTTCAATGATGAACAGTAATATGGAAATGTAAGCCAAGCAAACCCTCCCCCGCCCCCCCCAACCTGCTTTTGGGTCCTGGTGTTTCATCGTAAGACTAAGACACAATGAATCCAGCTTTTTATTATTCTTTCAGCAGGACAACTTTTAAGTTAATTGTTTGAACCAAAAATCCCTCCAGTTTGAAAAATAAGAATCCTTTAGATGTTTTCGTGGTAGTAAGCAAAAAGCATCAGATACACCGCAGAGAGATAAATGGGCGCTCACTAGAGTGCAGAAATTCTCTACCCCCCGTGCCTGACAAAACAAACCCCAAGTCTCAAGAAACCCACAGCTCCTGAACCTTTCAGCAACATTAAAGTGGGGAGCACTGTGACCCAGAGAAGATCTGGCCACACTGACAGTGAAGACATCAGTCAGCAAGGGAGATGGCTTGTGGAATTCACATAGGTGCACACGCACACACTCACACACACACACACACACACACACTTTATAAGAAGATGAATTCAAGAAGCAAAGCATGGAAAGGTGATGTCAACCCCACCAAAAGGAGAAACAATCTAAAGTACAAACGCCAGGGCGCCTGTATGTGAAGGCAGCCAACCCAAGCAGACTTTTCTCAGGTGTGTGTCCCTGAGGCCTGTACCTCCGTGTCCTTTCTATTACTTGAATCTGCAGTGTGCCCCAAAAGCTGTATGCTAAAGGCTTCGTCTTCAGTTTGGTGATGTTGGAAGATGGTTAGACCTCTAGGATGTATAAAGCCTACGGGTAGGTCTTTCAGTCTTGGTACCAGATCCTCAGGCCCCCTTGGAGGGGACTGTAAGACCCTGCCTTCCCAGATGCCATGAAGTAAACAGCTTCCTCCACCATAGGCTCCCACTATTGCTGTGCTCTGCTGTTCACCATAGGACCCAAAACAATGGGGGTTGGGGGAGGATAATTCATGCGTGAAATCCCAAAGACCATGAGCAAAGTAAACCTTTATTCTTTATAAATTATTTGCCATGGGTGTTTCCTCACAGTGCTAGAGACTGGCTAACAGTCCTAATGACTGTGCTGTGCGCCTTTTTGGCATGGAAGCAATGGGAATGATAAAGAAATTGTGGATCAGGAATACAGGCAAGGCTGTAGTGGGGCACCATCTTGAGGCTGAAAGGAGTCAGCACCAGCCTGGAGGGGAGCAGGCTGCTCCTCAAACAGAAGGAGATGCAGGCCTTTATGGGTTCTGGGATTGACTAGTGAGAAACTATCATCTGGCCAGGAGGACATCAGTGCTGAAGAGCACAGGGTAGATGAGAAACCAAAGGAGTCTGGGTACCTGAGCTGCTGAAGCCATGAACCCAACTCCAACAGGCAGTCAGCGGCCTCCAGATCTCTGAAAGTTACACCACCTGCATCATACGTGTTCTATACAGCACACCTCGTAGGAAACTGAGACACAGCCCCCATCTGTGTGACCCCCAAAGTAGTGATTTTTAATCAACAAAGGACAAGTGAGTGTTTGGGCTTATTTAGATTTCTCTCAGCAACCATCTTATTTCTCTGATGGCATCCTTGGGGAAGGGGTGGGTTGCAGACTCCTGTGGCTGCCCAGCTCCTCATATGTTCAAGGCCTTATATGATGTAACTATTTGCACAGTTTGCACACATCTGTGAGCCTTACACCAGGACTGCTCTTCCACTCTCTACAGCCCTCTTCACCCTCGAGTTCACCTGGCCCTAGGGATAGGTACACAACTCATAAAGACATTTATTTAAAACACTTCATTGGCATACATAGAATTTTATTGTCTGTTATTAAAGGTTAAAGTGTGAATTTGCTCAAGAGATGGATGTGCCTGTTTGGTTTTGCATGAAGAACGCAATCTTACTTGCCCCAGTGAGTATCTGAGAGTGGACAGGTTACTTTTCCGACAGCTGTACTTGAATGCCTGGCAAAGGCAACTAAGGAAGGAAGGGTTTGCTTTGGCTCCAGTTCAGGGAGCAGGGAAAGTGGGGAAGGTGGGGCAGCAGCAGTGTGAGGCACTGTCTGCAGTCAGCAAGCAGAGAGATGGCTGCTGGCGTTCAACTCACTCTTCCTTTCCATGGGATGGTGCTGCCCACATTTAGAGCAGACCCTCCTGCCTCAGCCAGCCCTGTGTAGGAACTCCCTCACTCACAAGCCCGGTGGCTTTTCTCCTGGGTGACTCTAGATCCTTTCAGGCTGACGATATTAACCACCATATAGCCCATCTTCAACATTTTGTGGTTAATATTCAAATTTTATTTTCGTCAATGCCAAGAATGCTGTTTCTCATAAATACATGGACCACAAGGACAGAAGTATGTTTAAGGCCATTTCTGAAACCATTGGAAATTCTGCCCTAATCCCAAATCAAAGTTCATTTAATGATTTTTTTAAATGAAATTCAAATTAGCAAATCAAGCATCCATTTTAAAAAATCAAATAGTGCAACAAACACAACCCAGACATACATGAGCTTGAGCCTTATATTCTGAGGAAAGCGGTGAAAGTCTTTTATTCCAACTTAAACAGTTCTCTAGTACAGCCAATGTAGGCATATCCCTGGCTAGCTCACGAATGGATGAGCCTCAGACTATGGTTATTTATTTGGCTTTGACACTACTAGGGGTCACCCCTGATCTTTCCTAACTGCTGGTCTGGCTGCCTCCCCAGCAGTGTACCCCAAATACTTGCTGTTTCTCCTGGCCTTTTACCTCTCTCCTCGTGGTCTCTCCTCTCTTCCTCTCCTTCTCCACCTCAACCTGGTAACTCAAAACCCACCTACCTCTAATCCCTCCAGGAATTGACGGTTGCCAATTTTATTTAACCAATAGTTTTAAGTTAAGGAACAAGGTTTGCACAACAAAGGCTCATAAATGTGAGAAGCCACTTGTAGGTGTGGACCTTCACATACAGAAAGATCGTAGCATTACAGTACATAGCAATAGACCAAACCTCAACACAATTATGTTTCTATAAGAGCAGAGACTTTAGCCTGGAGAGTTGGTTAAGAGTACTTCTGTTCTTGTTGAAAGCCTGGGTTTGAGTTCCACAGAGCGGCTCACAATCATCTGTAACTTCAGTTCCAGGGGACCCAATGCCTCTTTCTGACCTCCACAGGCACCAGGCACATACGTGGTGCACAACGCACATAAAAATAATAAAATAAATAGATCTTTAAGAGTTAGAAAAAGAGCAGAAGTTCTGTGTGTTTTTGGGTGTGGTGATGCATGCCTTTAATGTCAGCATTCAGGAGGCAAGGGCGGGTGCATCCATGAGAGTCCGAGACCAGCCTGGTCTGCATAGTGGGTTCCAGGATAGGTAGGGCTCAGGGATAGATAGATAGATAGGTAGATAGATAGATAGATAGATAGATAGATAGATAGATAGATACCCTGTCTCAAGAAAGAAGACAAGAAAGAAAGCAAAGCAGGAAGGAAAGAAGGAGAAAAGAGAAAGGAAGGAAAGGAAAAGATAAAAGACAAGTTTTAAACAAACAAACCAAAAACCTATGTAACTTTAATTTTTTCAAATCCTATATTTAATGATGGTTCTTAAGCACTTTAACCTCCCTTGTAGCCCACCACCCACCAGAGGGAGTGGGAAAAATAAGGATACTGGAGAAGTGTACTTGTTTAGAAAGGTTCTTTGGAGCAACTCCCATCTGTGTTGTCTGGACATGAGCAGTTCAGTTCACAGTTTAGCAGGCAGTGGCAGCTCAGTCCACTTGCAAAGACCTCATGGATACAGCAGCCCAGTTCAGTGGAGTCAGGTTAGCAGCAGCAGTGAGTGACATGACTTAGCAAAGACAACCAGGCTTCAGCCTCAGCAGGAGGGACCAGGAGGAACAGCAGAAGAAGTTCTCAGCTGTGCCTCTCTCAGGGAAGAGAAGATCAGTGAAGATGTGAGACCCACAAGCATTGCACAGCTAGTTGTACCAGGAAGCCAAGCTCTCTCTCCATCACTCTGCTGAGTCCTGTTTATGCCCTCCAAACATCACGTGTCCTCCACGTGCCTTGCCTCAGCTCATGCATCCAATCAGTTCGAGTACTTGGAAGCGGCAACAAACTTCAGCACACCACCAGAAGTTTTTTGGTGAGTTTCTCTCTATGGAGTCCTGACACATGGAGCTCAACTACACAATGTAAGGTGGACCAATACATGCGTGTTGTTAGCAAAGAATCCTTCATCACATATCCTTTCACGTGCTTGCTTTAGCAGAACATCCTCTCTCCTGTGTCTGCTTCAGGGAAATGTTTCTTCCCGAGTCTGCCTTAGTGTTTCACCTGTGTCCACTTCAGGGAAACACTCCTTCACATGTTTGCCCCAGCAAAACACCATCCAACACAAATGACTCTCCAAAGAAGCCTTAAAGTTTCCACTTCAAACCTACAGTTCCTAACACACCGTACACAGGCTTGAATCTGGACTGAGGTGTTTCAGGCACTGAAAACTAAAACCAGTGTGATGAATGCAGATGAACTGACAGTGTTTTGTGTGTTTAGAACCAGGACTGTCATGAGGTCACAGTGCCACACACGTGAACACTGCCAGAATGCCTTGGCTACAACACATGTTTGATTTTGGACTAATTTCTAGTCTGTGGGCATTTATAAAACTTTTGTTGCTGCCAACATTTTCACAATTGGCACATGTGGAGTCATGACCTACAGTCTAAGAACTACTTCCACACTTCATGTATGAGCACACTGTAAACACTACTCGTGCTCACACAGAGCAGGGCCTTCTTTGCATAGTTTACATCCAGGGTTGATTGAGTTCACAGATGCAGAACCAGTGTATGTGCACGTGGAGGGCTGATGTGTTCATGGTCTTTGGCATGTACCAGGCACTGCTCTTGGAGATCACCTATGATAACATGCAGTCATTCACATGACCCCTGAGTCCATCCTCTGAGGCCAACATTACAGAGAATGAAAAAGAGGCACAGAGCCAGCTATTGGATGGATCACAGGGCTCCCAATGGAGAAGCTAGAGAAAGTACCCAAGGAGCTAAAGGGATCTGCAACCCTATAGTTGGAACAACATGATGAACTAACCAGTACCCCGGAGCTCTTGTCTCTAGCTGCATATGTATCAAAAGATGGCCTAGTCGGCCATCACTGGAAAGAGAGGCCCATTGGACTTGCAAACTTTATATGCCCCAATACAGGGGAATGCCAGGGCCAAAAGAATGGGAATGGGTGGGTAGGGAAGTGGGGGGGGGGTATGGGGGACTTTTGGAATAGCATTGGAAATGTAATTGAGGAAAATACGTAATAAAAAATAAAAATTAAAAAAAAAGAGGCACAGAGCAAGGATGCTTTGTCCCGAGTCACCCACTCTCCAAAGGGAGGAATCACCAAATATGTCTGTTTACTCTAGTTCTGCATTATTTAGGCTCTTTCAGTGTAAGCCACACATACTTCCTCAAGCGTCTTTGTGCACTGGGTTGGAAGAATGCCTAGGCACAGGGATCCAGGTATGAAAAGCACAACCCACCAGGCCTCAGAACAGACTAGAACAGTTCCTGCTCTCCATGTTCCAAGCACACCAGAGGCCTAGCCCATCTTTCCAGAGTTCACATCTTGTGCCCCTCACTCCTTGCACCTCACACTTCTCCTTCTGCTGACTTCTGCCTGGTGGTCTTAGGTCTTCTGTTGTCAACTAAGTCCTGTCTGCATCTGTGGGGATCTCTAGTGGTAGCCTTGAGTGAGAAGGGGTGATATGCCTGCCTGTCTGGACTCCACACCCTGGGGAACTGAGGCTCCACAGAGCTTGTCCTACATGCATTCCTACGGATGGTTTCTGTGCTTCATTCTCTCTGTATTGTACATAATCCGTTTTGAACCTTCGGGCCTTGATGTACACCAGGGGTCAGCGACTTTTTAAAAGGGCCAATTTGGATAGTCAGAATTCTCAGTCACACATGACTTTACTCACCCCCTCCAGGTTAAAATCTCAGAAAGAATGAATGTGGTAGATGCGCCCCACTTCCTGTACTATTCCTTAGTGCTCAGGCTGCAAATCAGTTCTCTGTACCCTTGAATGCATACTCAACCATGCTGCGTGGAGGAACACATGACCACCAGGATGTCCTTCTAAGAAAAGGCAGCCTGCCCCAGAAACCAGCTGTGGCTTGACAGATGTGCACTGAACCCCATTGTCCAACAACAAAAAAAAGGGGGTTATAGCAGATGTACAGACTAGTAAGTGGAAGAACAAGAGACTGGACAAATGCTTGGAAATTGAATAGCTCAATTTTTTAGAAAAGTATTCGTGTAGCTCAACACCTAGCATGTGGGGCCCTGGGCTCTAAGAATCCCCACACCAGTGGCAGAATATTAAATGAGTAAATGACTAAATAAAGCAGGCAAGCCTGCATTTTGAATTTTTGCTTTTATCGCCACCTGCTGGCCAGAACCAATATTAGGCTAAAGTTCTGTCAAAAAAGATTTCCTTTTTATACTGAAAGAACTTTTTTTTCTAAGAAAGCCTGTGGTTCCTTTAATTAAAAATAATAATATTATTATAAAATTAACATTTTAGTCATAAGATAATTGTGTAAAAATTTGTTTATAGTTCATATATTTTACATGAAAACATTTTAGAAAAGCAAAGTTAGTATTTTTATAAAAAGACTAAAAGACGGGTATTTTAAAATATCCTTACATAATTAAAGACTGTGGAAAAATCAACATGAGAATATTAGGAGAATGAAGAGATGTATCAGCAGTTAAGAGCACTCACAGCTCTTGCAGAGGACCTGAGTTCAGTTCCAAGCACCCTGCAGACAGCTCACACCCACCTGTAACTTCATCTTTGGGGATCTAATGGTCTTATCTATGCGCACACATGTGTCTCACTCACACACACACATATAGATAAATAAAAGTAAACTGTTAAAAAATCAACCAAACAAAAAGCCTCGACAGTAAAGATAGACGCCTGATTTTGGAGGGAAGCCTGCCCGTTCCACTTCCACTGCATGACCCTGAGAGCTATGCCCCATCTCTGCCTCTGGGGCATTGTTACATCCCTGCACAGAGCCCTGCCAAGTGTGGCTGCAGCTCTCTTCTTCTACCTGCCTCTGGAAGTCACTGCAACTCTCCACTGCAGGACTGTGGGCCCCTGCCGTCATCCTTAAGGAACACTGTGGCATCTGTGACAGGTCTAACCCTACCCACATCCTGGCTAAGTGTCAGTATCTGTCAACTGCATGCCCAGGGAAGGCGATGGCTGTATCAAGGTCACACTACTCAGACTGTGCTTCCGCCTGTGCACACAGAAATCAAGACAACTCCATGGCATCAGAACATCCTTCCACCCTGACAACAGCCGCGTATTCTGTCAAGACTTGATACAATAAATAATTTTAAAGGTGTATCGATTTTCATTTTATGTGTATTATGAGTGTCTGCTTGTATGTACATGGACCACATATGTGTCTGATGTCCCCAGAAGCCAAAGGAGGGTGTCAGATCCTCTGGAACTAGAATTACAGAGGGTTGAGCTCTCGAGTGTGGGTATTGGAAACTGAAATTGGGTCCTCTGCGAGAGCTGTTCATAACTGCTGAGCCATCTCTCCAGCCATACTCTCAGGACACATGTTTCTCACAGTCCTAAACTACCACCATATTCATTGGTTTGTTGATTAACCATCGGCTCTCAAAGAGGATGCGGTTGGAGAGAGTGACGGCAGCCTCTGATCTTAACACTGCCATGTTTTTTGTTTTGTTTTGTTTTGTTTTGTCTTCTTACTTTGCTGTCTTTCAGATCGCCATGAGGTTATCTCCAAAGAGATTCTGGAGCTGGACCCTTGGGAGAACCAGTGGAACGTTGTGGCCATCAATGTGCTCATGCACGACAGTTATGACGTCTGTCTGGTAGCAAGGATGAACCCCCGAGACCTCATCCCACCACCCTCCGATCTGATCGAGGAAGATGGTGACCACAGAGGGCAAAGATGAGGAACTCGAAGCTGGAGGAGCTACAGCTAAAAGAGCCATGGCCTGGCAGCGATGCTTGGGCTGCTCAGAATGCAAAGCAAGGCATAGGCATAGTGTGTGGCGCTGACATTCTTATCGCATGCATAGCGGCCCCTGTGCAAAGCGGCACTGAGCGGTGGCGGGGCGGGGTCGGGGGGAGGGGTGGTTCAGGGTCTTCCCTCAGGGGCATCTCAGCATGGTAAAATAGATGTGGCAGAGCAGGGCAGACAGTGAGGATTCATGGAGGGTAGGACAGAGTGCAGAGGAGGGCAGCACCCTGCTCTGCTGGGACTCAAGAGTACTGCCAAGCAGGCAGGCCCATGGGTGCTTTTTTTTTTTTTTTTGATGATGAGGTTGGGAGAAAGGACAGTCAAAGGTTGTCAAGTAGGAAAGTTGGTGTGTGTCTGTGTGTGTGTCTAGTCCAGCCTGCCACACCACTTGCACATAGGATTTGCTGCTGAGAGAAAGGTAACAACTAGGTGTCCAATGCCTGAAAGAGGAAAGAGCATAGGCCTGGGCCTGGGTAAAGGAGCCATTGCTCTCAGAGCTTTGCCCCGGCTCAGTCTGTCTGTTAGAACTAGCCTGAAGGACATATAGCAGCAGAGCTCACTGCGGCCCTGCCCGTGACCAAATACTCATGCCTAGAACCCTGTCGCCATGGGCCACAGTGAGCAGAGCATTCCTGGACACAGAGGGGCGTAGTGAGTGTGAGTGCGTAGACTGAGCTTGCTCTCAGCTGTACAGGACCTTCCTTGGATGGAGCTGAATGCAGCATGTCTAAACATGGGAACCCACAGTAGGCTCTGAATGAGGAGGGAAGAGGCATATTGGCTACCTGATGCCTCCTTCAGATCCCTGCCCTGGCTGGGAGAGGGAGGGGGAGCTTATCCCAGCCCAAGCATGGTACAGTGAGCTCTCCCCAGATAGATTAGGGGTATCTGCAATTTCATGTCGAAATCTATCCATTTTGCTTCCACTCATATTTCTGGATGCACAGCTGATCTGTTGCGTGACTGTTCTCTAACATCACAAAAGCTCCCGTGTAAGTACTGTGGACACTCTGGGATCTTCCCAGAGGCCAGCAGACCCTGCACAGACACAGCTCTTTATCAATGCGCACTCTCCAAGTTCCAACCTCTCCTTCACAGGAGAGGAGGACTCAACCAAACCGGAGCCACTGACACCAAGGTGTTCTGCCCCTTGTCCCTGCATAGGTGTACCCCCAGAACGCTACACTCTTAGAGGCACGGGCCATGTCTGTCTCTCTAAGGTTACCCCCTGAGTCCTATCATAGTATCTGACACATGGATGGAGTTTCGGGTGACCAGAATAAGTAACATTTCTAAGCCAGGATCTTGTCTGGGACTTTGAGTTTCAAGTATCCTCCTTGTGCCCACCAGCGCAGAGTGGTCATCTGAGGGTTTCTTTTCTCAGAGCAAATCAGAGCTGCTCCAGACAGGTTAGGCAGAAGCTCTGTAGGGAGGGTCTCTGCTCCCCTGAGTCCCCTCCAGAATCTCTTCCTGTTCATCCACCTGGGCATCTTAGAAGCTACTTGTCACCTGGTTCACGGGCTGCAGTGTATCTTCTGTACCTTCCTCATATGCAGAATGGGAAGGGAAACCCCACACTCTTTACAGAGTTGGTGTGTGGATTGAGTGTGAAAACACTGAATGAAATACTGTGTTAAACACAAATTCCATGAAGAGGTCTTAACTGCCGGCTGGGTTACTGTCACCATGACCAGCCTTTCCTGGGACAAAGTGCAGAACAGAACCCTGGACCTTAGGGAATCTCAAATCTCAGGGAGAGATGTGGTTTAAGGTGGTTCTAATTTCCCCTGTGCTTGGCTCCTTCGGGGGTGAATCTCTTGGGTCTGTAGGCCCTTGAGACCATAAGCAGATGCTTTGGTGGCATCACCAGGTAATGAGAGCCTTCCTGGGCTAGGACACCATTGCTGTCTGTGCTAAGGAGTATCAGAAGGGAACTTCCCAGGGAATGCTGAGGGAGGACAAAGGAGAGTGTCTAGTCTCCCTGGAGCTGACACGCCCTAGAACTGTCTCAGCACCAGAGGGGAGGCAGGAACTGGGAGTAGTCCCAGGCTTATTCCTGACAGGTACATCCAAGGTCTCAGATGCCTGACGTGAAGTCCCTTCTGCATCCAGAACCCAGAGTCCAGGCTCACTGGCTCTGGGGCTCACTTTCAGTGCTGGGGCTTCTCGTCTGCCTTTTCCTATTTGCGATTCAAACCGACCCACGCTGCCCTCCCGAGAACCATTGTTAGAGATTCCATTTGGACAGACCTTCCTGCCACCCGTCACTGGCATTGAAGGTGTTCTGACACTCGGGAAGGCCTCTTAGAAATGTCTACTATTGGGGCTTCTTATCTTTGTGACTCAGGATTGCTGGACGCCTAGCGAGAAAACACAATGGCGAAGTAATTTGGATGCTGGGCTGATAAAGGACTGCAGCTGTCAGCCATCCTGACTCAGTTTGTGCTCAGCAAGAGGCGGCATTGTTCTCAGGCTGACTTTATAATGAGGAGATGCTCTGAGTGCAGACTTATAAAATACATTTTTGCTAATGAACAATTGCCTGCATTTTGGTTTTCATATTGTGAGCGAGTGTAAGTAACGGTTGAATGAGAATCCCGGTGCCTGGTAAATGTGGTGTTCCCAGAACAGGAAATGTCATGTCAGTGAACATCCAGGACAGAGGCAGGCAGGCAGGCTGGGAGAATGGGCAAAGGGCAGCAGGTGGCCCGCTTCCAGGCCAGTGCAAGATCTGGCTCTTCTCTTCATGACTCCTCATTTTACACAAAGCAGATTTGCAAACACAGTGCCTCCTCACCACACACACACACACACATACACACATACACCTTTGAGACAGTCTTGCTCTATCCCAATTTGGCTTCAATTTTGCAATCCTCCTGCCTCTGCCTCCTGATTACAGGCATGCACCACCTCTCCCAGCTATAAAGTTTTGTTCGTGAGGAGCAAAAGCCGAATGCAACTCAGTGGCCAAGACCCCACATTTCCTGTGTTGCTATACAACCTCAGCAGAACAAGTTATAATGAGTTCAGACCCCTAAGATATCACAGACTTATCCTTGCACAGTTCTGGAATTTAAGAGCCTCTGTGAATCTGAGCGAGCTAACATCTGTGTGGCATGGCTGTGACCCTTCTGGAGCCTCTTGCCTGTCCCTGCCTCCAGAATGTGCTGACCATCTTGTTCTGAGGCCCCTTCCTCTGGCTCCATCTCCAGAATCATGGCCAGGCTCACATCTTCTGTTTCTTTCTTCAGCTTTTTCAGGACTCTATGATTAAATTGGCCCACCTGAATGATGCAGAGAACTTCTTGTTTAAAGATCAACTGATTAGCAACCTACTGGCCAGTGGCAACCTCAGTTCCTCTTTACCATGTAACAAAATATATATAAGTTCTGGCACAGATATGATGTGTTAAGGGAACAATTTCTCCACCTATCATACCCCAAATCCTTTATGTTGCCCATACAACAATCCACACAAATATGTAAATATCTGATTCCTCTGCCTTCTCTTTCTCTGGCCAATGACAGGAGTGTTAATACAGATGCCTGGATATTACCAGCATGTGTCCTAGGGCCTTGCTTGCCGGTGAAGACACTATAGGAAGTCTTAAGACACCTCACTCCCCAGAAGGGCTTTAAGAGCAGGGATGCTGGGAGCTGGCTGGGGCTACCTCACATCCACTAGGAGCCACCCATAGTTAAATATATACTTGTATACATATATATTTGTATACATGTATACTTGTATACATTTGTACTTGGATACATATATACTTGTATAGCAGAAGGGGAAAAGTAGGCAAAGAGAGCCAGGTCGAGATGCAGAGTACATGAATTAAATTATCCCAAAAGCCAGCCCAGCCTCTGGGCCTTTCCAGGTTTGTGAATCAACGTCTCACATCCAATTTGTGAACCATCACAAGGCTCCTTAACAGTGACACAGGGAGAAGAGGGTCATAAGCAGGAAGTAAAAATCCGAAGGGTAGGAGGGTCATAGGTCATCATCCTAGCTGGGTATTTGACTCTGGTGCTGTAATTGGGCACTGGAGAGTTAATTCATACCTACTGTACCTGGGGATGGGGCTGAACAAATGCAGCTGTCTAGTATGGGCATTTGCTGGGAAAGAACCCATATGCCTCATTCTTCATGAGTCTCTTATATGGGACCTGCAATAAGGCCCTAAGAGGCAGAGAAACTCCTATTGAAAATGGCCAGTTAGAAAACAGAGGAGGGACTTCAGCCAGAGAAGCAGGTAGGCTCACTGCTGATCTTCACCTCTCCCTTCTCCCCTCCAAATCCGATCCCCCCAGTCGCACCTCCAGCTCTGCGGCAGATCACCTTCAGCCTTTGCTGGCATTTGGTCTTGTCTTCCCATCTCTCCTTCCCCTCCCCCCACTTTGGATGGATCACACAAATCTTCTCCTTCCATTCCTGCCCCCACACATCACTTTATCCCAGCCCCCAATTCCAACAGGCATTTCTTTGGGAAGCCACCAGCCAAGACTTTGAGAGAAGCAAGTAAGCCAGCAAAAGGGTGAGCTTCAGGTATTCTCTCTCCCTTCTCTTCTCCAAATCCAGCCCACCCCAGACTCACCCCTAGCTCTGTAGCAGACAACTTTTTGTGGCCCCCTCTCATTCTCAACCCTGTTCCCAGAGGGCTAAATAGATCCTCATGGGATATGCTGCGTTCCTCCCTCCTGGAGACAGATGCCTTCAGCCCCCACCTCCTGGCCCATCCCTGTTCCTGTCGGTTCCCAAAACCTAGAAACACATTTTTCCCTGACCCACCCACCTCCCAGTGGCCATACCTGTTAAACTCCCATAAGAATTCCCTACCAGGCAACACACAGCCACCACATTTTCCTAAGAACCAGAAAGGGCATCAGAAACGAAGGAACAAAACACCCAACAAAGATGACCAAATATCAGCACCTAGAACTACAGTCATCCCAAACCCAAATGTCTAATAGACAGCAGCATAAAAGCACAGTCGATAGGCAGCATCCCACTACAATGAGCAAGTATGTGATAGAGAGATAGAAGAGAAAGAAAAGCAGAGCCATTTAAAGATGCAGTGGTGAGGAAGAGCCTGATGTGAGTACCCTGGGCTGCCACCTGAGGCTATTGGATGGCACTCATGGCCATGTCTGAATCCATGACCCTGCAGCAGCAGGGGTCTGCATCGATGTCCATGGCCCATGTTTCCACCAAAGGCCATGAGGACATCTGTGGGTTCAGTTGCTGTCTGAGGCCACATTGATGTCCAAAGGCTGAGCTGAGCTGGCCCCACCTCTTGTTTGGGCAGTGAGGGAGAGCTGGCCTTGGTGGCCTGGATGCAGAGTGCTGGCCCTGATGGTGTGTGTGTTGGGAGGAGGGGGACAACCCTGTCCTTCACTGGCTACAGCACAAGGAAGAGCTGACCTCTCTCCCTTTGACAGCCATGCCGTGTGGTCAAGAGAGAGATGGCACTGTCCATCATTTGGGCAGCAGGGGAGCTGGCAAGCTGACCAACTCAGCTCCTGCCTAGGCTCACTCAGATCCAGGGCTTTAAGTTGGCCCACCCCCCACATCAAACTCATCCATGATCTGTGGGAGAGTGTGAAACGGCTGGTCCTGCAGATCCAAAGCTGTAAGATCTCCATTACACTAGGCAAGAACAGGGTATCCTAGAGGAGTCCCTGTGAGGATCCAGTATTGAGGGAGTAGCAAATGCCAGAGACCTTGAGCCAGACCAAAGACTCATTGCAATGAACATTTACAAATAAAGCTGTGTGGGCAAAAGACTACACTGTGTGACACACTGTGACACATGGCAGCTTCCATAGTGAGATTTTGTTTTGTTATGTTTTTAATTTTAATTTTAATTTTAATTTTTGTTTTCTTTTAGGGGAGGAGGTTATAAGGGTGGAAGGCAGATATGCAGAGACTGGGAGATGAGTGGGATTGGTGTTCATGTTGTGAAATTGTGGGTCTCCCTGCTCTCATGTATCATTGACCAATACAATCCATGAGGGCAGTGGGAGCAGAGACGTTGAACAGGACGCATGGGAGCCCGATAAACACCAGCACCTCACTCAGTAGGCAGATCAACTTTGCTTATAAAGTTTTGGGGGACTGAGGGTAGTGACATTCAGAATGGACAGTGGTCATTGGCTGGGAGCTTGGGGTACCCGGAGTGCCTCATTAGCATGGGGAACCATGTCAGGAATCTCAGGTGCTGGCTAAACAAGTTTTATCAGGAGAAAGAAGATGGTCCTATAAACTAATTGAGGTAGAGGCATAAGCGTGGGCTTAGAATTCCCCAGACAAGGTCAGAGAAGGAGTAAAGCCGATAACAAAGGAAGTCTCACATAATGTGACAAGCCCGGAGACTATGCAGTCATGGTGGACTTTGATCTTAATTAACAGAGTTTTCCCACAGAAATTCACAAAGAATCAATGCAAAGCTTTAAAAAAAAAGATTTATTTATTTTATGTGAGTACATTCTCATTATCTTCAGACACACCAGAAGAAGGCATCAGATCCCATTACAGATGATTGTGAAACACCGTATGGTTGCTGGGAATTGAACTCAGGACCTCTGGAAGACCAGTCAGGCCGGGCGTGGTGGCGCACGCCTTTAATCCCAGCACTCGGGAGGCAGAGGCAGGCGGATTTCTGAGTTCGAGGCCAGCCTGGTCTACAAAGTGAGTGCCAGGACAGCCAGGGCTACACAGAGAAACCCTGTCTCGAAAAAACCAAAAAAAAAAAAAAAAAAAAAAAAAAAAGACCAGTCAGTGCTCTGACCATCTCTCCAACCTAATGGCAAGTTTGTTTAAAAGCACACAATCGATGACAACCAGGATATTATGTCTTCACTAGAGCCCAGAAACACTACCACAGTAGACTCTGAACATTGCAGCACGGCTGAAGCGTAAGACAAAGACCTTAAAATAGCCTTCATGAATATGATAGAGGATACGAATAAATCCCTTAAAGAAATCTATACAAACAAACAGTGAAAGGAAATAAAGAAAACAGTTCAAGAACTGAACGTAAAAATAGAATCAATGAAGAAAAAACAAACTAAGGGAAATCTGGAAATGAAACTCAAGCAGGAACATCAGAGGCAAGCCTCGCCTACAGAACACAAGAGGTCGAAGAGAGAATCTCAGGTACTGAAAGCAGGATAAAAGAAATGGATACCTCAGTAAAAGAAAATGTTAAATCTAAAATACTCCTGGCACAAAACATCCAGGAAATCTGGAACACTATGGACAGACCAAATCTAAGAATAATAGGAATATAGGAAGACACCCATGGCAAAAGCACAGAAAATATCTTCAGCAAAATCATAGAAGAAATTTTCCCTAAAGAAGGAGATGCTTATCAAGGTACAGAATGCCAGAAAGGAAATTTCCTTTAGCACATAATAATCAAAATACTAAACAAACAGACACAACAAAGAAAAAATATAAAAGCGAGGGCTGGAGAGATAGCTCAGTGGTTAAAAAAAATATATATATAAGCTGCAAGAGAAAAAGACCAAACAATGTATAAAGACAGACCTATTAGAATTACACCCAACTTCTCAGTGGAGACGAAAAGCCAGGAAGGTCTGGACAGATGTTCTAAGACTCTAAGAGACCACAGATGTCAGCACAGAATACTATACTCAACAAAACTTTCAGTCACAATAGATTGAGAAAATAAGAGAGTCCATGATAAAATCCATTTTAATTAATAATCTACAAACCTGAAAGTACTGGAAGAAAAACTCCACCTAAAGAAGTAAACCATACCCAAGAAAACACAAGACCAGACCAGAAATTCAAAAGAGGGGAAGCATATACCACCACCACTGCCGCCGCCACCACCACCACCACCACCACCACCACCACTGCCACCACCGCCGCCACCACCACCACCACCACCACCACCACTGCCACCACCACCACCACAACTACAACAACAACATAACAGGAATCAACAAACACCGTTCACTCATATCTCTCAAGACCAATGATCTCAAATTCCCAATAAAAAGACACAAACTAACAAAATGGATATGAAAACAGGATCCATCCATCTGCTGCATCCAAGAAACACCCCTTAACATCAAGGATGGACAACATCTCAGGATAAAAGGATAAAAAAAAAAATTCCAAGAAAATGGACTTAAGAAGCAAGCTGGTATAGCCATTTTAATATTGGGTAAAATAGACTAGTCAGAAGAGATAGGGAAGAACACTACATATTAACCAAAGAAAAAACTCCACCAAGAGGGCATTGTAATTCTTTTTTCTGGTTTTGGTTTTGGTTTGTAGTAGAAAATATTTAAAGTGCTAGCCTGAGGCTTCTTTCTTGCCTTAGACCATTTATGTTCCTGGATGAAAAACACACATGGTCTTTACATGTTTAATAAGCCTTAGGCAGCACAATAGTTGAGCACCTGCCTACTCTCCATGCTGCTAGACTCTACCTTCCTATCAATAACCCAAGTTTTCATCTGGGCTACTCTTACCTCCAATTGACCAGCCCACATGTCCATGTTTTTATGGCTCAGCTAACCCATGGCAGCTCTCCTTTCTCCTCTCCTGTATGTTCTTCTATTCCATGGCAGCTTCTCCTCCTCCTCCCCTCCTGGTGGTTCTCTCTCTCTCTCTCTCAATCTCTCTCTCTCCAAGCCTTCCAAACCTAAGCCACATCCATGTCTCTTCTGCCCAGCTATTGACTGTCAGTATCTTTAGTCACCAATCAGAATTAACTTGGGGGCAGTTTCCCAGGGACTATGTGCAAACTCCAGGTCTTGGGGTCCCACACTTAGCATTACAATAGATAATAAAAGACAAAACTTCCACACTGGTTTTTCCAGACAGGATTTCTCTGTGTAGCCCTAGCTGTCCCAGAACTCACTCTGTAGACCAAGTTGGCCTTGTACTCAGAGATCCACCTACCTCTGCCTTTTGACTGCTAGGATTAAAAAGTGTTCGACACCATCACCACCGCCGCCAGCTGGCAACATCTATGCACCAATCACCAGGGTATCCAAGTTCATAAAAGAAACACTACTACATCTTAAATCACATATTGACCCTTTACAGTGATAACGGGAAATTTCAATACCCCACTTTTGTCAATAGACAGGTCATCTAGACAAAAGCTAAATAGAGAAATGCTGGAGCTAAAACTTTATAAACTAAATGGACCTAACAGGCATCTATAGACCATTTCACCAAACACAAAAGAATATACTTTCTACTCTGCACCTCATGGAATGTTCTCCAAAATTGACCACATACTCAGACACAAAGCATCAACAGATACAAGAAAACTGAAATAACATACTACACTCTACCTGGCTACCACAGATTAAAGCTGGATATTGACAACAACAAAAACAACAGAAAACTTACAAAAGCATGGAAACTCAACATCTCACCACTAAATGAAAAATGAGTCAAGACATAAATTAAAATTAAAGTTTCTAGAATTGAATGAAAATGGAAACACATTTGAAATGGGACACAATGAAGGCCATTCTAAGAGGCAAATTGTAGCACTAAATGCCTACCAAAAAGGCGGGGGTGGGGGGAATCTCATTATAGAACCAAAAGAAGGAATCACACCCAAAGGAGTAAATGTCAAGAAATGATTAAACTCAGGGCTGGAATCAATAAAATGGAAACAACAACCAAAAATACAAAGAATCAATGAAATAAACTGCTGGTTCTTTGAGAAAAATTACTAAGACTGTCAAACCCTTATCCAAATTAATTTAAAGGCAAAGAGAGAATATCCAAATTAACAAAATTAGGGATGCAGGGGGGACATCAACATACACCAAGGAAATTGAGAATCATAGGACATACTTTTAAAACCTATACGTCAACAAATGGGAAAATCTAAAAGAAGTAGATAATTTCTTTAATACATATCACTTACCAAACTTAACTCTAAATCAGATAAGCAATTTAGGCAGACCTATAACACCCAGTGAAATGGAAGAAGAAGAAAAAAGTCAAAGTCCAGATTGTTTTAGCATACAATTCTTCAAGATTTTCAAATAAGAGAATGTAAATATTCCTCAAATTATCCCACAAAACAGAAACAGAAGGAACATTTCCCCTTAAAAAAAATAAGGTCACAGTTACCCTGATAATAAACTGCATAAGGACCCAACAAAGAAAGAGAATTACAGAATAATTTCCTTTACGGATATAAATGTAAAGAAAATTTCAATAAAATACTTGTAAACCAAATCCAAAAATACATCAAAAATATCATCCACTATGATCAAGTAGGCTTCATCCCAGAGATACAGGAATGGTTTAACATATGTAAGTTGATAAATGCAATCCACCATATAAACAAACTGAAAGACAAAAACCATGATATTGGCACAAAAAACAGATGCATCAATCAGTAGATGGACAGCTGCATGTAGAAGGGGGGTGAATAGGTTCCTCAGAGCTCTGGTCAGGCTGGGAATGCCAGGAGTGTTGCAGCTTTTAGAAGAGAAGAAAGGAGGTTTTGGCTGCCAGTGCAGGGCAGGTTGCTGAGAACCCAGGTCTCTTGTCAGCAACAAGTGTCATAACAGCAATAGTGCCAGCCATAGGAGTGCAGTCGAAGCATAAGCCTGGTTAGCCAGGCAGGTCCAGTGATGAAAGGTTCGGGAAGAGAGAACTCTTTCCCAAGTGTTTCAGCTCAGTAAAAACAGCCACTCTCGGAAGATCCTCAGTGAAATAACTTGTGTGCTTTATTCCATGTGGACAGAGACTTTATAAACATTAGGAGTGGGGTGAGATTTAGGGTTAGTTGTTTCCTTTTGGCTCCGTTTGAGGTGTTAGTGGTGATTTCTTTGCATGGGGGAAGACTCCAGGTGTTTCCTTACTTGACTGACTGCGCATGCTCCTCTCAGTGGGGTGCCATGGTTACTTGTTCCAGAGCAGGTCCATGGATAAATGGGGAGGGAGCAGCTCAACTCCTGCTGATCTCAAGTCTGAGATTCCTGGTCTGAAGTCAC
Source organism: Mus caroli (assembly GCF_978045245.1). NCBI lineage: Eukaryota > Metazoa > Chordata > Mammalia > Rodentia > Muridae > Mus > Mus caroli. Next base: position 60,756,607 of record NW_028227262.1, read on the forward strand.
TCAACCTTACCAGGTCTTCTGTCTGATGGCACGGCCCACTTGCCCTATAATGGATCAAAGACACCAACATAAAGCAAGATGCACTGAATTTGATAGAAGAGAAACTGGGGAATATCCTTGAACTCATTGGCACAGGAAAAAACTTTCTCAACAGAACACCGTTAGCACAAGCACTAAGGTCAACAATTAATATATGGGACCTCGTGAAACTGAAAAACTTTCACATGGCAAAGGACAACATCAGAACTCCAAATAGACTCAACCAGAAAAGAAATTCCTCCTGTTACATAATAATCAAACCACCAAATACACTAAACAAAAAAAGAATATTAAGAGGGAAAATGGTTAAGTAACATATAAAGGCAGACCTATCAGAATTACACCTGACTTCTCACCAGAGACTATGAAAGCCAGAAGACCCTAAACAGATGTCACACAGACCGTAAGAGAATACAAAGTCAGCCCAGGCTACTATACCCAGCAAAACTCTCAATTACCATAGATGGAGAAACCAAGATATTCCACGACAATACCAAATTTACATAATATCTTTCCACAAACCCATTCCTACAAAGGATAATAGACGGAAAACTCCAGCATGAGGAGGGAAACTACACTCTAGAAAGAGGAAGAAATAATCTTTCAACAAACCCAAAAGAAGATAGTCACACAAACATAATTCCACCTCTAACAACAAAAATAACAGGAAACAACAATCACTATTCCTTAATTTCTTAACATCAATGGACTCAATTCCCCAATAAAAAGATCTAGACTGGATACTTAAGACCCAGCATTTTACTCCATACAGGAAACACACTTCAGTGTCAAAGACAGACACTACCTCAGAGTAAAGGGCTAGAAAACAATTTTCCAAGCAAATGGTCCCAAGAAACTACCTGGAGAAACAAGCTGAAACATTCTAATATCAAATAAAATCAACTTTCAGCCAAAAGTTATCAAAAAAAGATAAGGAAGGACACTTCATACTCATCAAAGGAAAAATCTACCAAGAAGAACTCTCAATTCTAAACATCTATGCTCCAAATGCAAGGGCACCTACATTCATTAAAGAAACTTTAATAAAGTTCAAAGCACACATTGCACTGCACACAATAATAGTGGGAGACTTCAACACCCCACTTTTATCAATAGACAGATCATAGAAACAGAAACTAAACAGAGACACAGTGAAAGTAACAAAAGTGATGGACCAAATGGATTTAACAGATATCTATAGAACATTTCATCCTAAAACAAAAGCATATTCCTTCTTCTCAGCATTTCATGGTACCTACTCCAGAACTGACCATCTAATCGGTCACAAAACAGGCCTCAACAGATACAAGAAGATTGAAATAATCCCATGTATCCTATCAGGTCACCACAGACTAAGGCTGGTCTTCAATAACAACAATAACAACAGAAAGCCCACATACACATGGAAGCTGAATAGTGCCCTGATCAATGATAACTTGGTCAAGGAAGAAATAAAGAAAGAAATTAAAGACTTTTTAGGATTTAATGAAAATGAAGGCACAACATACACAAACTTATGGGACACAATGAAAGCAGTGCTAAGAGGAAAACTCAAAGCTCTGAGTGCCCCTAAAAAGAAACTGGAGAGAGTTTACACTAGCAGCTTGACAGCACACCTGAAAGCTCTAGAACAAAAAGAAGCAAATACACCCAGGAGGAGTAGACAGCAGGAAATAATCAAACTCAGGGCTGAATCAACCAAGTAGAAACAAAAAAAGAACTATACCAAGAATCAACAAACCAGAAGCTGGTTCTTTGAGGAAGTCTCTCTCTCTCTCTCTCTCTCTCTCTCTCTCTCTCTCTCTCTCTCTCTCTCTCTCTCTCTCTCTCTCTCTCTCTCTCTCTCTCTCTCTTCCTTTCCTCCTTCATTTTTTTCTTTGTTTTTTTTTTATCAAATATAGTGTAACAGGAGTCAAACTGAAAAAGGAAAGTGCAATTGAGAAACTCTCCATCGGATTGTCTGGTAGGCAAAGGATCATTGAGTGTTTTCTTGACTGATGATTTACATTGCAAGTGCCATCCCTGAACATCTGGAATAAGAAATCAGTCTGCACAAGATCGTAATTCTATTCCTTCGTGACCTCTTCTCTCTGCCTGCCTCCAAGTTCATGTTTGATTTCCTGTCCTGACTACCATTCATAATGTACTGTAAGATATAAGATGAAACAAACTCTTTCCTCTCAAAAAATAAAAGTGGAATACAGATCTAAACAGAAGATTCTCAAAAGAGGAAACTCGAATGCTTGAGAAACAAAGAAATGTTCAGTGTCCTTAGCCATAAGGGAAACACAAATCAAAACCACATTGAGATTCCATCTTACACCTTTCAGAATGGCTAAGATCAATAAAACAAATGACAGCTCCTGCTGGTGAGGATATAGAGTAAATAGAACAGTCCTCCATTCTTAGTGAGGCTGCAAACTTGTACAGCCACTGTGGAAATCAGTGTGGTGAGTCCTCAGAAAAATGGGACTCAATCTACCTCGAGACCCAGATGTACCACTCTTGGATATATACCCAAAGGATGCTTCATCCCACCACAGAAATACTTGTTCATTGTTCATTGCAGCTCTGGTCATAATAGCCAGAAATTTGGAAAAAACCTAGTTGTGCCTCAACAAATGGATGAATAAAGAAAATGTGAATATTGGAATATTACTCAGTCAATAAAAATGAAATCATGAAAATATCAAGTGAATGGATGGAACTAGAAAAAAATCATCCTGGGTGAGGTAACCCAGACCCATAAAAACAAATATAATATGTATTTGCTTATATGTGGATATTAACCATTAAATCATGATAACCAAGCTACAATCCATGAGTGGCCTTTTGCCTCTCACCCCCACTGCCCTGCAGCAGGGCAGTGGGGATTGGGACAGAACACAGTGCGGGAGAGAGACTATCATCTGTGGAAGACAAGGAAGCTAGAATTTGCCAGCACAGAAATGGAGACGCCCACGGGCAGAGCTCCTTGATTCTGTACATGGCCTATCTGAATTTCTTTTCAAAAGCTGATCTCTCATTCTGGTGAGATTACACCAAACTGGCCAAGAGCTGTTGGAAAACCATGTGTGGACCCCAGCTGTCACAAAAAGCAGGAAGCTGCGAGGCAGGACAGCCCAGAGGATCACTTGAGAGACTGGGAAGCCGCAGAGGATCAGAGCCTTTGGAGTCTAACGAAAAAGGCCTAGAAGGAAAGGCCCCTCTGCCTCACTGTGTACAGGTTCAAATCCAGGGCAGTCAATTCTAGTCAGAGCTGAGTCCTGCTACCCATAAAGAAACTGACATCTAGCACTCATCACTGTGACCAGACAGACACTTGACACCCAAATAATATGACACTGTGACTCTGCTTTTGATCAGTAAGTGTCCTCCAAGAACCATGTGTTAAAGACTTTCAGAAGCCCACATGCTACTGAGAGATGGTGGACACATAAAGTCCCAGTGATTAGGAGATGGACTTAGTGGAAGTTGGATGACTGGGACAAAGCTCTCTAAGAGGATGTTAGGGTCCTGCCTTCTTTTCTCACTCCCCCACTGCCATTCAGAAACTGCGACAATATCCCATGATGTTCCACACTGCCATGGGTGGAGACAACAGAGCTACTTAAACATGAACTGAAAACTCTGAAATCAGGAGCCGAAATAAACCTCCTTTTTTAAGCTGATTACCCAGGTCTGCTGACTGGTTTTGTGTCAACTTGGCAAGAGCTAAAATCATCAGAGAGGAAGGAGCATCAGTTGGGTAAATGCCTCCATGAGATCCAGCTGTAAGGTATTTTTTCAGTTAGTGATCAGTGGGGGAGGACCCAGGCCATCGTGGGTGGTGCCATCCCTGGGCTGGTAGTCCTGGGTTCTGTAAGAAAGCAGGCTGAGCAAGCCTTGGGAAGCAACCCAGTAAGCAGCACGCCTCCGGGGCTCCTGCATCAGATTCTGCTTCCAGGTTTCTGCCCTGTTTGAATTCCTGTCCTAACCTCCTTCAATGATGAGCAACAACATGGAAGTGTAAGCCAAGTAAACTGTTTCTTCCCCAACTTGCTTTTGGGTCCTGGTGAATTATCTCAGCAATAGAAACTCTAAGACACCAGGGAATGATTTCAAAGTGAAAAGCCAATTAAAAGCTTCCTGGGAGATTCAAGATGGTTGTAGCCACCAGAGGAGCCTAAGAGACCCATGGAGGCTTCGGGTGGAGATACAGCAGCAGAGGATGAGCCTACAGAGCACACGGTATCTCTGCAACAACTTTAAAAGGCAGAACTTATGGGAAGATGCTTTTTTAAAAAGTGGTTTAATGGAATTGGAAAAAAAATATGGTGGAACGGAGAGACGAGTGCTGTAGAGAAGAGGAACCAGAGACAGACACAGCAGCAGTGAGTAAGGAGTGTGTAGTTGCCTGGTAGGGCTGGTCCTAGGGCCACTGGCCCCAATTCTCCCCCTTTTGATGCTGCCCGATAGACCAGTGATGCTGCTTAGCCCACAGGCTCACAGCAGGAGCCACTGCTGCTATTTCTGCCAAAGGCAGGGGAGTTCAGGCCAATGGCAGTGCCCAAGGGCTACAAGCATGGGTAGTTGTGCCAGTGATGCAGGTGAGGCAGCTGAGGGTAGGGTGGTGTACAGCATCCTGGAGCTCTTGCAGGCCCTGTCTGCTCCTGGACACACTGCCCACCCTAGAGGGTGTTCAAGGTAGCTTTCTGGATTGAGCCTCCTTAAGACTTCTGTGGTCTGGGGTGCCAACATGACCATGTTGATGCCTGTGGCTGTGCTGTCACTGGGTGCTATGGGCAAGGAAGCCTTTGCAATGTTATCAATGACAGCAGACTCATAACTGAGAATGAGAACATGAAGACTGCTGTGACAACCTCCCTCCTACTCCCAGTCTCATCCCCCAACCCTGGAAAAAAAAGAAAAAAAATTAACAGTCTAGACAGGAAACTATTGAAGAGAGTCCTTAAAAACTGTCATAGGGATGCTGACCGCTCTTCAAGGACTTAGTTTTCATTAAGGGGCTGGCCCCTGGGAGTCGACCATACTCTAACGGGTATATGGGCAACACAAATTGGATTGGGTGGTTTGTTTATTTGTTTTGTGGTGCAAGGGTGGGAGTGTAGACCAGGGAGGAATGAGGAGCAAGTGTAATCAGGGTGCATTGTCTGAAATTCTTAAATAATTAATAACAATATTATGTTGGAGATTATAAAAAAGAAAGTGAAGCATCCTCCTCTAGCTCACGCTGTAAATGCTTGGTCTCTAGTGGGAGGAGCTATTTGAGAAAGCTGTGCAAACCTTTGGAGGTGGAGTCCAGCAGGGGGAGGTAGGGGCAGATTTGGGGTATATTATTCCAGGCCCCTTCTTGTGCCCTGTGCTTCTTGATTAGTCACAAAGTAAACAGCTCCCATCCAAGGCCTCAGTGCTCTGCCCTTGGGCACAGGGGTGGAACAGATAAAGCTCTGAATATCATCCTGGCAAAGGCAGCGGGAGGGGAGAGAAAAGGGAAAGGCAACAAGCCATGGCTCTTAGATCACGAGCCAAAACAAAGGCTCATTTGGTTTAAGTTGTTGTCTCATGTGTTTTGTCACTGTGACAAAGGCAACTAATTCACAAACAGTGCTGGAAGCTGCATAGAGCAACAGAACTCTGTATAACGGGGCAAATGGAATGCAGAAGTGATGGTGTGCACAGTCACAGGTGATGGTGTGCACAGGCACAGGTGATGGTGTGTATGGGCACAGGTGATGGTGTACTCAGGCACAGGTACACAGGCACAGGTGAAGGTATGCACAAGCACAGGTGATGGTATGCACAGGCACAGGTGATGATGTGCACAGGCTCAGGTGATGGTGTACACAGGCACAGGGGATGGTGTGTACAGGCACAGGTGATGGTGTGCATGGACAGAGGTGATGATGTGCTCAGGCACAGGTGATGGTGTGCTCAGGCACAGATGATGCTGTGCTCAGACACAGGTGATGGTGTGCACAGGCATAGGTGATGATGTGCAAAGGCTCAGGTGATGGTGTTCACAGGCACAGGGGATGATGTGCACAGGCACAGGTGATGGTGTGTATGGGCACAGGTGATGGTGTGCACAGGCAAGGTGATAGTATGCAAAGACACAGGCACAGGGGATAGTGTGTACCGGCACAGGTGATGGTATACAGGGACACAGGTAATGGTGTGCACAGGCACAGGTGATGGTATGCACAGGCACAGGAACAGGTGATGGTGTGCTCAGGCACAGGTGATGGTGTGCACAGGCACAGGAACAGGTGATGGTGTGCTCAGGCACAGGTGATGGTGTGTGCAGGCACAGGTAATGCTGTGTACATGCACAGGTGATATTGTGCATGGGCAGAGGTGATAATATGCAAAGGTACAGGTGATGATGTGCACAGGCATAGGTGATGGTGTGCTCAGGGACAGGTGATGGTATGCACAGGCACAGGTGATGGTGTGCACAGGCCCAGGTGATGATGTTCACAGGCTCAGGTGATGGTATGCACAGGCACAGGCACAGGGGATAGTGTGTACAGGCACATGTAATGGTGTGTGGGGAACAGGTGATGGTGTGCTTAGGCACAGGTGATGATGTGAACAAGCACATGTGATGGTGTGCTCAGGCACAGGTAATGGTGTGCAGGGGTACACGAAATGGTGTGCTCAGGCACAGGTGATGGTGTGAACAAGCACAGGTGATGGTGTGCACATGCAGAGGTGATGCTGTGCACAGGCACAGGTGATAATATGCATGGGTACAGGTGATGATGTGCACAGGCATAGGTGATGGTGTGCTCAGGCACAGGTGATGGTGTGCACAGGCACAGGTGATGGTGTACACAGGCACAGGTGATGATGTCCACAGGCTCAGGTGATGGTGTGCACAGGCACAGGCACAGGCACAGAAGATGGTGTGTACAGGCACAGGTGATGATGTGCACAGGCTCAGGTGATGGTGTGTACAGGCACAGTTACAGGGGATGGTATGTACAGGCACAGGTGATGGTGTGCTCAGGCACAGGTGATGGTGTGCACAGGCACAGGGGATGGTGTGTACAGGCAGAGGTGATGGTGTGCATGGACACGGGGGATGGTGTGCACAAGCAAGGTGATGGTGTGCCAAGACACATGTGGAGTCACAGGAGATAGTGTGTACAGGCAAAGATAATGGTGTACAGGGGCACAGGTGATGGTGTGCACAGGCACAGGTGATGGTGTGCACAAGCAGAAGTGATGGTGTGCACAGGCTCAGGTGATGGTGTGCACAGGCACAGGGGATGGTGTGTACAGACACAAGTGTTGGTGTACATGGACACAGGTGATGGTGCGTACAGGCACGGTGATGGTATGCACAGGCACAGGTGATGGTGTGCTCAGGCACAGTTGATGGTGTGCACAAGCACAGGTGATGGTATGCACAGGCACAGGTGATGTTGTGCCCAGGCACAGGTGATGGTGTGCAAAGACACAGGCACAGTCACAGGTGATGGTGTGCTCAGGCACAGGTTATGGTATGCACAAGCAGAGGTGATTGTGTAACAGGCTCAGGTGATGGTGTGCACAGGCACAGGGGATGGTGTACACAGGCACAGGTGATGGTGTGCATGGACATAGGTGATGGAGTGCACAGGCACGGTGATGGTATGCACAGGCACAGGCACAGGGGATAGTGTGTACAGGCACAGGTAATGGTGTGCCGGGGCACAGGTGATGGTGTGAACAAGGACAGGTGATGGTGTGCACAGGCACAGGTGATGGTATGCACAGGCACAGGTGATGGTGTGTGCAGGCACAGGTAATGCTGTGCACATGCACAACTGATACTGTGCATGGGCAGAGGTAATAATATGCATGGGTACAGGTGATGATGTGCACAGGCATAGGTGATGGTGTGCTCAGGCACAGGGGATGGTATGCACAGGTCCAGGTGATGATGTTCACAGGCTCAGGTAATGGTATGCACAGGCACAGGCACAGGGGATAATGTGTACAGGCACAGGTAATGGTGTGCGTGGAACAGGTGATGGTGTGCTTAGGCACAGGTGATGGTGTGAACAAGCACATGTGATGGTGTGTTCAAGCACAGGTAATGGTGTGCAGGGGCACAGATGATGGTGTGCTCAGGCACAGGTGATTGTGTGCTCAGGCACAGGTGATGGTGTGCATGGACCCAGGTGATGGTATGCAAAGGTACAGTTGATGGTATGCACAGGCACAGGGGATGGTGTGCACAGGCACAGGTGATGATGTGTACAGGCGCAGGTGATGGTGTGCACAGGCACAGGTGATATTGTGCACAGGCACAGGTGATGGTGTACACAAGCACAGGTGATGGTGTGCATGGACACAGGTGATGGTATGCACAGGCACAGGTAATGGTATGCACAGGCACAGGTGATGGTGTGCTCAAGCACAGGTGATGGTGTGCATGGACACAGGTGATTGTGTGCTCAGGCACTGGTGATGGTGTGTTTAGGCACAGATGATACTATGCCCAGGCACAGGTGATGGTGTGCACAGGCACAGGTGACGATGTGCACAACCAGAGGTGATGGTGTGCACAGGTACAGGTGATGATGTGCACAGGCGCAAGTGATGGTGTGCACAGGCACAGGTGATGATGTGCACAGCACAGGTGATGGTGTGCACAGGCACAGGTGATGGTGCACACAAGCACAGGTGATGGTGTGCATGGACACAGATGATGGTATGCACAGGCACAGGTGATGCTATGCACAGGCACAAGCACAGGTGATGGTGTGCTCAAGCATGGGTGATGGTGTGTTTGGACACAGGTGATGGTATGCTCAGGCACTGGTGATGGTGTGTTCATGAACAGATGATGCTATGCTCAGGCACAGGTGATGGTGTGCGCAGGCACAGGTGACGATGTGCACAACCAGAGGTGATGGTGTGCACAGGCACAGGAACAGGTTATGGTGTGCTCTGGTACAGGTGATGGTGTGCAAAAGTAGATTTGATGGTGTGCACAGACTCAGATGATGGTGTGCACAGGCACAGGCACAGGCACAGGGGATGGTGTGTACAGACAAATGATGGTGTACATGGACACAGGTGATGCTATGCACAGGCACAGGCACAGGGGATAGTGTGTACAGGCACAGGTGATGGTGTGCTCAGGCACAGGTGATGGTGTGAACAAGGACAGTTGATGGTGTGCACAGGCACAGGTGATGGTATGCACAGGCACAGGTGATGGTGTGTGCAGGCACAAGTGATACTGTGCATGGGCCTAGGTGTTAATATGCATGGGTACAGGTGATGATGTGCACAGGCATATGTGTGTATAGGCACAGGTAATGGTGTGCAGGGGCACAGGTGATGGTGTGCTCAGGCACAGGTGATGGTGTGCACGGGTACAGGCACAAGGGATGGTATGTACAAGCACAGGCGATGGTATGCATGAACACAAGTGATGGTATGCAAAGGTACAGTTGATGGTATGCACAGGCACAGGTGATAGTGTGCATGGGCACTGGTGATGGTGTACACAGGCACAGGTGATGATGTGCACAGGTGCAGGTGATGGTGTGCACAGGCACAGGTGATAGTGTGCACAGGCACAGGTGATGGTGTACACAAGCACAGGTGATGGTGTGCTCAGGCATAGGTGATGGTGTGCATGGACACAGGTGATGGTGTGCTCAGGCACAGGTGATGTTGTGTTCAGGCACAGATGATGCTATGCTTAGGCAAAGGTGATGGTGTACAGAGGCACAGGTGATGGTCTGCACAGGCACAGGAACAGGTGATGATGTGCTCAGGCACAGGTGATGGTGTTCAAAAGCAGATGTGATGGTGTGCACAGGCTCAGGTAATGGTGGGCACAGGCACAGGGGATGGTGTGTACAGGCACAAGTGATTGTGTACATGGACATAGGTGATGGTGTACACAGGCACGGTGATGGTATACACAGACACAGGGGATAGTGTGTACGGGCACAAGTAATGGTGTGCAGGGGCACAGGTGATGGTGTGCACAGGCTCAGGTGATGGTGTGCACATGCACAGGGGATGGTGTGTACAGGCACAAGTGATTGTGTATATGGACACAAGTGATGGTGTACACAGGCATGGTGATGGTATGCACAGGCACAGACCATAGTGTGTACAGGCACAGGTAATGGTGTGCAGGGGCACAGGTGATGATGTGCTCAGGCACAGGTGATGGTATGCATTGGCACATGAGATGATGTGCACAGGCACAGGTGATGGTGTGCACAGACACAGGTGATGGTATGACAGGCACAGGAACAGGGGATGGTGTGCTCAGGCACAGGTGATGGTATGCACAGGCACAGATGATGGTGTGCACAGGCCCAGGTGATAATGTTCACAGGCTCAGGTGATGGTATGCACAGGCACAGGAAAAGGGGATAGTGTGTGTAGGCACAGGTAATGGTGTGCGGGGAACAGGTGATGGTGTGCTTAGGCACAGGTGATGGTGTGAGCAAGCACATGTGATGGTGCGTTCAGCCATAAGTAATGATGTGCAGGGACACAGGAGATGGTGTGCTCAGGCACAGGTGATGGTGTGAACAAACACAGGTGATGATGTGCACAGGCACGGGTGATGGTGTGTGCAGGCACAGGGAATGCTGTGCACATGCAGGGGTGATGCTGTGCACGGGCACAGGTGATAATATGAATGGGTACAGGTGATGGTATGCACAGGCATAGGTGATGTTGTGCTCAGGCACAGGTGATGGTGTGCTCAGGCACAGGTAATGGTGTGAACAAACACATGTGATGGTGTGCACAGCACAGGTGATGGTGTGCTCAGGCACAGGTGATGGTGGGCACGGGTACAGGCACAAGGGATGATATGTAAGGGCACAGGTTATGGTGTGCACGGACACAGGTGATGGTATGCAAAGGTACAGTTGATGGTATGCACAGGCACAGGTGATGGTGTGCACAGGCACAGGTGATGATGTGCACAGGCTCAGGTGATGGTGTGCACAGGCACAGGGGATGGTGTGTACAGGCACAAGTGATGGTGTACATGGACACAGGTGATGGTGTGCATAGGCACGGTGATGGTATACACAGGTACAGGCACAGGGGATAGAGTGTACAGGCACAGGTAATGGTGGAAGGGGGCACAGGTGATGGTGTGCTCAGGCACATGTGATGGTGTGAACAAGGACAGGTGAGTATACACAGGCACAGGTGATGGTATGCACAGGCACAGGTGATGGTGTGTGCAGGCACAGGTAATGCTGTGCACATGCACGTGTGATACTGTGCATGAGCAGAGGTGATAATATGCATGGATACCGGTTATGATATACACAGGCATAGGTGATGTTGTGCTCAGGCACAGGTGATGGTATGCACAGGCACAGGGGATGGTGTGTACAGGCACAAGTGATTGTGTACATGGACACAGGTGATGGTGTACACAGGCATGGTGATGGTATGCACAGACACAGGGGATAGTGTGTACGGGCACAAGTAATGGTGTGCAGGGGCACAGGTGATGGTGTGCTCAGGCTCAGGTGATGGTGTCCACATGCACAGGGGATGGTGTGTACAGGCACAAGTGATTGTGTACATGGACACAGGTGATGGTGTACACAGGCATGGTGATGGTATGCACAAGCACAGACCATAGTGTGTACAGGCACAGGTAATGGTGTGCAGGGGAACAGGTGATGATGTGCTCAGGCACAGGTGATGGTATGCATAGGCACATGAGATGATGTGCACAGGCTCAGGTGATGGTGTGCACAGACACAGGTGATGGTATGACAGGCACAGGAACAGGGGATGGTGTGCTCAGGCACAGGTGATGGTATGCACAGGCACAGATGATGGTGTGCACAGGCCCAGGTGATGATGTTCACAGGCTCAGGTGATGGTATGCACAGGCACAGGAAAAGGGGATAGTGTGTACAGGCACAGGTAATGGTGTGCGGGGAACAGGTGATGGTGTGCTTAGGCACAGGTGATGGTGTGAACAAGCACATGTGATGGTGTGCTCAGGCACAGGTAATGGTGTGCGGGGAACAGGTGATGGTGTGCTTAGGCACAGGTGATGGTGTGAGCAAGCCCAGGTGATGGTGCGTTCAGCCATAGGTAATGGTGTACAGGGGAACAGGAGACAGTGTGCTCAGGCACAGGTGATGATGTGAACAAACACAGGTGATGATGTGCACAGGCATGGGTGATGGTGTGTGCAGGCACAGGGAATGCTGTGCACATGCAGAGGTGATGCTGTGCACGGGCACAGGTGATAATATGAATGGGTACAGGTGATGGTATGCACAGGCATAGGTGATGTTGTGCTCAGGCACAGGTGATGGTGTGCTCAGGCACAGGTGATGGTGGGCACGGGTACAGGCACAAGGGATGATATGTAAGGGCACAGGTTATGGTGTGCATGGACACAGGTGATGGTATGCAAAGGTACAGTTGATGGTATGCACAGGCACAGCGGATGGTGTGCACAGGCACAGGTGATGATGTGCACAGGCGCAGGTGATGGTGTGCACAGGCACAGGTGATCATGTGCACAGGCACAGGGGATGGTGTGTACAGGCACAAGTGATGGTGTACATGGACACAGGTGATGGTGTGCACAGGCACGGTGATGGTATACACAAGCACAGGCACAGGCACAGGGGATAGAGTGTACAGGCACAGGTAATGGTGTGCAGGGGCACAGGTGATGGTGTGCTCAGGCACAGGTGATGGTGTGCACAGGCACAAGTGATGGTGTGCACAGGCTCAGGTGATGGTATGCACAGTCATATGCACAGGGGATAGTGTGTACAGGCACAGGTAATGGTGTGCAGGGGCACAGGTGATGGTGTGCTCAGGCACAGGTAATGGTGAGAACAAGCACATGTGATGGTGTGCACAGGCACATGTGATGGTGTGCTCAGTCACAGGTGATGGTGTTCACGGGTACAGGCACAAGGGATAGTATGTAAGGGCACAGGTTATGGTGTGCATGGACACAGGTGATGGTATGCAAAGGAACAGTTGATGGTATGCACAGGCACAGCGGATGGTGTGCACAGGCACAGGTGATGATGTGCACAGGCGCAGGTGATGGTGTGCACAGGCACAGGTGATCATGTGCACAGGCACAGGTGATGGTGTGTACAGGCACAGGTGATAGTGGGCACAGGCACAGGTGATGGTGTGTTCAGGCACCGTTGATGCTATGCTCAGGCACAGGTGATGGTGTGCACAGGCACAGGTGACAATGTGCACAACCAGAGTTGGTGGTGTGTACAGACACAGGTGATGGTATGCACAGGCACAGGAACAGGTGATGGTGTGTGCAGGCATAGGGAATGCTGTGCACATACACAGTTGATGCTGTGCATGGGCACAGGTGATTATATGCATGGGTACAGGTGATGGTGTGCACAGGTGATCATGTGCACAGGCACAGGTGATGGTGTGCACAGGCACAGGTGATAGTGGGCACAGGCACAGGTGACGATGTGCACAACCAGAGTTGGTGGTGTGTACAGACACAGGTGATGGTATGCACAGGCACAGGAACAGGTGATGGTGTGTGCAGGCACAGATAATGCTCTGCACATGCACAAGTGATACTGTGCATGGGGAGAGGTGATAATATGCATGGGTACAGGTGATGATATGCACAGGCATAGGTAATGGTGTGCACAGGCACAGGCACAGGGGATAGTGTGTACAGGCACAGGTAATGGTGTGAGGGGGCATAGGTGATTGGTGCTCAGGCTTAGGTGATGGTGTGAACAAGGACAGGTGATGGTGTGCACAGGCACAGGTGATGGTATGCACAGGCACAGGTGATGGTGTGTGCAGGCACAGGTAATGCTGTGCACATGCACAAGTGATAATTGCATTTGCAGAGGTGATAATATGCATTGGTACAGGTGATGATGTGCACAGGCATAGGTGATGGTGTGCACAGGCCCAGGTGATGATGTTCACAGGCTCAGGTGATGGTATGCACAGGCACAGGCAAATGGGATAGTATGTGCAGGCACAGGTAGTGGTGTGCAGGGAACAGGTGATGGTGTGCTTAGGCAAAGCTGATGGTAAAAACAAGCACATGTGATGGTGTTTTCAGGCACAGGTAATGGTGTCCAGGGGCACAGGTGATGTTGTGCTCAGGCACAGGTGATGGTATTATGAACAAGCACAGGTGATGGTGTGCACAGGCACAAGTGGTGGTGTGTGCAGGCATAGGGAATGCTGTGAACATACACAGTTGATGCTGTGCATGGGCACAGGTGATTATATGCATGGGTACAGGTGATGGTGTGCACAGGCTCAGGTGATGATGTGCACAGGCTCAGGTGATGGTATGTACAGGCATAGGCACAGGGGATAGTGTGTACAGGCACAGGTAATGGTGTGCATAGACACAGGTGATGATATGCAAGGGTACAGTTGATGGTATGCACAGGCACAGGGGATGGTGTGCACAGGCACAGGTGATGGTATGCACAGGCACAGGCACAGGCGATAGTGTGTACAGACACAGGTATTGGTGTGTGGGAAACAGGTGATAGTGTGGTCAGGCACAATGATGGTGTGAACAAGCACATGTTATGGTGTGCACAGGCAGAGGTGATAGTGTGCACGGGTACAGGCACGGAGGATGGTATGTACAGGCACAGGGGATGGTGTGCACAGGCACGGTGATGGTATGCAAAGGTACAGTTGATAATATGCAAGGCACAGAGGATGGTGTGTACAGGCACAGGTGATAGTGTGCATGGGCACAGGTGATAGTGTACACAGGCACTGTTGATGGTATGCACAGGCACTGTTGATGGTATGCACAGGCACAGGTGATGGTGTGCACAGGCACAGGTGATGGTGTGCAAAGACACAGGCACAGTCACAGATGATGGTGTGCTCAGTCACAGGTGATGGTATGCACAGGCACAGGTGATGGTATGCACAGGCACAGGTGATGGTATGCACAGGCACATGAGATGATGTGCCCAGGCTCAGGTGATGGTGTGCTCAGGCACAGGTGATGGTATGCACAAGCAGAGGTGATGGTGTGCACAGGCTCAGGTGATAGTGTGCACAGGCACAGGGGATGGTCTGTACAGGCACAAGTGATGGTATACTTGGACACAGGTGATGGTGTGCACAGGCACGGTCATGGTGTGCACAGGCACAGGGGATAGTGTGTACAGGCACAGGTAATGGTGTGCAGGGGCACAGGTGATGGTGTGAACAAGGACAGGTGATGATGTGCACAGGCATAGGTGATGGTGTGCTCAGGCACAGGTGATAGTATGCACAGGCACAGGCATAGGGGATAGTGTGTACAGGCACAGGTAATGGTGTGTGGGGAGCAGGTGATGGTGTGCTTAGGCAAAGCTGATGGTGTGAACAAGCACATGTGATGGTGTGTTCACGCACAGGTAATGGTGTGCAGGGGCACAAGTGATGGTGTGCTCAGGCACAGGTAATGGTGAGAACAAGCACATGTGATGGTGTGCAGGGGCACAGGTGATGGTGTGCAGGGGCACAGGTGATGGTGTGCACGGGTACAGACACAAGGGATGGTATGTACAGGCACAGGTGATGGTGTGCATGGACACAGGTGATGGTATGCAAAGGTACAGTTGATGGTATGCACAGGCACAGGGGATGGTGTGCACAGGCACAGGGGATAGTGTGCATGGGGGCAGGTGATGGTGTGCACAGGCACAGGTGATTATATGCACAGGCGCAGGTTATGGTGTGCACAGGCACAGGTGATAGTGTACACAGGCACAGGTGATGGTGTACACAAGCACAGGTGATGGTGTGCTCAGATACAGGTGATGGTGTGCTCAGACATAGGTGATGGTGTGCTCAGGCACAGGTGATGGTATGCACAGGCACAGGTGATGGTGTGCACACGCTCAGGTGATGATGTGCACAGGCTCAGGTGGTGGTATGCACAGGCATAGGCACAGGGGATAGTGTGCACAGGCACAGGTGATGTTGTGCACAGGCACAGGTGATAATGTGCACAGGCACAGGTGATAGTATGCACAGGCACAGGTGATGGTGTATACAAGCACAGGTGATGGTGTGCTCAGGCATAGGTGATGGTGTGCAGAGGCGCAGGTGATGGTGTGCACAGGCACATGTGATGCTGTGCTCAGACAGACACAGGTGATGCTATGTTCAGGCACAGATTATGGTGTGCTCAGTATCATGGAGAGTGGTGTGCATGGACATAGGTAATAGTGTGCACAGGCACAGGTGATGGTATGTACAGGAACAGTCACAGGGGATAGTGTGTACCGGCTCAGGTGATGGTGTGTAGGGACACAGGTGATGGTGTGCACAGGCACAGGTGGTGATGTGCTCAGGCACAGTTGATGGTGTGCACAGGCACAGGTGATCATATGCACAGGCACAGGGGATAGTGTGTAAAGACACAGGTGATGGTGTTCATGGACACAGGTGATGGTGTGCACAGACACAGGTGATGGTGTGCAGGGACACAGGGCATTGTGTGTACAGGCACAGGTGATGGTGTGCACAGGCACAGGTGATGGTATGCACAAGCACAAGTGATGCTATGCACAGGCACAAATGATGATGTGCACAGGCTCAGGTGATGCTATGCACAGGCACAGGCACAGGTGATGGTGTGCTCAAGCACAGGTCATGGTGTCCATGGACACAGGTGATGTTATGCTCAGGCACAGGTGATGCTGTGCTCAGGCACAGGTGATGGTGTGCACAGGCACAGGCACAGGGGATGGTGTGCACAGGCACAGTGATGGTGTGCACAGACAAGTTGATGGTATGCAAAGACACAGGCAGAGACACAGGGAATAGTGTGTAGAGGCAAATGTAATGGTGTGCAGGGGCACAGGTGATGGTGTGCACATCCAGAGGTGATGGTGTGCACAGATACAGGTGATGGTATGCACAGGCACAGGGGAAGGTATATACAGGCACAAGTGATGGTGTACATGGACACAGGTGATGTTGTGCACAGGCACAGTGATGGTATACACAGGCACAGGGGATAGTGTGTACAGGCACAGGTAATGATGTGCAGGGACACAGGTGATGGTGTGCTCAGGCACAGTTGATGGTATGAAAAAGCACAGGTGATGGTGTGTACAGGCACAGGTGATGATGTACACAGGCTCAGGTTATGGTGTGCACAGGCACAGGTTATGGTGTGGACAGGCACAGGTGATGGTGTGCTCTCGCACAGGTGATGGTTTGCAGAGGCACGTGTGATGATGTGCCCAGGCTCAGGTGATGGTGTCCATGAACACAAGGGATGTTGTGCACAGACACAGGTGATGGTGTGCACAGGGACAGGGAATGGTGTGTAGAAGCACAGGTGACTGTGTGCATGGACACAGGTGATGGTGTGCACTGGCACAGGTGATGGTATGCACAGGCATAGGCACAGGGGATAGTGTGCACAGGCACAGGTGATGGTGTGCTCAGGTACAGTTGATGGTGTATACAACACAGGTGATGGTGTGCACAGGCACAGGTGATGATATGCACAGGCTCAGATGATGGTGTGCACAAGCACAGGCATAGGTGATGGTGTGTACAGGCACAGGTAATGGTGTGCTGTGGCACAGGTAATGGTGTGCACAGGTACAGTTGATGGTGTGCACAGGCACAGGTGATGGTGTGCATGGACACAGGTATGGTGTGCACAGGCACAGGTGATGATGTGCACAGGCTCACTTGATGGTGTGCTCAGGCACAGGTGATTGTGTGCACAAGCACAGGTGATCGTGTGCACAGGTGATGATGTCCACAGGCTCAGGTGATGGTGTGCACAGGCACATGTGATCGTGTGTTTTTACACAGGTTAATGGTGTGCACAGGCACAGGTGATGATATGCATAAGCACAGGCACAGGTGATGATATGCATAAGCACAGGCACAGGTGATGGTGTGCTCAGGTACTGGTGATCGTGTGCACAGGTACAGGTGATGGTGTTCATGGACACAGGTGATGATGTGCACAGGAACAGGTGATGGTATGCACAGGCACAGGTGATGGTGTGCTCAGGCACTTTGATGGTGTGCACAGACAGAGGTGATGGTATGCACAAGCACAGGCACAGGTGATGGTGTGCTCAGGCACAGGTGATGGTGTGCACAGGCACAGGTGATGGTGTTCATGGACACAGGTGATGATGTGCACAGGCACAGGTGATGGTGTACTCAGGCACTTTGGTGGTGTGCATAGAGACAGATGATGGTATGCACAAGCACAGGCACAGGTTATGGTGTACTCGGGCACAGGTGTTGGTGTGCACAAGCACAGGTGATAGTGTGCAAAGGCACAGGGGATGTTGTGCACAGGCTCAGGTTAGTGTGCATAGGCACAGGTGATGGTGTGCACAGGCACAGGGTATGGTGTGTACAGGCACAGGTAATGGTGTGCTCAGGTACAGGTGATGTTGTACACCACACAGGTGATGATGTGCACAGTCTCAGGTGATGGTGTGCTCAGGCAAGGTGATGGTGTGCAATGGCACAGGTGATGGTGTGCAATGGCACAGGTGATGGTGTGCAATGGCACAGGTTAGTGTATACAACACAGGTGATGGTATACACAGGCACAGGTGATGATGTGCACAGGCACAGGTGATGATGTGCTCACGCTCAGGTGATGGTGTGCACAAGCACAGGCACAGGTGATGGTGTGCACAGGCTCAGGTGATGGGTGTACAGGTACAGGTGATGGTGTGCACAGGCACAGGTAATGGTGTGCATAGGCACAGGTGATGGTGTGCATGGACACAGGTGATGGTGTTAACAGGCACAGGTGATCGTGTGTATTTACACAGGTGATGATGTGCACAGGCACAGGTGATGGTATGCACAAGAACAGGCACAGGTGATGGTGTGCTCAGGCACAGGTGATGGTGTGCAAAGCACAGGTGATGATGTGCACAGGCTCAGATTATGGTGTGTACAAGCATAGTTGATGGTGTTCATAGACACAGGTGATGGTGTGCACAGGCACAGGTGATGGTGTGCACCGGCACAGTCACAGGTGATGGTGTGCTCAAGCACAGGTGATGGTGTGCTCAGGAACAGGTGATGGTCTGTACAAGCACAGGTGATGGTGTGCACAGGCACAGACACAGGGTATTGTATGTACAGGCACAGGTAATGGTATGCATGGACACAGGTGATGGTGTGCACAGGCACAGGTGATGGTGCGCACAGGCACAGGGGATGGTGTGTACAGGCACAGGTAATGGTATGCATGGACACAGGTGATGGTGTGCACAGACACAGGTTATTTTGTGCACAGGCACAGGTGATTATGTGCACAGGCTCAGGTGATGGTGTGCACAGGCACAGGTCATGATGTGCACAGACTCAGGTGATGGTGTGCACAGGCACAGGGGATGGTGTGTACAGGCACAGGGGATCATGTGCATGGACACTGGTGATGGTGTGCACAGGCACAAGTAATGTTATGCACTGGCACAGGCACAGCTGATTGTGTGCACAGGCACAAGTTATGATGTGCACAGGCTCAGGTGATGGTGTGCACATGCACAGGCACAGGGGATGGTGTGTACAGACACAGGTGATGGTGTGCATGGATATAGGTGATAGTATGCATGGACACAGACGATGGTGTGCACAGGCACAGCCACATGGAATAGTCTGTACAGGCTCAGGTGATGGTGTGCATGGGCACAGGAGGTGGTGTGTACAGGCACAGGTGATGGTGTGCACAGGCACAAGTTTTGCTGTGCTCAGGATCAGGTGATGGTGTGCACAGGCACAGGTGATGGTGTGCTCAGGATCAGGTGATGTTGTGCACAGGCATAGGTGATGATGTACACAGTCTCAAGTGATGGTGTGCACAGGCACAGGCACAAGGATGGTATGTACAGGCACAGGGGATGGTGTGTACAGGCACAGGTGATGGTGTGCTCAGGCACAGGCACAGGGATGGTGTGTACAGACACAGGGGATGGTGTGTACCTGCACAGGTGATAGTGTGAATGGACACAGTTGATGGTATGCAAAGGCTCAGGTGATTGTGTGCACAGGCACAATGGATGGTATGCTCAGGCACAGGTGATGGTGTGCATGGGCACAGGTGATGCTGTGCACAGGCACAGTCAAAGCTGCTATAAATATGCTCAGCATGAAGAGAAAACATGAGAGCCATAAAAAGAACCCATTGGACTTTCTCTGGAGGTGAAATTAAACATCAATGAAAACATCATGGAATAGAATTGAAGACCCTTAAATGAACCCACACACCTATGGTCACTTGATCTTTGACAAGGGAGCAAAAACCATCCAGTGGAAAAAAGACAGCATTTTCAACAAATGGTGCTGCACAACTGGCAGTTAGCATGTAGAAGAATGCGAATTGATCCATTCCTATCTCCTTGTACTAAGGTCAAATCTAAGTGGATTAAGGAACTCCAAATAAAACCAGAGACACTGAAACTTATAGAGAAGAAAGTAGGGAAAAGCCTCGAAGATATGGGTACAGGGGAAAGATTCCTGAATAGAACAGCAATGGCTTGTGCTGTAAGATCGAGAATCGACAAATGGGACCTCATAAAATTGCAAAGCTTCTGCAAGGCAAAAGACACCGTCAATAAGACAAAAAGGCCACCAACAGATTGGGAAAGGATCTTTACCTATCCTAAATCAGATAGGGGACTAATATCCAATATATATAAAGAACTCAAGAAGGTGGACTCCAGAAAATCAAATAACCCCATTAAAAAATGGGGCTCAGAGCTAAACAAGGAATTCTCACCTGAGGAATACCGAATGGCTGAGAAGTACCTGAAAAAATGTTCAACATCCTTAATCATCAGGGAAATGCAAATCAAAACAACCCTGAGATTCCACCTCACACCAGTCAGAATGGCTAAGTTCAAAAATTCAGGTGACAGCAGATACTGGCAAGGATGTGGAGAAAGAGGAACACTCCTCCATTGTTGGTGGGATTGCAAACTTGTACAACCACTCTGGAAATCAGTCTGGCGGTTTCTCAGAAAACTGGACATAGTACTACTGTAGGATCCAGCAATACCTCTCCTGGGCATATATCCAGAAGGTGTTCCAACCAGTAAGAAGGACACATGCTCCACTGTGTTCATAGCAGCCTTATTTATAATAGCCAGAAGCTGGAAAGGACCCAGATGCCCCTCAACAAAGGAATGGATACAGAAAATGTGGAACATTTACACAATGGAGTACTACTCAGCTATTAAAAAGAATGAATTTATGAAATTCCTAGGCAAATGGATGGACCTGGAGGGCATCATCCTGAGTGAGGTAACCCAATCACAAAAGAACTCACACAATATGTACTCACTGATAAGTGGATATTAGTCCAGAAACTTAGAATACCCAAGATATAAGCTACAACTTGTAAAACACAAGGAACTCAAGAAGAACAAAGACCAAAGTGTGGACACTTTGCCCCTTCTTAGAATTGGGAACAAAACACCCATGGAAGAAGTTACAGAGACAAAGTTTGGAGCTGAGACAAAAGGATGGACCATCTAGAAACTGCCATATCCAGGGATCCATCCCATATTCAGCTTCCAAACGCTGACACCATTGCATACACTAGCAAGATTTTGCTGAAAGGACCCAGATATAGCTGTCTCTTGTGAGACTATGCCGGGGCCTGGCAAACACAGAAGTGGATGCTCACAGTCAGCTACAGGATGGATCACAGGGCCCCCAATGGAGGAGCTAGAGAAAGTAACCAAGGAGCTAAAGGGATCTGCAACCCTATAGGTGGAACAACAAGATGAACTAACCAGTACCCCCTGCCCCCCCCCCCCCGGAGCTCGTGCTTCTAGCTACATATGTATCAGAAGATGGCCTAGTCAGCCATCAGTGGAAAGAGAGGCCCATTGGCCGTGCAAACTTTTTGTTTTTCTGTTGGCTCTTTTAAGTAATTTATCTTGGGGCTCTTTCATGTTACTGAACCTGTTTTCTTGTGTGTTATATAGTGTTGAGAGACATAGCAATGATAAGAGTTGCACAATGTAATAATACTTTGAAATAAAAAAGAAAATCAAAAGCAAAAAAAAAAAATCATGGGACAAGAGTAACAGCACATCACAATCACAGCGATAGAGAAGAGATCGTGAAGTTGATAACACTGCCGCAGAAATAGACCCAAAACTCTGAGAGAAAGTTCAGGAGTGGAAGAGAACAGAGCTGAATACAGTCGCTTGACTGAGACAGCACATCGTGTGCAATCACAGTACCAGAGGGAGATGAGAGACTGTCAATCTTCTGAACTTAGTGAACTCTTTAAATGCCTAGCTCACCTGGAAGAGAGAAAGATGATTGGTTCAATCTGACACATCCCCAAGTAAACTGTGACCCTTCTACTGAGTGCAACTCCCTTCCAATCGCCTGCAACTGGGCCTAGGTGCAGTTTCACATCCCTGCCTCTTCCAGGCACAAATATCTGTGCTAATGCAACGTTTGGAGTCTCAGACCCCATTCCATCTGCTTGCAGAACCCACGTGGTGCCATGTGAGCCACAGAAAGCCATGGTGAGAGAGGAATTGGAGATAAAACAGTGTCTTAAAGACTAGAGTATGGCCCTGAAAACCCAGACCCATAAGTAAAAGACACCCAAACCAGCCAAAGCCAGAATATTGTCTTCCAGCAGGCCCACAGTGCAAGCGTATTGTGGCAAGTAGGTGTTCCTTGGAGGGAAGTGGTCAGATCCAAACCCTGGAGCCAGAGAGAAGAAGAAATCATTCTAGAGTGGGAAAGGTAATGATACCTAGGAAAACAGTTTTCTTGTTTTAAAGTTTAAGAGAGAAATTGGCTGTTAAAAATAAAACTGGTGGCACTATGTTGTGGGATCTGTGACAGCCATGGGTGGGAGGTGTATGAGCACAGTCAAGGATAAAGAGTTTTGATGCCTGGGGCTTTTGTGTACATAAGTGAACAAGTACGGAACCATTTGACATTGGATTCTGCCACTTTAAGGCATGAGCTGTAAAGCCTTAGGCACTCAAAGTAAAGATGATACAAAGAAGGCTGGAGACTTGGCTCAGGAGTTAAGAGCACTTGTCGCAGCCAGGCAGTGGTGACACATGCACCACTTTTGCAGAAGACCCGGATTCTGTAAGTGTTATTCCGTCACCCCTTTTGTTCCCAAGTAACAACAGAGTGTTTCTATCTATGTCCACTCGAGTGCATTTTAGATCCCAAATAAATGCTACAGAGACCTAGGCTCCCGACACTATGCTGGGCAGATAGACATCTACTCTAATGTGTTATGACTGCCTACTTCTCAGCCACGTGGTCCTTTACCTGCCATCTGAGTCTTGCCCTGGCTGGCTGTGTGGTAACCTGGGCTTCGTGTGGTAGAGTGCTTATCAAGCTCATACAGAGCCCTACGTTCAATCCCAGCACCACATAAACTGAGCGTGGAACACTTGGGAGGAGCAGAAGTTTAAGGTCATCCTCAGCTACACAGCCAGTTTGTGGCCATCCTGAGATATGTGAGATCCTGCCTCAAGAAGAAAACAAGAGCAGGCACCCAGAAAGCAGAGGCAGGAGAATCTCTGTGAGTTGGAGGCCAGTCCACTCTACATAGTGAGTCCCAGGACAGCCAGAGCTATGCATAGTGAGACCTTGTCTCAAAGAAAGAGAAAGGGGGCAGGGATTGGAGAAGCAAGAGGAGGAAGAAGAAAAGAAAGAAGAGAGCAGACCCTGTGTCCAACAACCAACAGTATCAGCAACAGGAGACATGGACTAACAAGCACTGTGTCTGTGGTGGCTTGGATAGGTTCGTCCAGCATAGACTTGTGTGTCTGAAGGCTTGGCTCATACAGAGTAACACTATTAGGAGGTGTGGCCCTGATGGAGTAGGCATAGCCTTGATGGCTGAAGCATGTCACTATGGGAGCAGACTTTGAGGTCTCCTATGCTCAATCCACACTAGTGTGGCACACAGTCCTCTTCTGTTGCCTGCAGATCAAGGTGTAGACCTCTCAGCTCCTTCTCCATCACCATATCTGCCTGCATACTGCCATGCTTCCCAACATGGTAATGGACTAAACCTCTGAAACTGTAAGCCATCCCCAATGAAATGTTTGCCTTTATAAGAGTTGCCTCAGTCGTGGTGTGTCTTCACAGCAATGAAACCCTAACTAAGACAATGTCCTAACAACTTTGTCCAGATGCAACCTGTCTTAGTCAGGGTTTCTATTCCTGCACAAACATCATGACCAAGAAGCAAGTTGGGGAGGAAAGGGTTTATTCGGCTTACACTTCCATGCTGCTGTTCATCACCAAAGGAAGTCAGGACTGGAACTCAAACAGGTCAGGGAGCAGGAGCTGATACAGAGGCCATGGAGGGATGTTCTTTACTGGCTTGCCTCTCCTGGCTTGCTCAGCCTGCTCTCTTATAGAACCCAAGACTACCAGCCCAGGGATGGCACCACCCACAAGGGGCCTTTCCCCCTTGATCACTAATTGAGAAAATGCCTTACAGTTGGGTCTCATGGAGGCATTTCCTCAACTGAAGCTCCTTTCTCTGTGATAACTCCAGCTGTGTCAAGTTGACACAAAAATAGCCAGTACAATTGACCCCTTGTCAACTTGACACACAAACACATCACTAGTAAGCCTCAACCCTTACATTCTTACTCATCCCCAAGATCTAAATAACTTTAAAAGTCCCACAGTCTTTACATATTCTTAAAATTTCAATCTCTTTAAAATATACATCTCTTTTAAAATCCAAATTCTTTTTACAATTAAAAGTCTCTTAACTGTGGGTTCCACTAAAACAGTTTCTTCCTTCAAGGGGGAAAATATCAGGGCACAGTCAAAATCAAAGCAAAACTCAATCTCCAACCGTCCAACGTCTGGGATCCAACTCACTATCTTCTGGGCTCCTCCAAGGGCTTGGGTCACTTCTCCAGCCATGCCCTTTGTAGCACACACGTCGTCCTCTAGGCTCCAGATGCCTATACTCCACTGCTGCTGCTGCTCTTGGTGGTCATCTCATGGTACTGGCATCTCCAAAACACTGCATGACCCCTTCAGTCCTGGGCCTTCAATTGCAACTGAGGCTGCACCTTCACCAATGGCCTTCCATGGCCTCTCACAGTGCCGAGCCTCAGCTCCTCTGCATGACCCCTTCATGCCTTCAAAACCAGTACCACCTGGGTGACCCTTACACATTACCAAGTCCCGCTGCAGAAGGAGTACAACCTTGCCTATCTCTGGAACACAGCCTCTTTGTGCTTTCAGAAAACACTTCCCAGAAGATGTCACCTCAACGATGCTGGTCTCTTCTTAATCACCGCTAATTTCTTAGCTCCAGCTAACCAGCATCAATAGTCCCAGTAATGCAAAGTTTTTGCTTTAGTAGTTCTGGTATCTTGTTAATCACAGCTGATTCTTCAGCCCCAGCTAACCAGAACTACAAAATCTTCACAATCAAAACAGCAATGGCCCTGAAAAGTCTTTAATTTTCCCTCTGAAATTTCACAAACCAGACTTCCATCTTCTGCACTGTTCTCAACATTATCTTCCAAGCTCCTACACAACATCTGACAGAGCTCTTAACAACGAATGGATCTTCAAGCCCAAAGTTCCAAAGTCCTTCCACAGTCCTCCCCAAAACATGGTCAGGTTGTCACAGGAATACCCCACTCTGCTGGTACCAATTTGTCTTAGTCAGGGTTTCTATTCCTGCACAAACATCATGACCAAGAAGCAAGTTGGGGAGGAAAGGGTTTATTCGGCTTACACTTCCATGCTGCTGTTCATCACCAAAGGAAGTCAGGACTGGAACTCAAACAGGTCAGGGAGCAGGAGCTGATACAGAGGCCATGGAGGGATGTTCTTTACTGGCTTGCCTCTCCTGGCTTGCTCAGCCTGCTCTCTTATAGAACCCAAGACTACCAGCCCAGGGATGGCACCACCCACAAGGGGCCTTTCCCCCTTGATCACTAATTGAGAAAATGCCTTACAGTTGGGTCTCATGGAGGCATTTCCTCAACTGAAGCTCCTTTCTCTGTGATAACTCCAGCTGTGTCAAGTTGACACAAAAATAGCCAGTACACAACCCATGCCTCCATCTCATTCAGCTCATGTGGGTCACTTGAGGGCTCCCTTCCCACCCCATGAAAAACCTTGTTCTCTGTCCCTCCCTGGTTCTCTTCAGCTTCTGAGCTGGGTGTGTTTATCATTGGTCTCCTTTTGGCCTGTCACAACCATAGCCAAGGTTGTGAACAATGCAAGATTTTTATTTCCACAAACTTCAGCAAATCAAGTCAGCTACTTTGAGGAAATACATGGGATGCTATCAATTTATGGTCTGTCTTCACTTAGGTGAAAAATTTGGGTCAGGGACAATTATCCATGTCTATCGTTGATGCCGTGATTCATGGCAGGGCATAGGACAGTAGTAAAATGCGTGGTTTGTCTTTCTTGGGGTGGAATTTCACTCTGTGAATAAGGCAGACAACCACAGGGGCATCTTAATATTAATGTGCTGTATCTGGGGCAGAGTTTCCCCAGAATGGAGCCTCTGAAACTCACAGTAGCATGGTGAAGGGATGAGGTACAGAAAGGAGCTAACGCTGCAGTCCCACAGACTCAATCCTGCTCCACCCTTCCCTTGTGAATAAAGCCTTATTGTAACACACCCAAAGCCACTCGTTTATTGTTGTCAATGGCTACTTTTGTGCTAACAGAGCAAGAACAGAGAGTGGTCATCATCACAGATGTCACTTCCTGAAAAAGCTAAAACACACTGTCTTGTCCTAGTAAAAGCTCTTTAAGAAGGCCACTGGTAGCTAGCTAGCCTTGGAAAGGAATCTTAGCCGTGTTCTTCCACTTGTGGGTACATACTATATCTACTTAAGAAAACGCTATTGATTCATAATTTGCATATTTTAATGTCTTGTATCAAAAAATTATCCTCCTCCACGTCCCTTGCTTCCCTTAGGACACCCCTTTGAATTAAAAACTCCAAAAATTAAAAAATGTAAAACCTCACAAGGCCAGAGAAAGAGACAGTGACAGATGAATGACATTTAGAAGAATGTCAGCTCTTGGGAAACAGACTGTTGTGGTTTGTATATTCTCGGCCCACGGAGTGGCACTATTAGAAACCCTGTTGGAGTAGGTGTGGCCTTGTTAGAGTAAGTGTGTCACTGTGGGTGTGGGCTTTAATGCCCTAGTCCTAGCTGCCTGGAAGTGAGTATTCTGCTAGTATTCAGATGAAGATGTAGAACTCTCAGCTCCAGCTATACCATGCCTGCCCGGATGCTGCCATGTTCCTCCCTTGATGATAATGGACTGAATCTCTGAATCTGTAAGTCAGCCCCAATTAAATGCTGTCCTTATAAGAGTTGCCTTGGGGGGGCTGGTGAGACGGCTCAGTGGGTAAGAGTACCCGACTGCTCTTCTGAAGGTCCAGAGTTCAAATCCCAGCAACCACATGGTGGCTCACAACCATCCATAATGAGACCTGATGCCCTCTTCTGGTGTGTCTGAAGACAGCTACAGTGTACTTACTTATAATAATAAATAAATCTAAAAAAAAAAAAAAAGAGTTGCCTTGGTAATGGTGTCTGTTTATAGCAGTAAAATCCTAAGACACTGATGGACATGAAGTAAGTCTTCCTTTTTTTTTTTTTTTTTTTTTTTTTTTGGTTTTCCAAGACAGGGTTTCTCTGTGTAGTCCTGGCTGTCCTGGAACTCACCTTGTAGACCAGGTTGGCCTCGAACTCAGAAATCTGCCTGCCTCTGCCTCCCAAATGCTGGGATTACAGGCGTGCGCCACCATGCCCGGCTGTCCGTCTTCCTATTTGTCAATTGCTTGCAAAGTGGGGTGTACCAGGACCTCTGAAGCAGGGTGTGGGGAAGGCCAGAAGCAGAACACTGGGTCTGTAAGACCTTGGAGGATGGCAATACCTCCATGCTGCACCAAATCTGGGCTGGAAGTCAAACTCACTATAGCAGTTAAACAAAGATGCCTCCCACACCTCTCACAATTGAGTGACTGACCCTCCCTAGCAAGGAAAAGGAGGGAGCCATCTGGGTGGGGACAGCAGATTTAAAATAAATTAAAACACAGCTAGGATACCAAACTGAATTTGAAATTTAAACAAGGAACAGATAATGTGTTTGGTATGAGGCCATCTCAAATGTTACACTTATTCTAAGACACTATTATTCTCTGCTTTTCCAAAGGGCAAATGCAACAGGGTATTCCACATACCGTCTGCAGGTAGCCTTGTATCTGGAGAAAAAAAAAACAAAACAGGGCAGTCTGATGGGGCATTCAGGACCCTTGGGCGACACTATGAAGAGTCTAAGGGTAGAAAGAGATCGCGGGTCTTTTTCCAACTCAGCTCCCAGATGGCTGTCAACCTGCACTCCACCTACCCAGGCTCCACTGAAGATTGCACAAAGAGCCAGTGGTCAGAATGGATCCAGATCTCTCAGCTGCAGAAAATCTCTATAGTGGATGACAATCTCGACTGCTATGGGATAGTCACTCCAACTCACATCCTCCACAGCCACTGGACCCACACCCCACTGAGAAGGTTTCCCTCCCAAGCACCACCCTTAGACACTGCTGAGGAAAGTGACTCACAAAAGCAATGGGGCTCCCAAGAAATGGAGCGTGCAATGTCCCATGAAAGTGAAGAGGCATCCTTAATGATGAAAACCCAGGCCAAGAGGTGGCCCGCAGACCTAAAGAGCCAGTCCAGATAGGAGCTGGAGAAGCAAGAGAAAATCTAGAAGACACAGGGACAAGACCCCTTAGACTTTTCACTACATTGGGAGGGATGGTAGAGACTGTCAAGAACAAAGAGGTAACCTAGTCAACAGTGCTTACAAAGCCAACAGGTGAAAACATGAGTTAATACTCAAAGAGGAAAGATCCAGAGTCACTAGTAGCCTTGCCACTGTAAGAAAATACCCAAGGTCAAGAGCTTATAAAAAGAAGGGGTTTAGGCTAGGCAGTGGTGGCACATGCTTTTAGTTCCAGCACTTGGGAGGCAGAGGCAGGTGGATTTCTGAGTTCGAGGCCAGCCTGGTCTACAGAGTAAGTTCCAGGACAGCCAGGGATACACAGAGAAACCCTGTCTCAAAAAAAGAAGATGAAGAAGACGAAGAGAAGAAGTTGTTTAGTTTGGCTCATGATCCATACTACAGGTTCTTTAGGCTAGTCGGCAGAACAAAATCCACTTATCTCATACCAGGAGACGAGAAACAAAGAAGGCACAAGCATCCCACAACTTCCTTCAAGGGCTTCCCCCCTAAAGACCTACTAGGCTCCACCTCTTAAAGGTGTCACTGCCTCCCAGTACTGTCAACCTGGTGAGCAAGACTCCTATTGAGAACAGCTACAGTAGCTCTGACAGAACAGCATGACAGGCAAGCGCAGGGTGACACTGTGCAGTGTCATGAGCCATTGGAGGCTGAGTGGACTTCAGCAGACCTAACTGCCCACTATCAGCTCAAAGAGCCAGGGAGGAAAGCAGGTTGTAAATCTATCTGTAGAGGAAATTTGCCCAGGCACAGGCTCGGTAGGCAGAGATGCAAGGACTTTAGTTTTAATTTATTGGATCAGGAAGCGATGAGGCTGCTGATGGAAAAGGAAGGCCTGGAGTTCCCACTGCTGTCTTGAGAGTGGATGGAGATGTTCATATGGGGTTTGTTGCTGTTTGAGACAGGCTGTCACTGGTTAGCACTGGCTGACCTGGACTTCACTATGTAGACCAGACTGGCCTTAAACTGAGATCCTCCTGTCCCTGCCTCCTGGGTGCTGGGACTAAAAGCATGCACCACCACATCTGGCTTTGAGCTTTTGTTTTTAATTATTTGCCTATGCATGTGCCCACACAGGCTAAAAGGATGTCATATCTCCTAGAGCTGGAATTAGAGGCAGTTGTGAGCTGCCTGATGTTGGTGCTGGGAACCTAACCAAGGTCCTCTATAAGAGCAGTAAATGCTCTGAACCACGGAACCATCTCTCCAGCCCACCAGTAGGTAATTTTAACAAAGTAATCGTGCTCCATGAGTTGGCTCAGGTTACATCAGCCAAAGAAGCAGATGGCATAAGGAAACTGGTCCCAACTTAGTGGTGTGAGGGAGGCTAGGTGTAGGTGGTAACATCTGTGCTGAGCTTCAGGAGCTGAGCGGGACACGCGTGTTCCAAGACAAGGCTGGGAGGTGATGAAGCAAAGTGGAGAGGAGACCCAGCGGCAGGATGAGGGAGCAACCAGGAGGGCAAAGCTGGGGGCAAGCTTGGGGGCAGCAGTGTGGAGATCTACAAATCTGAACACTGGGGCATGGCTTCCAGAAGACTGGCTTCTCCCATGGTCTCTCTAACTTCCTCTAATACGATACTATAGACTCGAGCTGAATGCATGGCCTTTTGGAATAATGACTACACATCCAGACTCAGTAATTCCTAGACAAAACTCAAGAGAAATAAAATCATGGCTTCCCAAAGATATGCATGAAAATATCCACAGCAGTGTTCTGAAAAATGGCCCGATTTGGACATGTGTCACCAACCTCAGATTGACTGTAGATTACAGAGCAAGGAAAGGGAGGAGATGCATAAAGTTCACACAAGGCTGACTGAAAGGATTCCATGAGGAATGCTTCCATTTGTCAGAGTTCCACAAGTTCTGTAGTGTCTGACAGACATCACAGTAGTTCCCCAGGGGCCAGTCATCTTCCTTGGAGGCCACAGGGGCGGGCCCTGAAGGACCCTCTGCACATACATGAGCTAATGCATAGAGGCACATCCACACTATGCACTTTACCAGTGGCAACACCTGCACCCAGTTACCCTCTCTGTTCCCTCTCAATCCAGTGTCTGCATAAGCTGCGAGCCATTTCAGGACTCAAGAAGTCCAGGGACCCATAAAGTCTCACTAACATGACCACCGAAACAGGAGTTGAACGGTAGACATGCCAAAGTGTATGGGAGAGAGACCAAGAGGCCTCAAGGAACTACAGGCAACCAAGGAAAGCCAACAGAAGAAAAAAATATAGTCTTCCCCAGGGAGTAGTCCCGAAAGTGGTTATCCAATGCCAAGTAGCCACCCCTGAAGCATACATACAAGTGATATTTGTACTGAGCAGGTTTTATTTCAGAATATATATGTATATACAATATTCATGTAACAATTAATGAAAAATTAGGTCATAAATTTGAAACAGAAAAAGGAGGTATATAAAAGAGGGTTTGGAGGAAGGGAGAAATGATATATTGTAATCTCAAAAATAAACAAAAAGCATTAAAGAAGTCCAGGTCTGGGGATACACACAACTCTGGGGTAGAGTGTTTGACTAGTGTGCTCCAAGCCTGGGCTCTCACCCTAGTGTCACAGTTCTCTCCACTTCTCCAGTAAAGAAATGGAAACTGAAAGGCTCACTATCATTTCCTACTTTCATCACTACACACTTTCACATCATCTGTGGGAATTCCACATTTTTCACTTAGAATTAACCTCATTTCTCGAGCAGTAGACCTGTTTTTCTATACCATATTCCATTTGTTTCAAGCTATGCTGTTTACATGCATTAGAAAGAAAAGACTTCGGGTGTGCACACGTGGGAGTCCGAGGGGATCAGGGCTTCGGGTGTGCACACGTGGAGGTCCGAGGACAGCCCGGTGATG
The DNA here is from genome assembly GCF_978045245.1 of Mus caroli. NCBI lineage: Eukaryota > Metazoa > Chordata > Mammalia > Rodentia > Muridae > Mus > Mus caroli. The sequence goes on from NW_028227262.1 coordinate 60,788,324, forward strand.
TGGAGTCAGGGCTTCAGGTGTGCACTCGTGGAGGTCCGAGGACAGCTCTTTGGAGCTGGTTTTCTTTCTCCTTCTCCCCTTGTGTGGGTTCCAGGATTGAATTCAGACATCAGGCTGTATGGGGACACTTCAGGCCTGCCTGGGGACAGCTCACTGGCCCTGGCCTGTCTTTTCCTTCCCATAGTAACATATTGCGATCTCTTTCTCGTTTACAGGTTTTATTTGGAGACAGTATCTTATAGCCCAGGCTGTCCTTCAACCACTGACCCTCTTCCCTCAGCCTGGGACTACAGGCCTAAGTCACCAGGTCAGACTTTAGGGAGTCTTTATTCATGAAATATTTGATGTATGAAATTTATGTTCTTAGATTTTCTCCTCATTGATGATTAAAACGTCACTCGACCCACAACTTTAATACAAGCTTTAATAGTATGTTGAAGAGACATACCAACGTGTAGCAATGTAATCTTTGTGGTAGGTGTTATGTTTGGGAGCACTGAGCCTGGGGCCTCACACATCAGACAAGGAGTTTGCTGACGTGTGAGTTGGTCTCAGCTCTATTCTCACTTGTCTTCTTTTTAAATCTTATGTGCATTGGTGTTCTGCCTCTGTGTATAACTGTGTGAGGTGTCAGATCACCTGGAACTGAAGTTACCGATGGGGGTTGGGGGGATGGAGGTGTGGGGCCTGGAGACATGGCTCAGCAGGTAAGAGCACTGACTGCTCTTCCAAAGGTCCAACCACATGGTGGCTCACAACCATCCATAATGAGATCTGATGCCCATACTCATTATATATATATTAAGTAAATAAACCTTAAAAAAAAAAAAGGAAGAAATTACAGACGGCTGTGAGCTGTGCTGAGTGTGTGTATGCTGGGACTTGAACCTGGGTCATCCTAACTGCTGAGCCACCTCTCTGGCCACCTACTTTCACTTTTCAACAAAACTTTTGTACTCAACTTTTTATAGCCTATGCCAACATAAGATGCTCCAATTTTTATTCCAGAACTTCATTTTGTAAAATACAGATTTTTGTGAGTATCAAACCAAGTGGAGGTCTGGAATCCATTACTATTTTAACTTCTTCATTGTCCTGAAGACTAACACGATCCATGTTTATTGAATTTTAAAATACCATTGTCAGTGGGACAGAGAGATGGCTCAGCGGTTAAGATCGCTTGCTGTTCTTCCAGAGGACCTGAGTTCAGTTCTCAATACCCTTGACAGGTGGCTCCCTCTTCTACCTTCAAAGGGCACCTGTTATCATACTTACGTGAGCACAGAAACAATAAAATAAATCTCAAAGAAACAATTAATCAAAACTTCATTTAGATTTTATTGTCTCTTCTAGGCATCTGTTTCTAGTATTTAATAATTAAATCTTTAAAATGTGTACATGCAAAAACACTGCACCTGTTTCAAAAACCTCACATTGTGGCCTGCTGTGGTGGCACATGCACAGCTAGTCCCAGCACTCAGAACAGAGTCAGGTGGGATCTCTGTGAATCTGAAGCCAGCCTAGTCTACATAGTGGTATCGAGGGCTACCTAGAGACCTAGCTTAAAGAATCAAAAACAAAAACCTCACATTGTGCTAAGTATATTGACTTAGTGCTTTTCCCTAAACCCATCAATATTTGTGTACGCACATGCAACTTAATGCCAAATTAAATATAAATGTCCTATCGATGACATGGGGCTGGCTGTCTAGAATGTTTGTAAGGACGTGGCCACAGCAAACCTCTGCGTTGAAGTCAGGACTTGGCTGCATGAAACTCAGCACTCAGGGTGCACAGCAAGAAGTTGATTTCAGACAGCACACAGCACTGAGATCAGAGATCCCTCTAAAGAGTAAGTTTCATGTTGCCCCACCTTGCCCAGTCCCCTTCGCACACCCTTTCCTCCAGCCCAGATGTATTCTTTTCCCTGAAGATCTGGGGCAGCAAGGCTTGGCTCGGTTTCTTCATCTCTCCTAACTCTCCAGTTCCAAAGGCCTTCGTGGAATGCGCTGCGCCAAGGCCCACCCCGAGCCGCCAGACCGGGCCTCCGCCGAACGTCCTCAAATGCATGAGCTCAGACATCCTCGGAGGCAGCCTACAACACCCAGGACGGAAGCCATGCAGGGTAGGATTCAACACACTGCTGCTCTGTCGAGCGTGACGAGCAGCAGCCCAGGCCTACTGGGTCGCGACATGCTATCACTGGTACTGAGGGCCACCGATACCGAAGGCCGAATCGCCTGCTTCGTAGGGCCAACACCACCACGAAGCGTCCACTAGTAACAAGGGCTGATTTGGTCCTCACTTCCGGGAGAGTCTGCGCAGCTGCACACGCCCAGTTCCGGCGTGGCCCGACAGTCGTCTTCCCGACAGCCTCTCTGCTCCTGCTCCATGCCGGGAGTTGTGGTCTTGGCGCAGGCGGCGCGGCGGGCGCGCGTGGCAGGAAGCGGAAGCGGCCGGTGGCCCATCCCCGGCCCCGCCTCGCCGCGCCGCTCGCCGCCGGGCTATCACTGACGTGTCTCTCGGCCGAGGAAGCGCGCTCCGGAGCTAGTAGCGTCTCCTCACTCGAAGTGGAGCGCAGTCGAGGCCGGGCGTGTAGTCGGATCAGCCGCCGCCATGGCGAGTGAGTTTCCTGGGGGCCACCCCGGCGCAGCCAGGATGCGTCGCCTTTCCCCGCTTGGGCGCTCGCCCGCCGTGCTTCCCGATCCTGGCGGAACGCGGCCTGCCCGGGGGACTCGTTCCCGCGCCCCTAGACCGAGCCCTCTGGGTCCCCGCACGCCTACGCCCGGCTCTCATCGTGCCGGGCTCCCTCAGGTGCCCTCAAGTTACTCCGTACCTAACTCTTTCTCTTTCTGTTTCTTCCATCAAAGTCAAATTTCTGGAAGTCATCAAGCCATTCTGTGTCATCTTGCCGGAAATTCAGAAGCCAGAGAGAAAGGTAAGTCCCCAGATGGTGGTCAAAGAAGCCTTGCAAAATTGGGTGCTGGGAGTTTACAGTACAATTAAAAATGGCCTCAGCACACCGAGTGGAAACTGCCCCTCTGGAGTGTAGCTGTGTGTGCAGGGATACTCACGGGAGCCGTTGAAAGGTGACCCGGTTGTGTGGGAATTCTCCCAACACCATGTCTCGTTAGGAGCATCTTTAGTGGATAGTGGTTAACAAAGCCTCAGGCTTGCCTAGTCCGAAAGTGGGTCTGAGCAGTGATTAAGACCTCAGTTAGGATCCCAGATTGAGTTACCCTCCGTTCTTCACCTCCAGCAGGAGCAGATGATGGGGTGTTTGTTTCGTGCGGGAGGTGACTTCGGTATCTAGTTTCCAAAGGAAAAAGCGAGTCGTGTAATCGATATGAACGTGTTTGTGGTTTTTATTTGAATGTATGCTGCCCCAGCATCGAGTTTACATGCACTAGTGAAGTCTGCTGCCATTGACAGCAGGTGCGCTAAAACAAGGAAGGAGAGAACTGTGAATCTTAATCAGAATTTCCGTGGCAGGCAGCTTCGGCCCAAGAATAAATGTTCCTATGTGAGAGTGCCCGATGAAGGAAAGTCCAGGCCTGTGGGCTCAGAAAACAGTAAATCCACTTTGTGTTCCTAGGTTTTTTTTTGTGTTTTGAATTTTGTTTTTGTTTTTTTTTTTCAGACTCATATATTCACATCTGGCATTTGTAGCTGGCATTCACATGGATACTTTGTGCTTCTAATTTATTCTTTACTTTCCATAGTTCTATGTAAATGCCTTATAGTACCCTTGCTGCCTTTGCCAGGATGATGTTCAGAGCTTTATCTGTTCCACCTCAGTGCAGAGATTCTGGCTCGAGGGCCAAGAAACCCAAGTCCCACACTTTACATTCTTTCTTCATAGTCCTGTGACCTTGGCCTGGCAGAACAAGGGAGATGGGAAATATATAATATATAAGGTGTAACTGGCCCAGGTGGGGAGTACGTCTGATGGGAGATTTGAAAAAGGACTAGAAGTTGCCTTGAGGGCATGGGAAGAATTCCTGGCTTGCATTAGTGCCTGTGGATGGTAGGTAGGTTGTAAATGTAAAGGTTCCAGTGAGTGAGGTGGGCAGATAAGAAATGGCCTTGGGGGAGGGGGGGCATGGAGTGTGACTTGGGAGCCGGGCAGGAGAGGGGGCAAATCATGGTACTGAATGAGTGTGAGTTTGCAGCTGCTTCAGAGGCAGATGATTTAGGACTTAGATGAAAAGCTTTGGATGTTTTGCTTTTAAATTGACCAGGAGAGGAGGCTTGCTCATTTAAAGTAGTCTTGAAAAATGTGTTTCCTTTTTTTTTTTTTTCTAACAGTTTTGTTACATGGGCTGGGAAAGTGGCTAGCGGCGGGCATGAGGCCCTGGGTCTGGTGTCCATCATCAGCACAGTAGATAGTACGTGTACACATTCACTCCACTGCTTGTCTCTGATTCCTGTGGAATGGTGTTGCTTCCCCCTCGTTAGGTGCTGGGTTCTTGGTGTGATAAGATGGCATGTTGGAAAGGCTGTGTTCTTGAGAGAAAGAGGAGGAATGTGAGCTCCCCAGCTGCCTCTGCAGGGTCTGAACTTCAAATTCACACCACCCATGGGGTCCAATTCTGTGTCTTTCCAGGAGTGACTAGACCCAGAGGACTTCAGGTTCTGACCTGACAGTTTGCACAAGTCAGTGCTTATTGGAGCCCGCCCGCCTGCTTCCCCGTCTGTCCGTCCTTCCTTCCTTCCTTCCTTCCTTGGTTTCTTTCTTTCTTTTTTTTTTTTTTTTTGGCTTTACATTCACTTAACCTCGTAGGTCTTTAGCTGTCTGTCAGACCTGTCTAAGCCTGTGTGGTGTTGGGTCAAGCACTCCTGAGGCGACCTCACTACCTAGTGACAGAGCTCTCTTGCACAGGAGGAGCCCAGAGGTTTCTGATCAGGCTAGAGAGTAAAGTGATTTGTGTTGACTGTTTAACTTGCTCGGTTTGTTACCTTTCTGATTGTTGTGACAGCTTTCCTGACAAAAGAAATGGAAGGCAGGAAGGCTTGTGTTTGGGCCCACTGTTTGCCACACCGGGAACTTGAGGCACATTGGTCAGACTGCACTCCCTGTCAGGAGCAGGGACACTGGTCTCAGATCACTCTCCTTTTCATTCAGTTCTGGATTCCAGCCCATGGTTTGCTGCCTCCCACATTTAAGCTGGGTCTTCCCACTTTAATTAACTCAGTCCAGAAACTCCACCATAGTCAGACCTGAGCTGTTTACTTCCCTGGTGAGTCTGAATCCTATGAAGTTGACAGTCAAGGTTCACCATCAGACCTACACCTGGGAAGGGATGACGGGAAGCCACCTTGAGTCTCAGCTGTTAGTGTGAATGGTTAAGAGCATAGCTTTGGCTCAGATTCACTTGTGCTGCAGGATTTGAGACAGATTAAACTTTCTTGGTTACTTTGCTTATTGTCACATGAAGATAATCTGTGAAGTGAGAGGATTCTCTGAAGTGAAGACTCACATAGGTCTGTGTATCATGTCTTGAACAGAGAAGACACATGATGTGTGCTACTTAATGTTACGGTGCTGTGTTTGGTACACTTTTGAGCAGCCTCTGAGAAATGGGGAATGCGATCTTGTTTGGCTTCATTTGTGTTTGTTTGCCTGTGTGATACCATTGCTTTCATTCCTTGCCTTCCAGATTCAGTTTAAGGAGAAAGTTCTGTGGACAGCCATCACCCTCTTCATCTTCTTAGTATGCTGTCAGGTAAGCTCTGCTCAGGCGACGTTAGGGGTGAGTGGGCTGAGGACACACGCGTGATGTGGCTCTCCCTCCGCCTGTTTCTAGATCCCCCTGTTTGGCATCATGTCTTCAGACTCAGCTGACCCGTTCTACTGGATGCGAGTGATTCTGGCCTCTAACAGAGGTAGGCCTCTGCGTATGCCGCCCTGCCCTGTGCTGTGGGGATGAAGAGCCTGGTTACTTCCCTGACAGGATTTGGCTTTATATGGAGCTCAGAAAGTTTGTGAAGATGTGTAGCTAGAGGCTGTTGGTGTGGGAGTGTAACCCAGCGTTCTCTGATGAATGAATGCACCCTGTGGGTCTGAATGTAGTACAGAACCTGTAACAACAAGATAAGGCAGCATTGTGGGAAATGGTTTAAAACGTGCGAGAATTGGAATACCTAAAGTGATAACATTCTTTAGAAGGTGTAATTTGTTTCTCAGCTGAATCTCATTTCATATCTGTAGGTTACAGTGTCTGCCCACCCCACTCCAACCCCCAATTTATTATTTTATTGTGAGCCCTAGACCATTTACCTGCCTATGGGCACAGAGAGGATTTTGAGTATATATGTCGATACTGCATTTGATTAACTCAATTTAAAAATACAGTGCACATTAAGTTGGAAATCAGAACTGTGACTGGATTTAGCATAATGGAAGGTGGGAGTTTATTCACAGCCAGGCATGGTTGTACTGGCCCCTTTCCAGACTCTGGGAATGCCTCCAGTGTTATCCTTTCTTACTAACTGATGGGGAGACCTGCCTCTCTTATCTCCATGAGGCTAGAGTAAATCTGTTCCTGAATTGAAATGCGCCAGTCTGAATAACATGTGACTGCCTGGACAGAATGAGATGCTGCCTGGCAGGGTGAATGGATTGCGTTAAGCTGTGCTCTAGTTATTGATATTTGGGGGTTGTTCTGTAAGTAAACTGCTGCTAGCAAACTGAATGCTGTTGTGGTTGTACATTAGTGCCCTAGTGTTGATCAGGGTTTAACAGTGTTTGTTCTTCCAAGCTCATTTTGGCTGTGTCTTGCCTCCCTTCCTCAAGGTACCTTAATGGAGCTGGGCATCTCTCCTATTGTCACCTCCGGTCTTATCATGCAGCTCTTAGCTGGTGCCAAGATAATTGAAGTTGGGGACACCCCGAAAGACCGAGCTCTCTTCAATGGAGCCCAGAAGTGTAAGAAATACTGTAGAACTGCTGTCCGCAGTTGCCCGTGTGAATTTGCTATAAAGCTTCTGGGGTTAAAGCAGCTGTGCACTGTGCTCTGACCTCCTTGGCTGCCCCTCTGCATGCACTCCAGGACTGGGACTAGGAAGAAGCAAGATGGAGTGGAAGGAACAGGGCTGGGAGCTCACCTTGTACTGTGCACAGTTGGCACTCACACATCAGAGCGTCACTGAACCAAGCTCCTGTCTGTGTGAAGCGGGTTCAGGGAAGAGAGGCACTGCTGTGTGTCCTGTGTGTCCTGTGCTCCTTATCAGCTTTGAAGTGAAGAAAGTGAGGTGGTCATTCTGAAGGTTCAGTTTTTCATCTACGGAGATAGTGATGTTTGCTATACAGCAAGTGATAGGTGTAACTGGTAACCATGCTTAGCTACCAGCATTGGTGTCCTTCCTCTGAACTGGAATAGGTTATTCAGGAATAAGTTTTCAAACCTTTTCTACCTGAAGAATTCATGAGTATTAGGCTGGGTGTGTAACTCAGTGGGAGAGCATTTGTAGCATGCCCAAATCCCTGGGTTTGATTGCTGATACTAAAAAAAAATTTTAAATAAGGCAGGGATACTAAACGATAGTGTTAATTTTTTACATTTTTTTATTCATGTGCATGTGGCATAGTGTGTGTGTGTGTGTGGTAAGTCAGAACAACTGTAGGTGTGATTCTACCCTTCAGTCGTGTGGGTTCCAGCTACCATCCTCAAATTATCTAACTTGGCAGCAAGTGTCCTTACCTGCTGACCCATTTTGCTAGCCCTGTTTGTTTCATTGGTTAGTTTTTATTTTATTTATTTATTTTTATTTATTTTTTTTTTTTTTGGTTTTTTGAGACAGGGTTTTTCTGTGTAACCCTGGCTGTCCTGGCACTCACTTTGTAGACCAGGGTGGCCTTGAACTCAGAAATCCGCCTGCCTCTGCCTCCCGAGTGCTGGGATTAAAGGCGTGCGCCACCACGCCCGGCTATTTATTTTTTTATTGTGTTGGTGTGCATGTATGTGCCATGGGTCTGTGTAGAGAAAGGTCAGAGGATATTGTAGAGTCTGTTCTCTTTTTTTTTTTTTTTGTCGTGGAATCTAAGGATGAAACTCAGGTCATCAGGACTGCATGGCAAGTATTTTTAAAGTGTGGACATCTTGGCGTCCCTGAACAGTTTTTTCAAATTTCAAATAGGAACTGTATTTAGGGGGACACTTGAAAATTTATACTGAAATTTAAGTCCTATTTAGAACCAACTAATGCTGAGAAACCAATGCTCTGTGTCAATTCAAATGTGCCTAGAAACGAAATATAGTGAGATCTGAGATATCTGAAATATAGTGAGATCTGTGCAGAGGAGCTCGGTCAGAGGAAATGGGACCAATAGCCAGGCCAGTGGCACTGTGGGTTCCCTTTCAAGACACCTGAAATATAAACTTAGATCCAAAAGGATTGGTTTTATCCCAAAGTCTTGTATGCTCTGGACTGGATCTGAATGGTGAGCTTTCAAGGTAGTCCACCTACGGCTCAGCGTAGAGGTCTTCATATCCCAGGAACTTGCTGTGCACCTGGGCTTCAGGGACACCAGCACTGCATTGCGTCTCTGATTTTGTTTGGCATTCCATGCTTTTCCTAAGACCACATTTGCCACATGTCAACTCGTACATTACCAAGAGACTGGAGAGCAGATGTGCTTTTGTTGAGGGCGTCTGTGTTATCTCAGGCTTTGACAGTGTGACTGTTGGGATTCCTCCAGCTCCTAGGCGGCAGTGTCAGCACTATGTTTTTTCTTCTCAGTGTTGGGCATTCGGGTGTTCATTAGCCACTTCCTCTTCTTTGTACTGTCCTGCTTTGAGAACACAGCTCTCTTGATCTCTAGTGTTTGGAATGATCATTACTATCGGTCAGTCCATTGTGTATGTGATGACGGGCATGTACGGGGACCCTTCGGAGATGGGTGCTGGAATCTGCCTGCTGATCACCATTCAGGTAACTGTTGTGCTGTGCCCCCCAAACCCCACCCCCAAATACCAAATCTCAGCTGTGCCTTAAAAGAAGCTGGAGGTTGTAGGTTTGCCCTTGTTAATAGCAGATGAAGGCTGAGGGCACACCCCACTCAGCTTTCTGTTTTTATACTCAAGAACTCTATTATTGAAGAAGAGAGCCACATCCACTGGGAGCAGTAACATGATCTATTTGGGTTTCTTTACTTTTTTTCTTTTTTCCACAGCTCTTTGTTGCTGGCTTAATTGTCCTACTTTTGGATGAACTTCTGCAAAAAGGGTACGGCTTGGGCTCTGGCATTTCTCTCTTCATTGCAACTAACATCTGTGAGACCATTGTGTGGAAGGCATTCAGCCCCACCACTGTCAACACTGGCCGAGGTAAGGACCCCCAGAGCTCAGGCCAGAGTTTGGCAAAGGCTTTCTGTGCATCCACGGCTTTTTAAGTACAGGTTGGCTTATGCTCGTGGCATTTTACAGCCCAGATTTTCATATGCCTCATCATGGTTGGTGTGCCAGATCTGAGTGGGGTCTGGGTTCTCAGCACAGTAAGAACTGTATTACAGGAGGAAGTGCCTTCTGTTTTAGCCTCTGTCTTGTGTGGACTTCAAGGCACAGCCACTTTGTTGACATTGAGCTTGTCCGCATCCTCTCCTTTATATATTTTGGCAGTTTACTCTAGATCATTTTTTAAAAAAACAAAAGGAAGCAAACAAGAAAAAACCTGGAACTACTACACCAAAGCATTTGATCATGCTTGCCCTTGGGCTCAGATCTATTATCTGCATGTGATGTGGGCACATTCCTCTACTGCTGATCTGGGTCACCATGTAGTGAGGGGTCATGACATATCTCTGTAGTTTCAGCTCCCCAGAGCCTGAGGCAGGAGGCTTTTGAATTTGAAGCCATGCTCTCTGAAAACTAAGAACTGAGAATGTAACTCAGTGGTAGAGGTTTGTGCAAGGTTGACACCTGACACCACAGAATACCATGTGATCCCATGATGCCTCTCAGATATTAGCATGCGGTGGCATAGCCATTAAGGGTGCCCTGAGATGGGAATGTTTGTAATCAAAATGTGTAAATACAACGGACGCTGTAAAATAAGACTAGGGAAAGAGGCTTTTCTTGCTAAATGTGTTATTAGAAGAGACTTGTGAAAAGTATTTGTGCATGTTTTTATAAAATTGATGCTGAGGCAGTTTCTGCCTTCAGAGGCCATACAGCCCCATATATCTAGTGAACAAAAGCTGTCCTCTAGTGAGATGAATGGCATTGAGAGAGACTGGGCCAGTGGAAGGCACAGCTTCTCAGACTTAGGTGGAGAGGCAGCAGGTGACTGCAGTTGGAGTGTACTGTTTAGAAAGATGACATGTTCTGGAGTGCCAGTACTGGGAATGATAGCAAAGAAGGGAGCAGGGTAGGATGGTCCGTCAAGGCTCAGGAGCCAGCAGAGAATGGTCGCATTCTGGGGCTGACGGAGTATGGAAGGACTTATGCACTCATACTGCAGAGTACACTGCTGGGCAAGTGCCATGGCTGCCTTGAGCAGACAGGATGTGAAACACAGATTGACTGTTAGGGGAGGTGTAGGAGATGGGGCCAAGGTGGAAACTGAGAAATCCCTGGACGTGTCTCATGGCCAGGCCTGGTAGGAATGGAGTCTGCAAGGGTGATTTGATTTACTTGCTGCTGAGACAGGATGAACCACAGCAGGAGGATAGCATTGATGAGGTACAAGGACCAGAAGTGTATAGAGGACACAGGAAACCTGTAGCCAGAATGGCTGCTACAGCTTGGCTGGCTTACCACTGCTGCCTCCCTGGGCAGTGCTAAAGTCCAGGACTGGGAAAGTGTGGACAGTGTGCTTGGGTGTGCCACGGGGATGGTGCTAAGTATGTGGAGATGGCCTTGTTCCCAGAGATTTGACAGATAATTGTAAAAATTAGAAGAGCCAGGACCTAATTGCTCCATTGTTGACACTGCTGTGGGTTCTAAGACATTGCTGTCATATGGCATCTTGAGGTCTTGGGTCACTGTGACAGCAATAAGAAAGAAAGGACCACACAAAGGTGTTAGAGAGTTGATCCAGGTATCATCTCAGTTGAGCAGTCTTTTTTTTTTTTTTTTTTTTTTTTTTTTTGGTTTTTCGAGACAGGGTTTCTCTGATAGCCCTGGCTGTCCTGGAACTCACTTTGTAGACCAGGCTGGCCTCAAACTCAGAAATCCACCTGCCTCTGCCTCCCGAGTGCTGGGATTAAAGGCATGCGCCACCACGCCCGGCGAGCAGTCTTGAAAGACATAAAGGAAGCAACCAGCAGCTCTGCACCCTGAGCTGAGGTTGTCTCCATGAAGTTGGAACAGGGCGGCAGAAGCAGAGTGTTTGATGGGAGCTTAGAAAGGCTGCAAGGGAGAAAGCAGGAGCCGTTCCTTCTTCCCTGGTCTACCTGGGCACACCTGCTTGTTAGATATAAGGCTTGTCCTGGCTGCCACTCCCTTATCCCTGAATAGAAGATAGGCCACAACTGAAAGGTAGGAAGGCTTGCTCTAACCTCCCCTTACCCTGCAGATATTTGGGACACTCTTCTGCTCCCTTCAGCTTTCAGGAGCCTGTCTGTTTGCCAGGCCTACTAGTAGGCACGACCTGTGGGAGGATGGAAACCATGATCTCAGCCATACACACACACAGTGGCAGCCACAGGTTTCCTTGTAGCATTGGTATTTGGTGTTTGAAGCTGAGAACTCAAGCATTCCCCACTCTTTCCCACTGGGGGCAGGCAGCCCTCTTCAGGGACTGGGATGAATGTTCATATTGCCCAGAACAAGACTTGGCCTTTTCCAGGCAGATTGTGTCACAAATGTGTTTAAATTGGTAATTGTTCTTCCACGCATCTGGTGGCCTAAAAAAATGAGCTCAGCCAGCTCATCTCAGAACAGAAGAGCCCACTGCTGTAATTACTTCTCTGAACTCATTTTCCTCTCAGTTTTGATCACTAAGAAGCTGAGGGGCAAAATGAGCACTCTTCATCCTCCACTTCTATAAATGTTGCTCTTATTTCCTCAGATGAAGTGATGAAACGAGAGCCGTACCCAAGCCTTGCACTAGCCCAAAATGTTTCCCTCTCTGTTCTAATTCTCCCTAGGCCTAGACCTGGAAGCTTCTAGCCTCTATACAATCTTAACTTCCAAGCTGACTGACTCAATCTGGCTTTTCTCAGCTTCTGACTGAATTGCTCTGTCTGGCCTCATACTGACTTTAACAATCTGTTCTAACCCTCTGGCTCCTTATTCTCTGGCTCATTCTGTCTTCACTTGTGTCTAGCTTGTTCTCTCTGTAACCTGTCTCTGTAGACCTGTCCCAGTAAAGCTGCCATACACACCCACCACCCATTACTACCACCTTTTCTCTCTGGCTATTCTTAAGTAGCCTTTCTTCCTCTGCTGTTCTTACGAGAGTTGGGCATATCTTATCTTGTTCTCATTCTGTCAGATCTTTCTCTGATTTGTCACTTTGTCTGCACCTCGGTTACGCATCCTTTCAACATGGCTGCTTCCTTCTACAAGCTAACCTTGTCTTTATAGTTAAGGATTAAAGGTGTGAACTAAGGGTGTGTCTGTATTCTGGCTGGATCATATCTTTGGATGTGATCCCTTGCAGGAACAGCCATGTTGCTAGATTACAATTTCTCTACCCACCACATGTTTTACTCTGCCCATAGGAATGGAATTCGAAGGCGCCATCATAGCGCTGTTCCACCTGCTGGCCACCCGCACAGACAAGGTCCGAGCCCTTCGAGAGGCATTCTACCGCCAGAACCTCCCCAACCTCATGAACCTGATTGCCACCATCTTCGTCTTTGCCGTTGTCATCTATTTCCAGGTGTGTCCAAAGGCAGCTGAGAGCAGGTCTGCCCTGAGCAGCAGCCAGGCTCAGCATCGGCGTTGTCCTGCTTCACAGCTCTCAGGTTGTTTCTGAGTAAGACACCTAAACGGAGAGCTGTCTGAATTGTACTCACCCTCAGGCTTAGTAGGGTTTTTGTATTGGAAAGTGGATGAGAGGGTTGGTTGGTTGGTTGGTTTGAGGCAGGGTCTGTCTAGCCTTGGCTGGCCTGAAACTCAGTATGTAGATTAGGCTATCCTAAACTCATATAGATCTACCTTCCTTGGCCTTTCAGGTGTTGAGATTAAAGGTTTATGCCTCTATGCCCAGCATGTTTTGTAGTATTTTGATATTAACTGAAAGAAATTACAGCAGTTGTTCAGGTGTGGTGGCTCGTTTCATTTAGTAGATGGGACATAAGACCAGGAGTTCAGGGATGGCGTAGTGTGTGTAGCGAGATTCTGTTTGAAAACAAACAAGGCCGGTGAGATGACTCAGTATGTACAGGTGATCATTGAACCTGCCTAGTGACAGGTTCAATTCCCAATATCACATGGAGAGAACTAACTTTCTATGCTGTCCTTTGATCCCTACTTACACTGTCACATGCATGCACACACACACACACACACAAAGTAAAATTTTTAAAAAGGGATAGCACCTGTTTGTGACGAGCAATACTTTTCTGAGGCCAAGTCTTTCAGTAGTGACTCCTGCTGAGTCTCAGCTAGCTGCCTGCATGCTTAGTAACGAGTCTGTCTAACGAGCAAGGCGATGACTGCTCGGTAAGAAGAATCAGTAAGAAGGGTGAGTCTTCTGTCCTGTTGCCGTGTCCTGGGCACTGGGTTTATAACGGTAAAGGAGGAGGCAACTCAGGTGCCCAGCGTTCAGCTGCGTGGGAGGTGTGGGTAGGAAGCTTGGGGGTTTTTGTTGATGATCACATCACACGTGAGCACTGCCTGACTGAGTACTACCAATAGGAGGATCTGGAGGTGCCCATGCAGGCCTTTCTATATAGGAAAGGCCTTTCTATATATGTGCCCTCAGACGCCATCATGGCTGGGAGTCCAGTGGCAGAACTGACCCAGGACCAGCTCTCCTATGGCCAGCCTGACTGTCCCTGACCACACGGGACATCAGGCAGAACAGGACAGTGAAAGGTCGTGTTGTTGTGTTTGTGTCGCAGGGCTTCCGAGTGGACCTTCCAATCAAGTCAGCGCGTTACCGAGGCCAGTACAACACCTATCCCATCAAGCTCTTCTACACCTCCAACATCCCCATCATCTTGCAGTCTGCTCTGGTGTCCAACCTGTATGTCATCTCCCAGATGCTGTCAGCACGCTTCAGTGGCAACCTGCTGGTTAGCCTGCTGGGCACCTGGTCGGTAAGTGTCACTGGGTAAGATAGGATTGTTTGTACTGATGCAGTAGCTGTGGCTTGTGCTCAGGACCACACATGTCACCCAGAGGTCTTTCTGAATTGCCTCTTAAAAACAGTTCGGTGAGATTGCTGTGGGTGTGCGAATGACACCACGAGCATCTGCTGGGAGTACTTTGGCTCTGTGCTGTGCCGTGTTGAAGCAGCCTCCAGAAGACTTCTATATCTTACTCCTAGGATACATCATCTGGGGGCCCAGCCCGAGCTTACCCAGTTGGTGGCCTGTGTTACTATCTGTCTCCTCCGGAATCATTCGGCTCAGTGCTGGAGGACCCTGTCCATGCGGTCGTGTACATTGTGTTCATGCTGGGCTCCTGTGCATTCTTCTCCAAAACATGGATCGAAGTTTCAGGTTCTTCTGCCAAAGATGTAAGTCTAAGTCCACATTCCTGCTGTAGAGATGGGCAGCTGCTGGCATCCAGAGAGCTCCACTTGTTACCAGCTTATATGTAGTAGTTTGTGACATAAGCCGTCCATTCTACAGTTGGACCACCCATTTGGGGCAGTGTGGAAGCCCTGAGGACAACTAATGGGCAGTAACAGAGTTGGCTCTGACAGCCTGAGGCCAGACTAGAAAGATAGACTAGTGTGTGACTGAGTGCATTGCTGTACGTTAAAGTTCCTCCATGGAGACTGTCTGAGCTGTGGACGGAAAAAATACCTGCCCGGGAGATGATAGCACACACCTTTAATCCTAGCACTTAGGAGGCAGAGTCGGGCAGATCTCTGTGAGGTGGACACCAGCCTGGTCAGCCAGGGCAGCCAAGGCTACACAGAGAGAGTCTCAAAAAAAATGAAATAAATTAAATAAAATAAATGTAAAATTGTTTAGTTCCACTATGAAGCCCCCCCCCCCCCCCCCAGCCTCTGGCTCATGTGCTTCTGCCTGGGTCATGTAGGTTGCAAAGCAGCTGAAGGAGCAGCAGATGGTGATGAGGGGCCACAGGGAGACCTCCATGGTGCATGAGCTCAACCGGTAAGTGTGGGCAAGTCCAAATACTAGAAATGCCAGCAGAGCCCCATAAAACCCCTGACCAAAGAAGACAGCGCGCAGTCAGGGTGTTGAAATGCTGTAGGATGGAGATGATTGAGCAGTGCTGGTTTGGGCTGGGTGGGTTCTGGCACAGATGAAGCCAAGGTACTGGCAAGAGCTGGCCTGGAACAAGTGGTTAGTGTGCAGAAATAAGACCAAACCAGAGGCCAGAGACTGCCAGGCTCAGCCACGTGAGATGGGGTAATGTAGCAGTCGTCTCTGTCTCTGTAGTCACCTTGCAGAGAGGAAGGAGATGAGAGCTTTGGGAGCAGCAGGCAACCCTGCACACACCTCCCTGTCAGTGCGCTGAAGCTGTGGCTTGGTGGGTGGGAAGTGCCTGAGGCCTTCTGTCCAGTGCGTCGTCGTGGCTGGTTCTTCTGTGGTCACTCAGGGCAGCCAGGTGCTCTGTAGAATGAGCATGTGGTGATGGGAAGTTTGCTGCCCTCGCTGAGGAGGCCACCACAAGGAATACCAGAAATGTCCGTCTCTGAGCTAGGGGCAGCAGGGCTTTCACTTGAGTCCATAACTCTTAAGGCCCCTGACTCGGACTGCCCAGCAGAAGTGCACAGCAGCCTCAGGCAGAGGCCCTTGCCGTTCACAGTGCACCGGTCTGGGTATGACTGCAGATGGTTTCAGCTTTCCAGTAGCACGAGAGCCAAGATGGTGTCTCAACGCTCTTGTCTTGAGGCTGTTTAAGATCTAGAGTGGCATCATCCATGCTTGGCTTTGTGCTCGTTACATTCCCCCGTCCTGTGTGGCTGGCTTAATGGGCTCACAGAGCTGTCTGTCTGTCTGCAGGTACATCCCCACAGCCGCAGCCTTTGGTGGGCTGTGCATTGGGGCCCTCTCCGTCCTGGCTGACTTCCTGGGTGCTATCGGGTCTGGAACTGGGATCCTGCTTGCGGTCACCATCATCTATCAGTACTTTGAGATCTTCGTCAAGGAACAGAGCGAGGTGGGCAGCATGGGAGCCCTTCTCTTCTGAGCCTTGCATGCCCATGGACCAGGGTGAGGGCACAGGCTCCAGAACTGCCCGGGAAGGGTGCTCTTACTGCTGGAGCATGCTACTGTGGCATAGGGACTTTAATTTCTTTTTTTAATTTTTTTTTAATTTCATGTCTTTTCATTCCACTGTGTAAAGTGCTAGGAAATTTCCAATTTGAAATTTTGCTTTTTCTGGCATTGGCAAAAAAAAACAGTAGAAATGAATTGTTAGCTGATGGCCAGGGGGTGTGATAACAAATTGTCCTCAAGTATCCCATGTAATTTTTATTTAAACCCTTGCACTTCTCAGTGCCTGGCAGCTGCAAGGGTCCCAGCTGCCCCAAGGCAGTCTGTGGCCCTGGTTGAAGGAAGCACAAACTAGATGTCTGCATCTC